>NC_060119.1:258960664-259585664 GCF_021461395.2 Schistocerca americana | reverse complement strand
TCCATTATAAGCCATACCGTCATATGTGCGTTCTCCGAACCCCTGAACCGGACATCATTCCTGTTTACTTCTCTGGAGATGAGAAATGTTGCTTGCTCTGAAAAACAAACTTCGTTATGGTAATCATTGTCTGCACCGATTCATATTAGCATGTTTCTAGCAAATTCAGCACCCCTTGGTACAAATCTTCCAGGAGTGGCAGATTTTATGCAAGGAAATGCAGTAGTTGTAAAGTCTTTCGCACAATGCTGTGAGGTGAGTCTATTCCTCCGTGCCGCGCGGAGTAGCCGCGTGGTCTTGGGCGCCTTGCCACGGTTCGTGCGGCTCCCCCTGTCGGAGGTTCAAGTCCTCCCTCAGGCATGGGTGTTCTCGTTGTCCATAGTGTTACTTAGTTTAAGTATGATTAAGTAGTGTGTCGGCTTAGGGACCGATGACCTCTGCAGTTTGGTCCCATAAGACCTTACCACACATTTTCCATTTTTATTCCTCCGGAAACATGACGCGTCTTTTACCGCTGACTGCTCTGAAATGTTGTGCGCACGGTATCAACAGCATCGTCACTCTCTCTAGTTCTACCGCCTCTTTGTCTTGTCACCAACAATACCAGTCTCTTTGAGAGTTTGATACTATCCATTTCTGCCCTTTACATCTCGCGGATCTAGACAAAATCACTTCGGAACTGTCGCTGAACCGTGATAGGCTACCGTATTTTATGAAACCACGTATCAGAGTGCGATTTATCCTGAAAAGACTCAGTTGTAACAGCGTTCTGCACTGGGCTCCCTGTAACAAGAGAGAGAGACAGAGAGAGAGAGAGAGAGAGAGAGAAAGAGAGAAAAAGTCAGATGCTGTCGGTACACATATAGAAACGTATATACTCCAGTTAATGACACGACCTCTCAAAAGTCTGATCAAACACCTTTTGCAACGCGGAAAGCTGCGAGACGTGCAGGAAGAGCCACTGACGTTCCGGAAGGTACCGACAGGGATGCAAAGGCATGTCAACTGAAGTGTCGTGGCCTCTTGCTCGAGGTGGTCGCACAGATTCTCGACTGGTTTATACCAGAGGATTTTGGTAGCCATCGGAGTACGGTAAACTCATCCTCGCGCTCTTCATGACACGCATTTCTACTGCGAGCTGTGTGACACGATGCGTTGTCCTGTTGGTAGATGCCGTCGTGCCGAGGAAAACCAATCTGTATGTTGAGGCGGACATGTAGACATGGTCCCAAAGGACAGATTCCAACTTGTTTCGATCCGTTGGGCCTTCCAGAGTGACGATATTACTCAGGGAATGCCACGAATACATTCCCCAGATCATTGCGTTCCCTCATACGGCCTGAAAACTTCCGATGATTGTTGGAGAGTGCTTGCCTTTAGACGTTTCACGCCGTACACGCCATCGGCCATTTGTCATCTGAAAAGGCTACACATGACCACTCATTGGACATTTAGTTGCGTTACTGGTTTTCAAACGCCAGCTTTCGACGCCGATGAACAGCAAAGGTACATGAACAAGGCGCTTGCTGAACGATCCTTGAGGAGACGCCGTTCATATCACAAAATGGTTCAAATGGCTCTGAGCACTATGTGACTTAACTTCTGAGGTCATCAGTCGCCTAGAACTTAGAACTACTTAAACCTAACTAACCTAAGGACATCACACACATCCATGCCCTAGGCAGGATTAGAACCTGCGAACGTAGCGGTCGCTGGGCTCCAGACTGTAGCGCCTAGAACCGCACGGCCACTCCAGCCGGCCCGTTCATATCCACTTAGTTCATTTGGGCTGTCGGTTACTCAAAAATTACACTTCTGTTCGTCCATAAAAGTGTCTGCGGCCTTCGTTAACCTATGATACACAACTGGCCATTAAAATTGCTACACCAAGAAGAAATGCAGATGATAAACGTGTATTCATTGGACAAATATATTATACTAGAACTGACATGTGATTACATTTTCACGCAATTTGGGTGCATAGATCCTGAGAAATCAGTACCCAGAACAACCACATCTCGCCGTAATAACGGCCTTGATACGCCTCGCTATTGAGTCAAACAGAGCTTGGATGGCGTGTACTGGTACAGCTGCCCATGGAACTTCAACACGATACCACAGTTCATCAAGAGTGGTGACTGGCGTATTGTGACGAGCCAGTTGCTCGGCCACCATTGACCAGACGTTTTCAATTGGTGAGAGATCTGGAGATGTGCTGGCCAGGGGAGCAGTCGAACATTTTCTGTATCCAGAAAGGCCCGTACAGGACCTGCAACATGCGGTCGTGCATTATCCTGCTGAAATGTGGGGTTTCGCAGTGATCGAATGAAGGGTAGAGCCACGGATCGTAACACGTCTGAAATGTAACGTCCACTGTTCAAAGTGCCGTCAGTGCGAACAAGAGGTGACCGAGACGTGTAACCAATGGCACCCCATACCATAACGCCAGTTTGACAATGACGAATACACGCTTCCGATGTGCCTTCACCGCCATGTCGCCAAACACGGATGCGACCATCATGATGCTGTAAACAGAACCTGGATTCATGCGAAAAAATTACGTTTCGACATTCGTGCACCCAGGTTCGTCGTTGAGTACACCATCATAGGCGCTCCTGTCTGTGATGCAGCGTCAAGGGCAACCGCAGCCATGGTCTCCGAGCTGATAGTCCATGCTGCTGAAAACGTTGTCGAACTGTTCGTGCAGATGGTTGTTGTCTTGCAAACGTCCCCATCTGTTGACTCAGGGATCGAGACGTGGCTGCACGATCCGTAAGAGCCATGCGCATAAGATGCCTGTCATCTCGACTGCTAGTGATAACGAGGCCGTTGGGATCTAATACGGCGTTCCGTATTACCCTCCTGAACCCACCAATTGATTATTCTGCTCACAGTCATTGGATCTCGACCAACGCGAGCAGCAATGTCCGGAAACGATAAACCGCAATCACGATAGGCTACAATCCGACCTTTATCTAAGTCGGAAACGTGATTGTACGCATTTCTCCTCCTTACACGAGGCATCACAACAACGGTCAACTGCTGCTTGTGTATGAGAAATCGGTTGGAAACTTTCCTCACGTCAGCACGTTGTAGGTTTCGCCACCTGCGCCAGCCTTGTGTGAATGCTCTGAAAAGCTAATCATTTACATATCACAACATCTTCTTCCTGTCGGTTAAATTTCTCGTCTGTAGCATGTCATCTTGGTGGAGTAGCAATTTTAATGGCCAGTAGTGTATTCTAGGCCGTGGTGCCCCGAAGTTGCTTCGGGGCCGGTTTTGGATACCACCGTTTTGCCACGCACGGTACGCTTTAATGACAAAGGCAGGCGAATAGTTTAGAGACTTAGGCGTTTAGAAAGTGTTTCCATCCACTTCCCGAAAGACAAAGGTGATGTCGTTCCGGACGTCAGATAAATAGCTCCCTTTCCGTATTGCGACAACAACTGCACTGTTTTCCGCGTTCCCTTCCAACATGTTTTATTCAGCTGCTGATGCTAGTGCTGTCATATTCCGTCTGTGATGTGTTCCAATCAGTGAAACAGGACTACGAATTCTTCAGCTTATTTCATCAAGGTCACAAACGTCACAAGCGACCTCATTATGATTGTTATTATTGTTATTATTACTGTTTTTATTCATCATTTCGTATTTCCCCTTTTGTACTGACCCTGTTGGCACATAATAATTATTGGATGTAAGTTACGCCTGTTACGCAAAACACTATTTCTTTATACAACCCCAAACATGTTTCAGCGACTTTGTCCTATCTTCAGTGAGGCTTCTTTATTTGAACATGTTTTAAGTCAATAGAACGGAAAAACAGCCATGTTGCATATTTCATCTAGGCTGCTTTTCCGTTGTACTGATTAACACAAGTTGCTTCCCTGCAATTACTCCATCACGCTGGATATTCGTCATGTTTAAAGAGATAATTACTCTAAGAAAACTAAGCCCATAACCGTTTTTGTTTGTTGTTGTAATTATCTTTTTTTCTTTTATTTTATTTTTTGCATTATAGTGTCTGCCTGACTTATACTCGATAAATTGCAGAAGGTCCTGCATAACTCTATATTGTAAAAAAAAAAGAGAAACAGAGAAAAAGATAATTACAACTACAGACAAGAACTCTGTGAGATTTAATTTTCGTTGAATAGTTATTAATTAAAACATGTACAGCTTTTATAGATTTAAATAAAGAAAACCCGCTGAGGATGGCGCAAAATTGCTGAATTATTTTTTGTTTATATAAGAAAACAGTTTTTTGCATAACACTCGGACCTTATATTCAATAAATTCCTGTTAATGTTTATTCTCAGTCTGTATTGCCATTCAAAATGACGTTGATG
Source organism: Schistocerca americana (assembly GCF_021461395.2). Classification (NCBI taxonomy): domain Eukaryota; kingdom Metazoa; phylum Arthropoda; class Insecta; order Orthoptera; family Acrididae; genus Schistocerca; species Schistocerca americana. The sequence goes on along the minus strand of NC_060119.1, from coordinate 259,581,315 downwards.
GTAATGTTTGGTTTGTGGGACGCTCAACTCCGCAGTCATCAGTGCCCGTACGAAGTCCAAATGTTTACATTGTCCAGTCTAGACACTGTTAAGCATGGTCATGATTAAATGATGAGGACAACACAGACACCCAGTACCCGGGCACAGGAAATCTCAACCCGGCCGGGAATCAAATCCGGGACCCCGCGATCCAGAGGCAACAACGCTAGCCACTAGACCGCGAGCTGCGAACCAATATGACGTTAATTACCTCGCCGACATTGCTAGAACTATTTCTACCATCGATATAGCTGTTTCAAATAGTTTTTCCACTCTTTAAGTAAGATGCTTTAAATATGTGAAAGCCTAATCCGAAAAAAGAGAGAACCAAAACGAGCTGTCTCATAAGGCTAAAAAATTATACGATAAAACAAATGGTGAAGAAGGATAGTAGCACTTTAATGACTTTAAGTGCTTAATATTGCTGAAACTGCTGTTCTCTTGAGGACGAGTCGTAATTTCGCGTCCTGGAAATATCCCCAGAGGCGGAGCGCGTCTTCAGTTGAAATTACGTTAGGACACGTTTCTCCCGGCAAAGGCGCGGCCTGCTCCTTCTGCTAACTCTATTGCTATTCCTCTTATCTTGATGCGTTCCCACCACACCATGCGCCGTCCACAGCTTTCCACCTTCTGCATTGGCCTCTGCCCAAATGGAAAAAGCGTTTTGCTCGTGAAAAAGGTTTTGACACTGCGAGGAGGTCTCACGAAGTACTTTTGAACGGAAAACAAAGAGAAAAGCCGAATTGACAAACTGTGTTTGTCTGTGTGTGTGTGTGTGTGTGTGTGTGTGTGTGTGTGTGTGTGTGTGCTCCCCCAGAGAGAGGCAGAAAGAGAGAATATGTGGACATCCCGATCAAAGGAAAAGGAAAAAGGCACAATGCAAAGTGCAACGCAAAGTAACTCCCAAAGCAATCTGTAGGGAGCAATCTCACAGCTGCTGGCTGTGAAGCCTTTGATGATGCGTAGAATAAACAGTCGAAGATTCTGAACATCGTGTAAGATTACAGTACTAGAACGCTTCATCTACTTCAGGCAGTGCAGTAATTGTTCGACATTTAGAGGTGCGTGTAGTAGTGAAAAGACACATTGTTCAAATGTGTGTGCAATCTTATGGGACTTAACTGCTAAGGTCATCAGTCCCTAAGCTTACACACTACTTAATCTAAATTATCCTAAGGACAAACACACACACCCATGTCCGAGGGTGGGCTCGAACCTCCGCCGGGACCAGCCGCACAGTCCATGACTGCAGCGCCTCAGACCGCTCGGCTAATCCCGCGCGGCAAACATATTGTGAAGGGCGCAATCTACGGTTATTTATTTCCCGCTCAACCGACTTTTTACTCGATTTCATATCCTTTGCAAATTACAGTGTTATAGAAACTACTTACAGATATTCTATGATGCTGACTGAAGCCCTAGCAACATTGCAGCTACGTTGTAGACGAATATTATACCGCTATACCTGTTGCCATGACACTGACGCGTAATACTGTATGTTAGATATTCAAGAAAGTAAATCGCAAATGTTACATGAACATGTGTTCATTCATCCGAGGATTTCAGCGTGTTATGGCTTTCAGAATTAGTTTCCACTCATCTTACGTACACGAGTAATTTAATTATACCTCTCACAGTCTAAGTCTACTATTACAATCCAGTACTCACGAATTTAGAAACATATTAACCTACACTGATCAGCCAGAATATTATGACCACCGACCTACTATCGATATAACCCGTACAGACGATAGCAGCGTCATCTGGCGAGGGATAACTACTAGTCAGACACACGCACGGTGCGTGTAATATCAGTGAGCGTGCTGTACATGTGTAGAATGGGGAAGCAGCGCTATCTATCTGAATTCGAACGAGAGCAGATTGTGACGATCCGAAAGCTTGCCGAAAGCATTTCGGAAACTGCGCGACTTTTCGGGTGTTCGAGGAGAGCTGTGGCGAGTGTCTTCAACACGTGACGAAACCAGGGTAATACGAACGTCCAGACGTGGTGGAGCTGGACGGCTATCTCTCATTTAAGATCCCGGATGTTGTAAGAGGGGAAGTCTGGTAAAACGGGACAAGCGGCGAACTGTGGTAGAACTAACATCAGACTTTAATTCTGGGCAGAGTACAAGTGTGTTTGAACACACTGTGCCCTAAGAACTCTTAACGATGGATCTCCACAATCGATTACGCATGCAACTTTAACACCACGACATCTACAGCTACGACTGAAATGGGCACATGGCAATCGGCACTGAACGTTGACCAAGTGACAGAGCGTTGCATGGTCTGACGAATCCCGATTCCTTCTTCACCACGCCGATGAGAGGGCGCGAATTCTTCGCATTCCACGAGAATGGCTCCTTTACTACTGTAATGCGAGAGGGAGACAAGCTGGCAGCGGCTCCATTTATGCTCTGGTGCTCTGGGGAACATTCACATGGATATCCATGGGTCCACTCGAGCTCGTGCAAGGCACCATAACGGCTAAGGGGTGTCGTACACTGGTTCCAGACCATGTACACTCCTTAATGACGATCTTGTTCTGACGATCTTGTTCTCCGACGGCAGTGACGTTTTTCAGCAAGATAATGCGCCATGTCATAAGGCCAGTAGTGTGATGGAACGGTTCAAAGAACACAGTGGCGAGTTCCAATTGATATACTGCCCCTACCCCGCCCTTCACCCCCCCCCCCCCCAACTCTCCAGATCTGAGCCCGATGGAACACATCCGGGATGTGATTGAACGTCGCGTTAGAGCTCATCGTCCCCTTCCCTGAAATTTATGGGAATTAGGTGACTTGTGCGTGCGAATGTGGTGTCAACTCCCTCCAGCGACCTACCAAGGCCTCACAGCTTCCATGCCACGACGGGCCACAGCTGTTACCCTTGCCAAAGGCGGGCATACCTGCTATTACGTAGGTGCTAATAATGTTCTGTATGAAGACTGTATATGATCCTACATCTACTTCTACACCGCAAGCAACCTAACGGCATTTGGCGGAGGGTGCGTCTGATACTACTAACTGATCCACCCTTCCTTGTTCCAGTCGCGAATGGTGCCTGGGATAAATGATCGTTGGTAAGCCCCTGTACTAGCTCTAATTTCTTAAATTTTTTCGTCGTGGTCACTTCGCTAGTTGTATGTGAGGTGTAAAATGTCGTCCGACTCTGCCCGGAAAGTTCTGTCTCCAAATTTCAATAAACCTTTCCAGGTGCACAACGCCTCTCTTGCTACGCCTGTCACTGCAATTTGTTGAGCAGCTATCTTACGCTCTTGCGCCGACTAAAGGATCGCGTGACGGAAAGCGCCGCTCCTCGTTGGACCTTCTCTAACTCTTCTATCAGTTCTACTCTATAAGGGTCCCATATTGATGAACAGTACTCAATAACTTGTAAAACAACCGCACTGTAAGCTACTTCCTTCGTGGATGAGTTACATTGCACAAAGATTCTTCCTACGACTCGCAGTCTGGAATCTGGTTTTCCTGCGATTTGTTTTATGTGGTCTTTCCACTTAAGGTCGCGCTGTAAAGTCCTATGTACACTATTCCCAGCAGTTTGTCATCAGTAGTGTTGTACAACAGTGGATTTCTTTCCCTATGTAGGCGCAATATGATGCATTTCTTTGCGTTCAAACTGCCTCAGTCTGCACCATTCATCAATCCTTTACAGGATATTAGGCAAAGCGATACTGTCTTCTGGTGTCGTCACTTTCTTATAGACAATCCCATCATTTGCGAACGCTCTTAAAGAGCTTCCGACTCTTTCTACTACATCATTTATGTACGTCGTAAACCGTCACGCTCCTATCAGACTTCCTTGAAGCACCCCTGAAACAACCTTTACATCTGTCGATTTTGTTCCGTATGAGCGCTGTTGTCTCTCACGGAGGAACAGAGACATGTCAGTTTCGCGAGAACTCTGTTTGCGGAATCCATGTTGATCATAATTCTTGAGCATAAAACATGTTCCATAAGTCTACGACAGACTTATGTCAATGATGTGGACCTATAATTATGTGCATCTGTCCTGGGGGCCCTTCTTGAAAACGGGAATAATCCGCGCTTTCTTCCATTTTCTAGGTACAGTCCGTTTCTCCTCAGATCTACGATAAAACTGCTGCTAGATGGGGAGCACATTTTTTTGCTTAATCTCCGTAGAAACTTACAGGTATCTTATCCCGTCCTGATGGCCTTCCACTACTAAGCGATTGTAGTTACTTTTTCATTTCGCGATCGGTGACCTCATCGAGAAAACGTAGAAGTTTTCGGTCGTCCTGTAGGGGCAAACACGTGTACAGTGTCTGTATGAGATGGTGTAAACATTCGAAGTGTGTGTTACAGCTGATTGTGTGTTGTGACTCTAAGGCCAAGAATGGGAACTAGCAGATCATTTGGTTTGACTAGTATGGAAAACCACCTTGAAACACAGACTGACTCTATCCTCCTGAGCGATGTGACGTATTGGTGAAACAATGTCTCTCACTCGGAAGAACGAAGACCTCCAAGAAAATTGAGGTTTTCCATGGTTTACTCATCAATGAAGATAAATGCAGGAATAGTTGTTGTGAAAAGCACATGACCGATGTAAGTGAGTAGCCTTTACTTGTGTGTGTTTTATCGTGAATACAAACCTGGGCATCTGAATGGACAACCAAAATGCGCAACTGAGTTCAAAGCTACATCACTTACATGAAATTGAAAGGAATCCTGTGTGTGTGGAAACCGATCTCATTCATAAGCGAATAAATAAGCAGACCAATAATTTCGCGCTCAGTAGACTTGGTAAGTGCGAACTGTTTAAAAAACGTAACTGAATGAAAAAACAAATGTCGACCTGTATAAGAATGTGGCCTGAAACACACGAAATTTTTCGCACTGCCATATGTCTCTAGTAAAATAAAGCAAGTGGCAGAACCTACAGTACATTGCACAGAGGAAACGAAACAATCATTTATTATGAATATCACCTGCAAAATGAAGTACTAGCAGGAACAGCAACACACCAAGACTCCACAACAGCTAAAAAAATCGTGCTAAAATCTGGTTACAGTTGGTTCATAGAATTTGGGTTCATAATCTTGACACAGAATGCCAATGAAACACATAACTCGACGTTTAAGTTCTGAAATTTCAGTTAGGAAGGAACTTGCCAAAGAAAACTGTTATACACTATAACATGAAAATTCATTTAATCTGATAACTTCGATGGTACAGTGAATTAACTCAGAAGGCCAATCAATAGAAAAATTATCAAGAACTTGCCTATGACAAAGGCAAAGTGGAACAACAATACAAGTCTACAAAAATAAAAATAAAACTTTCACCTCATCAAATGATACCTTGTTCTTCATTTCAAAAACCTTTTTTGTGTCCGTATGCTATCCAACCAGTGCTCTGAGTTATCGTTCCTCCCCGTAACAAATCTGCAGCTCCAGAAGTTTGTCTATCCAATACACAGTACACTCAACGAACTCCTGCCTGCTGCACACTGCTACTTCTGCCATCCCAGACACAGATACTGTTGCCTAACAAGTGTTTCTCTGACCGCAGTTCTGCAAGTATATCACTTTCCTTTGCAAATAATAACGTATCCAATAATATCATCAAAAAACAACCATCTTACACCGATCTTATTCGCCATAAAACCTCCGTCCAAAGTGAGGTTCCCCGTTTTCTTCTCAATTATTTAAAATATATGTCGGAATGGTTCTTGTGAAAAGGACATGACCAATTTCATTCCCCGTCCTTCCAGAGTCGGAACTTACGTTCCATCTCTAATGGCGGCATCGGCGACACTAATTTAAAGCGTGATATTACTTTTTCCTTGGTCATGAAGCAGCCACCTGTCATTAACGACACTCATGGATTTAGACTACCATCTGTATAAACAACCTGCCTACCCAAATGATATTTTGAGCAAATGTTTTGAGCAATACAAGTCTGCCTTTCAGCCCGATAATGGAAAAAGAATCCCTACCAGCCCTCTAGATGAGTAGTGAGCTAACGGCGTAAGAATCTGATTGCACAATGTTCCTTACGACACCATAGACAGAATAATAAACTGAGACAAAATTAGCGTCTTCGCTTTTGCAACAGCGTACCGCAAAATCTGTACACTACTGAACAATTGAGTTCCCAACACCTGCCTCGTAGCTCTGATTCTACTGTGTTTCAGCTGTATTTCAAACCCACATTTGCACTACTATAAGAAGTAAGGCAAAAATTTAGAATTCAGCAATATCTGTTTCCGAGAAAATTTTGACCTTTTCGCCAATTAATACGTCATTGCGATTCTTGCGAATCTGCAGGCCATAATCGTCTTATTCAGCGACTTGTGCTCCTTTTGTTAGTAGAATCGTTGACCTCGAAACATTGACTGCACAAATACGCAAAGTTTTACAGGTAAATGACCTTGAAGAATAATGTAGGAGGCTCATCTTCGTATTTTACGATCATTTCTATTCGGTTTTACTCGTTATCCACACTTATCACTGCATGAAGATGAAAGTGAATACAGCATCTTTATCGTCGTGGAGACTAAAGACTTCATTGAATGAACATTTAAAAAAAGAAACGTAATGATTACATTAATTTCAAAACAGCAACACTCAGATTCGTTTCTTTTCATACATCTGAAGATTATAGATGCCCGACGGTATTTTTTGTCTGTGATCGTAAAATGAACATAGTATTTTCAGTCTGAGTTCAATGATGTACCTTTCCAGGTATGTGCCTTACATGCTTTCGACCACTGCCGAACCGGGTCTATTTGAAGTATTAACTACCTAGGTCATGATTTTCATCTTCACTGTCTTCGGTAAGTCCAACTAGAGATGCACTGCACTTCGATTCTTCATTTGCATGTTAAACATTTAATTCAGACTCACATTTACCCTCCCAAACGATGAAGTGTGTATGCCCTAACAGACATCTGCTTGTGGGGCAGCTATAGCTGTACAAGCTCATGTTGTAAACTGAAAGACTCGGCTGAATCAACAATAGCTTTGTTGTTTACACAACTGGTTTCCCAGTACTAAAATTCAATTATCGAGTGTAAACTATGAGGATTAAAAGAATTTATTACAAGACTAGAGCAAGAAATCCTCAAAAAATTAAAAATGTAACGGATAAGCGCCGATACACACTTAAGAAAAAAGGAAACGGGATGTTATTCACACAGAAACCACTTCACTGACTGAGGTCATCTTCCACTCCAGTGTTGTCATGGAACGTAAGTTTTGTGTCTCAGTTATGAAAAAGGGAACATAGTCATTTACCAAAACGACATTAAAACAAAAAAAGTCCTTAAATATGTACAGTTGCTTACCTGTTACGTTTTCAATTATTTAAGGATTGGTTGCTCTACTCTTGTAATATATCCTTTAGATCCCTACAGTTTACACCAGATAATGGTAACGGAATTTGGATATTCCGGTGCCACTCGTGTAACCAATAAAAACACTGTCGATTTAGCAACGGTTGTACTGTTCCTTCAATTTAAGAAAAGTGTGTGACTGAGACTCCTCCCCATTGAAGCGTCGTACAAGATCCACGCACTCGGACTTCATAGCATAATTCCTTGTACACTGGCAAGCAAAATATCGTCAATAATATTTCGTTCTATAAAAAAACCTATTAGCAGACGATGGCAGTCTCGAAACATACTAACCATATGCACTATTAGTATCTTCACTCGGTGCGGTGTAATGGTGTTGTCTAGTTAGTGCAACATGAATAGTTCCGGGTTCTTTTCCTGCAATTTCTGGTGTAGGCATATTTGTTTTTGTTCACTGATTTTATTTTGCATGTTACGGCATAGGGATTCCTAAAGTTAGGCGGTAGTTATAGCAGATCTTGAACTCATCACGCGCAATTGATCAATAGAAGCGCAGAATATGGAATGCAATGGGATTTAATATCGCAATTTTAAAGATTTATTTATTCTCTGAGCAATTTCCTACTTTACTCATTCTGGAGCACTGAATTATTACTTTTCCGACGAGAAGCGGAGTCACATAATTGAAGTGAATAGTTTCTCTCTTCTTTACCCCGCCACATTTCAGTGCTGATTATAATGTTTTGAATGAAGGTGCCTGTCGTACATGTGACTACAGTGTTGCCATATTACCACTGTTCGACCTGAATTTCGTGCCAAACACTCGATAACTAGATGACTCATTCCTTCTCTTCCAGAGTTCGAACAAGAATGTGTTCAGATGGTTCAAATGGCTCTGAGCACTATGGGACTTAACATCTGAGGTCATCAGTCCCCTAGAACTTAGAACTACTTAAACCCAACTAACCTAAGGACATCACACACATCCATGCCCGAGGCAGGATTCGAACCTGCGACCGTAGCAGTCGCGCGGTTCCAGACTGAAGCGCCTAGAACCGCTCGGCCACACCGGCCACTCTAAAATTATAGTGCATTTCAGTGTCAACTTAAGTTTAGGTAGCGACATTATGCAACGTGATAAATACATGGCGTCTCTCAGACCCCACTAGTGTGGTTAATGGACCAAGGGAAGCAATTATAGTTGGAATGATATTATATATGCATTTAAATAACAAAAATTAAGGAAGAAGTCTCATTGATTAGGGACGCTGGAGTTCTACGCAACTGCGCGTGCAAACTACAAAGGCAGGTACTGGGGTGTCGTTAACGCCGAATTGTAAGGAACGAAACCTCAATCTCAGACAGAAACGACACAAAGGGTATGTATCACACTGAAAGGAAGACCGAAAGTGAATATCGTGGGTACAAAGATAGGATGCCAATACCTTAGGAATATAGAGATCAAACTGCAGTATGACCAGTGCGTTTCTGGCACAAGTATGTACAATTCGACGCCCTGCGCTTTCAAAATATTATCGGCACTACAGTCCGCACAATTACTAGCGCAAGTATCAGATTATCTCGGCAGCCAAACCATAGTGCTAATTCCGAAAACCAGTATTTTGATTGAATAACAAGATGGTGTAAAAGTGCAGAATGCTGTATTGAGGCTAGGGCTGCGAAAAATTCTACATTGGAACAGTCCGCCATCTTGTTCTATTGGTACATAGTAATTCGATTTTCTACCATTAACAGTGATCATTAGACACACGCGTAACAGTTTTGCGCTGTGAAGCTAGTTGATTGAATTAGCGAGTGTTGTACTCGCTCAGGCACCGTCGTTCTCTCGTATGTGGGAGAGCAAGCAGCTTTGCTCGTGTTGTCCACAGGGGAACCCGCACCGCCCGTGCTATTCCTGACTACACATCTCTGTTGTCTGCGTACACTGCTGCGCAACATGTGCGTCAGCAGAGTACCTTCTCACCCCCACCCCACCCCCCCTCTCCCCGTCCTCACACACACGTCAGTAGGATCGGGCGTAACACATGGTCGTTGTCTGTTGCAGTTGCTGTGGAAGCCGCTTGAAGGTACTGGCTTCTGCATCGTCAACCTCGTGGCCAGCATGCAAGACTACATGCGTGGTCTCTTCCTATTCACGTAAGTACACAATCCCTTAAGGCATTTACTTCAAATCTAATTTGGTATAAAACAACCACTGTTTCATTACTATCCTATGAATTAGAATAGTTAGTTAGCAGAATGTTTCTATGAAAATGCAATGAAAGACCAAGAACGAAGTGCTCATTTTAGAAGGAATACCGTGCAGGGAGTTAGTCTGTCACCTCTACTGTTCAGTAGATACATCGAACAACCAAAAACAGAAGTAAAACAAACGTTCAAGAGTGGAATTAAAAGTCAGGATCAAACGATATGAATGATGAGATTCTTTGATGACATTGCTACCTTTAGTGAAAGACAAAGATAAACCCAACCCAGGACCTTTCAAAAAATGGTTCAAATGGCTCTGAGCACTATGGGACTTAACTTCTGAGGTCATCAGTCCCCTAGAACTTAGAACTACTTAAACCTAACTAAACGCAGGACATCACACACATTCATGCCCGAGGCAGGATTCGAACCTGCGACCATAGCGGTCGCGAGGTTCCAGACAGTTGCGCCTAGAACCGCTCGGCCACAGCGGCCGGCAGGACCTTTCAAATCTAAAAAACAGTTAAATAAGCCCACGCTATGAATAGAGAGTAAACCGAACCTAGACAAAAGCAATAAGAAGTATCAGAAATTATCTCAGAATAAACTAATCAACTTGTGGACTATCGATGTAGATGAAGTAAACGAGTTCTGTTACCTTGGAAGCAAAATAACACATTATGGCCGAAAGAAGGAGAACATACGAAGCAGACTAGCACAAATAAAGAAGACAAAAAAAGACTATTAACATCAAACACTGCCTTAACTGAAACTTCCTGACAAATTAAAACTGTGTGCCTGACGGAGACTCGAACTCGAGACCTTTGCCTTTCGTGGACAAGGTCTCTACCATTTGGGCTACCCAAGCACGACTCACGACGTGTCCTCACAATTTCAATTCTGCCAGTATCTCGTCTCCTAACTTCTTAACTTCACAGAAGCTCTTCTGCGAACTTTCACTTCGAACAATTACACATAAATTTGCTGTCTAGCGGTACCGTCTTTGATTAGTAATATTAAGTCATGGGTTCCTGGTTCTAACCCAGCCGCTCTTAAATTTCTGAATAAAAATCATCAGCAATGACGGTCGAAGACTTCCGTTATAAGAAATGCAAGAGGACCGAGGAATGGACTCAGTTGCCCTTGGGGTGGAAACGGCCCTTAGTAGCCGGAAGAATCAGCAATAGTCAACGGCATGAGGACGCAGAAGGCAATGGAAAACACCTGCATTAAAGACATGTAGAAGATACGGCCTGTCAGTGGAAAAAATCTCATGATGATCTCTCCGCTGGCAAATGATTCCGGATTAGTCGCCCACTCGGATCGCTGGGAGGGCCTGACAAGGGGGAGGTAGCAATGGAAAATGATGGAATAAGTAAGAACGGAATAACTTTCTACGAGTCGGAGCGTGGAATGTTAGGTGTGTGTGTGTGAAATCTTATGGGTCTTACCTGCTAAGGTCATCAGTCCCTAAGCTTACACACTACTTAACCTAAATTATCCTAAGGACAAACACACACACACACCCATGCCCGAGGTGATGAAGAGTAGGCTGAAGTCTAAGAGAATCATGCGGAAGAATCAGTGTGGGTGGAAAGGGGTCAATGAAGTACTGAGGAATGACGAGACACGTCTTAAATGCGTTAAGGATGTTGATATTGCGATCTTGAATATCACATTACGCAGTTCAGTTGAAGAGGACCGGACATTTATCGAAAAGGCAGTCAGATATAGGTAGAAGGAAAGTAACTCCAAAGGAACTTTGCCTGACAGAAAAAATACTTCAGCTCATCGACGAAAGGATGAAAATTTTCAGGGAAAGAGAGGAATACAGAATTATATATCACTTGGGAATCAAATTAGAGGGGAGTGCACGGCAGCCAAGAAAAATGGCTGTAGGAAAAATATGAAGAACTCGAGAAAGAAATGGTCATCGGAAGAACCGACTCAGCACTAGGAGCAGTCAAAGCAACCTTCTGTGAGATTAAAAGTAAGAGTGACAACATTAACAGTGCAATAGAAATTCTGCAGCGGATAGGTGGAAAGAGCACATTGGATGCCTGTATAAGGGATAGGACATGTCTGATAATATGATAGAAGAAGAAGGAAGACATAGGAGATCTACTATTAGCGACAGAATTTGAAAGACTTCTGGAGGACTTGAGGTCAAACGAGGCAGAAACGATACATAGCGCTTTATCGGAATTTCTAAAATCATTGGGGAAAGGGGAAGGGGCACTGGAAACCAAACGACTACTCAAATTGCTTATAGATGACGATCAGTTCGGATTTCGCACCACTGAGTCAGTTCTGAGTATGCGCTTAATAATGGAAAGAACACTAATGAAAAATCAAGACTCGCTCATACGATTTGTCGATCTAGAAAAGAGGTTCGACAGTGTGCAATGGTGTAAGATATTCGAAACACTGAGAAAAATAGAAGTAAGCTACAGAGCGCGACTATTTGTATACAGTTTGAGCAATAACCAAGACGGAACAATAAAACTGGAGGACGAGGAAAGAAGCGGTCGGATTAGAATGGATGTGACACAGAAATGCAGTATTTTGCCCCTACTTTTTAGTCGTGGTTGGACACCAGACTGACAAGACAAACACACACACACACACACACACACACACACACACACACAGAGAGAGAGAGAGAGAGAGAGAGAGAGAGAGAGAGAAGAGGAAGAAAGAGGAGAGTAGGAGTAGGAGGAGGAGAAAAGTATCCAATATCTTCTATGGATAATTAAGTGGAGTAGTTGTCAGATATTGATGACATTATCATCATCACTTGAAGTACAGAGCTATTCAGATATTTGTGGGGGTACAAATAGCACAAGACACAGGAAAATTGAATTCAAATCTTCTTTTATTTTATACTGCAATTTATAAAGTTTCACATTGTTTCTTGTTTACTTACATTTCGAATGCCGAGTACGTACACCCCGCTGTCACTTAGCACTCACGTGCGCGATTTTCCACACTCCTCAGACACGCCTTCTGTTCAGGAATACATGTTAGAGCGCTTAAATTTTACCATGTTTCTCATGTAGATCAATGAGGTGAAGATTTAGAGTTCCTTAGCTTTGGTCTTGGCTAGAAACTTTCGTTGATTCATTAGCCGCTCATTTTAAACGTGTCACTCAGTGAATTGGTGACCTTTTGGGATTTCGATATAGCGTGTGTCTGAGAAGAAAGGCATTTGGTGTACGACTATCAGCAGGTATGATAGACATAGGCATCTCAGGTGTCCGCGCAGCAGTTTTCTTTTCTTTTTTTTATTATTTTTAATGTTCTTCTATACAATCTGAAAAAATGGTTTCGTCTTTTTTGTTCTGTTACTCGGATGTAACATATTACTTTGCCAACAATGGAGGGTTGCAAGATTTACTGTTATACATAAGTATCTTCTAATTTGAATTTGCAATATATTGTTAAATTTTTGGGCGGACTCACAAGAGTTCGCAAGACTGCGCACCATCGCACTAGGGCACACGGTTCCAAGATGGTCAAATAGTAACTCGTGCGTATCTCTCTGTTGATTTCTGGTAATCATGCGATAGAGATTGGGCAGCAAGACTGCCGCTCGATAATTCAACATTTGTGGGGATAGCACAATTGCTGAGTTTCCGAACTTGGATTGTAGCAGCAAATCGGGACACAAACTTTTGCGAAGGCAACACTATGAGCCAAGGTGGAACATAGAATTGTTTTTGGTTATTATAAAAGACTTTATTAATTCTTACTGAAAATTATGCCTCATTTAACGAGCTATTGAACTTTGATTGTATGTGTTACTTTTTGTAAGGAGGCTACACCGTTTGTTGGATTTTTCGCTGATAAATGAATAATCAAGTTACCAAAAATTGGTGTTCCCTGAAATTATTAATACAAAGGTATTTATCATAACTGTGAATAATAAATTTCATTTATGTTTCATTTGAAGACTTCCTATATTTAGAATTGCGAGCGGAGGATCAATTGAGTAACCTATTTAGTTCCGGCTAGCATAGTTACAGAACAAATGTGACACACTCCTAATGAGTAACCATTAATGAGGATCTTACGTTTGACCAACTTCCACAGGCCGGTAATCGGTCCATTTTGTTGGCTGAGGACATCGTATACGGTTAATCGAGCGTTTCTGTATTGTGTGTCAGAAGGAGATAAATCTCAAGCCGTTGTCGTTCAAGTTCCTACTTCGACCCAGGACAGGGGTGATCCACTTCAACACCATACTTCTGAGGATGCCTAGCTGGCGAAGTACTGAAATAGGCTGTAGTTGCAGTCCAACGTTTATGGAGCATCCATATGTGCTCACTCTAGGACAAAAAGTAGTCGTAAAGGGACGAGGAATGCAGTAGCTGCTTGCAACTGTGGTTGGTCTCAGAAGCTGATGGGATTTGGTAAACAATGAGAGAGGAACATTGGCATACAATGAATTTGTGGCTCTGATGTGGCGTAATTCATGAGGAGCGATTTATACCTGTCTTGCAACAAGTAGCTTCACGCAACAAAGGGGACACCACAGTCGTCGTGTAACTTACATTAGAGCTCACTTTAACAACTTAATGGAAAATACGAGGGTTGGAACTTTAATAGTGGAAACTACTTATTTACAGCTCGTTCAGAATAGATACGTGTTCCAAAGTTTTACTGACATTCGGAGTAGTCACCACCACCGTGTAAAGCTCGTAGCCAGCGATGTGGAAGTCGTAGGATTCTCTTAGCAGTGCCAGTTGTGTTGACAGTTCGAGCGACGCGGTCTATTGCCTGACGAATTTGTAACAGTTCTGAAACGAATGCTGCGAAGTCTTTCCTTCAGTTTAGAAATCGAGTTGAACTTACGAGGGCTTAAGTCAGGGGAGTGCACTAGGTGGTATAGCACTTAGCAGCCCCATCAGTCAAACAAATCAGTAACAGCTTCCACTGTACGTGCTTGAGCATTCTCCTGCAAAATGATGGCCAGGTCTTGCAGAAAGTATGATCACTTCTGTCTCTAAGCCGGTCGTAGGTTGTGTTCAAAAAATGAATAGTCCAAGCTATTACTGATTTGTTTGACTGATGGGGCTACTAAATGCTAAACCACCTACTCTACTCCACTGACTTAGGCCCTCGTAAGTTTAATTCGATTTCTAAACTGAAGGAACACTTCACGGCATTCGCTTCAGAACAGTTACAAATTCGTCGGGCAATAGACCGCGCCTCTCGAACTGTCAACACAACTGGCACTGCTAAGAGTATCCTACGACTTCCACATCACTGGCAACGGGTTATACACAATGCTGGTGACTACTTCGAAGGTCAGTAGAACTTTGAAACACGTATCTATTTTGTACGAGTTGTAAATAAATAGTTGCCACTATTAAAGTTCCAACCCTCGTGTTTGCTTCTCCTATTTAGAATCTAACCAATGTTTTAGTGGAACTATCTTCCCATGTGTTTATATACGTAGGCTATACAAGACTATGTAAACACCAACAGCGTGATACATTACCGTGCCTAATAAGGTGTAGGAAACACAGTGACACTCACAACAGCTTCCAGTCGTCTCGAAATAAATAGATTTTCGAAGGAATATTATACTCTTCTTCCTTCAAAGTAATGGCAAGTTCAGATAATGGTAATGGAGGTGCGTAGCGACCACCTCTACATCTACATCTACATCTACATCCATACTCCGCAAGCCACCTGACGGTGTGTGGCGGAGGGTACCCTGAGTACCTCTATCGGTTCTCCCTTCTATTCCAGTCTCGTATTGCTCTTCTGGGCTCTAATCTCTCTGATTTTATCCGCATGGTCTCTTCACGAGATATACGTAGGAGGCAGCAATATACTGCTTGACTCTTCGGTGAAGGTACAGGGTGTTTCAAAAATGATCGGTATATTTGAAACGGCAATAAAAACTAAACGAGCAGCGATAGAAATACACCGTTTGTTGCAATATGCTTGGGACAATAGTACATTTTCAGGCAGACAAACTTTCGAAATACAGTAGTTACAATTTTCAACAACAGATGGCGCTGCGGTCTGGGAAACTCTATAGTACGATATTTTCCACATATCCACTATGCGTATCAATAATATGGCGTAGTCTCTGAATGAAATTACCCGAAACCTTCGACAACGTGTCTGGCGGAATGGCTTCGCATGCAGATGAGATGTACTACTTCAGCTGTTCAATTGTTTCTGGATTCTGGCGGTACACCTGGTCTTTCAAGTGTCCCCACAGAAAGAAGTCACAGGGGTTCATGTCTGGCGAATAGGGAGGCCAATCCACGCCGCCTCCTGTATGTTTCGGATAGCCCAAAGCAATCACACGATCATCGAAATATTCATTCAGGAAATTAAAGAGGTCGGCCGTGCGATGTGGCCGGGCACCATCTTGCATAAACCACGAGGTGTTCGCAGTGTCGTCTAAGGCAGTTTGTACCGCCACAAATTCACGAAGAATGTCCAGATAGCGTGATGTAGTAATCGTTTCGGATCTGAAAAATGGGCCAATGATTCCTTCGGAAGAAATGGCGGCCCAGACCAGTACTTTTTGAGGATGCAGGGACGTTGGGACTACAACATGGGGCTTTTCGGTTCCCCATATGCCCCAGTTCTGTTTATTGACGAAGCCGTCCAGGTAAAATTAAGCGTCGTCAGTAAACCAAATGCTGCCCACATGCATATCGCCGTCATCAATCCTTTGCGCTATATCGTTAGCGAATGTCTCTCGTGCAGCAATGGTAGCGGCGCTGAGGGGTTGCCACGTTTGAATTTTGTATGGATAGAGGTGTAAACTCTGGCGCATGAGACGATACGTAGACGTTGGCGTCATTTGGACCGCAGCTGCAACATGGCGAACGGAAACCCGAGGCCGCAGTTGGATCACCTGCTGCACTAGCTGCGCGTTGCCCTCTGTGGTTGCCGTACGCGGTCGCCCTACCTTTCCAGCACGTTCATCCGTCACGTTCCCAGTCCGTTGAAATTTTTCAAACAGATCCTTTATTGTATCGCTTTTCGGTCCTTTGGTTACATTAAACCTCCGTTGAAAACTTCGTCTTGTTGCAACAACACTGTGTTCTAGGCGGTGGAATTCCAACACCAGAAAAATCCTCTGTTCTAAGGAATAAACCATGTTGTCTACAGCACACTTGCACGTTGTGAACAGCACACGCTTACAGCAGAAAGACGACGTACAGAATGGCGCACCCACAGACTGCAATGTCTTCTATATCTTTCACATCCCTTGCAGCGCCATCTGTTGTTGAAAATTGTAACTACTGTAATTTCGAAAGTTTGTCCGCCTGAAAATGTACTGTTGTCCCAAGCATATTGCAACAAACGGTGTATTTCTATCGCTGCTCGTTTAGTTTTTATTGCCGTTTCAAATATACCGGTCATTTTTGAAACACCCTGTATGCTCTCGAAACTTTAACAAAAGCCGTACCGAGCTACTGAGCGTCTCTCCTGCAGAGTCTTCCACTGGAGTTTATCTATCATCTCTGTAACGCTTTCGCGATTACTAAATGATCCTGTAACGAAGCGCGCTACTCTCCGATCTTCTCTATCTCTTCTATCAACCCTATCTGGTACGGATCCCACACTGCTGAGCAGTATTCAAGCAGTGGGCGAACAAGCGTACTGTAACCTACTTCCTTTGTTTTCGGATTACACTTCCTTAGGATTCTTCCAATGAATCTCAGTCTGGCATCTGCTTTACCGACGATCAACTTTATATGATCATTCCATTTTAAATCACTCCTAATGACTACTCCTAGATAATTTATGGAATTAACTGCTTCCATTTGCTGACCTGCTAATTTGTAGCTAAATGATAAGAGATCTATCTTTCTGTGTATTCGCAGCACATTACACTTGTCTACATTGAGATTCATTTGCCATTCCCTGCACCATGCGTCAATTCGCTGCAGATCCTCCTGCATTTCAGTACAATTTTCCATTGTTACAACCTCTCGATATACCACAGCATCATCTGCAAAAAGCCGCAGTGAACTTCCGATGTCATCCACAAGGACATTTATGTATATTGTGAATAGCAACGGTCCTGTCACACTCCCCTGCGGCACACCTGAAATCACTCTTACTTCTGATGAATTCTCTCCATTGAGAATGACATGCTGCGTTCTGTTATCTAGGAACTTTTCAATCCAATCACACAATTGGTCTGATAGTCCATATGCTCTTACTTTGTTTATTAAACGACTGTGGGGAACTGTATCGAACGCCTTGCAGAAGTCAAGAAACACGGCATCTACCTGTGAACCCGTGTCTATGGCCCTCTGAGTCTCGTGGACGAATAGCGCGAGCTGGGTTTCACACGACCGTCTTTTTCGAAACCCATGGTGATTCCTACAGAGTAGATTTCTAGTCTCCAGAAAAGTCATTATTCTCGAACATAATACGTGTTCCAAAATTCTACAGCTGATCGACGTTAGAGATATAGGTCTATAGTTCTGCACATCTGTTCGACCTTCCTTCTTGAAAACGGGGATGACCTGTGCCCTTTTCCAATCCTTTGGAACGCTACGCTCTTCTAGAGACTTACGGTACACCGCTGCAAGAAGAGGGGCAAGTTCCTTCGCGTACTCTGTGTAAAACCGAACTAGTATCCCATCAAGTCCAGCGGCCTTTCCTCTTTTGAGCGATTTTAATTGTTTCCCTATCCCTCTGTCATCTATTTCGATATCTACCATTTTGTCATCTGTGCGACAAGCTAAAGAAGGAACTACAGTGCAGTCTTCCTCTATGAAACAGCTTTGGAAAAATACATTTGGTATTTCGGCCTTTAGTCTGTCATCCTCTGTTTCAGTACCATTTTGGTCACAGAGTGTCTGGACATTTTGTTTTGATCCACCTACCGCTTTGACATAAGACCAAAATTTCTTACGATTTTCTGCCAAGTCAGTACATAGAACTTCACTTTCGAATTCATTGAACGCCTCTCGCATAGTCCTCCTCACACTAAATTTCGCTTCGCATAATTTTTGTTTGTCTGCAAGGCTTTGGCTATGTTTAAGTTTGCTGTGAAGTTCCCTTTGCTTCCGCAGCAGTTTTCTAACTCGGTTGTTGTACCACGGTGGCTCTTTTCCATCTCTTACGATCTTGCTTGGCACATACTCATCTAACGCACCCACGGTACTCTCAAACGTGGACCACAAAGGCTCAATAATATTGTGATCTGGTGACTGTGTTGGCTAGGTGTGATGCGACCATTCACTCTCGTGCTCACAGTCCTGGACGACGCGAGCTATGTGAGCACGGGCCCAGACGTCTTGAAGTAAAGCATCGTCTTTCGGGATAAAACATTATACCGTGGGATGGACCTAATCAGCCAAACTTGTTATATAATCCTTGGCAGTTCTGCGACCTTGTAGCGTAACTGTAAGTCCCACAGAATACCACGATAAGCCTGCACAAATCTTCACCGAACCCACTTCCATGTTTCACTCTCCAGCAGTAAACTCGTCCAGAATTTGGAAACAGCGTGAAACAAGGCTCATCCCATAACATTTCTCCCATTTCGCCACAGTCCAGGTTTTATGGCTCGGCCGCCAGGTTTTCCTTTTACAGTGATTTGCTCAGCCTGCAATTTCCCGCTTATGGAGCTCTCTTCTTCTAACAACACGGTTTTTTCTTAGTTTTACATACAATCGTTTTCAATGACCCTCTGTCACGTTCGCTCAGTGTACACTTTCGTCCGCGTTGTGACTCAGCAGCTTTCCCTGTATGCGATATAAATCCGACATAATGCACTCTGGACTACATAACACTGTACCGACCAGGCATGACATTAGCAACGTATTGAGGACATTGCTCACGTACTGTTAGTGGTCGAATACAACTTCGCATTCTGTAGGCTGGTTTCTTATCTGAATTTAAGTCCAACGATCTATTTGTCGCTATATTTGCAAATGGTTCTGAACACTATGAGACTTAACATCTGAAGTCATCAGTCCCCTAGAACTTAGAACTACTTAAATCTAACTAACCTAAGGACATCACACACATCCATGCGCGAGGCAGGATGCGAACCTGCGACCGTAGCGCTCGCGCAGTTCCAGACTGAAGCGCCTTGAACCGCTCGGCCACATCGGCCGGCTCGCTGTATTTTCAGTTTTTGTCGGATATCTGTAATGAATCTATCAGTTCTGTGTCGTTGCATCATGAATGTTAATTGAATCCTTTTCTTAGCTCACTTTCTTGCTTTTTTGTTATTTCTTTTAATTTCTGTCTTCAAACAAATGCGCTCTACTATAAGCACATTTTTGGCGATATAAATGCAAGATGTTTGTGAACGACCTGGTTTTAAGGTAGTCTCTTTCATTAACAGGGAACACGATCTTCTCAAACTGAAGTGTGGCAGAGATTTTGTGACAATATCCAACTATACAGCTGGGAGGGTGAGCGGTGTTTATTAAGTCTGGCAAACGTTTATACACACACACACACACACACACACACACACACACACACACACATATATATATATATATATATATATATATATATATATATATATATATATATATATGGCAACAAAATGAAAGAAATACAAGGTCTTCCATCACCGTTTGCGGGCGCCTGCGTACTTACAATGTCATCATGATTTTAGAGCCATTATTTGTGTAAAAAGTGTGGTGTCACCGCCAGACACCACACTTGCTAGGTGGTAGCCTTTAAATCGGCCGCGGTCCGTTAGTAGACGTCGGACCCGCGTGTCGCCACTATCAGTGATTGCAGACCGAGTGCCGCCACACGGCAGGTCTAGAGAGACTTCCTAGCACTCGCCCAGTTGTACAGACGACTTTGCTAGCGATGGTTCACTGACAAATTACGCTCTCATTTGCCGAGACGATAGCATAGCCTTCAGCTACGTCATTTGCTACGACCTAGCAAGGCGCCATTATCAATTGCTATTTATCTTGTGATGCATGTACCGTCAGACCGATGTTCACCAATTATGGATTAAAGTTAAGTATTCCAACAGCTACGTACTTTATTTGCTAGACTCAAATCCTTTAACTGTTCCAGACCTCACGCCAGCCTGCATGAACTTAAACGCGTGCCTTTCGGCTTCACCTCCTAGTGGCTTGCCTGCGCTGCTGCGGAAGCGACTTAAGAAGTCTCTGGAGATGGAGAGACGGTGGTCGGCTAAAAAAATGGTTCAAATGGCTCTGAACACTATGAGACTTAACTTCTGAGGTCATCAGTCCCCTAGAACTCAGAACTACTTAAACCTAACCAACCTAAGGACATCACATACATCCATGCCCGAGGCAGGATTCGAACCTGCGACCGTAGTGGTCGCGAGGTTCCAAACTGTAGCGCCTAGAACCGCTCGGCCACCCCGGCCGGCGACGGTGGTTGATGAAGGCTCATAGAGACCGGTAATTACATCTAATGATCATCCAGTGTCTATCTGAGCCGATAGGCATCAGCAGCGTCTGACATGAGTACGGTTTATTTCGTCTTGTCTCACCATCTACACCTACATAAATACTTTTCAATATCTTGTACAATGCAAGACAGAGGGTACATCCTACCTACATTATATTATATTTCTGTTTCATTCGCATACTGATCAAGAGAAAAGTAATTGTCAGAATGTTTCTACAAGCGCCCTAATATCTCTTGTTTCTCTCACGATCCCTACACGAAATTTACCGAATAGGGTCTCGCTAGAACAACTCAGTCTTTCTTCGAGGGACTATAGCCTACATTAAGTTCTCCGAACTGTTCTGTTACACCTTCATGTTGGCTGCCTCATTCTTTGAGCATATCGAAAACGCACTTCAGCCTCTTTGCTTAACGCCTGACATCCTTGACACTCTGAAATAGCGTCCCGGGCAGGCATGGGTTTCCCCGCTCGATTTAACGCTGCCACCCATCAGCTCGGTCTCACTTTTGGTTCATGGATAACAGGAGAGTATCCATCCGCCAATAGCTTCTTGCGATTATGTGGGGCATGAAACGCTACAAGCCGCTGCCGAAATTGAGTTCCACTATGAGAAAAGTCTGCATCGCCAGCCTGTCAGTTACATGCCTGACAAATACGACGCTGGATTGTGGTGGACGACGGCTTTGGTTCTGTGTCTGCTGTATCGTATCTCCAGAAATTACATATAGGACGAACTGGCCGAGCCATGTGGACTTTTTTGGTGAGCATCTTGATTTGCAGACTGTAGGTGGAGCTATTTGTTGTGCTGTGGGGTTTCTTATACTGTGCGTTTTAGGCTTCAGTTAAATTCAGTCTTATTAAGAGGTATTTACCGGGAGCTATATTAATAAAGTTGCCTCTACTTCAAACTTATTTCTTTCTGTTGCTTTTGTGCTCTTTTAGTAATTTATGAATATTTCGCGTGATTCCTGTAATAAGTACTCAGCAAAAGGAAAGTTCAGTTTTTCTGTAGTAGTTGAAACTGTGTGGGCGCTTTGGTCCAAATTTTATTTATACACACTTCAGTGGAATTTGAAATCAAGGCATGTACACTACTAATGGTCTGTGTCTGTTCATATTATAAATATTCCAGTTTATTGGGTGCGAGCCCAGTTTTTAATTAAGCAGTGTTATTTACGCCGGCTTGGGTGTGCAGGGTTAAAGTATTGCTTTCCGTTGAAACTAACAGAGCGTTTTGTTTTAAACCTTACTCAAACATATTTTATCGTTGCTTACTTGTTTTACAAATGAGCTGATAACTAAATGTTCATTAACGTTAGTTTTACTGCTGTGTAATGTTTTCTATTCGAAATTTTTTAATCTCTGTTTTAGTTTTTTCTGCTTGTTTAAGCTATGTTGGAACAGAACTTTTTCTGTACTTTACTGCTTAGGCAATGTGCCTTTTCCGACCTGACATGGTTAACTCCATCTCCTTTTTGGCCGTCCTACATTTCTTCTTTCTGACGGCTTGTGCTTGTTTACAATGAGTGGAATTCTATCTTCATCCTTCTGCTTTAGGTGTTGTCTCCATTCTTCCCGGTATTCTTCAGCCTTTCTATTTCAGTTATTAGGTGCCAATTCTGTCTGGATTTCATTGATTTCTATGTGATTCCTCCTTCGCGAATATCTGACACTTGTTAAAAAAATCATTTGTGCTGACTGTATGTTAATTTTCTCTCATTTTCTCTCTATCCAGGATCCGCTGTCGTGAAGTAGCCCAGGCACAGCCATAGATTTAAGCAGGTTCAATTTTTATATATGCTGTAATTTGTAGTTTCTCTTTTCTGTTTATTTCTCTGTGCCCAGTCTGATGTCGCTGTCAGAATAACTGCAACTAGAGACTTGCTTAAATACAATGTTTTCGACAACAATCTTGGATCTAAATGGGAATTTTCCATAGTGGCCCAATACGTTTGTTTTAGATATTTTTGGATTGTAAAGTTGTCTTCACAATTCATATAACCTGTGCATCGAGTGTTGTAAGTCTGCTTCTGTCTTTTGTAGTACAGTTACATCATCTGCATTCACCATAAAACTTAGATTGTAATTGCTTGTTAGCTTGATGGCATCATGGACCTCCTTCTTCCGATTTTCTTCAGCATAAATGTTAAATGATCGAATCAAAAGAACAGTCCTACTAAAATGATTGAGTTCAGCAAACAGTTGGCTATCCCAAGTTAAGTCATTCAGTTTATAATTCTAAAACTGTATTATCCTTTCCCGGAATTTACTGAAGTTTCTCTTACTAAAGGCGTGCTAAATAAACTCCTATCTGATATGAAATCCAAACACCGGAACGCATATTTTAGCGACTTCCTTCGCCAGTACTGTGCACGTTTCCAGAATCCTTCCAACAAACCTCTCATCCACCAGCCTCCGCTGATATTGATTTTCCACGAACGTCCCATTTCACATCCTTTCCAAGCATTACCTTTAAATACTTACGCGAAGTGATGTTTTCATGACGTTAACTGCTAATCTCCTGTGTAGCGCTCAACATGGATCCCGAAAACAGCGATTGTGTGACATCCAGCTCGTTCTGTTCGTCCATGAGCACAGGACGCTGCAGATAGCGGTCCCAAAGTAGATGACGTGCCGACCGGAGTGGCCGTGCGATTCTAGGCGCTACAGCCTGGAGCCGAGCGACCGCTACGGTTGCAGGTTCGAATCCTGCCTCGGGCTTGGATGTGTGTGATGTCCTTAGATTGGTTAGGTTTAATTAGTTCTACGTTCTAGGCGACTGATGACCTCAGAAGTTAAGTCGCATAGTGCTCAGAGCCATTTAACCATTTTTTGTAGATGATGTGCTCCTTGACTTCCGTAAGACATTCGATACGGCTCCGCACTTCCGCCTAGTAAACAAAAGACGTGCATATGCAGTACCGGATCAACCACGTAATTGGATAGAAGAGTTCCTAGCAAACAGAGAGGAGGTTTCAAATGTAAAAATGGTTTCCGGCGAACCACAATGGAGTGTTATAGGTCAACTAATTTTCACGATGTATATAAATGAAATAGACTGCTAGACAAGATCGAAAGTTTCAAGTGGCTTTTCACGGATGATGTTGTTTTGAACAGGAAAGCTGTAGCGGTACAAAATTGTCACGAAATGCAGAAAAACCTATACAGGATTGACGCTCGATGCAGGGAGCGGCAATTGGCCCTCAACATAAACAAATGTAACGCATTTCTTATACACAGACGGAAAGACAAGTAACTGTATGATTACCAGATTGCAGACCAATCACTGGAAGCAGTAGGTTCCAGAAAATGTCTAGGAGTGTGCTTACGGAAAGATTTATATTGGAACGACCACATCCCAGGGAAGGCAGATGCCAGGCTGAGATCCATTGGTAGAGCCGTAGGAAATGTAGTCCGTAAACAATAGAGGTAACTTACAAAATCCTCGTTCAACCTGTACTTAAATACTGCTCGTTGAATATGGGGTTCATACCACAGATAGAACTGATACAGGAAATAGAGAAGATACAAAGAAGAGCAGCGTGTTTCGCCACAGGTTCGTTTAGTAAGAGCGAAACCGTCACAGAAATGGTTAACCAACTCCAGTGGCAGACGCTGCAAGAGAGGCGTCAAGCATCACGGTGTGATTTTTTTCTTTTTTTTTTTTTTTTTAAAAAAAAAAAAATCTTTATTCATCATTTTTTTTTTTATTATTATACAGAATAACCTACTACCTAATACATTAGTAGGTCCTATTATTAACTATTTCTAATTTTCTATCTGCAGCTAATGTTATGTTTAACACTACAGGATTTTTACGATACATCACCACTATGAGAGTATTATGCTGCTACTTTGCTATTCTGTTGTTTTACTATCGTACTTAATTTTATCCATCTATTTTAAAATGCTGATGTCAAATGGTTTCTTGTTATAACTATTCTAACTATTCTACCTGCAGCGTTACATATGTGTCAGATTATGATACAAACCTATTTTATTGGCCGTTCCCACTGAGCTAATCCCAGTGGGAGTGCCCCTGACACTGGGCTGGCCAGAAACCTGGTCGCTGCAGTTTTATACTGTTTCTCTTATCCTAATTGTTGATCTTATAACTAACTTAATTCTAATGTCATGATTGGTGCTTGTCAATCCGGTAGTGATGTACTGCCCCCCAACCTATTCCATAGACCTGGCGGATTCCAGCCGTGAAGCGACTGGCCTATTCCATGTCCCGGCGGAACAGGGGGGCGTACGCGACAAATCTGGTGTTTAATTAATCAATATTACGGAGATATTCTTTGAGGACTTTATTTGAGATGTTATTAGTTAATTTGTTCAGAATGTCGAAGGTGCCTTCTTGCCTGAGCAGGTGGTACGTGTCGTTGTTCGGTAGTTGTTCCCTGAGTTGGTGTGCTACATCGTCGAAGAGGGGACACTCATACACCACATGGTCTGGAGTGCCCAGCACTGCTCCACAGTCACACGCTGATGCTGCCCTTTTCCCAAACCGACAGAGATATGTCGGGTAGGGTCCGTGGCCTGTAAGAAAGTGCAGTAGCCCCTTTGATGGTTTGATATAAGTCAGTTCAAGGCGTTCCTTTATGCTTGGAAACAGCTCGTGTGTTCTTCGCCCAGTTTCCTCACTGTCCCAGAGTTCCTGCCACAATTCCATTCCCCTTCTTTTAATGCTTGGCTTATCCCCTACATATACCCCCATAATTTCTTCTATCTTCTCCCTTCTATTTTTCTTGACCCAGTACCAGGTAGCCTGTTCCCTAATTTTTATGTCTAAAGGACATAACCCCATCAGTACTGAGAGTGCCCCTCCTGGAGTTGTTCTATAAGCGCCTACTGACCGTAGGAGCATATTTCGCTGCACTCTTCTGACGGCCACGGCGGGCATGACCCTCGTGAGCCTGTGTGCCCAGACCGCTGATCCGTAGCCTACAATGGATGTGAGAATGCTGTTGTGATACAGTTTAATGAGATCAGGTGGGAGGTGAAATCTTTTGTGCCCTATTCCAATTAAGTTGTGTAATACTGTGAGCGAACGTTGTGTTACTGTATCTATATGTGATGCATAGTTCCACCTCTCGTCGATGATGACACCAAGGTACCGAGCTTCTCTACGCCTGAGGATTGGTAGGCCATTTATTCTGACGGTAGGGTTTCTTATAAGTTGACCCTTAAGCAGCAAGTAGGTAGACTTATTGGGTGCTATTGACATCTTAGTTTTATGACACCATGTTGTCAGTATTGTGATGGCTCTTTCTACCTTTGGCTCCAATTCTTCGCGACTATGGCCGCCAACCAGCAGAAGGAGGTCATCTGCGTAGGCTATGACCTCTAGTACATCTTCGCTTCTCTTGAGTTCTTCCAAGAGTGGTTCCATATTTATGTCCCAAAAGAGTGGCCCCAGGACAGAACCCTGAGGACACCCCTTGGTGATTTTCTTACTAACTTTTCCACTAGGGGCCGATAGCCAAACCTCCCTGTCTTCACAATAGCTCCTCAGACAGCCATATAGCGGCCCTGGGCACTCCTTTTCCCGCAAGCAGGAGAAGAGCGAAGGCCACCACAGGTTGTCAAAGGCGCCACTGATGTCCACCATGATGCCAACTATGTACTTGTGCGGGGCAGAGCCACAGACATCCGCGGCCAGGGCGATTGCGTCAGACGCGGATCGCCCCGTCCGAAAACCGAACTGTCTGTCACTCATCCCGCACAGGACCCGGTGTGCAGCCAACCTGTCTGCCAGCAACCTCTCAAAGAGCTTGCCCAGCAAGTCCAGTAGACATATAGGTCTATACGACTTTGCTTCCTTGGGATCTTTGTCTGGGCCTTTTCTGATTATGACAACATTTGCCTTTTTCCAAATTGAGGGGAATGTCTGAAGCCGTAGACATTCATTGTATAGCTGAGTGAGAGGTGCTACCAGCTGGGGGGCGAGGTATTGTATCACCTCCGCAATGATGCCATCTGGGCCGGGAGCCTTTCCCTTTTTGAGGTCTTTTATTTGAGAGCTTACCTCTTCTTCAGAGAAGGGGTAAACCACGCGGTTGTTTTCGTAGACCCGCTGGTTCTCTAGTCTTATTCTTCGCTGTTCTTCCGAGTCATCTTCTTCTCTATCGTCAGGTAACAGGGCACGGAGTAGGGCCTCCGCAGTTTCCTGCCAGGTTCCCGTCATCCGGTCCCCATCCCTGACGGTAGACAACACCATAGGTGATTTTATTTTTTCTCTGACTATTTTGTAGGGAAGTCCCCAGGGGTCCGTAGCCAATTGGCTTTGCACATATTTCTCCCAGCTTCTCATCCTGACAGCCTTAAGTTCCTGTTGGAACTGTTCTTTGGCTTCTCTGTATATTTGCTGCCATCGCTGCTTTTCATGCCAGACGACACACCGCTGGTAATACCTCCTCGCCCTCCGTACTGCTTGGCGCATTTGCCCCAGTTCGGCTGACCATGGTGAAGGGGAAGCCGCGACGGCCCTCCTCCTGGTTGGTACAGCTGCCTTTACTGCCCTGATTATCGCATTTGTAAGATCTTTGGTGTACTCCTCTACGTCGACATCACCCTCCAGCAACGCAGGGATGTCACACTCCCTCGCCAGACGGTCCCAGTCAGTTTTATTGTAATTGAACTGCGTTTCCCACCCCCTGTCCCAGTGGCACTCGCTGTCTCCTATGGTAAATGTTATCATGTTATGATCACTGGTAGTGATCTGATCCCAGACTGTCCAGTTGAATAATTTTGTTGTAAGATTTGGTGTGATCAAGGTCACATCAATGTTTGTGCCATGTCCCCCCCCTCCGGAGTAGGTGGGAGGGTTTCCTTGTTTGTTCGCGACTATGAGTTGTAATGCCATGATCGTGTCGACAGCTTTTTCTCCTCTTTCATCCTGGGTGCCACTGAACCAAAGGGGGGATTTTGCATTGATATCCGCGGTCACGAGAATTTTCTTTCCCCGCAACGCCGTGGCTATTTGAACAAGCTTCTCCAAAAATTCTTCAATTTGTCTTCCGTACTGGAAGTACATATTGACAAGGTATAATAATCCAGTGGGTGAGTGAAGCTCCACGACGTTGCAGTGGTCATCCGAAAATTGTGCTAATGTGGTGGCTCTTAATGCTTTATTTGTTATCATAACCGCGGCTTTTGGTTCCTCTCCGCTATAGATTTGTTGCCAATTAACTGCAGTGAATGGGATCCGGCCAGCCAGGGAGTACGGCTCCTGTATGCAGAGTACGTCCAGACTCTTCTCCTCCACCACTTTTCGGAGTTCCTGCAGGACCAGTCTGCTATTATGAGTGTTTATCTGTCCCACTCTTAACTGGCTCACGTGGAAAGTATGTATGTATATGAGATTCTGGCCAGTTTTTGCGCCAGTCGTGAGCTATTCTGCCGTTTGTGATGACTGATTGGTTATATAACTCATTAAGGTCGAATTTTTCATTTCGCCTTTCAAACACTTTTTTGACCAGGTCTCGCAGGGCTCCGAAATCTGTGGGGAGATTCATTGTCTTGAGCTGTATTCTGTCAACAGCCTCCATCACTGGAAAGGTGATGTCTCTACCGTATTGGTGGCCGACACGCACCACGTGCCTCAAGGCTGTTGTGAGGGTGGCCGGCTCTTCGAGCCTAGACAGCTGTAATGCATGCTCCAGGTTGGGGTAGATCCTAGCAGGATCTATACCCGGCTCTCGTGTACTATGTGGACTTGTTGGTGTACCACTATTTATCGGTATACTAGTGCTGCTTATTGTGTTCACTTGCACTAACTCTTCCCGCATTGATAACTTCCCCACCACAGGATGCCCAAGTGGTCGTTCTTGATCTTTAGACGACCTTTGTCCCCGATTCGGAGGGGAGGGTGCATCATTCTCTTCGCAAGGATCAGTTTGAATACAGGCGTCTTTCATGATGATGAAGTGTTGTGGCCTAGTGATCTTTTTTATAAATTCTCTAAATTTATTGGCCCTTATTGCATCCCTCAACCTCTTGCTTGGAGACTTCCTTTTGGGCTTCTTATTCCCATTTGGGGACTCAGCCATAGTCAATTCGGGCTATAAGTCTCTGCTCGAGCATCCTGTAGGTAGGGCAGTTTCTGCTAGTGGTGTTACATGATTTTTTCCCTCTCTTTGTACAGGGGATACAAATCCCGGCTTTGTTACAATTTTTTCTTGTATGATCCTCGGCCCCACACCTGGAGCAGGCCGGCCGTCTTTCACAGTGTTTATGTATATGATCTAAATCGCCACAGTTGTGGCATCTGGGTACTACTAAGTAGTCCCGTACATTTATGGCATGAAAACCTAAATATATTCTTCCCATAGTGGTGATTTTGCGCCACATGTTTCCAGATACCTCGGCAACGTGATGTACAACATCCCGATCCCGGGGCCCTGTTTTGAAACGTAATTTGAAGTCTTGTCTGAATGTCTCCCATTGCATATCATCAAAATTCTGATTGTATAGTGTCTC
Organism: Schistocerca americana; assembly: GCF_021461395.2. Lineage (NCBI taxonomy): Eukaryota > Metazoa > Arthropoda > Insecta > Orthoptera > Acrididae > Schistocerca > Schistocerca americana. Next base: position 259,551,824 of record NC_060119.1, on the reverse strand, counting down.
ATAAATGTCTGATTCTGTTAGAGCTACTGGCACATCGTAGAGGATTACCAGCGGGTTCCTCTTTTTTGGTGGTTCGCACTTGACTGCTGTGTTCAGTTTCGTGTTTTTTAAGATTTTATCTCTGTCCACTTCTGTTGCTACATCAACTACTACTACATTTTTTGTTGCCTTGACTTTATTAATTTTAATTTTATCTTTGGCTGGGTCTATTATTGTGGTAAATAACTCTTGCACCTTCTTTACTGTTTGTCCGGGCAGGGGTCTTAAGAAGACCGCCGTGTCCGGCCTTTTTGTTACCTTAGCTATTGTTTCTTTAGTGGTCTGAGTTTTTGTGGCTGCTTGTGCAACCACTGCTGCCCATGTCTTGGTTGGTTGCTGTCTGAGTCTATAATTTTCTTTTTCTAACTCTTCGAGTCTCCCCTCAAGCTTTGCGTTAGCAATGGCCCAAGCGGCGAGCTCGTTTTTAATTGCCATGACGGCAGCCTGGCTTATTTTGCCATTTTTGACACTTGAGTCCAAAATTTGATTAATTTTTGTGTGTCTTTCTAATGTAGTTTGCACATTCTGTTCCCCTTCCTCCTGTGAGGCAGGAACAGTCGCTATCGACGCCCTCGAGGTCGCACTAGATTCACCCGTCTCAGATTCAGCCATGTTTGACGAGTGAAGAAAAAAGGTGGGAGCCCGTCTCTTGCCCCGGACCGGCTCCTCTGGCATGGGGGGGGACTGTTGCAGCTCGCCCACCAACCTCGCCCCTAGGTCAAGGGCACTCCTGAGCTGCAGGGTTCAGCGCGCCGTTGCCAGCGCACTGGTCCCCGTCGAAGGCCTCGTCGTCGACGATTTCACTCGACGCTCCTCGGCAAGTGCACCCCGCACTCCGGAGAGGCGGATGCACCCCTCGCCCTTCGCCGCCTACTAGCCCGAGTTTCCACCTGAAGGCCAAGGACCCACTCCTACTCAGGTGGTGGGTCGGTCCCCCAGTCGTTCGGCGGTCTGGGCCCATCTAACCTAGCCCAGGCGATGTCACCACCTCCTGGGTTTGGCAGAACACGCCCCGGTTACCCAGGGGCGCGGCGAAGCACCCTTGCCGACTCGCGCCGGTGTGATTTACTGTTAAAGTTTCGAGAGCGTGCATTCCCACAAGAGTCAACAAATGCATTGCTTCCTCCCACCTATCTTTCCGCAAAGTGGCTTGCGGCGTGTATATGTAACTGTAGCAAGAGATGTAATCAGGTACTATACCGTTCTCTCTTTGCGTTATGAGCATTATCTCATATTTAATCACAGTGAAGGAGGGACGTTTCTCATTACGCTAACAAGAGGAAACGTTATTCAAGTCTTCGCGAACTTCCTTACGATCGTCTACAACGATACTTTTTAAGCACCTAGACAGCGAACAATCTTACTGTTGATACGCTTAATAAACGGTTTGTATGTACTGAAACACTAAAGGTCGCAGTACACTTCCTCGAGACACGCCCGCCGTTACTTTCGCTTCTGTAGAACACTCACCGTCCATGGGAGCTGTTAGTCAAATATTGCTCCATCCAGTCACGTATCCGCGAAGATACACCTAATGATCGTATCGTTACGGAAATCAGCGAGGACGCAATTTCACTTCACACCACAACAGCATCCGTTTAGCTACTGCTCTTTCCAGTAGCTTGCGGACGACAACAGTCGTAAAATAAGTGGTGTGATAGCGTGTATAAGCCGCAAAGAAAAAGGAATGCATATTTACCAGAAAAACTGTACGACGTACCGGAAAGCAATGGCTACAATTTTTTATATGAAAACTCTTAAAGCTTCTTAAAATAGAATAAATGTTTTTAACAGTGTACATCTTTATTTTCGTGACTATAAACAGGGTGAATCACCTAAAAGTTGCACCACTAATACTGCGGAAATGGAAAGTGTTATTGATGTGAGGCTGCATTGATAGAATGCATTGGCAGTCAGGATCTAGTATTGTTAGCCAGTAAACAGATTGTAAGTGTAATCTTCGCACAAACATACACTTTTGTAAATGGACAATGCCTATTGACTTTAAAACACCAAAAGTAGCGTAAATCAGAATGTCAGTGTTGTCTGTTGCAGAATTCTATTAGAGTCGTTTACGAGATATAGTATTTTGAAAAGTTTCCACACCAATACTTGCTTGTGCCTTCATCCTGCGTTAGTTGCTTGGAATGACGTTCTTGTGTTTTTTAACGGTGTGATTGTGGGTTCCTTGAGTGCACTGCGACTTGCTACTCAGTATGTGACAATGCAAGCCGTGGGTGATGGCATTTACCAATGCAGGGAAAGCCGACATGCTCACGGTGTATGGGAAGTGTAGGAAGAATACAGTTCGTTCTCGCACAGTGTATTCGCCAAGTGGCAGTTTTTTATCCATCTCTTCAGCCATTTACGTAAAAGTGGTAGTTTAACAACCACAGAACGTAACAGAAGGAAAAAGTGACGACAGAAGGGAGGAGGGGGCGTGGGGGATTAATGCTCTTGCTGTTGCTCCAATTGATCCGCACGTCACCTTCAGCGCAATCGCACGAGGAAGCAGCATGAGTCAGGCAAGCGTTCTACACAGTCTATATCGACGTAGGTCCCATTCCTGTCATACCTTATTGCATCAAGGTTTGCTTGGAACGACTATGAGAATCGTGTTAACTTTTGTACATAGACTTTAAAGACAGGATAACTGTAGATGTATCATGTACCTTGTGTAGTGATGAAGTCATATTTACCAAACACGGCCAGGTAAACCGCCGAAACATACACTCCTACTATTCTGATGAAAATCCACGTTGGCTTCGTCAAGTGGAGTGACCGTGTCCATTAAGTGTAAACACGTGGTGTGGGATAGTGAACCGTGAGCTCATAGGCCCGTGTTTCATAGGTGGAACACTCAACTCGCGTGAGTATCACAGCCTCCTAAAAGAGCATCTTCCAAATGTGCTAGAAGGCATTCCTCTGCAGACTACGAGGAACCTGTGGTACCAACATGACGGCTGTCCAGCCCGTAGTGCACGAAGTACCAGCATAACTTGATGAATTGTTTCCCAATCGTTGGACTGGATAATCTGTACCTTGGCCGTTCCTTTCACCATATTTGACGTCTGTAGAGTTTTCACTGCCTGGAAAGCTGGAAGACGCTGTCTACGAGGACATACCAAATACAGTCGATGATATGCAACGACTTATTAGTCCAGCCTGCTCTGACATCTCCGCTGAAATGCTGACACGTTCCAACGAGACTGGCAGCGTATACTGCCGCTGCTAGTGGTCATTTTGACGGTCAGTTGTCTAGTTACTGACCGGAATTCACGTAAGTAGTGTATGCATTTGTTGCCTAGTGTGTGCTACCACAGGTATTTTACAAGTGTCGGTGTGGGACGTTTTTAAAATACGATACCTCGTAAATGACTTGCACTAGAATCCTGCAACAAATACCGTGGTTATTCTAATTTACCCTAAGTTTAATCTGTTAATGTCAATGGGAATCGTTCCATTTAAAAGAGTGTGTGTTTGCACATAAAATACACTTTCTAAGTTTTATTACAAGCTGTTGATTGTTTAACAACACGAGCTTGTGACTACCAATCCATTCTGTGGAAACCGCACATCAATAGCACTTTCCATTTCCGCAATGTTTGCGGTGCAAGTTTTAGGTAATTCAACCTCTGTTTGCAGCCCTCTGCTGTTAAATGGTTCGGAATTGTAGTGTAAATGGCGGTGTGTAACGAAACTACGTCAGTACATGAGAAACATAGACTTACTAAAATTCACAAGACCGCTTACTGCCTCAGCTGTAGAGTTTGCAGTTTGATGCCTCCGTTTGCAGGGCAACGCTGTGTTTTCGCTTAATAAATGACGTCAAATACCGGATAAAACGTTTCATACACAATGACGTAATACGTACTGCTTTTGAATGCAATGTGTCGCGGGCTTTCAAAAAGGGTAATGATGAGATGGTGGTGTGGCGGACCTCAACTACGTACCCTCCGACTCAGAGTTGAAATACTGAAAGTTTTGGCTGGTTTCTTTGCCTACGGGCTGGGATACGTAATTGCCACGTTACAGGCCAAATACTGCTGAGTCTACAATATACACATGAATCGAATGATCGAAGGTTCCTATCATTCGCCAATTGCGAATTTAGAATGTAAAAAAGACGTTTATAAATGAAAAATTGCAATTAAATAAAATCTGCAGGTACTTTCTTAACGATTTTAAATGATGAGTACGGCATTTCTGCAAAACACTTATTGGTGTCGATGGTCCAGCAATTAAATAAAATGTAAGCGGAATAACAGGGAAACAATACATCCCTACTTCACGTAATTAGCTATGAACAACAACATAGTCCGCGAGATATTCACTTCCAAACGCGTACTACGTCTTCACTGCAGCAGCCACGGAAATTCACAAGTACACAAGTCGGCACTCCGAAGTATTTCTATCTCTCGCGATCACGCGCAAACTGCTCCACTGTCCAAGTCTTTCCCGCGACTGTGCGTCCCTTGCGCAGTCATGTCCAGCACTCCCACGTCCTGTACGACTGTCCCTCGCGCCGCGCTGTTCCAAACTACCCCTCCATTCACTTCAGTTGTCGCCTCACCTAGTAACGAGCGCTGTGATTGGCTATAGCGCGCCCTCCATGTCTCCAAGCTAATGTACACTCCTAAACATTTTGAAACATATACAAAATACTGGATTTACATTTAAATAACTTGAAATTAAATAAATATTCCTACGGATGGACCATAAACACTCTCTAAAACACGTTATTAAATACATAAACAAATTAAATAAAAGCATGTCAAAGGAATAGCAACAAAACGTAGCCCAGTAGCCTAATGGCTCTGTGCTTTCTAAAGCACAGTAAATATTTAACCAATTTCTTCATGAATAGTATATATCGAATATAAACAAAGACATAGATGAATAAATGTATTTTTAAGCATACTACTACCGTGTATTCGTGTAACCGTGGAGTACTTATGGCCTGCTGCGATCGATAGTGATCAAATACTTTGACCTCCAATAACTCATGTACTATTCAAGTTACACGCCTGTAATTCATACCAATTTAGGATTACACTAATAGCTTTCTAAAGTCACGTAGGTCGACGAAACCAGATGAACCGTTTAGATTTTGGAAATTCGTCTCTGGGTGGTACTTGTATAACTTACAGCCATATACTAAAAGTTAAACTAATAAATATATTGAAAATCTGATTACACCATCAGAATCTTCGCGCAAATAATGGTAATGTACATGTTCATTTTTGAGGAATCATCATTCATCTGACTACTATTAACTTTAAATGCGAACATTTTAGGTTAGGCTTTACCGTGACTGTTATTGACATTAAATGAAACAATACGTTTACTGTTACCAGTCACCGTTAAATGAAACACTAAGTTTAACGTTACCAGTCACCGTTGACTGGTAACGGAAAACTTGTTGTTTCATTTAATGGCTACTATTAATTTCTATACGAACTGTGAAATGTCTGCTATTATGATTTCACAAAGTCCGCCATCTTTGGAACTCCTTCATCGAGACAAAGCACCGTCCTCGTCACAGTGTCGACATGGAGTTCCCAGCCACGTGATCGGGATGGACCCCTCTGTCTTCAGCCAACGTCCGGCACCACATGGTCGGCCTGCCGAGCGGCCCGCACCCTTCTATTGGCCCGTGCTACCATGGCAACTCGAAACTTAGAATATTTTCAGGGCGCCACAATTAGCCCGTTATCTCACAATGTTTAGTGCCTACCTAACTAAGCCTACCAACAAGTACATAATGAGATATACCCGTACAACTGCAACAAACTCGAACATTCGTTACATTCGAGTAAAATGTAAATAACTCTCCTACGCACACTGTTCCTGGCTGATTATTACTGTCTAAAGTCAGCTCACACGAAGCAAATACTCACAAAGTACATTAACAGCTGTCAGCAACGGAACGTATTGTGCTTCAGCATCAGCAGGGACAGTCCGAAAGCGCCAGATGTATCGAGACAGCATATTTGAATGGACACCCGTCTTGCGGCTACATCTAAAAGTAGTATGGTGACACCTGCAGAGATCATTGCCCCGAATTGGAATTGGAATCATATTTTTTTGTCCAGAAGTGTGTAACAGACGTCCTCATCTGAACACCAATGTCCAAGAAGAAACTCAAGTACAGCACTATATTCAAAGCTACTTTCCTCGGTTTTTACCAGTTTCCATTGCACTTATGCATGGAGCTTACGTCATTTCAATAGTTTGCAAAAAATCAGCCAACCAGTTGCAAACCAAAGGTTTATTTAGCCATTGACCTGGGTCATATATAATTGATCAGTTTTATATATGACAGGAGTCGCTTGGCTTCAGCTAATGTAATTTACCACCATATGATGTAACAAGGTTCACACCTTCAGAAGAAGATTTTTTTGTAAATACGAGTATTTATACCTACGTCAGGGGCTAAATAAACCTTTGGTTTGCAACTGTTTGGCTGATATTTCTCAACCACTTTAAATTCATACAATTGCTGAATCGCATCCATGTTTAAGATTTTGCTTATAATGTTCTTACTGACCATGTGGTGCACCTTAATTCATCTTCTTTGTGAAATAATGTTATTGACCTCTTTCAGCATCACTGTAATATTTCTCCAGATATGTCACATAATCATGTCTGGAAATTCGTTATACTTTCAGCTGAAAGCCAGAGTGCTTCCATCTATAGTCTCAGTAACATGACTTTCTCCATGAGTCACTTTTGTTGGGAAAAGAAAATAAGACAACTTCAGAGTTCTCAGATGGGAATTACAATTGTGTGGTTCAGTTACATACAGGCATAATGCTCTTTTCAAGCACCTATAATTGAAAAGGTGCAAGTTTAAGACGACATGTAAATTATATTGTACGACCAAATAATATCTGTAAATTCTTCTGTAGTTTATTTCTTTTACAGCCAACGGCCTTGGCACAATGGCAACACCGTAGTTAAGCCCTGTTGGGCGTGTCTAGCACTTGCGTGAGTAGGCCGTCCGAGTTGTGCGAGGTTAATTGAGCAGCTAAGCAGCTACTTGTATGAGAAACAGCGGCTGCAGTCATGAAAGGTACCAACGGCCGAAGGAGCTGACCACAGTCCACCCCCGATCATAATCCAGTGACGCCTATCGGCTGAGGATATCACGGCGGTTGGTCATTATCACTGCATCTTCCAAGGTCTGTTCGGACGGAGTTTTTGTTTTAGTTTTATTACTTTAAAAATTTGCATGGACCAGGTAGCATGAGATCCAACAAAACCGTGTCATTTCTGATAAGAATCGGAGCCACACGATAATATCTTCTGCGTTTCAGGAATAATAAAAATGCGTTTATGGTTTTGCATTTTTTCTCGTTTCTTTGAGTTGATGGAAAATGACAACAAAATACAAAGAATCTACAGTCCTAAATTCTGAGTAAATGTTACACACATTCCTATGGGAACAATACATCGCCAGCAAAAATTAGTACATCACAAAAGACGACGTCGATTTTGATCCGATGACGGCATATACCATCTGGCGGATGTACTGAATAATGGTTTCATCGTCGTCCGCCAACAGATATCGTGATGGAATAGCCACCAGAGCTCCTTCTGTCTACCGTTTAACAAGGAATGCTACCAGCCTGAAGGCAGAATGTGGAGCAAACGTTTGCAGCAAGCAGGCAACAATACACGGAGACGCACGAGCGCTTCCTATGGCCAAATGAGCGTCTTTCAAAGAGGTCAAATTGTGTGTTGGGATTGTCCTTTTGTTGAACTGCACGTACTGCGTCAGTTGTGAAACGACAGTGGTGACGTGAACATTCTCACACCCGTACACGAGGTCCTGGTCATCGAGACGGCACAGATGCCCGCCAGTATGGTCTTACTTTAAGGGCAGCAGTGGCAGATCGCACAGCTTTCACAGATCGTATGAGAGGACCTATGAGCCCAGACGTACCAACACTAACTGTTGCGCACCGGTTACAAGCTCTGGGACCATGGGCACACACATCTGCAGCACGTCTTCCACTCGCACCATAGCACCAACGTGCAGCCGGCCGGTGTGGCCGAGCGGTTCTAGGCGCTTCAGTCTGGAACCGCGCGACCGCCACGGTCGCAGGTTCGAATCCTGCCTCGGGCATGGATGAGTGTGATGTCCTTAGGTTAGTTAGGTTTAATTAGTTCTTAGTTCTAGGGGACTGATGACCTCAGATGTTAAGTCCCATAGTGCTCAGAGCCATTTGAACCAGCCAACCACCAACGTGCACTGTTCGACTAGTGCCATCAGAGGACAACTTGGAAGATAGAATGGCGCGCCATGGTCATCAGCGATGGCAGCAGATTCTGCTTACACGCAAGTGATGGTCATTTGCGAGATTGACGTAGATCTAGTGAGTGCCACCTCATAGAGTGCATTCGCCCAAGGTACAGTGGCCCCACTCCACGCCCTATGGTTTGGTGTGCGATTAGTCACAATTCTCGTTCACTTTTGCTAAGCAGCTCTCGGTACGTGCGGAATGTTGTAAGACTTCTTGTGCTGTTCTTGCAAAGGAAGGTGACGTGTTGTTCCGACAGGATAACTCTCAGCCACACACTGCAAGCGAAACAACGTGCTCTACAAGACGTGCGGTAACCTTCTTGGTTAGCACAGTCCTCGGACTTGTCTCCAACCGTGCGCGAGTGCGGTATGAGTGGAAGAGATGTGACTCGTGCAACTCGTCAACCAACAACTCTTTCAGAACTATGTGAATAAGTCGAGCAGGCGCGCATGACACATCATAGGGCAGCATTCGCAATCTGTATGCTCGGCTGGATGCCAGAGTCATCACCTGCACTGCTGCCTGTGGGGGCTACAAGTACTAATATGGGTGTTTTGTCAAGGGCTGATAGGCCTACCTGATACCTCAGAAACGCTTGTGTTACTGAACTGAAAATGTAGCCATTTGTGTTGAATTCTTCTAGGGTTATCAGCCATAAAGCAAAGGTGTTCTACAGATATGTAGACGACACTTTTGTAGTGTGGCCCCATGGCAAGGAAAAACTACAGGAGTTCCTACGCCATCTCAGTCGTGTACATGACAGCATCAAATTCCCCATGCAGGTAGAAGAGAATGGCTGCCTTCCCTTCTTGGATTTTTGATCAAGAAATATCCGGACGGTACGTTAGGACACTCGGTCTACAGGAAGAAGACGCTCACGGACATACATCCCAATGCTCGGAGCTGCCACCATCCAGCCAACGTAACTGAGTACTGAACACCTTAGTACAAAGAGCCAGGTCGATCTGTGACAGCGAGAGTTTGCCGCGTGAGTTATCACAAAATGGTTCAAATGGCTCTGAGCACTATGGGACTTAACATCTATGGTCATCAGTCCCCTAGAACTTAGAACTACTTAAACCTAACTAACCTAAGGACAGCACACAACACCCAGCCATCACGAGGCAGAGAAAATCCCTGACCCCGCCGGGAATCGAACCCGGGAACCCGGGCGTGAGAAGCGAGAACGCTACCGCACGACCACGAGATGCGGGCTAAGTTATCACATCTGCAGGAAACCTTCCGAAAGAACGGCTACACCGAGAGACAAATAACACACGCCTTGCGTGCAGACAAGAGACGGGAGAAGAAACCAGAAGAAGACGAAGCAAAACGTGTGGCGTTTCTGCCGTTTGCTGGACCGCTAACGGCCAAGATCGCAAGAATATTAAAGAAGCACGGAAATAACAACCATCTTTCGCGCACCGAAAAAAGTCAAAGATATACTTGGCTCAACCAAAGACCAGCTGTGATTACAGACGCCGAGCATTTACAGTATTGAGTGCGAATATGGGAAGGAATATATCGGGCAGACGTAACGATGCCTTTCCCGTGGCTTTACTGAACACATCAGGAACGTACGACTGGGACAGACAAACAAGTGCGCGTTAGCAGAGCATAGCATTATCGAGGGACACACCCTAGGGTTCGAAAAAACGAAGAAGTTGTACAGTGCCAACGGTTTCTGGGACTCGATCTTCAAAGAGGCAGTGGAGATATGCCAGCACACAATTTAGTAAACAGGGATAGCGGTTTTCAGCTCAGAGCAGCGAGGAGTCCCACAATTGACAAAATACGTCAGGAACGCTCCGATCTGAAGGCAGCGGCGTCCGCAGACAGATTGGATAGCCACTGGATCTCGACGCGCCCCCCCCCCCCCCCCCCCCCCACTATCGATGCGGTACCGCCTTCCCGAGGAACGTGATTGGCCGGCCTACAGTAGCGGACGACGGCCAGAAACTATGTAGATATGCAGAGCACAGAATCCCGACACTTCACCAGAAGATGGTGGGATGGTGGGTACGAAACTCATGAAAACGTAGGGACAAGACAACGCCACCACTCGGCTGATAACCGGAGAAGTATTCATCAGTGGAATAGGCTGAGAAAGACTTCAATCGCATGTAGCCATTTCATTTAGTCCATACGCACTTTTGCAATAATAAATGTTTACTGAACTAGAAACCTCTAAAAAGCTGTACTATTTTTTTTTTCTGGCAGCATATTTCACTAAATCAGGCGACGCACTAAACTACCTCATTCTAGAGTATGTAATGAAATATATACATGAGTCCAAGTCTCGGTAACTGAGTAAAGTAGGACTAACTGACTAAACTACACTGCAGGTACAGCAAAGAAAACTTGGGTTGTGTTAATGTGTAGGTGCTGGCTGGAATGGTGCATTTGAAGTCATAGAAAGTGTCGAAATAATGTACACTGTTGGATATGTGGTCAACAGTAGCCAAATAATCTAAACAGGAGTATAAACGTGGAATATGAAATAGACTTCATTACTTATCGCGACCTTTAATTTTCATGCTGGAGAGCCAGTGAAGGATGTGGAAGAAATTATCCAAAAGGAACTGAACATCCTTCAAAAGCTAAAAATTTGTATCAATCTGTTTTGATAATTACCTTTTATTATCAGAGACTGTAATTCCATTTTCAGGCAAAAATGGGTGCTATCTATTAAATTCTTAAGTCGTCATTGCTTAGTAGTAAAGTCAACATCGTCGTTTTCATTAACAATCCGACATCTCGAGGAAAAAAATCTCCTCGTGACTTGAGCTTTTGAAATCTAACGTAATTTCAAACCATCCATTAGCTCTTCAAATTCTTTTCCGGCCTTCAGCCGGTTAAACATGTCATCTGCACACATATTTCCTCGGTCCACCTGGCTAACAACTGATTCAGACCGTGGACGACGGAACCTTTATATGGAGCTAAATACGAAAGCGCATGTGATAATATGAGTGCGAATATGGGATGGAATATATCGTGCAGACGTAACGATGCATTTCCCGTGGCTTTACTGAACACATCAGGAACGTACGACTGGGACAGACAAACAAGTCCACTATCGACGCGGTACCGCCTTCCCGAGGAACGTGATTGGCCGGCCTACAGTAGCGGACGACGGCCAGAAACTATGTAGATATGCGGGACACAGAATCCCGACACTTCGCCAGAAGATGGAGGGATGGTGGGTACGAAACTCATGGAAACGTAGGGAAAAGACGACGCCACCACTCGGCTGATCTTACTACTGCCCCACATCGAATTTTTTATCGCTGTCTTGCTCAGTTTTAGGAAACCAAACGAAGAACACGTTTTGCGCCCCCGTCTCTGGGCGGACCGCTTGAATTTATGCTTGCAACTGCGTGACTGGCTGTGACAATTCCATGACAGATGTTTCGCCGAACACAATCCAGTGTCGATTTTCTAAACCGGGTTCTTCCACCATTGATCTTTGAGGATAGCATAGATGTAAGCATCTCTAGAGTTCCGTTCGGCTTGCTCCACAGTGCGTACTGTTGGTCCGATGTAGTGCCGTGGTGCAAAAGTAGTTGCAGCGTCTCCAGTGGTGAATACCGTCGAAAAACTATACAAATTTCGTTAAAAATTATTACTCACGGCCGCCGATTCAGATGCTGTTGTTTCTTCACGTCTGATGAAAGAGGATTCCAAGTTTCACTTAGTGAGTATCCATTATCACGGTTAATGATACTATCTGTTAGTCTGATTTCGACAGATTCTTTTGAAACGCAATCCTAACAACGCGAGGCGTTTGCAATGAGTTGTGTCTCATTGTATAGCGTCCTGTGTAGTACAGTGCTCAGTCATCGCAGATTTGTCAGGTTGTAATAATCGCGTACGTCGATCATATTCAGCACGTCTCTCATTGACGGTACGAATAGTTTGGCCAGTGTATATCTTACCGCACTCACGTATAATTTTGTAAACGCCAGGCTTCCTCAAATCTAAATCGTCCTTAGCAGAGCGAAGAGGTGCTCTAATCTTAGCTGGTGGACGGTAAACACATCTGATTTCATGCCTCTTCGAAACACCACCTATCTTAGCAGACACGTTCCCAGTACGTGGAAGAAAAGCCACAGAACTAAAAGTGTCTGCAGCTGTTTAGGCAGTAATCCAAACTCAAAAGCACGTCCAATCTGTCTCTCCGTATAGCCGTTATCATTAAACACGTCCATGAGGTATTGTACCTCATATAATAAATTCTGAGCATCCTAGACACCATATGCTCTTTTGAGCAAGGTCCGTAGAACACCTGTACGTTGAAACAGTGTGTGACATAGTCACATTCCACTAGCTCATCTTCTCGATATTTGCTAATCACCTACGATCTAACAAATAATTTCCTTCCTACACCTTTCGTCCTTTCGCATAGGTATATGTCTAACCAATCTACGTTTTATTTCGCTAACACAATATATTTTTTTGTTTTTAATCAAACCTTCACGGGCTTTGAGCTGCATCACATAGCTAAAACCCTACGAGCTATCGACAAAGGTCTCCTCTGTCATTATCATGTGGTTAGTGACTGCCGTGTTGCTGTGGGTATATTGGGTGGTCAGATACGGTCTGAAAAGCTTGTAAGGGTGTTTCGGTGTAAGTTGTGCTGAGAAATAATTGTTAAGAAAAAGAATTCCGAGTTAATTAGCAGAGAAGTTAGCCTATCCGGCCCTTGAGTGAAAAAATTCAAGTGGCCCCCAGAAAGATATTTTCTCAGAGCGTAGTGCGCACGAGACTGCTCAGCCTTTGTCTCGGATTCGATCTTACTACTGCCCCACATCGAATTTTTTATCGCTGTCTTGCTCAGTTTTAGGAAACCAAACGAAGAACACGTTTTGCGCCCCCGTCTCTGGGCGGACCGCTTGAATTTATGCTTGCAACTGCGTGACTGGCTAGCCTCAAAGCATGTTAACTCGGAAATGCCGCAATTCATCGAACTTTTTTTTAACAGTTATTTTTCGGCGTAACCTATCATGCAACAAATTTACAATCTTTCCAGACTATTTCTGACCACCCTGTATAACCGCTCTGATGGCTGTGACTTCACTAGTTCCTCACCAATTATGGTAATGTTTTCATCTCGTGTCCGTCACGCCCGCTTCAACTTTCCTGTGGCCGGATCCCGAGCCGTGCTGAGCTGCAAATGGTCATCCTTATTGATGGGGTTTTCGGGTATTGTTATTTGTATAGCTTCGTTTACTCGTATAATGCTATCCCAATAACTATTCCATGACAGATGTTTCGCCGAACACAATCCAGTGTCGATTTTCTAAACCGTGTTCATCCACCATTGATCTTTGAGGATAGCATGGATGTAAGCATCTCTAGAGTTCCGTTCGGCTTGCTCCACAGTGCGTACTGTTGGTCCGATATAGTAGCAACCACACTCACATCGTGTGTTGTATACTCCAGGGTTCTGATCCCTATATCGTCCTTAACGGGCCTCATCAGGGATCGTACTTTTGTCGGAGGCCTGAATACTGGTGAAATGTTGTCGCTGGTCAGGAGCAGGCTAATTTTTCCCAATTATGCATCATAGAAAGGCAAATGCGCAAGTTTGTTAGTGTCTTCTTTAGTGGTGTTTTTCTAGGCGTCTTACCAAATGTGTCCTGTGGTATCTGGTAGTGATTGTAGTCACTATTCCGGAAGACTATTCGGGTATCACTTAGGCAGGATTTAAGCGTCTGAGTTTCCTTTAGCACGATGGAAGAGTGTGTTCTTAGCTCTCCTTGTAATACCGATCATTCCTCACAGATAACCATTCATTCTGTCATTCGAAACTAGTAAAACACACTAATTATAAAATTTCCACTAAAACATTTTGCAAGCTAAGTTTTAAGAATTTTTATTTGGTCAAAAACACTCCATCTCATATTTACTACTTTGTTTTCCCGCCGTCATTGCAATCGTTATCGTCATCTGTCGTATGTATAACAACTGCTCAAAGTTGTCTATGACGTCAGTGTTACTTTTTACTATATATCAACCACCGCCGTAATCAAGGTTGCTAACCCATGTCTGCGCAGTGTCTCTCAACTCTAAGACAGCAAGTGCGATTCTTGATGGTGAAATAAATTATTAGCACCGGTATTCGTCCATATAGTGGCGCAAATTTCCTGAACATCAGACTTTGTCCAAAAAGTTGAATTAAATTTGAAATCAAAGAGGACGACTGTGCACAGAGGATGGAAACCTTTCCCGATCAGGCAACTCAACCAACGCATCCGCGTCATCCAGTTCCTTTACGACAAACTTTTTATGTTGTACTGTCTTCGTTTTGGTACAAATTTTATTTATTGTGGACAGAATAGCGTAATTTTCGAGGACTACTAGTAATAAACACGTGATTCCGAACATGAGATCATTAGAGTAGAATCTAGTCTTCCACAAGGTACTTGGTTGTCCACAGAAAATCCCTCTTTATTCTCTTTCCATGCTCTCCTTCTGTGTTAGGCGGTATACGGTAACCATGGAAAACTTGCAGTATGTTAGGAGGTCCGAACTATGATTTTTAGTATTTACTCTGATACCTGAGTCTCTTACTTTCTCATGAAATTATTTACGGAAACCAAATAAAATCAGTCAGGATATTCAAACGGAGAATAGAGTTTTCGAGCCTTATTCTTGACTATCATTCTTTGATGTAAAATAATTTTTGCAAAATTATGCAAACTCATAGCAGCATATCGGAACGACGATTTGCACCTCTGAATGTCATTCTTTCGCTGGGAGCAGCTGAAGAAACCAAATGTTTGATTCCGAGACACAGGCCGTATAAAGGTACGGCAGAATGTTCTCCTATGCAGATTGAAGGATTCATCTTGGGAACTAATCTTCAGTCCATCTTTCCCATCCGGAGCTGCTACAGGGAGATCACCAAAGGAAGAGAAGGAAGAGGAAGCGTCGATAGTACTACACCATGGCAGCAATTTCATCTTGATCCGTCCCTTTCTCTCTCTCTCTCTCTCTCTCTCTCTCGCTCTCTCTCTTTCCCAGCTCTGATCTGTCCTTCGGTGACCACTGTTCTCATTAGGGTTATTTATTTTGCCTGTATAGCTGGTCCCCCGGTCTGTCACCACGGTCATCAGTTAACCTGAAAGAGGGAAGCCTTATTCGACATCTGTCTCTGGATCGCGTCATAGTATTTTCTCTTACCGTGTATTACATTTTCTGAGACTAGCCGGTTTACCAAGGCTACGCCCGTTAATCCGAAGTGCAATTTCGATCCGGATCTGACCCACCACCCAGCCTCATAAAGTGCTCGTTAAACTATACGAGCATATCTCCTGATTCGCTGCCGACTCCCATCAAAAGTTCCATTCGGGTTATTGCAGAGCTCATGGTAGCTCCTCCCACATCGTGTGGTGGAGTGCTCAGGTAGGTTATTACGGCAGCCCTATCATTTGTAAATATAATGATCCAACACGCCGACCACAGTACACAATTAATCAATGCATTTCCAAATCTATTATCGTAATAAATAGTATCTTAAAACGTATTTAGTCTGACAACTCTAATCACGCTGTCTGGTGCAGTCTCAAATATCTCTAAGTCTTTTAAATCATCAACGATGGTTACAATGTATGTGTTCGTTCATACATTGTCAGTATCTTCACATTTTGACATGCTTGTAGGACTGAAGAAGATGGTAACGTGAAGACAGAGACATTGTATAGAGACAGACAGTGTAACAATAATTGACGTATTCGTGTCTCGAATGGCTAAAAAATGGCGATGAAATATTTGTCTCTCCCTGCATGGAAATCACGAAATGTGCGATATTGTCGAATGTGGGCTTAGACGTAGTGAAGATTGGATCGGCCCTGGGGGCGCGCTCAAGTAGCCGACGTGGTCAGACGGCTTCCAGCTGTGACACTGTGCGGTCGCACTCATCCCACCAATCAGTGCTCCGTAGGCGTGTTGTTGAAACGCGAACGCGACCATGCGTCGTTGTATTGACTTACAGCACCGATACCGACCTGCCACGGTGATATCATACCGATAAGCTACAATCAAACCAACGTTGATCGCATCCTACAAGAAGGCCGAAGGCCCATGAAATACACACATGAAGAAAAAGGTTTGCATCACCTCACTTCCGAGAGTTCCGGAACCTGTACAAAAATTTGGAACAGAGATCAACATAAACATCATTTCCACCCTTTTTTATTGCTCATGAAAACCACACATTGCATGTTCTACCACCATACAGCCAGACCCTCAGAGTTTGTGGTCCAGATTGCTGTACAGCGGTACCTCTTGTATTGATTGATGCATGCCTGTATTCGTCGTACCATACTATACAGAAGTTCATCAAGGCGCCGTTGGTTCAGATTGTCCCACTCCTCAACGGTGATTCGGCGTTGATCCCTCAGAGTGGTTGGTGCATCACGTCGTCCATTAACAGCCCTTTTCAATCCATCCCAGGCATGTACGATAGGGTTCATGTCTGGAGAACATGCTGGCCACTCTAGTTGAGCGGCGTCTTTATCATGAAGAATGTCATTCACAAGATGTGCACGGGAGGGGGGGGGGGGGGCGCTAATTGTCGTCCATGAAGACGAATGCCTCGCCAAAATGCTGCCATATGGTTGCACTATCGGTCGGAGGATGGCATTCACGTATCGTACAGCAGTTATGGCTCCTTCCATGACCACCAGCGGCGTAAGTCGGCCCCACATAATGCCACCCCAAAACAGCAGGGAACCTACCTCCCCCTTGCTGCAATTGCTGGACAGTGTGTCTAAGGCGTACAGTCTGACCGGGTTGCCTCCAAAGACGTCTCCGACGATTGTCTGGTTGAAGGCATATGCCAAACTCATCGGTGAAGAGAACGTGATGCCATTACTGAGCTGTCCATTCGGCATGTTGTTGGGCCCATCTGTACCGCGCTGTATAGTGTCGTGGTTGCAAAGATCGACTTCGCATGGACGTCGGGAGTGAAGTTGCGCATCACACAGCCTGCTTCACACAGTTTGAGTCGTAACACGGCGTCATGTGGCTGCACAAAGAGCATCATTCAACATGTTGGTGTTGTTGTCAGGGCTCCTCCGAGCCATAGTCCGTAGGTAGTGGTCATCCACTGCAGTAGTAGCCCTTGGGCGGCCTGAGCGAGGCATGTCATCGATAGTTCCTGTCTCTCTGTATATCCAACATGTCCGAACAACGTCGCTTTGGTTCACTCCGAGACGCCTGGACACTTCCCTTGTTGAGAACCCTTTCTGGCACAAAGTAACAATGCGGACGGGATCGAACAAACGTTTTGACCGTCTAGGCATGGATGAACTACAGGCAACACGAGCAGTGTACCTCCTTCCTGGTGGAATGACTGGAACTGATCGGATGTCGGACCCCCTCCGTCTAATAGGCCCAGCTCATGCATGGTTGTTTACATGTTTGGGCGGTTTCAAAAAAATTACAGATGCGTGTGAAATCTTATGGGACTTAACTGCTGAGGTCATCAGTCCCTAAGCTTACACACTACTTAACCTAAATTATCCTAAGGACAAACACACACACACCCATGCCCGAGGGAGGACTTGAACCTCCGCCGGGACCAGCCTCACAGTCCATGTTTGCAGCATTGGGCGGTTTGCTGACGTCTCTGAACAGTCAAAGGGACTGTGTCTGTGATTCAGTATCAACAGTTAACATCTGTCTTTAGGAGTTCTGGGAACCAGGGTGATGAAAAACATTTTTTGATGTGTGTAGAACTGTTTCTTCGAGGCGTCATGCACTTATAATCGCAAGAAGTTATACGCATGCATTTTTCTATTGTATCCAGTACCGTGTACCTCAAAGTGATTGACAAAGCGGTCGGTGACAGAGGCGGCACGACATGATGTCATGGATGATCGAAATCTGATACAAACGAAAGGACAACTCGCCGGAAATCCGACTTCGCGTCCCGGTCGAGCACAAAATTTCGTTTGTAAAAATAGCTGACGTCAGTCCAGATTCACAAAATGGGAATACATTTCTTCAATTAAAATGAAAATTAAAAGAATGTTAAGTTTCTCCATTACAACTGGGGTAACGTTACAGTGTATTGAGGTAAACTACCTGGCATTTTGGATGATTTTCCTGTACTACCTGAAATTCTAGTAGATGCAGAAATGCAAGTCAATATTTTCAAACATGTAGCCATTGCAGCAGGTAACAAAGTGAACACCAAATATTACTTTTTTTTTGTTAATACAAAATATCAGCCGAAAACGTAAGTAACAATTTGTAAAAGCCGAAAGTTTCAGAAGTTCAACTAGGTAAGAGACGTTCCGATAAATCAAGGAAATGGGTTACAAAAATCGGAAGTGAGGAAAGGATACATAAAACGTGAAATAACTAAGATTATCTGTGGTAGGCAGCAGGCAGTTGAGATGGGTGTAGGTTAGAGGCATACCTGCCCCTCAAGTCACACAGAGCAAGCTATAAAGGAAAACAATTGTTAATTTTGAAAGGTATTAGAATTTCAGAGAGAAGAAGTAAAAAATGCAAGATAACTCTGTAATTCTGTTGACATGACAAGAGACTTAGAACATCATATGAATGAGATGGATAGTGAATTGAAAATAAGCTGTAAGATGACGATCAGCAGAAGTATAACTAGGATAACTGAGTGTAATCGAATGAAACCTGGCGACCCTGAGCGACGCACATCAGGAAATGAGACTCTGAAAACAGTAGATGAGTTTTGCCGCGGGTAACAAAATAACTGACGATGGAAAATCCAGAGAGGACAAATAACGCAAACTGGCAAAAGAAAGAAACTCATATCCGGAAAAGGTGAATTTTGTTAATATTGAATACAAATTAGTGATTTCTGAAACTATCTATAGGAAGTTTAGCCTTCTCTATAAGTGAAATTTAGACTATAAGCGCTCTAGAAAAGAAAAGAGTAGAAACTTCTGGAATGTAGTGATACAGAACAATTCTAAAGGTTAAATCGTATATTAGTTAACTGAGGAAGAGATATGTAATCGAACAGAAAATAAATATATGGCATTATTTGACTAAAAGATGGGTTCAGTTGATAGGATACATAATGAGGCACCACGGAAACGTCAATTTGGTATTAAAGTGAAATGTGAGGATATAAATTGTAGAGGAAAAGTAAGGCTTGTATAGAATCAGCAGATAGTTGTAGATTGCAGTAGTTACAGAGTGATGAAGGGACTTGCACAAGCTACAGGGTGTAAATTTTAAGTTGACAGACCAGAATAGCTCGAAAAATAAGCTTCACATGAAAAAATATGTAGAATTCGAAGTTGATTATTTTCGAAGGGGACATCTGCTAGTGCTAAAATTAGCCCGCCACCCCAGCCCCCTGGAGGTGGGGCGAGAGGCAACATTAAAATTTCAAATGGGAACTCCCATTTTTTATTGCCTAATCAGATTCTACATAAAAAACTACGTACATTTTGTCTTAAACATTTGTTTTGATTCTTGATAGTTCGCGCTGTATTTCAAGAAAATCCATGTTCTTATTTTTGCGTGGAAAATGGTTACAGATAAATAAAAAATACTTATTTACTTCGTAAATTTTGATTCGCTAAAACTAAAACTCTCCGTCTCTCCCCATAGTTTGGGGTTTGGGAGAGAGGAATTAGAGTTAAACAACCAAAAGTTATCCGAATCTGCTGAAGAAATTAATATTTGGGTCTCAATATATATATTCTTACTGTCTTTTCTTGTTAACAATATTGTGCGTTAATACTCGGCAGAAATACAACCTGCATTTGGAACGGACTTCCTCAACTCTTGTGCAGAGAGGTGAGCAGTATACTTCTGCATCCATTTTCTGGGGGACTGATGACCTTCGCTGTTTAGTCCCCCTTAAACATCCCAACAACCACCACCACCATCCATTTTCAATAAGCTACCACAAGAATTCAAGCAGTAATCCATGCGCTTTCAAATCGAAACTGAAGATTTTCCTCATGGATCAGACCTTCTATTCTGTTGAGGAGTTCCTTGAAAAATTAAGTTGATTCTTATGTTACGCTGTTGATTGCACTTATATAACTTATGGCTTAACTTTTTTGGGTTCATAAACATTTTATTTTTATCTGTTATTACTTTTATATTGTAGTTTCATGTTGTGACACGTTTCATGACCTTGGAGATTTGCTCCTCAATTTGGTCTTACGGAACTTGACGTGTAAATAAATAAATAAATGTAAGATGACAATTATTGAACTATGCTAAAAAAACATGAATTTGTTACAAACTACGACGTACACAAACTTTATTCAGCTTGTAGACCTCACTACAGAAATTCAGATTTAGCTTATGACGTGTTCGACATGCCTGCCATTATTGACGATGATGTGGCGCAGACGAATAGGTAAATTCTACATGACCCGCCACAATGTTGGAACATCGATGCTGTCGACGACATCCTGAATGCCTGTTTTCAGCGTAGCAATGGTTTTGGGGTTATTGCTGTACACATTGTCTTTAATATAGCCATACAAAATGGAGTCGCATGTGCTCAAATCCGAAGAATATGGCGGCCAATCGAAGCACATGCCAGTAGCCTCTGGCACCCCAGACCCAGAATGTGGTCCCCAGAGTGCTCCTCCAGGACATCACACTGTCTTGTTTCGATGGGTTCGAACTCTGTCTTGCATGAACCACATCCTGTCGAAGTCAGGGTGGATAACGGTGATGAAATCATGTCTCAAAACTTTCACGTGCCGTTCGATAGTCACCGTGATATCCGAGAATATCGCATCGATTATTGCCTGACTGTACACTGCATATCACACAGTCACCCGTTGAGGCTGAAGATATTTCTCGATCGCGAAATGCGGATTCTCAGTTCCCCAAATGCGGACTCTATCCAAATAAAAGTGGGCTTCGTCGCGAAGCGAAACCAGACATGCGAATACTAATTCCCGTCATGCCACGCGGCCAACCGTGCAGTTTGAAAGTCCTAACGCAAACCGTTCAGAAGTTCTGGCGATTTTATTTCCTGTAGTTCAATAGCTGTCACCCTGTAGAACCAATAAAAGTCGATAATGAGACTGTAATGGTTTTATTCAAGCACGTGTCTGTGTTAAACTGTAAACTGGATAAACGAAGCGTGGTATAGTTCGAAGAGGAGGCTGCCAAATTAAGGTTGGCACCTTGCAACGAAGCCACAGAAGAGTATATTCGCTGCATGCCACACCGACGAATGACAAGCGCCGGCGTAGACACCCGTCCTAGAATTTTGCCACATCGCCGCAATGAATGGTCTATTTACTCTTGAGCAGAGGAACGCTCAACCTGTTCGCAGTCAGTGATTAAGACGACAGCGTCGACCTGGACAGTCATCTTCATATCGACAGGGTGTTCGAAAATTCCCGTTCTATACTTCTAGGACTCGTATAGGAGAGTGAATAGATAACTTTTTGATTTGAAACTCATGTTCGGAAACATACCGTTTCCATGCAATAGTCATCTGAAAATATGTACATCACCTATTTTGTAATTTCACTTATTAATAGCCAAAGAAACACGCGTCGTCGCTCGTGTATCGTCGACGGGTTCTCTTCAGCGTGATGCAATACGGCGTCATCCATTTTGGATGCGCGGCGTCTTCTTGGAACACCACCGTCACGCCTGCTGGCGGTGAAAGTACTTTTACTCGACGTATTGTGTAATTGTGTGTATAGTATGGAGTCGGAAGTTGTGGGTAACGATCTTAATCAGCGCGAGGAGCAGTTCTTTCACTACGGTGAGCTTCAGCATACAGGATCACTTCGTTATATTCTGCAAATGTCTACTCAGCCATATTGCTCTAACACTCACAGACACGTGGATGATGCTCCAACGAATCAAATGACATCAGTCGATCAGACATAAGTGCTCACCACCATGAGTACCCTGTTGCACACATCCCTAACAAACAAGTAGGGATAGGAACTACATATATGGAAGTAGAGGGCACCACTTCACTACGCGCCATATCGCTGTTGCTATGTCGTATTCCTGCCAATCAGAAGCTGTCATTTGAATACAAAAGTGGGAGCCTCGCTAGTTTACGACAGTCAGTTTTAGCCCTGACGACGACCATGGAGGTAGTGGTCGAAAGCTTGGAGTTTTATCCTGAATTGAGCGGGATGTACACCGAGAGATTTTTATTCAAGAAATACATCGCGAAAGACTTCGTAGCCAAGTTTTCAGACGGCTGTACCATGGAAACGGTACTTTTCTGGACATGGGTTTAGGTTCAAAATATTATATACTCAATGCCGTCTAGAAGTCCTAGAAGTTTTAATGGGAATTACCGAACAAAAATCACACCGGTGTGCAAGTGAAGGTGCTTTCGTACGCCACAACACAAAGCATTAGAAATAGGAAATATGGGAAAAATTTTGGGTCCAGTAGGAAACATTGTGGCCTAGAAACCCTGAAGTAGTAAAGGAATGTTTCGTAACACCCAGCAAATAACAGCAACAATAAGGTAAAAAGGACTAATATTTTTGTGGACATTTAAAAATAATCAAGGACAATCGGCTAACAAAATAGAACTTCATGTATCTCTGTGGTAAGGTATTAACAAGAAGTTGCATTCCAGAAGTTAAAATTTAGACATACGTTAAGCAAAGTATGTAAGAGCATAAGAAACAATTTTTTTAAGACAGAAAGAGTTTAAATTCAATTCCCAAGGAAGCAGCGGTGAGGAAACAGACATATGGTGGTCTGAAGAGAGAAAGAAAATTAGTGAAGATATGAAATAAAATTGAAGAAAGAGAAAACGGTAAATGAAAATTTAATACCTTTGGCACATATACCATAACAGACTATAAAGAAAAGAAAGAAAATTTGCTGTCGCGAAGAATAAACAACTGGCTACTAGACAAAATGTCTTTACTTAAGGAAGTCGCTCGGAACTGATTTGCGTGCCATCACCGGAGTGTCGCATTCCGTAAGGCAGTACTCGCTTCTCCTAACTGGGCCCGTATACCAAACACACTTGCGCAATGCTCTTCCTGCTACGCTCGTCCCATTTCGGCCAGAAGGGGATGGAAGAGGAACGCAGCGCAAGCAGGGAGGGACTTTACGGCCGCCGGAACCCCGGGAGATGTTTTAACAGCGGAGCGATAGCGCGGCCCAACTCCGGCCCAGAGCGGAGGACTCGCCTCTGACGAGGCTGCGCTCCTCCGGAAACTTCACCTGCCGCCGCTTAGCCAACTTCCAAACAGCTCCCAATTTGTTTGTCGGCACACGAGCTCGTTTCGCCCAACTGACACTTACAACTGCGGCTCGTGGAGGCTCCAGGCTGATTCGGTGTTAATTCGAGTAGCGTATTAGGAATGCACACTCGTATAGAACAGTATGAAAGAGCTGCGAATAGGCGAATGTCCTTTATATTTTAAGAGTCTCTCAGTCATAAGTCTAGCACATTTATGAATCTTAAGAGGAATGTATTAGGGTGAGAACACAGCTCGAAATGAAACTCAGAGAGTGCCGATGCCAGTGAAGTTTTGTTTTCGCGTATTAGGTTCGAGTAGTTCGAATGCGATCTGAAGACAAGTTTTGTCTACAGGACTTTTTTTAGCAATCGTGCTGTGTACGCTTATTTCAAATAGATACATTGGAATGCAGCTGCCATTTAAAATCATCCGCTTCTTGCAATTAGTCGTCAGCAAAAATTTGTCCAAAGGTCTTTGTTTTCTGCTGGATGGTCCAGTCTCAACTGCCACAGAAGAAAAATCCGAGAATCTGAGGCATATGGTACAGCAGGAGCGGTGATTAAACAGGTAGGAAGTAACGGACGTCAGATGCATGTAAGAACAAACAGTACGCTACATTTTACGCAAACAATCTATGACAAAAGTCTATGGAAGGTGGACAGGTCTTTATGAAAGCTGAACACAAATTCTACAGAATTTCTGACCAGTATTCAGACTATGTTAGAAATACTCCAACTTTATCCTTCGCTGCACTCTGATGAGAAATGTAAGTACTGCAAAAGAAAAGAAAGTTATTTCATCTATCCCAAACCTTATGAATGACATTTGTAGCACAGAACAGGTAATTTTCTTAATACATACGTTACAGAGGGTAAAACAATAACTTTGTAATGCTACTCAGGTACTCTGAACCAAATAGATGTGACAATTCCTACTGCGTAAGGACATTATGCATCTTGTTTGATGGATTGATATTTGTAAAGCAGGTAAATTTTAAATAACAACTGGTAGAACAGCTACCAGATTAGTACCCTCTGATCTCCATTTATTTCTATCACTAAGAAAATAGTAGGTGAAAGACATTTTCACAGCAACCAGCAGGTTATGTCAGAAATAAATGAAATCGAAGAACAGAAATGCATTACAGTACTGCAAACACATTAGACCAAATCCCATGACCTGGAAGGGGACTGCCTTGTAGAAGCAAAGTAAAATTTTTTATTTTTGTTTTTTCCATGGATTATTCTTTTAATAATTCTGTAATTGTTACGATAATCGTAAAAAGCATTTCAAGGGGAGAAAGGTGGGAAGTAAAGAATACAGAAGCTGCATAAAATGGAAGAATCGGAGGTTGTTCAGAGTTCTAAAGAGAGCATAACGCAACGACTGAAAACCAGGCGAAAGAAATGCAATAGAGGAAGATTGGATAGCTTTGATATACAGAAGAGTGAAGACAGATGTGGACCAAACAGAAAAAGATAAGGCTCAGTTCAAATCGTAGGAGAATACACGAGATTGCGCATTTTATTGACGAAAGGAGATAATATGAAACTGCAGCAACTGCATCTGGGACACTGCCTGATAATAAAGGTGAACTACCCAGAAGAGGAGAAGGAGGCGAAATTAAAGGGCGTGGTTGAGAGGGTATGTGATATTGTTTCAGCGATTACAATATAGAGTCAAATGTACAGAGAACTTGGCAGTGTGAGCCAACTTGTCAGTTTCACGTTGCATCACTTCTA
The DNA here is from genome assembly GCF_021461395.2 of Schistocerca americana. Classification (NCBI taxonomy): domain Eukaryota; kingdom Metazoa; phylum Arthropoda; class Insecta; order Orthoptera; family Acrididae; genus Schistocerca; species Schistocerca americana. The sequence continues at coordinate 259,526,519 of NC_060119.1, read as the reverse complement.
GCCAGTATTCTTGCATTGATTTGTTTCAGAAGAGTGTCATAAGGCCATTACATCCTGTCCTAAAGGAAAAGTGACCGAGGTGAAGTGACCGACATCATAGCTAACACGATCTTTATATCCTAGATACTGGAGTTGACGTGCGAAATGGTGCCACACATCTTATATTGAGACAGTTTGGGGATCTTGCTGACGTCACGTATATTGTTCATAGAGACACTTGCCATCTGTGGATGAGCATTATCCTGTTGAGAAATTGTATCAATAACGAGTGTATACAGAATGACACTGCCTCGCCGCGGTGCTGTCACAGCTCCCTCAAATTCTACTACCCGTGATCTGAGGTCATACCCGACAGGTCCGCATATCATGACGTCAGGAGTGATACCGCTATTCCCATCCATAGTACTGGGAGAACGGGACCTAATCCCTGGGTCGCGACCGTATTAGCCAATGATGGCAATCCGGGTAGTGCAAAACTGTGATTTACTGCTGATCACAATGCGATGACGTTCTTCAGCGGTCCATTGTTCCTGGTCATGGCACCATTCCAAACGCAACCTTTAATGTTATGTTGTTTACGGAGCTTAGGCATAGAACAAATGTTCAAATGTGTGGGAATCACCATGGGACCAAACGGCCGAGGTCATCGGTCCCTAGACTTACACACTACTTAAATTAACTTATGCTAAGAACAACACACACGCCTATGCCCGAGGGAGGACTCGAACCTCCGGCGGGAGGGGCTGCGCAATCAGTGACATCCCGCCTCTAGCCACGCGGCCACTCCACGCGGCAGGCATAGAACAAGATTCCCCTCGTAAGACAGCTGGTAGTCTCCGACCCATGGCACGAGACGACACAGAATGTCGCCGGGAGTCCATCACTTTTTCTCAGATGGCACCCAGTACGGCAGCCCTCCGTTGTTGTTGTCAGACGCAGTCGACCACAATCTTAGAAAAGAGTATGGTTGATCTCACGTTCTCGTGGAGTACACCATCGGGCAATTGTTACTTTCCAATCCCCAGCAAATCAGTATATTGGATGAAACTAAGAGCCGATCAAACGGAGACCCACGACGATACCCATTTCAATTCTGTCAGATCCTGATAATGCTGTCTCAAACGATTACGTTGCATCTTTGTGTCATTCACAGTGATCTGTCATTATACTACACTGTTTACGCTCCTTATATAACCTACCAGGCCTGATAACAACACCAAACAAGAATAAAACCAATCCACGGTGGTGCCATTTTGCCTGCCTCAGAGAACTACGACTCTAATGATTTACATACGTACCGATGTTGTGCACGTTTATAAAACTAAGATACGGCGATGTCTTATGGGGGCTTAATTATTATCTTTTCTTCGTTTTCAGACTGCACAAATAGACTATAGATGTCTAAGAAATGAGATTAACAGAAATACAAGTTGACAAAGAGTGAATGGTTAAAGGACAAATGGAAAGTTGTAGTAAGCTGCAAGACTGTGGGAAAGATAAATGCCGCAGATAGGAACTTGGGAGGAAAGAGAAGCAATGTATGTATACCGAGAGCTTAGATAGTAAGCCAGTCGTAAGCAAAGAATAGGATGTTATCAGGTGGAAGAAATACTTAGAAGAGGTATTCACAAGAAATGAATTTGAAGACACTGTTTTACAACCGAAATGGGAAGATGATACTGAGTGGCCAGCCATGACAGAACTATTCCATTTGGTGTATAAGATATATGAGACTGGCGAAATACCCTCTGACTCGTAGAATAATGTAACAATAAAAATTACATAAAAGACCGGTGCTGGCAGGTGTATTACCTAACTATGAGTCTAATAAGTCATGGCTGCTAAATACTGATACTAACTGGTTACGTAAGAATGGAAAAACTGGTAGAGGCTAATTCCAGGGAATATCTGTTTGGGTTACGGAGAAATGAAAACACGAGGCAATGCTCAGTGTGTGACGAGTCTCAGAAGATAAGTTTAATAAATTCAAAATTTAAGTTTATTGTATTTGTGGATTTAGGGACAGCTTTTGACAATGTTGACTTTATTGTATTCTTTGAAATTCAGAAACTAGAAGATAATAAAAGTAGCAAGAGAAAAGTTATTCACAACTTGTACAGGAAACACAGTGCAGTTGTAGGCATCTAAGGACGCCAAAAGTAAACAATAGTAGATAAGTAAGTGAGACAATATTGCAGCCTATCTCCGAAGTAATTCAATCTGTACTTCGTCTAGCTGTGATGAAATTCATGAAGAGAATTAAAGTCCAGGTAGAAGAAATAAAAACTTATCATATTCCCTGATGGCACTGAAATTCTGTCAGACACGGAAAAGTATTTCGAACAACAGTTGAATGGAACGTATAGTGCCTTGAAAACAGGTTGTAAGATGAATATCAACGTCAGTAAACCAAGGGCAATAAGGTGTAGTCGAATTAAATCAAAGGATCCTGAGAACATCGATTACGAAATGAGATACTAAAAGAAACCGATACGTTTTGCTATTTCGGCAGCAAATAACAGACGATGAGTGAAATGCAGAAAATATTAAATGCACGCTGCCGAAACTCAACTAAGTTTGGCGTCTTATTTCTTAATCTAATCCCTTGCATCGCCTAATTTAATTCGACTGAATTTCATTGTCTTTGTTTCGTTTATGACGATATTCATTTCATCAACTCTTTGCAAGACACTATGCATTCCGTTCAACAGATCTTAGAAGTTTTTTTTTTTTTTTTTTGTTTTTTTGCCGTGTATCAGAATTTCAATGTCATCAGCAAACGATCCGTTTTCATCTCTTATCCCTGAACTTTACTAGGCCTTTTCAAATTTTTCATTAGTTTCCTTTACTGCTTCCTCAATGTGCACACTGGATAACAAGGAAACTACACAGTGTCTCCCTCCTCTCTCCTGTCTCCTTTCTGGTTCGTTCGACCCATTTACACGCATTTTGATTTCTTGTGTACGAACTTCGCTCCGTGTATTTTATCCCCCATAATTTCAGGGTTTTATAGAATGTTTCCAGCCAACATTGTGAAAAGCTTCCGTCTAGATCTATAATTGCTGTAATCGTAGGTTTTTCTTACTTCAGCCAATAGCATTAGGATCAGTATTTTCTTCGGGTGCTACTAAACGTCTTCGGACCCCAACTGACTTTTCCCCAGTTCCGATTCTGACGGTTATTCCACCTTTTCATAGATAATGTATGTCACAATTTTCCAACAATTTGTTAAACTGGTGATTCGGTAATACGCCTTCCAACACATAACTTGTTTACCATTGGAATTGTTACATTCTTGTTGAACTTGAAGGGTCGCATTCAGAATATCAAAAAGAACAATATTGTCATTGTTGGTTTTGCCAATGTTGGTTTACTCCAGAAGCCTTGTCAAATTCTTCTAGCAGTATTACCCATCCATCTCATCTATATTCACTTCCTCTTCTCTTTGCATAAAACTGTCATCAAGACTCTTTCCATTATATAGCTCTTCTATAAACTGTGCTTTCCTTCACAATCATGAGCTCTCAGCGCTGTACTTGATTATTATCTGAGGTGTTGAAGTTCGCACAGACTCTTTTCTCCAAATGTTTCTTTAACTTTCCTTTAACGGCTAACTGTAATATAGTGATGCGTGATTCTTATTTAGCCATTCCGCCTTTTCCACTCTGCACCTCCTATCAATATTTAGGCGCCCATATTCGACTTAGTGTTTCACTTGCTACATTATCTTCTTTGTTTTCTAGGGATTTCTTCTAGGCTTTTCCTTGCTGCCATTTTCTCTGTTGTCTTCACTAATTCATTACTCAAAGCGTCCCATTCCTCTCCTACTGCGTTCCTTTCCTTGTTTTGGTTAGTAATTACCTAATGTTCTCTTTTAAACTTTCAGCAAACTGTGTTTGTGGGAACTTATCCAAGTCCAGTCACATCAATTTTCTATATTTCTTGCAGTTCCATATCTTCAGTCTGGGATTTCTAACCAATGAATTATGACCAAAATCCAGGCCTTAACTGGAAATGTTCTAAATATCTATCTTACCATTACGTTATTTAAAATCTTATGACTTCACATATACTTTATACAGATACAATTCTTTTTTCATTATTTTTAAATTAAGCATCTTCTGTATTTGAATCGTGCGCTCCGGAAAACTCCACCAGGTTGCATCCGCTTTCATTCCTTTCCCTAGTCCATATATTTTTCCTACCACTGCTTTTCTTCGTTTCCGATTATCTAATTGCAATTCACTTTCAAAACTATATCTTTTTGTAAGTTTACGAGGTCTTCCTGTCTCTATTGCTCTTGTCCCTCCTTCATTTTCATAATTTACAACACTGAATGAACAACCAAGGAGCCAGCATTTCCATTCATTTTTCTACTGAAGTTTTTGTGTGTCTCGTATCCTAATTGGTGAAACTATACTTCTTCAATCCTCTGTAATTACTAAGAGGTCATTAGATATAAGAAACCGATCTAATAATAATCGCGTGTTAATATGTTGCATATAAACCAGAAAAACAGTCACATACGAGATAAATGTGAGCATCAGTGCAACGAACAGCAACAGACTGAAGAATTTACGGGTGCGAGGTGCGTTAATTTCATTGAAAATATAAATGGAAGTAATGTATATCATCACACGGCGTATCGCATGTGGAATTACAAAAACTAATTATTTGCAATATTGACTTATGGAAGAAGAGGCGAAGCAGAAGCCCTTAGTTTTGCGTCTGTTGAGGCGCACTGAGAACACAGCCTAGGTAAACGATGTAGAACAGTTTTATTGAAAAGGACATACATAAAAATACGCCTCCTTTGAAGAAAAGTTAATCATTACAGTAGTTTGCTAAAGTTTGTGATTAGCAGCTGAAATTACGAAAGCTTGGACTTAGGAGGAAGCCCTTAATGACGAAACAGTCAAAGTTAACGTTCATTTGCAAGCAGAACGAAATGACTTAGCGAAGGCAGACAGCCGGTAGCAAGTTCCTGCTCGTCTTGGATGCAGAGAGAAAGTCATGATGATTCTGAAGGCAGACACTGGCGGCTCTCTCAGTCAGTGTTGACATCTTCTGCATGGGATTGTATGTGGTGAGGATTGCAGTCGAGAGTGTGACTAAAGAAGTGAGGGTGCAGCCAACGCCTGGCCTAGAATTCGACGAAAGATGCTCGGAGTGGCTTTATGTCATCCTAAACACCCAGGTAGCCCGCAAATGCAAACAGGTCTGCAGGGCCATCAACCTACCGCTGCACTTGCTCAGCCGACTGCTGGCCCACGAGGCAGCATGCATGGTCGAAACCCCTTCATGCTTAGGCCGCTGGTATACCATTGCTGTCTGAAGGGTAGCCGGACTATAGGATGTACAGTCCACACACAGCAAAGAGCATAAAACCAAGAGCAAGGAACTCAAAAAACCTTTCTTATTCTTTCGTACAAATTTTATTACATGGCTGCTCAATGTTGACGAATGTTTCTCATCTATGACAACCTTGCTCGGCATTAGGCATGTTGTCATACGATGGTTTGGAGCTTTATCCATATGTGCTCCACATCTCCGTCCTTGATCTGAATATACACAAATCGGAAAAAACAATGACCACAAGCCATTGCGAAATCGTTTGCCAGATACTGGCGTTGTGATCGCTTGAAATAGCAAGGAAAGTATATAAGTTGGGATGGGAGAATCTTTCTTGTGACTATAAGGGTCACAAGTGAGACAATCCTATTACATCAGAGATTTTACCAAAAGGGGGCATTGTTGTGGGCCGGCGTCTGGTAACGAGCATACTGGAAACGAGAAGCTGGTTGGCTGTTCGTGTGCCACCATCTGGCCATGTATAGAAGTGGTTGAAGGACGAGAAACCATTAGTAGGCGACAAGGTGTTGGACGTCCACGCTTCATCACGGAGCATGGAGGTCGGAGGGTTGCCCAATCCATAAAGTTAGGTAGGGGATGATCTGTGGCCGACCTGACAACTCAGCACGAGGCTTCAAAGTCCGCCTCCATAGGTGAGTGGTGAGCGTGGTGGAATACCATGCGAGGGGCCCGTGTTCGATCCCCGGCTGGGTCGGAGATTTTCTCCGCTCATGGACTGGGTGTTGTCTCTATAATAATTTCATCCACATCGACACACAAGTCGCCGGAGTGGCGTCAATTAAAAAGACTTGCACCAGGCAACCGGCCTACCCGACGGGAGGCCCCAGCCACGTGACAGTGCTTCAGAGCGCACCGTTCAGTGTTCATTGTTGAAAATGGGCCTCTGCGTTGAAGTGCTGACATCATCAATTTAAAATTGTAGTGGAATTGAGATCATCGAGATTTGGTCACGGATCAATGAAAACGAGTCACTTGGTAGGGGGAAGGACGTTCCTTGTTGCACTGAACAGAGAACCATGTCTGCGTTCGCCGGCCGTGGTGGCCGTGCGATTCTAGGCGCTACAGTCTGGAACCGCACGACCGCTACGGTCGCAGGTTCGAATCCTGCCTCGGGCATGGGTGCGTGTGATGTCCTTAGTTAGGTTTAAGTAGTTCTAAGTTCTAGGGGACTGATGACCTCAGAAGTTAAGTCCCATAGTGCTCAGAGCCATTTGAACCATTTGAACCATGTCTGCGTTCGCCAGCAAGCAGTTGAACGGCTGCTTAGAAGATGCCTCATGGTACAGGCGGAGGCCTGTGGGGGCAATGTTATGGTATGGAGCGAACTCACTACCATTTGCATGGGACCTATGGTAGTAATAGAAGACACCATGACACCTGTGGACAACGATAATGTTATTACAGAACATCTGTATCTCTTCATGCTTCATGTCTTTCTCGACATCTCACATTAAGGTAACTATTTTTGTCACAAGGATAGAATTTTAAAAAAAATCGAAATCGGCGTGTAATTTACGGGGAACTGAGTGAACTATAAATACATGTCTTGTGCCTCATACGTCGAAAACCTACCGAGAACGTCGAATCCCTGGTGTATTGCGATGCAAATCAGCGTGAATACGGTATTAATCAGGAGGTCATAATGTTTTAGTTAGTCATTGTACGTAGCTGACTCGTCAGATACCCTGCATTTTTTTTTTTTTTTTCCTTTTACTGTAGGGGTAATGGTGGACGCCGGTACGCACGTGTTGCAGGTACGTGTTGCCGCTGTCGACGATGGCGTACCTGTTCGTGCGGGTGTCTCAGGAGCTGAAGACGCAGGGCGGCCCGCTGGCCGTCATGATGTACGAGGCTCGCGGCCGCGACGAACACGGCCGTAGCCACTCCGCCTGCCACAGCTACAGGTGAGGCGCGCCGGCATGAGGTGGCGCTCAGCAGCGAAAAGTCCTAGTGCACGACACTCCCAATCACAAATACAGGAAATGTGCAAGGCTGTGATTTGCTTTGCTGCTGGTAAACCTTTCGGGTGTAAGGTCATGGTCCACGAAACGCTTCTGTTCCTTAACTTTTCGTGCAGAACTTGCGCTGAACATTTTCAGAGGCGTTGCTCCTTCGTTGAATCTTGCTGACTGGTGCACCTGTGAAGATCTAGCGCAGTTCTTTACGACACGTTAGGAACGGATGAGTTTCGTGGATCACGACCTTGTACCCCGAAGGGTTTATTCGCAGCAATGTCATTCGGTCGTGAAGCATTCATTCTGTTATTTGTTCTCGTTGCATTCTCCTAACAGTCCTTACCTGTCGCATCTGAAACACGATGTCAAGCTGCACCTATTCCGAAAACTTCGGTCATAGGAAACGCAAATTGTGCTCTTCTCGCATGACAACCTGAAACCCATATATCGAGGCAGTCAGACAGTTGCAGCTTTCCTTGGGTCCCGGTAATCATATAGCTCGTTTTCACAACAAGTAAAATTTGTCACTGGACAAAGTATATCTTGGAAGAGACCAAGCAGCATGTTATCGACATATCTAGGAGTAATTTCTGGAGTACCCAACGGAAGTATGTTGAGGCTCTTCCGGACTGTGCTATGCATTAATTATCTGCCAGAGAATACTACAGTAATCCAAGGAATTACTAGATCATCAATGGAAAGCTACTGCAACGCGTCATAACAGCTGATGAAACAAGGGTTTACCGATATTGAGTCGAAACTAAGGTTCATTCGTCTCAGTGGAAGCGTTGTGGATCTCCAAATATAGCTTGAAGTAGCCAGTCCGATGTGAAGTTTATGGCTTTTAGATTTTAACAGCATGACCTTTATCCACAAGATCGAAAGATAAAATTACAAGTTCAACGGATTTTTCCAGAAGCATTCAAAGAAAAGAACAAAACTAAATTTGTGCTGAAGCACTTAATGGATTTTCCACCACAACAATGCACCTGCCCACTCTTCGTAGCCCGTTAGTGAAGTTTCGGCAAACAACGCTAGTGTGATGATGCCCTGCATCCATATTCGCCAGCACGGTGCCATGGGTCGTCGCTTTGCAAGCACAAACGACGTTAACAAAGCATATCTGAGACAGCTAAAAGCTGCGCCAAAGATCGAGTTACAGAAGTGTTTCGGGGACTGGAAAAAGCTCTGGCCTAGGTGTATAATACCTTTTGGGGACTACTTTCAAGAAGAGACCATCTGCGATGTAGACGAATGAATAAAATTTTTCAAAAAAACAATTTTCTCGTTATTTATTTAACACAAGTCATACTTAAATACCATTGCTACAGATATAACGGGTATTTAAACGAAAGACGTGTTGCACTGGTGAACGTCTGTCCCGTCATCGCTGGGAGTCTTGGGTATCCCAGAATTTCTCTAAAACTCCTCAGCCAAATGCTAGTGTGGTTTCCACAACAAGATGTTTTTAGAAAACTTGTCATCTGTAATAATCTCGACTTCGGAGGTACCTCAAATCAACTAGCAACGTCCTTTCTATGCGTAAAGAAATTTTTAGGGTGCAAACGTGAGAGGCCATAGTCGGCAGCATACTATAATCGCTGAAATATCGATAGTATTATTGCTGCTTGCGAAGGCAGAAACACGCCACGATTGTTTGGAGCATCGCGAGATCTTGGTAGCAGAGACGCGAATACGGAACACCATTCACTAACATTCCAACTGATGCAGACTAGGACATCCCATATAGATCCACTTTGTCACTTACAGGTTTTGCTAGAGGTGTCGATTAACGCCGGAGAAGGAGAGAAGCATCGCGTTGGCACAAGAAGCGATGTACTCTTACACATCGAAGAACGCATTAACGAAATAAACCATACTCTCTTGTCTTGACAGCTGTGAGAGCTCGTCACGTATGTTAGACACTCAAACTTTTTCACAGGAATTAATTTTGGTAAAATGTAATCTTGTTACAGATCAGCAAAAAGTTATGTTTGAAATGAATTAAATCGTATCATAATTTCCTTTCATTGCATTTAAGACAGTGATAAGCAAAAAACATCTTAACTACTGCCAATCCTAGGACTGCATGCCGCCTGGAGTATTTTCGGATCTGAGATCGTAATTGTTGTTGTGGTATTCTGTTCAGAGACTGGTTTGATGCAGATTTCCATGCTACTCTATACTGTGCAAGCTTCGTCATCTCCCAGCACCTACTGCAACCTACATCCTATTGAATTTGCTTAGTGTATTCATCTCTTGATTTCTCTCTACGACTTTTACCCTCTACGCTGCCCTCCAATGCTAAATTTGTGATCCCTTGATACCTCAGAACATGTTCTACCAACCGGTCCCTTCATCTTCTCAAGTTGTGCCACAAACTTCTCTTTTCCCCAATTCTATTCAGTACCTCCTCATTAGTTATGTGATCTACCCATCTAATCTTCAGCATTCTTCTGTAGCACCACATTTCGAAAGCTTCTATTTTCTTCTCGTCCAAACTATTTTTCGTCCATGTTTCACTTCCATACATGACTACACGCCATACAAATGCTTTCAGAAACGACTTCCTGACACTTAAATCTATACTCAATGTTCACAAATATCTCTTCTTCAGAAACGCTTTCCTTGCCATTTGCAGTCCGCATTTTATATCCTCTCTACTTCGACCATCATCACTTATTTTGCTCCCCAAATAGCAAAACTCCTTTACTACTTTAAGTGCCTCATTTCCTAATCTAATTCCCTCAGCATCAAAAATGGTTCAAATGGCTCTGAGCACTATGGGACTCAACATCTTAGGTCATAAGTCCCCTAGAACTTAGAACTACTTAAACCTAACTAACCTAAAGACATCACACACACCCATGCCCGAGGCAGGATTCGAACCTGCGACCGTAGCAGTCCCGCGGTTCCGGACTGCAGCGCCAGAACCGCTAGACCACCGCGGCCGGCTGCCCTCAGCATCACCTGACTTAATTCGACTACATTCCATTACATTCCTTTTGCTTTTGTTGGTGTCCATTTTATATATTCCTTTCAAGACACTGTCAATTCCGTTCAATTACTCTTCCAGGTCCTTTGCTGTCTCTGACAAAATTAAAATGTCATCGGTGAACCTCAAAGTTTTTATTTCTTCTCCATGGATTTTAATTCCTACAAAAATTTTTCTTTTGTTTCCTTTGCTGCTTGCTCAACATACAGATTGAACAACATCGGGGATAGGCTACAACCCTGTCTCACTCCCAACCACTGCTTATCTTTCGTGCCCCTTGACTCTTATAACTGCCATCTGGTTTCTCTACAAATTGTAAATAGCCTTTCGCTCCCTGTATTTTACCCTGCCACCTTCAGAATTTGAAAGAGAGTATTCCAGTCAACACTATCAAATCCTTCTCTGAGTCTACAAATGCTAGAAACGTAGGTTTGCCTTTCCTTAATCTAGCTTCTAAGATATGTCGTAAGGTCAGTATCGCCTCACGTGTTCCATCATTTCTAAGGAATCCAAACTGATCTTCCCCGAGGTCGGTTTCTACCAGTTTTTCCATTCGTCTGTAAAGAATTCGTGTTAGTATTTTGCAGACATGACTTATTAAACTGATAGTTCGGTAATTTTCACATCTGTCAACACCTGCTTTCTTTGGGATTTAAATTATTATATTGTTCTGGAAGCCTGAGCGTATTTCGCCTGTCTCATACATTTCGCTCACCAGATGGTAGAGTTTTGTCAGGGCTGGCTCTCCCAAGGCTATCAGTAGTTCTAGTGTGAATGTGAAACACCCACCTGCGTTTCCATATGACCTAACCAATAGGCAAAGGCACCATGGCAGCTGTAGACTATGTGAGCATCATTGTAGACGACTGCATGTCTTCATGTTTAACATATTCCCCTACGACGATGACACCTTCCAGTAGTATAAACGTTGTCTCAAAACGTCACAATCGTGCAATAGTGATTTGAGATGCATCTTACCGAACTCACGATGATCTCTAGGCCCGCGAATTCTCGTGATCCCATCCCCAACGAAAGACATCTGGGAAGCTGTTGGGTGACAGTTACAGGCCCACCAATTACTGGTCCGTAATGCTTGGGAGTTACTTGACCTGTGCGTAGACATCTAGTGCCACATACGTCCGGAAACCCAATAAGGAGATGTTGAATCAGTGCCATACTAAACTGCTACTGTGCTGGTTTCCAAACGCCATTAAGCAAATAATCATAATGTTTCGGCTAGTCAGTATATATCTGTTCCGGCAGGGCAAGCCACTGTCCTCCACCGACCCCGTTCGCTACCAGGACTAGTCAGCCACACCCTCTGAAATTACAGCTGGTGATGGTGTTCGGAAGCCACAGGTGGAAAGAAAGCCTAATGGTCACTTCGCATTCCTCACAATAAGTACGAAACGCGCATTCGAGTCCCAGTGTGTCACAGATTTCTAACACTCATTACATTTTCATTCCACTTTCTTGTATCATGCCATGTATCCAAGAATATCAACTTTTTTCCACTTAGACTGACATCTTTATTTACAACTCCTCTTTTTTATCCAACTAGTTTCAACTTAGAGATCTATTGTTTTTATAGCTAACCATTTCAGACTACTTCCCAAGTAAGCAATAAACATTATCGATCTAGTGGCAGTTGCACACATCCAGTGTTGCCGCCTCCGTGTTTATACACTGAAGTGCCAAAGTAACTGCCACAGGCAGAATACTGCGCTGTGTTCGGCAACGTCTATAGTAGACAACAATTGTCTGGCGCCTATGTTCGGCTACTTTTGCTCCAATAGCAGGTTACAAGATTTAAGTGAGTTTGAACGTGTTGTTTTAGTCGGCGCACAAGCGACGTGACACAGCATCTCCCAGGTAGCGATGAAGTGGAGATTTTCCTGTACGACCATTTCACGAGTGTACCATGAACATCAGGAATCCGGCTAAACTTCAAATCTCCGACATCGCTGCGACCGGAAAAAGAGTCTGCAAGAACGGGACCAACGACGACTGAAGAGAATCGTTCAACGTGACGGAAGTACAAGCCTTCCGCAAATTGCTGCAGATTTGGCTCAAATGGCTCTGAGCACTATGGGACTTAACTACTGAGGTCATCAGTCCCCTAGAACTTAGAACTACTTAAACCTAACTAACCTAAGGACATCACAAACATCCATGCCCGAGGCAGGATTCGAACCTGCGACCGTAGCGGTCACGCGGTTCCAAACTGACGCGCTTAGAACCGCACGGCCACACCGGCCGGCTTGCTGCAGATTTCAATCTGGGCAATCAACAAGTGTCAACGTGCGAACCATTCAACGAAATATCATTTATACGGGCCTTCGGAGCCGAAGGCCCAGTTGTGCATCCTTGAAGACTGCACGACACAAAGCTGTAGACCTCGCCTGGGCCCATCATTACGTACATTGGACTGTTGATGACTGGAAACATGTTGCCTGGTCGGACGAGTCTCGTTTCAAATCGTATCGACGGGATGGATGTGTATGGGTATGGGAGACAACATCATAAATTCATGGACCCTGTGTGTCAGTAGGGGATGTTCAAGCTGGTATAGGCTCTGTATTGGTGTGGGGCGTGTGCAGTTGAAATGATATGAGACGCCTGATACGTCTAGATACGGCTCCGACAGGTGACATGTACGTAAGCATCCTATCTGATCACCTGCATCGATTCACGTTGATTGTGCATTCCGATGGAATGCGCAATGGAATGTGTACCTAGAGACAGAAATTTCATCTGCGAACTGTGTCCAGCAGGACAATGCGACACCATACACGTCCATAGATGCTATAGAGTGGCTCCAGGAACACTCTTCTTTGTTTAAACACTTCCGTTGGCCACCAAACTCCCCAAATATGAACATCATTGAGCATATCTGGGATGCATTGCAACGTGTTGTTCATAAGACATTTACACCCCTTCATATTCTTACGGATTTAAGGACAGACCTGAAAAACTCATGCCGTCGATTCCCTCCCGCACTACTTCAGACATTAGTCGAGTACATGTCACGCCGTGTTGCGGCACTTCTCTGTGCTCGCAGGGCCCTACACGATATTACTTTGGTGCACCAGCTTCTTTTACTCTTCAGTGTATAATGATAACTCGTCTTCCACGGTAAGTTATTGACGGACAATCTCTCCGCGTAATTAAAAGCTGTTTCTTAAGTTTTTTCTTAGAGTTCGTCAACATCTCAGCTAGACTTATCCTGACACGAAGATAAAAACCATATTTCTTCACCAGTGCGTACTCCTTATTAAACCTCTTTTGGTATTCTATAGGCTTTGGATTCGACAGACTTTGAGTGCTGTCGTGCTGTAATGGGTCAGATAGTCTCGCGTGTACCTAGAGACAGAAATTTCATCTGTGAACGGTTCGCAGTGGGCAGGTCACACTGAGTCACTCGCTTCATGGAAAGTGTGAGCTATGTTTTGTTGTGGCACCCATTGGGCCAGACAGGAAGCAACCGCAATTGGCGCCAAATGTAGCTGCGCTGTCTGAATCAAAATTAATTGACCGTTCAAGAGGTGTAGAAGATATAAAACTCATACTAGCAACAGCAAGAAAAACTGTGATGAATACGAGAAAGAGACTGGATCAAAAATAAGTATCGATTTTATGAAGTATTTTCAGAAGTAACTTTTTTGGAATGTACCCATGTATGGAAATGAAACGTGGGCGACAATCAGTACAGGAAAGATGTGAATATAATTTTTTTTTTAAATTCTGATTTTACAAAAGAATACTTAAGATCAGGTGATTATATCAGGTGACCAGAAGGGGACATATGAGGAAAAAAGAATTTTATGGTACAATTTGACTAAAAAAATCAATACTTTGGTTGGACCCACCCTGAGGTCTTAAGCAGTAGTTAATTTCCTAACTGAGTTGTTGGGATGGCAGTCACACAGAGCTGTATTTCAAGCCTAAAATTGTCAGTTTCTCCTCAGGATGCCACATAACTACCAATGTCAGTCTCACTACAATCCACGTCTTTATTAAAGTCACAGTGCATACAGTTTAGCTCAAGTGCAAAGTCTGAATACTCCTATATATTACCCTAGTTCATGAATCTTGAAAAATACACAAATCCGAAGAATAAAGTCAAATGATCACTTTTTTCACAAAAAATCCAAATTAAGAGAGGTAAATAACCCTCTGAATGCGAAGTCCATGCTAAGAAAGTTAAATGATCACTTAGTTGCAAAACAAGCACTTACTGCCGGGGAGAGCTGGATGTTCGACAAATGGCGTCCCGATGATCAGGGCTTGTCTGTTGGCTGAAGTCTAACGTAAGTCGCTGAAGTGGAGCTGTAACCGGAACTGGAGGTCTGATGCTTCCAAAATATCGGATCTGCGAAAGGTTACGTGTTGCGCTCACTTGCTGTCACGTGGTAAGCGCTGAGAAATACACTCCTGGAAATGGAAAAAAGAACACATTGACACCGGTGTGTCAGACCCACCATACTTGCTCCGGACACTGCGAGAGGGCTGTACAAGCAATGATCACAAGCGCGGCACAGCGGTCACACCAGGAACCGCGGTGTTGGCCGTCGAATGGCGCTAGCTGCGCAGCATTTGTGCACCGCCGCCGTCAGTGTCAGCCAGTTTGCCGTGGCATACGGAGCTCCATCGCAGTCTTTAACACTGGTAGCATGCCGCGACAGCGTGGACGTGAACCGTATGTGCAGTTGACGGACTTTGAGCGAGGGCGTATAGTGGGCACGCGGGAGGCCGGGTGGACGTACCGCCGAATTGCTCAACACGTGGGGCGTGAGGTCTCCACAGTACATCGATGTTGTCGCCAGTGGTCGGCGGAAGGTGCACGTGCCCGACGACCTGGGACCGGACCGCAGCGACGCACGGATGCACGCCAAGACCGTAGGATCCTACGCAGTGCCGTAGGGGACCGCACCGCCACTTCCCAGCAAATTAGGGACACTGTTGCTCCTGGGGTATCGGCGAGGACCATTCGCAACCGTCTCCATGAAGCTGGGCTACGGTCCCGCACACCGTTAGGCCGTCTTCCGCTCACGCCCCAACATCGTGCAGCCCGCCTCCAGTGGTGTCGCGACAGGCGTGAATGGAGGGACGAATGGAGACGTGTCGTCTTCAGCGATGAGAGACGCTTCTGCCTTGGTGCCAATGATGGTCGTATGCGTGTTTGGCGCCGTGCAGGTGAGCGCCACAATCAGGACTGCATACGACCGAGGCACTCAGGGCCAACACCCGGCATCATGGTGTGGGGAGCGATCTCCTACACTGGCCGTACACCACTGGTGATCGTCGAGGGGACACTGAATAGTGCACGGTACATTCAAACCGTCATCGAACCCATCGTTCTACCATTCCTAGACCGGCAAGGGAACTTGCTGTTCCAACAGTTCTCAGTTAAAATTTAAGAAAAAAATCCTTGAGACAGAAAACTGAATGTCCAAAAATCAGCAAGAATTTAGAAAGCTTCTCTAGTGGGATACTCAGCCTCCCCTATTCTTACATGAACCATGTATGGAGGGCAACAGGCAGATCCCTATTCCTAGGTTTCCGGAAAGGGTTTACCGGGAGACTATAACGAAGGTACGAGCATTCGGTTCCCAGGTATGTGAGTACCTCTAAGACTTCTTAAGTAACAAAAGCCAATAATTTGTCCTCGACGACGAGTGTTTATCAGATGAGTGTATCGTCAGCAGCGCCCCAGGGAAATGCGACAGAATTGCCCTTATTCTCTATATTCATAAGTCATCTGACGGACATTGTCATGTACTGGGCGACGTCGTCGTTGAGTAATTGTCGGTGGATAGTAGGTGACTTAGACAAAATATTTAGTTAGTGTGATTAATGGCAGCTTGTTCTAAATGTAGTAAGATATACTTTAATGCAGATGAGTAGGTAAAACAAATCCGTAATGTTCGAATACTACATTAACAGTATGCTGCTTGAAACAGGCATGTTTTTTTAAATATCTAGGCTTAACACTGCAAAGCTGTATGAAATGGGACGAGCATATAAGGATTGTGCCAGGAAAGGTGAATGGTCGACCTCGGTTGATTGGTCTTCTGAATTACTGCTCGGGTGTTTGGGATACCCTAGAGGTCAGAGTAAACGAAGACATCGAAGAAATTCAGAGGCTGGCTGCTAGATTTGTTACTGATCGGTTCTGTCAACACGCCAGTGTTGTGTAGATGGTTAGTGAACTCAAGAAGGGATCCCTGACGGGATTAAGAAAATTTAGAGAACAGACATTTGAAGCTGAATATAGAACACTTCGCGAAAGGACCACAGATAAAAGGAATTAGGGTTCGTACCGAGGCATATAGATAATCGTTTTTCCCTACTCTAATTGTGATTGGAGCAGGAAAGAAAGTGACTGGTAGCGATACAAGGAACCCACTGACATGTACCGTACGGTAGCTTGCGGAGCATGTGTGTATATGTAGAAGGCTGTAGATGTAGAAGGAAGCGCTAATCATCAGTTCAGTAAAGCTTACTCTGATCACATTATCTGTTGTGTTTTCGAGTGCTCCAAGTGCTGATAAAAAGTTATTTCAAATGTACCGCCAGATGTAGATGACTACTACATAACTTGTTTTGTCTTAACGAATTTATGTTCTTACCCACGAATTTAAAAAGACATATAGCATGCAGAAAATCAAAATTCGCTTTCGATGGTTAGCACTTTCCTTCACAGTTACCTCTATTAGCATCAGCTGCATAAAAGGGGAACGAGAAGATGTTGAGGGATATTGTTGCTCTAGAATCAGTTCCATGTAGCAGGAAAATTGTAGACAAAAATCAGCACAATCGATGCCCTTGCTTTCTTTCAACGAATTTGCATTGTCGAACAGTCTAATTTTAACCGTACCAAACGCATGTCTCGACTGAGGATGATATCAGGAACTACACATATTCAGCGTTTTATGCAGCTTTCTCTCCTGTAAAAAAAGTACACCCTGGGATGAGCACATGTGCGTTATAGGATGGTGAGTGCCTACTGTACAAAGTTTTACAGAATACAACAGCCACGTTCGGGTCAGTGTTCCAAATCTAAGTGGATTATGTGGACTTCTGATATAATGTCAGCGTTTATGACAGATATCTTAATGACATACATTATGATAGTGCTAAAACAGCAGGCTTCACTGCAGTCGTCCGCAAAAGTAGTTTTCTCAGCAGGTGTCGTTACAGCCCCACAACAAAAGCAACTTCGTTTAAACACTAATTACTAAAGTCGCAACACAGAGCATTGTGGTCAAGCAAGCAATAGCAGATTCCAATGTGATAACAGCGAACACAGCTGTATCAAAGGCTGCTGATTGTGATAGTCTTGCTGACACATATGCCACGAAGATATCGTGGTACTCATAGCATTATATTGTTCGCTTTGGATAAAGGAAAAAGAAAGCCAGCACGATGCACAAGAAAAATCCATTGTTTTTTGGAACATCCAAATTTATGAAACGTGGAAATCGTTTCTTGTGATATTGTACGGTCTACACTGGACGACCTTGGCCACTCGCAAATCTCTAAATTTGCAGCAGGCGCCAAATTTCGACTTCAGAGGTTACCGCCTACTCGAAACACTTCTGGTACCCACCTGCAAGAGTAACGAAAATATTCAACCTTTTTGGTTCTTGACGGAAACAAGAGCAGGGATAGTTACGTTTAAACCAACGAAAAATGTAGTTCGAGACTTATTATTGACTGTCAATTCCTGGAATGTGCGAAAGAATGAAGCACAGAGGCCTGCAGCTTCAAAAAGCAGCCTCGGTACTCTGCCGTTGGTAAAGACTATTGCGGCCGTATATGCGCAAATCATCCGTGCTATACTTCAATGAGAAGCATGCTTTATTGTTCTATTTTCTATTCTGCTACACATTTTCATTTCTAAACATACATTTATCTCGGAAGAAATTACATTCTATGTGAAGGGGTGAAGTGTTATTAACATGGTTAAGCTTTATCATTTAGAAGCACCTGCAAAGAAAAACTTGTTTTTTCCATTTTAACGCAGCTTTTGTACAGATGAGCATCCCCCTGAAGGAAGGGGTGTGGTGGGGGCTGGCAGTTCTTGGTTTTATGTGCTGATCATTTGAACTACATACTAGAATGTCTTTAAAATAGCTGAGCATTTAAAATTACTAATCAATACCTACTCTTTTTGCTGTTTATTTAAATAATTTGGGTGTTTTCCTTTGAAGCTTAGTATCTCGGTTAGTATTTGGTGCTAAGGTAGACCAGTGCAAATTGTAGAACATTTTACACTCTGAAAAAATGGTGCAAGTGTTTTCTGTCGTAGGAAGCAGAAGAAATAATTCATAGAGCGGTTTTTCAGTCATCTTAAGTTATCAGAAAATTGTCAAAATTAAACGTCAGGATATCGCCAGAGAGCACCAGATAATCATATCAACCCGCGTGTTCGGCGGCTGCACACGAATTGTGTTCCGTGGTCGAACAATCCAATCTGGAGTAAAACTTAGTTTCCAACTAATACCACCTAAGTATCACATATTAACGGTTTTATATAAGGTGCTGTGTGCTTGCCGACTAACGTAAGCTGTGAAATAGTCTTGAGTGAACTACTCACTATTATTGTCCCCACTATATCTCTTGAGAACCGAAATTACCACCGTGAAGCTAAATTATAATCTTCCTTACCCCTTTTCGAGCATACTTTCGTTTTTATTTCATTATTTGTAACGTAGCGGTTAGTCGCAGTGAAGGCACTTTGTGCAGAGTTATCTAGTTTTGCATGTATAGTGTGCAAACATAGTAGTAAAGTTGATTATAGTGTTTTCCAAGTCATCGAATGCCCTTCCTTCTTACAAATGAAGTGAATTTCACACTAAATTAAGTGTCCAGTTTGTAGCGTTTACGCACATTCGTTGCCAGTGAGCGCTAATTAAACGTCAGGATATCGCCAGAGAGCACCAGATAATCATATCAACCCGCGTGTTCGGCGGCTGCACACGAATTGTGTTCCGTGGCCGAACAATCCAATCTGGAGTAAACTGGGACAATTAGTGGTATCACAGGGCTAATTGCGCGGGACGGCTGGCCCCCTAATCTCAGTGCTATCTGACTCACGAGCTCAAGGCATCTTGACTTACCCCATGATAGATGTGTCGGTGATAAGCTGAGTATGGGTATGGTTCAAAATTCAAAGATGCGGTGCGATAAAATCGCCCCTAAATTATTTGTAGCTGGTTGCAGTGTTCCTTGCAAAGGGAAGATCATTTTTCTGACTACAGCGAGTTCACATTATTCAGCATTTACCTTGCAAGGTGTGGATTTTATATACACAATGATAGTTTTAGTTAGATTCATCGCAAAACTTCTTAAGAGATTACAGAAATTCTAATTAGTTCGAAACATTTCTGGTGTTGTGTTTAAAACACTGCATTCATACACAAAAATAAGTGTATTTACCTCTGTATGTTCGGCGTCTCCCCCTAAACCACTGGACAGATTTCTACCAAACTTTATACATATGTCACTTACTGTCTGGAAAGAATCGTCGTGCGGACGAGAACCATATGCCTTTAACAAGGGTGGGGGTACAGATGAAAAAGGAATATAGCACATGACGCACGAGTAGCCAGATTTGGTTCATTCAGTACCGGTGAAAGAGAGCACTTACTGACTTGCAACATACTTCACAGAGTTTCAAACCGTTACGAAAATTTCTCTCACTCACAACCCCAACAAAATGACGTAAGAGAAAAAGTTTATCACTTACTATATTTTCACTGTTCGTACTGTAAAACTACCGCACTAAGCGTCGTGTTTTAATCTATTACTTCTTTACCACTAACTCTATTTGCAACACCTTTCGCAGACAGTATTCAAATATGCCGCTGAATAAATCTCCAGGAGGAGTTGGATCGAGAGTGAGAGATGCAGGAGGTAGGCAGAGAAAGGGGAAGAAGGAGATGGACAAAGATGTGGGTCAGGAGGAAATGAATAGAGGAAGAGGAGCGGTAAATGGGCAGAGGAAGACTAGAGGGGGAATGGACAGAAGAAGGAGGGGTGAGGAGATGGACAGACAGAGTGGGAGGAGAAGATGAACTGGGAGATGAGGAGGAGGTAGTGGACTGAGAGAGGCAAGAGGTGATAGACAGACAGGGAGAGGAAATGGGCAGAGAAAGGGGCAGATGGAAAAGGAAGAAGGTGGAATGAGAGCGAGAGGAACAGGAAAGAGTGGCGAGAGGAGGAGATAGAGCAGATGAAGAGAAAAGAGAGGAGCAAGAGAAGATGGACTGAGACTGGTAATTGAGGAGGTAGGCAGAGAAACGGGAGGCAGAGATAAATACCGATTTGGGGGAGGAGGAGGTGGAGGAGAGAAGGGGAAAGAGGAGATGTACAGAGATGGGGAGGAGAAAATGGGCAGATAGAGGGACAGAGAAGGAAGAAACAACCAGGGCAACGCTGAGTACTGAGCTAGTTGTATGTGCATTGATTTGGTTGTACGCTGCCTGGCGGCGCTGAAGCACATCATGCGGTAAGTATATGAGCACAGTGCAGACGAATGCGGAAGCTTTCCAGCGACGGCAGGTGGCGCAAATGCGAAATCCACCGACTTAAGAGAGTTGGACAAAAGCCAGATTGATATGGCGCAGTGCCTGTGAGCGAGCATCTCGCAGACGGCGAAGCTGGTCGGCTGTTTGCGTGCTGCTGTCGTGAGCGTCTATATAAAGAAGTTGAAGACTGCTGAAACCACGAGTAGGCGAATAAAAATTGGACGTCCGTACTTCATCACAGCACATAGGAACCGGAGGCTTGGCCGTTCTGTACAGCAAGATAGGCGTCGATCTTTGGCAGATGTGATGGCAGAGTAAAATGCTGGCACAGGCTCAAGTGTTTTGGTGCACACCGTTCAGTACACAGTGTTGAACATGGTGTGCATCAGCAGAGCACCCCTACGTGTTTCCATGTTGAACCGACAACATCGTCAGGTATGATTACTGTGGGCGTGGGATCACCAAGCCGGCCGAGGTGGCCGAGCGGTTCTAGGCGCTTCAGTCCGGAACTGCGCGACCGCTACGGTCGCAGGTTCGAATACTGCCTCGTACATGGATGTGTGTGATGTCCTTAGGTTAGTTAGGTTCAAGTAGTTCTAAGTTCTAGGGGACTGACGACCTCAGATGTTAAGTCCCATAGTGCTCAGAGCCATTTGAACCAAGCGATCGTGTAAGTAAAGCAACGAGCTCAAGATCAGAAAGACGAAACTGTTTATCGCAATGAACAGAAACTTTTGATTATTTCTTTTTTGTCAAAGACGTCAATTGTGAGAAAAAAGTATTTTACAAAATTATAAATAGTCTGACTGGTGTCTCATATCTGACGACCCACAAAAGGAAATTTACACTGCCTGCTGTAAGAGTAAGAAATTTATTGATTGCCTAACTTGTGGTAAGAAAAGTACAAACAAAATAAGAAATAACAAATAATATAAATGCATTTTCTCTGACTACCTGTCTCTTATTTGCTTAGTACTTAAGTCATTTATTTTCTTCTTCTTGTTGTACATCATCACTGGTAGTTTCACTTTCGACGTGATTTTATTGTGAAGAATCACAGAAACCACCCATCATCGTTTATTTTATGGTGGCAGACATAATGTCCATCGATACATGCTGGAAATTTATGACGGACTATTTATTACAAAATTCTTAAGTAATTCATTTAAATACTGGTTCTGGCAGTTAGGGACCATCGTAAGGAAAAGGAGGATAACTTGGACAAAGGTTTCGCTTAAAGTTATAAATGGCAACTATTTTTAAATTTGATTAAATGTCAGACAACGCCTGTGATAAAGAGACAATTCAAAGGAGTATGTAAAAACAAGATTGCAGACAAAGAACTTGACCACACCACACCGTATTAGTATTTAGGGGTAATAGTAACAGGATGCATGAAACAGGGCGATCACGTAAAATCAGTATTAGTAAAGGCAAAAGGAAGAACAGGATTGATTGGAAGGGTTCTGGGAAACTTCAGGGCATTATAAAGAAAATCACGTACAAGAAGCTAGTGTGACCAGTCCTAATATACTGTTCGAGGTTTTGGTTTATTATAAAGTTGGTATGACAACAGAAATCGGATTCAGAGCCACACAGCTAGACAGTAGCAGGCCAGCATGGTCCATACGGAAACTTAGCAAAAATGCTGAAGAGCTTATATTAGAGTCGGAAGAAAAATGACGTACTCCTCACGAGAGTCTGCACGGTTCACTTAGAAACCCTGTATTCGAAGAAGCCCGTGCGAACATTATATAATCATATAATCGCTTAGTGATCATGAGAATAAGGTCAGAGAGTTTAAGGTTCTAAATGGCTCTGAGCACTATGCGACTTAACTTCTGAGGTCATCAGTCGCCTAGAACTTAGAACTAATTAAACCTAACTAACCTAAGGACATCACACACATCCAAGCCCGAGGCAGGATTCGAACCTGCGACCAAAGCGGTCATCCGGTTCCAGACTGTAGCGCCTAGAACCGCACGGTCACTTCGGCCGGCGAGAGTTTAAGGTAGCGACAGATGCTTATAGATATATACACGCTGATGATTCAAATCATTAAGACCACCAGGTTAATAGCGTGCCGTTCTGCCTTTGTAACACAATACAACAGCGATTCAGAGTAGCATGGATCGATAAGTCCTTGAAGTGTTCGGAAGTATGTGGCACTAAATGTCTATGCACGGGTTACGCAAATCCCGTAAATTGCGGGCCGCTGCTTTCAGGATGCGGAGCTGGCGTCATATCGTCTCTGATGGTTACAATCGGGTTCATATATGGCGAATTTTGTTGCCAATCCTACGTGAGTTCAATATCGTGCTCCTCAGTTCACAAAAGGGTGAATCTGGCCTAATGACATGGGTAGGGACACTGCTGGAAGTTCCATCAGGGAGACATTAAATATGAATGGTTGCAGATGGTCCTCAGTAACGTTCGCACGTTCTATAGATATCATAGTGCCTTCAATTACTATCACTGATATCATGTAAGCACAAGTGAATGTTCCCGATAGCTTGAAGGCATTGCCCCACCGACTAGTGACCATGGTGTGATGAACGTCCCGACCAGCTGTTCACCTGGATGACAGCGTATCTCAACACGACCTTTGCCTTCCTGAAACAAAAACTCTAATTATTCCTATCGGGTGACACGATTCCGTTGATACCATGCCATATCTCGTTGATGCCGTACCAAATTCAGTTGTAATTGACGATTTCGTTGAGTCAACATGGTGACAAGTAGGGCTCGTGTGCTGCGGTTCCCCTTGTTCAACAACGTGCGCTGAAGAATGTGCTTCAAAACGCTTGTTAAAGCACCAGAACTGTACTCTGTGTCGGATGATCATGGTTTTAGGCTCAGTAGCATTTACACTACTGGTCATTAAAATTGTTACACCAAGAAGAAATGCAGATGATAAACGGGTATTCATTGGACAAATATACTATACTAGAACTGACATTTTCACGCAATTTGGGTGCTTAGATCCTGAGAAATCAGTACCCAGAACAACCACCTCTGGCTATAATAACAGCCTTGATACGCCTGGGCACTGAGTCAAACAGAGCTTGGATGGCGTGTACAGGTACAGCTGCCCATGCAGCTTCAACACGATACCACAGTTCATCAAGAGTAGTGGCTGGCGTTTTGTGACGAGAGAGTTGCTCGGCCACCATTGACGAGACGTTTTCAATTGGTGAGAGATCTTGAGAATGTGCTGGCCAGGGCAGCAATCGAACATTTTCTGTATCCAGAAAGGCCCGTACAGGACCTGCAACATGCGGTCGTGCATTATCCTGCTGAAATGTAGGGTTTCTCAGGGATCGAATGAAGGGTAGAGCCACGGGTCGTAACACATCTGAAATGTAACGTCCACTGTTCAAACTGCCGTCAATGAGAACGAGAGGTGACCGAGACGTGTAACGAATGGCACCCCGTACCATCACGCCGGGTGATACGCCAGTATGGCGATGCCGAATACACGCTTCCAATGTGTGTTCAACGCAATGTCGCCAAACACGGATGCGATCAATATGATGCTGTAAACAGAACCTGCATTCATCCGAAGAAACGACGTTTTGCCATTCGTGCACCCAGGTTCGTCGTTGAGTACACCATCGCAGGCGCTCTGTCTGTGATGCAGCGCCAAGGGTAACCGCAGCCATGGTCTCCGAGCTGAGAGTCCATGCTGCTGCAAACGTCGTCGAACTGTTCGTGCAGATGGTTGTTGTCTTGCAAACGTCGCCATCTGTTGACTCGGGGATCGAGACGTGGCTCCACGATCCATTACAGCCATGCGGATAAGATGCCTGTCATCTCGACTGCTAGTGATACGAGGCCGTTGGGATCCAGTACGGCGTTCCGTATTACCCTCCTGAACCCACCGATTCCATATTCTGCTAACAGTCATTGGATCTCGACGAACGCGAGCAGCAATGTCGCGGTACGATAAACCGCAATCGCGATAGGCTACAATCCGACCTTTATCAAAGTCGGAAACGTGATGGTACGCATTTCTCCTCCTTACACGAGGCATTACAACAACGTTTCACCAGGAAACACCGGTCAACTGCTGTTTGTGTATGAGAAGTCGGTTGGAAACTTTCCTCATGTCAGCACGTTGTAGGTGTCGCCACCGGCGCCAACTTTGTGTGAATGCTCTGAAAAGCCAATCATATGCATATCACAGCATCTTCTCCCTGTCGGTTAAATTTAGCGTCTGTAGCACGTCATCTTCGTGGTGTAGCAATTTTAATGGCCAGTAGTGCATTATACTCACGTTGCAATTATAATTACTAGATCGAGTGAAAGAGCTGCTCAAACACTTTTTCTTACATGTTATCAATATGAGTACCATTTGTCACACAGCATACGTAGAGCTTCCCCCACCTTGATCAGTGCGTCTGAAGTAACTGTTGCTACAACTGCTTCATCTTGTTTCATATGTCTGGGACATCAGCAATCAATACCTTCACTGCACGATAACAACGGTGAAGTCACTGAGGACAGTGCCACTAAAGCTGAGTTATTAAACACCGTTTTCGGAAATTCGTTCACCAAAGAAGACGAAGTAAACATTCCTGAATTCCGACCAAGCACAACTGCCAAGATGAGACACATAGAAGTAGATGTCCTTGCTGTAAGAAAGCAGCTTAAATCATTTAATAAAGGCAAGACCTCCGGTCCAGATTGTATACCAGTCAGGTTCCTTTCAGAGTATGCTGATACAATAGCTCCATATTTAGCAATTATATAGAACCGCTCGATCACAGAGTTCCGTACCTAAAGACTGGAAAATTACTCAAGTCACACCAATACTCAAAATGGGAAAAACCGCTGAATTGCAACCCATATCACTAATGTTGATTTGCGGAAGGGTTTTGGAACATATACTGTGTTCGAACATTATGAAGTACCTCGAAGTAAACGATTCATTGAAGCATAGTCAGTACGAATTCAGAAAATATTGTTCTTGCGAAACACAGCTAGCTCTTTATACTCATGAAGTAATGAGTGCTATTGACAGGGGATGTTAAATTGATTCCATATTTTTAGATTTCCAGAAGGCTTTCGACGCCGTTCCTCACAAGTGTCTTCTTATCAAACTGCGTGCCTATCCAATATCGCGTCAGTTGCGCGATTAGATTCGTGATTTCCTGTCAGAAAGGTCACAGTTCGTAGTGATGGACGGAAAGTCATCAAGAAGAACAGATGAAATATCTGGCGTTCCCCAAGGAAGTGTTATAGGCCATTTATTGTTCCTGATCAATATTAACGACACAGGAGATTACGCGATAAGTCACACAAATCTGAAGGCTTTAGATTCAACAAAATACTTAGGGATTACAATGATAAATAACCTAAACTGGAAAAATCACATAGATAAGTTGTAGTTAGAGCAAACCATAGACTGCGATTCATTGGCAGAACACTTAGAAGGTGCAACAGGTCTACTAAAGAGATTGCTCTTCCAGGCAATTTATTCTGAACAGATGTAGTACCGCAGCTACACACACATAATCCTTTATGAACCCCCAAAAGGACTGGGTGAAAGTGGAGGCTGTGCGAAACAAGCTCTGTCATCCGGCACCGAGTAGCCAATCTAGCGGTCGATTACAACGTCGTTTAACCAGTCGCATACTGCGTTAAACCAATGAGGCGGCGCACCATCTTACTGCCAAATGAAGTTCTGTGATTCAGTTCCTTCCAGGTTAAGGAAAGAGCCATAGTTCCAGCACGTCAAGATAAGAAACACTAGTTATAAATTCTCATCGAAATAGAAAGGCCTATAAATTTTCCACCTAGATATGGCATAAGAAACATTAAATTTAGAAGAGTCTCTTTGCAACTGTGCCATCTCGTGAGGATTTGCTGAACGCCAGAGGCGCACCTCATGTCTGTTCACATTTCCACTTATACGAAATGTCGATTCATCACTGAAGACGACACGATCCTGAAACTAATCATCGTAATGCAGCAACGTTTAGTTTGCAAAGGTCGCATATGAATCGTAGTCTGTAATTTTTACACCATGTAACGTCACTCTTTGTCGTTACTTACTCTTCCGCCTGCAAAGACAGCGTGTGTCTTGAAACTGATGATAGCATCTACGGATGTTACTGTCACTTGGAGACTCACGATGAAACTTAGTACGGTACGGACGTTGAACTGTAACAATAGATTCAGTCGTTGCGAACTGTAAAACGCAAAAGGCATTCTTTTCAGTAGTGGCCATCTTTGCTATTAGCGCATTATAAAAGAAGACACATTCAGCAATACACGCGCTTGAGCACAGATATACAATCAAAACTATTTGAACTGCTCTGTCACTTGATGTACTATTTATGTAATAAACGCAGCAAAGCCTTAAAACCCCATTTTCAAACATCCGGTATTTTCCGTAGACGACAACAAGGACATAATGTGCGATTTCGTCTCATTGTCGGTTCCTGCATGAGAATAATTTTCAAAAGGTTTGGTTTGATTCTTTTTGTACGACGTTCCATAATTTTGGCCTGATGGTTGAGGCGCCAAGAAATGTGAAAATATTGGAATTATTGCCTAGCTAGGCTATTGCTAATATACTGCAACGCCAGACTAAAAATATAAATTAATACTTGAAGATAGAGAGTATTCCGATATCGATTTTGGAATGGAACTATGCGTTATATCTCTAAATTTGTCTGGTAAGAATGGCGTTATTTCACAAATTCATTCGGAAATCTTCTTTCATGATGGAATATCCAAATGCCATTGCGGATTATGTGACCACTTAACAGTCCGATTGTTGTACTTTCCAAGCAGTCCTCAGTCTCTTTGACTCGAAAATATGTTTATAACTCAAGGAGAAACTTTTGGCAACACCTCGATTTTGCAGCATTATACACCCGCAGCAGACGTGTCACACAGCTCCTCTCTGTACGGTGATGTGATTGTTGAGTCCCATGGTTTTCCTCAGTTCGACTGGCCGCATCTGTTTCTGCGCTTGAGCCACATCCATCGAAACTTATTCTGTTTCTCTTTTATTGGTTGAAATTTCACTCTGTAATATTACTACCTGATTCGCGAAAGCGAAAGGATTTGAAAAGTGAATTACACAGTGCTATAGCAGGCCTGTTAATGTTTATTGAAAGCTGCATTACATTTCATAGTGACATAGATACATGACACTACATTTAAACATTGTCACCACGTCGACGTAAACAACAACCAGAATTTTCTATCAGTCCTTCAATCTCTCGACAGTTGAAAACCGCGCTTTGGCCATGGAGCCATGCGAGAATTGCTGTGCGAACGTCCTCACCGTTGGAAAATCTCTAACTGCTGCGATTTGTTTTCTCGATTAGTTGAACATTATGGTCTGTCGCTTTCTTTCCTGATCTTCATTACTCACGTCTGTGCGGCCTTGGTGAAACTGTTGTCAGCATTTCTCTATGGCCGGAATCGCCATTGGATTTAGTCCATATACTGTCAGTTTATCAGGCTGAGTCTCTGTGCAATGTAGGTATTTTCCCCACAAAAGCCGTCCTCTCTTGCATACTTTAACTGACGTTTTCAGTTGCCGCACCTGTTCACTCCCATACTGTGATTCACCTATTGTCCACACCCCAGCAGAGATATGTCAGCACTAAATCCAGAACATATAGTCGCTTCTAAAAATGCGCCACTCTCGTTGCGCAATGCTCTTAGAGTAGGACCGAGCGAGGTGGCGCAGTGGTTAGCACACTGGACTCGCATTCGGGAGGACGACGGTTCAATCCCGCGTCCGGCCATCCTGATTTAGGTTTTCCGTGATTTCCCTAAATCGCTCCAGGAAAATGCCGGGATGGTTCCTTTGAAAGGGCACGGCCGACTTCCTTCCCTAATCCGATGAGACCTATCACCTCGTAGTTTGGTCTCTTCCCTCAAAACAACCCCACTCTTAGAGTGGGACGACATGTGAAACTCACTTTGTGAAATCCTCTCGTATATCCATTGTGTTCTAGTGGGAAGCTTCTAGCTTATTTGAGGCTTCAGGTTCAGAGATGATAGGCTGAATATCGTATCCTGTGCTGATCTGTATCTCATACCGACAGCGCGGCCATGACAGTCCATAGTACAGCAGCGTCGGCTCGAATATCCGCATGTATTTGTGTCGACATGACCGTAACCTGCTGCATATCATCTTTCGCAAAATTAGTAGGCAATGTGTTTGGCACAGTTAATACAAAGATACTCCTCCTTACGCTTTTAGAGTTTCTCGCATCGTAAAAGTTTCTCCTATCTACCGTCTGTGCCTCTGACGCAGCGATACACATGTTACACTCCACCGCATTCTGTCTCTAGAGTACCGATCCTGATCATCCAATACAAAAGCACTTCCTCCTGCAGCCGTGAATTCTAATTTTTCAAAGCTGAAATGCGTGAGAACAAGTTAAGTCAACTTCTAGTAATATCAACAGCAAATAACATTCACAGAATTGACAGACAAGAACAATACTACCGGAAGCGGTATTCAACGTGAACGACAAATTATCAAAAACAAAGCGCAAAATGAATAATCATAGTCGTATAAAATTAGTTAAAGTAATGCATGCACATACATATTCATTAAAAATCAAAATTGTCTGCAGGCTAGACTGGCACAGGGAAGCGGAAACATACGAATACAAATGCCCCTTACACACGTGCGATTTCCGGCAGCGCTGCTGAGCAGCACGGCGGCAGCGGTCAGCGTTCCATAGAGCAAATAGATGGGACATTTACACACGCGCGGATTCGTACGCCATGCGGCAGGGGCAACCGCGCGACAATCTGTGGACGAGCGGCTGCCCGCTGCTGGCAGCGGCATTTTCACACCTGTTACCTTTCACACGTGGCGTTTCATTAGCGTAGCCGTCGTTCTCACAGCACCATGAGTTTTGATACGGAGCGTTTCATTTGTGAGGTAGAAATGCGTCCTGCTATTTGGGACTCAAGATCTGGCGAATACAGCAACAGGATTGTGAAACGCAGCGCACGGGAAGAATTGTGTAAACTGTTTATTCCAGGATTTGCAAATGAAACAACAGAGTCCAAAAACCAAAAAGGTATGTATTTAGAATTATATGTACAATATGTTACATTATTATGTACAAATATTAGAAGTCCCAACATCAAATTTTGTTCAATTGCCAACTCACTGCACCTTCTTCACTTGCAAAGAATTCAGCAAATTTATCTCTAATAACAGTGGCTTGTTCTCGGCATTAGAGCTTCGTCAACTCGATGTACTCCAACGATGTTCAGTGTGTCTTCAAATGTATACCCATATATACGACGAACTAAATTGTGTAATATGCAGCATGCTTTCATTATTCTGAGGCCAAATCAATTGAAACATTGAGTGGACGACGGAATATTCTCCATTTATTCAAAACATGATTCAAATGGCTCTGAGCACTATGGAACGTCCGAGGTCATCAGTCTCCTAGAACTTAGAACTACTTAAACCTAACTAACTGAAGGACATCAGATACATCCATGTCCAAGGCAGGATTAGAACCTGCGACCGTAGCAGTCGCGCGCTTCCAGACTGTAGCGCCTAGAACCGCTCGGCCACACCGGCCGGCTCTCCATTTGTTGCTGAGTATTCCGAATACACTCTCTATGAAACGTCTCGCTCGTAATAAACGATAATTACATATCTTTTGATGACTGGCAAATTAATTTCGCCATAGGGTCTTTGCATATATTCTGCCAAACCAAATGCTTCATCACCAATGAACTTAAATGGCAGTTGCCCTCCTCCAGCACATATTGGTGCCGATATAGGAATGTTCAGTTTGTTGTCTCTTATTTTATTGAAAAGCGTACTGTTTTTAAAGATTTGTGAATCTGACCTTGTGCCATAAGATCCGACATCTATGTAAACAAAATTATTATTTGCATCACAATCTGCTAATAACACAATTGAGAAAAAGTGTTTGTAGTTAAAGTGAGCCACTAGGCCGGGGCTTAATCAAACGCATGTGTCTACCATCTATTGCCCCTATACAGTTTTGAAAATTTGCATTTATCTTGAAACCTTCTGCAATATTCAACCAGTCCTGTTCAGTAAGCATTGAAAATGTAGACTCTTTCAGAACATTCCAAATATTTTCACAAGTGTCCTTTACTATGCTTGAGATGGTGGAAACTGCACATTTATATGTTTAATGTAGATCTGTGAATTTATTTGCTGATGCAAGATTCCTGAAATCAGAAAATAAATATTTTTATTTCAGCAACACAGTTGCACAGTTACAAAAGAGGTGGAAAAAGTAAGAGATCAAAAGAAAAAGAAAAAAAAAAGATCGCGGGGGCCGTAGCACGCTGTTCAGCAGCGCTGCTGAAATTCTCCCGTGTGTAATACGCCGAATACATGAAAATTCCTTGTTAGGCTACACTTATGATGATACATCTCCCATTGTTACTAAATGCATATAATAAAAAGGGCACGTAAAAACGTTCTAAGTATATGCACTATAGAAATGATGAAACCTTCTTTAAATAATATATCTTACAAATGTCTAGACCTACTGAAATAGACGTGTCAAGCGTTGAGATTTATAATAAAATAAAATGTAAGATATTGGGGGTTATATCTCATATTTAAACCATAAAAAACTTTTACATACATGATAAATGATTCAGAAATAATTTCTGAATCTACATCGGATTCTACACCACTTTTCCATTTCGTTACAGAATAAACCATACCGAGCGTGTTGAAGCTTTTGTTGCACTGCTGGAATGGCCCTTGTTTCTTATTTCAGTACTAGCTGAGTAACCAGCGTTGCCCAGGTGTATGTATACATTCTAATCTATTAGTCCGTCTCCTCCTTCCCTTCCTCTCTGTCCATCAACTCCTTCACCCCATGTATGTCCATCTCCTACACCCTCTCTCTCCAACCATACCTCCATCCCATGCCTTACCTGTCCATCACCTCCTCCCCATTCTGTCCATTCATTTGCTCCTCTCCTCTGTCCACCTGCTCCTTTCCCCTCTATCTATATCCTCCACCTCTTCCCTTCCCTCTTTATGTTATCACACTCAGCACAAAAGGAAACTGGTGGTTCTTCCAGATCGTAGCTAAAGTGTGAACGAAATTTGGTTGAAAAACAGCTTCATAGCCTTGTCTTTGCCCGCGTACACACATATCAAATATAGTTGACATGTATTTCACAAACTCCACACACACTTGTACAGAAATTTCACCTGAATCTCAAGCGAATTCACCCTGCAGTATCATTTTCATGAAGCTCAATGTTTATGACGTCGTATCTCCTGAACCGTGTGCATGTGTATTCTGTGTGATCAAAAGTATCCGGACACCTGGCTGAAAATAACTTGCAAGTTCGTGGCGACCTCCATCGGTAATGCTGGAATTAAATATGGCGTTGGCCCACCCTCAGCCTTGATGACAGCTTCCACTCTCACACGCGTACGTTTAATCAGGTGCTGGTAGGTTCACTAAGGAGTTCGAAGGTTTCTTGGGCAGCGGCAGCCCATTTTTCACGGAGTACTGCACTGAGGAGAGGTATCGATGTCGGTCGGTGTGGCGTGGCACGAAGTCGACGTTCCAAAACATCCCATAGGTGTACTGCAGGGTTACGGTCAGGACTCTGTGTAGGCCAGTCCATTACAGCGATGTTATTGTCGTGTAAACATTCCGCCACCCGCCGTGCATTGTGAACAGGTGCTCGATCGTGTTGAATGGTGCAATCGCCATCGCCGGCCGGGGTGGCCGAGCGGTTCTAAGCGCTACAGTCTGGAACCGTGCAACCGCTACGGTCGCAGGTTCAAATCCTGCCTCGGGCATGGATGTGTATGATGTCCTTAGGTTAGTTAGGTTTAAGTAGTTCTAAGTTCTAGGGGACTGATGACCTCAGCAGTTAAGTCCCATAGTGCTCAGAGCCATTTTTTTGCAATCGTCATCCCCCAATTGCTCGTCAACAGTGGGAAGCAAGAAGGTGCTTAAAACATCAATGTAGTCCTGTGCTGTGATGGTGCCACGCAAAACACCTAGGGGTGCAGGCCCCTTCCATGAAAAACATGACCACACCATAAAATCAGCGCCGTCTGGCAGACGACATTCACCGCTCATTCGCCATACCCACACCCTGCCATCGGATCGCCACATTGTGTACCGTGATTCGTTACTCCACACAACGTTTTTCCACTGTTCAATCTACAAATTTTTACTCATGTCCAGGAAGCGCTCTGCAGTGGAAACTATGTAATCGAAACATTCGTGTTACACCTGCTATTACGGAACGTGTTGTAAACCAGATGGCACCATGGAGGGTGTTCAATAGTTCAAGGAGCGCATAATGTGGGAGACTGATATATAAGATGTAATATGATACCGAGAGTGTGTTTTTGGGCCGGAGCATACCATACGACGTATATACCACATGAAGGGAGAAAAGCAGTATCCAAAGTGTCATCTTCCAGTAATGCGCTGCGTATTAAGTCACCGAACACTTACCCAGAAATTTTGAGATTTATGTCATATTTAGGCGAATAGGTTTAGGGTCTCCGTTGCTTCTGACAGTCAACCTCATTCTTGTTCAGAGACTGCCTTATCCAATCTTGTACTCCGTCTCCAACGGTCACAACAGCACGTTGTACCCAATGTTCCTCCATACGAAATATCAGGTATTACAGACCGTATTGCGGTCATTAGTGAATTCTACTAGTATGGCCTATGAGTAAATTTCGGGCGATCATGTCACTCCAATGATGAAAACATCATTCGCAGCAGAGGGCGGTATAATCTAAACTAATAATGCGCTATCAGAGCTGGAACCATGCTACATTTACAAGATTTCAGGATGTATAAATGCATCGCGAATAAAATAACTGCCGCCAATATTACGGTTCCGACTTGATAATAACAACTGAAGAAATTTATTCCAATAATTGTATCCAGGAGAAAATTGTTTCCAGGGTAACTAGGTGCATAGCAGTTAATAGTGGTATTAGAAAAAGTGATTCTTTGAGCGCACTACTTTTTAATATAGTGATGGACGAGGTGATTGAGAAGGTATTGTCTGGTAATGGTTGTAGAATAGGGGATGAAGAAATAAAAATTATTTGATATGCTGACGATCCAGTTCTGCTGGCAAATAGCTGAGATAATATACAGAAACTTTTATACATATTTAAGATAGTAAATATGGTCAGATTCACCCAAAAAACCAAAAGTATGACTACATCTCTGGAGCCACTTAGATGCAAACTGGAAGTGGGTCCAAAAATTATTCAACAGGTAATGATCGTCGTATTGCATTGTCCAGCAGTGGAAATGTCGAAAAGGAATTTTAGAAAACAAGTGGCAAAAGGAAATAAAGTGGCAGAATCTTTAGGAGATACTATTTGGAAAAAAAAGCATATAGGGAAAAAATGCAAAAACAGCAATGAACAAATCAATAGTGAAACCATTTATGACATACACAGTCTAGACAAGATCGTTAACGTCAAAAACAAAAATACTTCTGGAAATCACGCAAATGAAAATTCTGCGAAGAATTACAGGAATGACGCTGCGAGATAGAGAGAGAAGCGAAAGCGCTAGAAAAGGACGTAAAGCGAACTCCGTTAATCAGGGAGCACATAAGAGGAAGAACGAATGGAACGAACACACAGACAGGATGAATGAAGGAAGATTGTGAGAATATTAACAAAGAAATTACCAGCTGGTAACATAAATATTAGCCGTCCAAGGAAAAGATGGCGCGACAACCTCAGGGTAGACTAAGGGTTACTGAAGGAAAAGGGCTTTTGCCTAGGAAGAAATGAAGAAGAGTAGAACATCTCGTCGGTGGTTGCATTAGCGTTCCTCTGGCACTACTGCAACGTTCTGTGATGTCCATTTACATATGAACTGAGGAAGAAGACTGCAGTAACGACTTAATTTCAGAAATACACACGTATACTAAAAGAGTAACTGACACAGTATCTAAGGACACTTACAGATGTTCGATGTGGGCTCCATTCGAGACAGAGCAGATTTCTATCCGATTCTGAATTTCCTGGCAGACCAGTTCCAGTGTACCTCTAACAACGTAATTAATCACGCCGAGTATCTGACGTTACGTTCTGCGGAAATGGGGGTGCCACAACGAGAACGGCACATCATTCGACCGAGTATGACCAATCCAGCGCTGTGGAAGATGTTCGTTGAGGGGACTACGTACAAAGTTATGTCAATGTGGTGAGGCTCCATCCTGTAGCAAAACGAAGTGAACTGGGATATCAACCAGAGAGAAAGTATATCGGGATGGATCACATGTGCAAAGGTAGA
Organism: Schistocerca americana; assembly: GCF_021461395.2. Lineage (NCBI taxonomy): Eukaryota > Metazoa > Arthropoda > Insecta > Orthoptera > Acrididae > Schistocerca > Schistocerca americana. The sequence continues at coordinate 259,491,355 of NC_060119.1, read as the reverse complement.
TTCTGAGAAGAAGAAAGGGCCAGACTCTGTGGTAGTTTGTGGTGCAGAATACATTAAATTTCAGAGAATCACGTTCATGTTCCAAAGAGGCATGCACGTTTTCTGTACCCCATCTTTTCAAATCCCGCTTGTTCACTTTGCTACTTAAGTGAAAGGCGGGTTCGTTGTAGAACACAAGTCTGTCTTCGAAACCTCCACCTCCATCTATGCTTGAAAATCAATAAATCAGTTATGGTTTATCCGCTGGTTTTAGCGCACGCAACCCTTAAATTCTGTAAGCCTTGAATTAGAGATACTTTCACAAGATTTTGTGGGACTTTTTTTATAGATCGAATAAATTAATTCTACCATTTCATCCTGGACCAATGGCCATCCCGTGGTTTTCTTCTTGCGTGTACATCCTGTCTAGTCGAAGTGCTTTGCCCATTTAGCATTATTGTGACAGTGTGGTGCCACTTTACCAAACTTTGTCCGAAAATGTCTTTCAACAACGATTGATGATGATGTTTTGCCGAATTCTATGACATAATACGCCTTTTCTATCGCTCACATGCCGCCATTTTGAATACTAAAGCGAACTATGAACAACATCGGTGGGTTTCCACTATTTCATTGTTACCAACTTTAGCTCTGAGAGCTAAACTTGCATTCTGTACGTGTGATGATGAAGTCCCATACTCCGTGACGGAGCGTAGGGGAACGGTGCGGGAGACCCGCACCGCCGTACTAGGCAAGGTCCTAGTGGAGGTGGTTTGCCATTGCCTTCCTCTGACCGTAATGGGGATGAATGATGATGATGAAGACTACATAACAACACCCAGTCATCTCGAGGCAGGAAAAATCCCTGACCCCGCCTGGAATCGAACCCGGGACCCCGTGCTTGGGAAGCGAGAACGCTACCGCGAGACCACGAGCAGCGCACTTCTGTATGTGTATTACTAAAATAAAGTAATATTTCTAAAATAAAGTAATTACAGTAGTTACAGGAATACTTTCGTTCCATTGCCTACATTTTGAGTCATCCTGTACTTCAGTAAGTAAACTCTACTGGGCCTGATATTACGTCATAATATAATATTCATTAATTATTCATATGATTGATCTCATTTGCGGCTGGTCCCGGCGGAGGTTCGAGTCCTCCCTCGGGCATGGGTGTGTGTGTTTGTCCTTAGGATAATTTAGGTTAAGTAGTGTGTAAGCTTAGGGACTGATGACATTTGCAGTTAAGTCCTATAAGATTTTACGCATATCAGAACTTTTTGACCTCATTTGTCGGAAGTCTTCCGCCCCTTCCAGAATTGTGACGTAATATTAACCCACTAGCGGGATTACGACGAAATTGTACGACAGTAGACCCATAAGAAGCAACTGCAACCGCGTCCGAAACATCGGTGGCAGGTGCTTTTTGTTGCAACATGATGCGACCGTGCACTGACAAAACTTTTATGACAGCTGACTCTCTCTCCACGAAAGTGGCACACTTATATCCTAGTTTTGTTTAGTGAACAACATGGAGTCTACAGTCATAAGATTTGAATATCAGTAACAACTATCGCTTTTATTAAAATAATAAGAAGAAAACAGTTAAGAGACCACTGTGCTGCAAAACAGTGTAATGTTATGAAATTCCATTGAATATCACTAATTACGTCCAACTACTTTCTTAGGGATTCACGATGATTCGGATTCTAAAAATGGTCAACGACAGTATCTACCTTTGTGCGTGTGAATATCGAGCAAACAGGCATTTTGGTATTGTGACATTGTAAGAAAAAATTGCGAACAGATGATCCGCCACTCTCTTCGTAGAAGAAATTGCAGCATTATTACGAATCACGCCAGATTATGTTGCACTGGGAGATATTGGGCAGAAGCATTCCCGACCGCCTGCGTTCAGGGCCCGCGTCGAGGCGCTCCTCCGAGGCTGAATTAGTGGCGCAGCACGCGCCATTAGCGCGACACCGAGCAGCCCGCAGCCCGCAGGCTGTGGCGAGTGCCGCCTGATCCCCGCCTCCGTGATACTGGCACTGATCCGGCAGGCGGCTGCCGCAAATCGCTAGCAGCAGCCTCGGCACACCCTCAGGCTCACACGGCACTCCTCACCACCCCTGCGTGTGCTCTCAGTCGTTGCAACAGCCTTCAGCTCACAAGGCTGCAAAGACTACGTCGTGTTCAGTGTACAGTAAGTTGGCTGGTTCAAATGGCTCTGAGCACTATGGGACTTAACATCAGAGGTCATCAGTCCCCTAGAACGTAGAACTACTTAAACCTAACTAACCTAAGAACATCACACACGTCCGTGCCCGAGACAGGATTCGAACCTGCGACCGTAGCGGTCACGCGGTTCCAGACTGTAGCGCCTAGAACCGATCGGCTACAGTAAATTAGGCTGGTGCATAAGCTCCTGGCGTTTTTACTTTGCATGTTGGTATTCCGGTTACTATGAGGCTGTTTATCGATTGTTATTTACATTTATAGTTCACTGTTGCTGTTTGAGTCAATCTACACTGCTGGCCACCGTAAATGCAACACCCTGAAGGAAGCATCCGAATCAAGTGAAATTTACACCATGGGTTTGCAGCGATGAGATATGCAACTGATTAGAATTTCAGCGCAGACGCACATCACGCGCGCCTGTGGCGCCACCTCATAGCGCCATTTAAGGCTTGGTGATTTCGACGAGTGTACGTTCGGCACGTGTGTTTAACTTGTGGTTGTTTCACAAGAAGATCAGTTATGCCTTGTACACAACAGCGAACATCTTTTGATCAAGTATCCGAGTTCGACAGAGGAAGGATAGTGGCTTACCGAGATTGTGGATTATCATACAGAGAAATCGCTAGTCGTGTTGGACGAAACCAAACAACTGTAATGCAGATATGTGACCGTTGGATGCAGGAGGGTACAACGGACCGACGTGGTCGATCGCATTCACCTCGGTGCACCACTGCACGTGCTGATAGGCAAATTGTGCACATGGCAGTGACGGATCGCTCAGTGACATCCCGAACCATAGCACAGCACATTGCGTCTGTAACGCATCATACAGTGTCTGCGCGTACCATTCGACGCCATTTACAGCAGAGTGGACTGTCTGCAAGACGTCCATTGCTTCGTCCACCATTGACGCAGAACCACAGACGTCTCCGTCGCCAATGGTGTGATGACAGACGGATGTGGACGGCAGAATGGAACGACGTTGTCTTTACTGACGAGGCACGCTTCTGTCTGCAGCACCACGATGGTCGGATTCGAGTGTGGAGACACCGTGGAGAGAGGATGCTGGACAGCTGCATTATGGACCGCCACTCTGGTCTTGCACCGGGTATTTTGGTATGGGGCGGTATTGGATATTACTCTCGCACGCCTCTAGTACGCATTGCCGGTACTTTAAATAGCCGGCGCTGTATATCGGAGGTGCTGGAGCCAGTTGTCCTTCCTTACCTTCAGGGCTCGGCCACAGCCATATTTCAACAGGATAATGCGCGACCACACGTGGCACGCATTGTCCAAAGGTTCTTCGTCAATAACCAGATTGAATTGCTTCCCTGGCCGGCTCGCTCTCCGGATCTTTCGCCGATAGAAAACATGTGGTCCACGGTTGCTCAACGAGTGACCCAGATTACATCCCCAGCTGCCACACCAGATGATCTTTGGCAACGTGTGGAAGCTGCTTGGGCTGCTGTACCCCAGGAACACATCCAACGTCTCTTTGACTCAATGCCGAGACGTGTGGCAGCGGTGATCTCCAACAATGGCGGCTAATCTGCTACTGATTCTGGCAGGAACCACATGTCACAGACGTCTGTAAACGTAATCATTTGATACTTGGTCAACATGTTATCTACAAAATAAATCTTGTTGTGCTACCTCTTGTCTCTCTTGGTGTTGCATTTACGGTGGCCAGCAATGTATTATCACTTTGTCATCTGAAGATAGTGAGTGGATCTGTGGACGCTAGAAAATGGAGTATCAAGTGGAGAAATCGGAACATTTCCGACAGATATTTCCGTCTCAGATCGGTAGATGGGTGACAGCAGAGGAGGGAGCCTGAAACATTTGCGCCGTGTATGACGGTAATTCCATTGGACAGGGCACGGTAAGAAAATGGTTCTCTTGTTTTAAGGAGGGTCGTTTTGGCATTAGTGACCCTCCACGTTGAGAAAGACATTTGGAGTTTGATGAAGATTTGTCAAGCGCCTCAATCCACAATGATCCACATCATTTCACTCGATAACTGGCAGAAAAAAATGTTCAAATGTGTGTTAAATCTTATGGGACTTAACTGCTAAGGTCATCAGTCCCTAAGCTTACACACTACTTAACCTAAATTGTGCTAAGGACAAATGCACATACCCATGCCCGAGGGAGGACTCGAACCTCCGCCGGGATCAGCCGCCTAATCCCGGGCGGCTAACTGGCAGACGTGATGAATTCTGTTCATTCCACCATCGTCCGACATTTACATGCAGTAAGGAAGGTTCAAAAAGAGGGTGCGTGGTTACCGCAGGCTCTAATCCAAAATCGCTAAGATCGCCAATTGGCTCGTGAACAACACCGACCATTCTTATACTGTACCGTCACTGGTGGCGATAAATTATGTCTTGATGCTAACGTAATGAACAGAAAGGAATGGCTGAGGCCAAACAAAACACCAACTCCCTGGAAAATACCTGCGCTCATCCACAAAAGATAGTGTTACGCATCTGGCGGAACAACGACAGGGTGGTGTACTACAGGTTCTTCCCCGAGATCTAACCATCACTGCTGATTTTTTTTTTCCAACAATTGAGACGTCTTGCAGGCGCAGCTCAACAACAACGACCACAAAGACTTTGTGAAGTGATGTTACATGGCAATAAACCCGCCCGCATTCTGATGCACTGTTTTTTTTTTGACAAAAAACACTACACTTGCCATTAGAGGTCATTCCGCACCCACTTACCCACCTTATTCACCTAATCTAGTGGCCTCAGATTTTCCCCTTCTCCGCTCTCTATCGAATAACCTTCAGGAACTTCCTTTCTGGATCAAAACGAGCTCCGAACATGGCTCGACAAGTCCTTCACCGCAAAACATATAATTTCTACATTCCCGAAAACGGAAACCTACTCGAACGTTGGCAAACTATTCTAAAGAGTCAAGAAGAATATATTATTGATGACCCAAGTCCGTTATGTATAACAGTTGTCTTTATTAAACTACGAACTTACGCTCCAATGTAACAACTTCCAGTGTGGCTTCTGCTATTTTTGTCATTGTGGTGTGAAACATGAGCAGCACGTCGCTTTAGAAGTGTTACACAACAAATTACGGGGAAATTCCAACAAAAAATATTATATTTGACTGAAACGAGCCTAATATGCACAATGGTAAATAAATTAGTTACAGGAGACATCACGGTGATAGTGTAGCACAGACTCTCTTATTGATAGCAGACCCAATCCCGCAAAGAAAAGTGTCCACAGGCGTCTTCACTCATTCATTGATGATGACATACCATCGTTCCCAAATTTCGAGTGTGTTAATGGATACATTTCACGTGCTGTTACAGAGAATGCGAAGCTGCTTCTGCAGAAGTAAGACAACGTGATTTAGCGAGAAAATTGATGTGCGACAGGGTGTCTGACTGTTAAACTTTGCCTGCAGACCTGGGAACACTGATGCTGTTATCTTGAGAGAAAGATGGAGTGCCACAGCAGACTCATCATGAAGATGTACAAGAAAGTGTAACACTTCCTCATAGAGAACAAAGGAATAGACGCAGTGGTTCATGGTCACAGTAAAATGAATGGAGTAGCTGTGCCATATTCGTGATATGGAAAACATACTCAAAATATTATGTGCTGTGCTATGGTTCGGGATGTCACTGAGCGATTATTTAAATGAGTAGTTGAGAGTCATATCGAATGTATGTTGAACAAAACTTCGCAGAACAGAGACAGGATGGCCAGTGTCGCGCCATTAGTCCTTAGTACCTACAGGACCTTTTCAGATAGGAAGTCGGGGGGCCTTTTGTATTGTGCGTGAGGAGACGCGATGTACGTGTGCCATCATCACTTTCTTGGTTGGCAATAGTGCGTGCATCTTAAGCGAAGAGAGTCTACTGAGTAATGAAGAACTTTTTTCCACAAGATAACAGGGACAGGGAGCGCAAAACTGTAAAGACCTAAGCCCTGCAGGAGTTCAACATTTTGGGAAACGCTAGGCAGGGAACAGCTTAGTGACAAAGTCAATGAGATGGAATGAGAAGTTGTCACCTGCACATTCGTGAGATTGAAAGCGTAGCATCAGCTAAGAGCAACCACCATACGTTAATATAAATAAATTCTGGAGTGGGAGAAAGCAGTCACCTGTGTGTACATGGAGGAGGCCATATAGGGTGGAACATGAAATAGGACAGACAGGGGGGATTTCTGAGTCCAAGCATTAAAAACGCCCACTATTTGTTAATCATTTTAAAACTGACCATGGAAGGGAGATGCTGCCTTATTATAATATATCTGATTGGTCGAAACTATGAAGAACCACTGTCATTGGTGATCACAATCATGCAAAAAAAAAATGGTTCAAATGGCTCTGAGCACTATGGGACTTAACTACTTTGGTCATCAGTCCCCTAGAACATAGAACTACTTAAACCTAACCAACCTAAGGACTTCATACACATCCATGCCCGAGGCAGGATTCGAACCTGCGACCGAAGCGGTCGCGCGGTTCCAGACTGTAGAATCATGCAAAAGCTCACATGCACTAAGTAAGAGTAAAAATTCGTTTTTACTGACAGCGCTATGTACAAAACTTCACCTGGCAAAATTAATACGGGAGACAGAGGATCATTCCGCGCTCCGATGGGGAGCAGCCTTCGTTGCTGGACAGACAACTTTGCAGACACCACAGTAATGACTCGTGGGCACTGGCAACATCAAGTATGGTGTGCAACAGCAGATTTCGCAAATCGAATTTTAGGTGGCACGCAAAGATATCAGGTTTATTCTACGAATTTCACATTTTTAATTCAGGTACACTTACTTGTAACTGCAAGCTCAACTTACTCTCAATCAGGGCAACAGGTGCTTGCATGATTCCCTCGATTGCGCTTCCCTGCTTTCCTAATTGACAATCGGCAATCACTCTATGGCTTGGGCGAACTTAGTTGCCCTCCAAAACACGTGCTATTTCTAACTTGTTGACTCCAGATCCTTTATCCAACATCTGTCGAGATGTTAATATTTTAGTTCAATTGTAACATGTGTTGACACTTCATGAACGTAATTGTTCTTTGTTATTTGCTCACACTGTGATTAACTTGACATCTCTAGGGAGCTGCGATAAATAAGGCTTAATGGTGACCACATTTTTCATAGTTTGACGAATTGCGTATCTGTATCATACACCCGTGATCTTGGGGTAGTGTCTTTGATTCATGGTCAAAATGTCTTCGGCCTGGGTTTGAATCCCGCCGCTGCTTACATTTTGATTAATAATAAGCATTGGCGGCCGAAGACTTCTGGCATAAGAAGTCTCCCTCATTCTGCCAACGGCCTTGTCAAAGAGGGTGGAGGAGCGCACAGAGGTTCAGGGCACTCTCTTGTCCGAGGGGTGGAAATCTACACCTAAAGGCGGAAGAATCAACAAAGTTCAATGGCATGAGGATGCAGAAGGCAATAGAAGCCACTGCATTAGAAACACGTAACATGTATCCAAAGGACATGTGGCCTGTAACTGAAGAAGTGTCATGATGATTTCTCCTTTAGAAAAAGATTCCGGAATAGTCCCCCATTCGAATCTCCAGGAGGGGACTGCCAAGGGGAGGTTACCATGATGGAAATATGGAATAATCAACGAAATAATAACGTTCTACGAGTCGGGGCATCGAATGTCATTAGCTATAACGTGGTAGGGAAAAGAGAAAATCTGAAAAGGGAAATGCAAAGGCTCAATCTAGATATAGTAGGGGTCAGTAAAGTGAAGTGGAAAGAAGATAAGCATTTCTGGTCAGACGAGTATAGTGTAACATCAACAGCAGCAGAAAATGGTATAAGGGGAGTAGGATTCGTTATGAATAGAAGGTAGGGCAGAGAGTGTGTACTCTGAACAGTTCAGTGATAGGGTTATTCTTATCAAAATCGACAGCGAACCAACACCAACAACGATAGTTCAGGTATGCATGCCGACGTCACAAGCTAAGGATGAAATGATAGGGAAAGTGTATGAGGATCTTGAAAGGGTAATAGAGTATGTGAAGGGGTATGAAAATCTAATATTCATGGGGGACTGGAATGCAGTTCTAGGGGAAGGAATAGAAGAAAATGTTACAGGATAATATGGACTAGGGACAAGGAATGACAGAGGAGAAAGATTAATTGAATTCGGTAATAAAATTCAGCTAGTAATAGCGAATACTCTGCTCAAGAATCACAAGAGGAGGAAGTATACTTCGAACAGGCAAAATGATACGGGAAGATTTCAGTTAGATTACATTACAGTCAGTCAGTGGTTCCGAAATCAGATATTGGATTTTAAGGCGTACCCAGGAGCAGATGTAGACTCAGATCACAACATAGTAATGATGAAGAGTAGGCTGAGGTTTAAGACATTAATCAGGAGGAATCATTATGCAAAGAAGTGGGATACGAAAGTACTAAGAAATGATGAGATACGCTTGAAGATCTCTAAAGCTATAGATATAGCTCAGTAGGCAGTACATTTGAAGAGGAATGGACGCCCATAAAAAGGGCGATAACAGAAGTGGGCAAGGAAAACATCGGTACAAAAAAGAAACCATGGGTAACACAAGAAATCCTACAATTGATCGATGAAAGGAGGAAGTACAAACAAGTTCCGGGAAACTCAGGAATACAGAAATACAACTCGCTGAGAAATGAAATAAACAGGAAGTACAGGGAAGCTAAGCGAAATAGATACATGAAAATTGTGGAGAAATCTAAAAACAAATGATTGACGGTAGGACCGACTCACACAGGAAACTCGAAACAACATTCGATGACATTAAAATCAAGGGTGGTAACATTGAGTGTGCAACGGGAATTCCACTGTTAAATCAAGAGGAGCGAGCGGATAGGTGGAAAGAATACATTGAAAGCCTCTATGAGGGCAAAGATTTATCTGATATATTACAAGAAGAAACAGGAGTCGATTTAGAAGAGATAGGGGACCCAGGATTAGAATCAGCATTTAAAAGACCTTTGGAGGACTCAAGATCAAATAAGGCAGAAGGGGTAGATAACATTCCATCAGAATTTTTAAAATCGCTTGGGGAAGTGGCAACAAAACGACTACTCACGTTGGTGTGTAGAATGTATGAGTCTGGCGACATACGATCTGACTTTCGAAAAAGCATCATCCACACAGTTCCGAAGACGGCAAGAGCTGACAAGTGCTAAAATTGTCACACAATCACAAGAAAGACGAAGGTAATTAGAAGTAGTAGAAATGAGAACAGCGAGAAACTTATCAGGTTCGATGGTCCCGGAGTAGATGAAGTTAAGTAATTCTGCTACCAAGGCAGTAAAATAACCAGTAACGGACGGAGTAAGGACATCAAAACCAGACTAGCAACGGCAAAAGTAGGATTCCTGGCCAAGAGAAGTCTACTAACATCAAATATCGCCCATAATTTGAGGAAGAAATTTCTGAGAACATATGACTGGAGTACAGCATTGTATGGTAGTGGAACATGGTCTCTGGAAAAACAGGAACAGAAGAAGATCGAAGCATTTCAGATGTGGTGCTACAGACGAATGTTGGAAATTAGGCTGAGTGATAAGGTAAGGAATGAGGAGGTTCTGTGTAGAATTGGAGAGGAAAGGAATATGTCGGAAAGACTGAGAAGGAGAAGGGACAGGACGATAGGACATCTGTTAAGACGTAGAGAAAGACTCCCATGGTACTAGTGGGAGTTGTAGAAGGCAAAAACTGTAGACAGAGATTGGAATTCACACAGCAAATAATAGAGGACTTGCAAGTGCTACTCTGAATTGAAGAGATTAGCACAGGAGAAGAATTCGTGGCGGGCCGCATCAAACCAGTCAGAAGACTGATGACCCAAAAAAAATCATCTTAGTGAATTTCAACATCCTTGTTTGTTAGGGCCATCCCTGGTTACTTACCATACTTCAGTTCACTGAGTTATAGCTGTACTTAAATACATGTGATCCTTTGGGTATCGATCTGTTTATTGGTAAGGGCACCCAATGTAGGCCATTCTGACAGTCACAGGGATATGTCGATTGCTTAGTCCTAACAACACATTTGCGTGATTTGAAAAGGGCAGAATCGCGACTCCTCGGACCTCATTACACGACTCCAGTTAGCTATTGCCTGTAGTCTGCCATATTCTGTTAGTAAAAGGGTGAATGGCCTTAACACATTTCTCATGCTCTCTGAGAGTTGCTTTCCATTAGAACGTTCTAAACTGGGTACTAGCAGAAAAAGACAGCCCAGGTGGCTAACCAGTGGGATAAGGATATCATATAGAACAAAGCGGGAATTACGAGTATATCACAATGTTATAAATAGTCACAATCAAGCTACAGTAGCTCATTACAAACAGTACTGAAGGTACTTAAAATGTTATTAGGAAGGCTAGAAGTATGTGGTATGCAAATAGAATACCTAATTCACAGGATTAAACTAAAACCATATAGTCAGTTGCGAAGGAAATGTCTGGCCTGCAGCTCAAGGTAATTGATACAAAGTCAGTTCGTAGTAACAATATTTCTGTCACTGATAAATCAGGTATATGTACAGTATTTAACAATCATTTTCTGAGCACTGCTGATGAATTAAATAAAAATTTAGTTCCTACAGGGAACTGCCTTTCGGTGACTGAAATACTCCTCTGTGGTACAGACATGGGTGAGATTGAGTCAATAATTAAATCACTGAAGACTGAGGACTCTCATGGATATGATGAAGTGCCTAGCAGAGTATTAAATTACTGTGCTGCATATGTTAGCTCTGTATTTAACTATATTTTTAATTTTTCCTTTAGGGATGGTCAGTTTCCCGAAGGATTAAAGTACTCAGCAGTAAAGGCGCTTCATAAAAAGGGAGGAAGGGATAGTCTGGACAATTTTAGACGTATTTCTATGCCATCATTATTTGCTAAAGTTGTTTAAAAGGGTGTGTATGTAAGGATAATTGATCTTTTTTTTCACACGATTTGCTATCAAATATACAGTTCGGCCTTAGAAGTCGTTTAACAACTGAAAATATTATATTCTCTTTTCTCTGTGACGTACACGATAGGTTAAACAAAAGGTTTCCAACGCTAGGCACATTTCTTGATTGCCGGCCGAAGTGGCCGGGCGGTTCTAAGCGCTACAGTCTGGAACCGCGCGACCGCTACGGTCGCAGGTTCGAATGCTGCCTCGGTCATGGATGTGTGTGATGTCCTTAGGTTAGTTAGGTTTATGTAGTTCTAAGTTTTAGGGGACTGATGACCTTAGAAGTTAAGTCCCATAGTGATCAGAGCCATTTGAACCATCTCTTGATTTAACTAAGGCGTTTGATTGTGTTGATCACGAAATATTGCTCCAGAGGGTGGACTATTACAGGATACGGGGAGTACCTCCCAACTGGTTCACCTCTTACTTTAGCAACAGGAAGCAAAAGGTCATTATTCACGATGTTGAGAATGGCTGCAATGTGGGGTCTGAGTGGGGTACAGTCAAGTGGGGGGTGCCCCAGGGATCAGTGCTGGGGATACTCTTTTTCGTTATTTATATAAATGATACAACCTCTTGTATGACGTGTAACTCTATAATATTTCTGTTTGCTGATAACACTAGCTTGGTAGTAAAGGATGTTGTGTGCAACATCATGCATAAATACAAAAGTACTGTCGAGTGGTGACAGTAGTTGCAGGAGCTGCCCGGCGTAGATATACATGAGGTATTTATCGGCTAACTCGAAGTCGTTAATCCACCTTGCTGTGTTCCACCGTTAACACAAAACTGACTCTTCTGGGAAAAACAAACCCGAGCAGTACTGAATGCAAACTTGAGGGTTGAAGAGTAAAGTGGACAAAACTGTTGTCAACACTAAGTGTCGTCTGTGAATGAAACTACTCTCATGCTCATTAATTAACGTGTCCAGGCGCTACAGTACGAGACGTCCACAGTGTAATACACCACAAGAAGACCGATAACTCACCATCAGTGCCCGCAGACGGCCACAGAGTACTGCAAGTAGCCTTTCTCGGGACCTCACCGCAGCCACTGGAACAGTTGTCTCCAGACACACAGTCTATAGACGACTGAACAGACATGGTTTATTCACCCGGAGACCTGCAAGGTGCATTACACTGACCTCTGGTCACAGGAAAACCCGTAAAGCCTGGTGTCAAGAACACAGTACATAGTCATTGGAACAGTGGTCCCAGGTTATGTTCACGGACGAGTCCAGGTATAGCCTGAACAGTGATTCTCACCGGATTTTCATCTGACGTGAGCCAGGAACCAGACACCAACCCCTTAATGTCCTTGAAACGGACCTGTGTGGAGGTCGTGGTTTGATGGTATGGGGTGGGATTGTGATTGGTGCACATATATCCCTGCATGTCTTTGACAGAGGAACTGTAACATGTCAGGTGTATCGTGACGTCATTTTGCACCAGTATGTCTGCCTTTTCAGGGGTGCAGTGAGTCCCACCTTCCTCCAGATGGATGTTAACACACGGCCCCACCGAGCTGCCATCCTGGACGAGTACCTTGAAACAGAAGATATCAGGCGAATGGAGTGGCCTGCCTGTTCTGCAGACATAAATCCCATCGAGCACGTCTGGGATGCTCTCGGTCGACGTATTCCTGCACGTCTTTAAACCCCTACAACACTTCAGGAGCTCCAACAGGCACTGCTTCAAGAATGGGAGGCTATACCCCAGCAGATGCTCGACCATCTGGTCCAAAGTATGCCAACCCGTTGTGCGGCCTGTGTACGTGTGGATGGTGATCATATCCCATATTGATGTCGGGGTACATGCGCAGGAAACAGTGGTGTTTTGTAGCGCATGTGTTTCGGGGCGGTTTTCTCAACTTCTCACCAATACTGATCCGTGTCGTGTGTGATCCCTATGTGCCTATGCTATTAGCGCCAGTTTTGTGTAGTGCCACGTTGTGTGGCACCACAGTCTGCAATTATCCTTAATTTATGAGCATGAGTGTAGTTTGTCTCAAAACAAGACCAATAGCAGTGATATTTACACTGCCGTACAGATATTTTAATGCAATATAAACACGAAATGAGACTGAGGTAATAAAATAAATTGCATTATTTTGTAAAGAGTCGTAGATCACTTGTCCCTTATAAAGGAATACTAAGAAAATATCCCTGGGCAGCTTCCAAAGTTTTGACGAAAACGTGTTGGCTCTTGCTGTATATGAACAGTCCAGTTACCATCTGCAGAAAACAAAGCAGCCTCAACAGGATAGCGACAGTTGTTTGTTCGTGTTACAGGAGCGACCGCTGCGGCCTGTACGACGCAGAGCTGGACGTGGTGGAGGAGAAGCGCGCGCACAAGTACCTGGTGCTCATGGTGAGCGCCTTCGGCTTCTGGCTGTGCCCCCTCATGGTACTGCGGTGAGTCACCTGCTGTGGACATTTATTGCCTTTTTCTCAGTGCGGCTCTACATCTGGGTTTGAGGAGACGATGAACAGAGATGTGTTCGAATGAGTATGCTAACTGTAAGTGTCCGACCCAATCCACGACGTCAGGAAGCCTTGTACAGCTACCATTTTGGATAAGAAACACTTGGATGCAGACTTTCATTCCCAGTGAATCAGTGTAAATTACTCACATCTACGATGTTTATCGACGCCGATGTACTGTTGGTTCTCATGGAGGAGTGTAGGCTTTCGCGATTATTGTCCATTTCAAAGAACTACTTCTGGATGTGTGACCATCAAGTCATATGTGACTTATTGTTTGACACGATCAAGGGGCAGGGGTATCAAATGCCTACTGCTAACAATATTTGATATTAATTTTTGTTGACTGTCATCGGCGAATAGGGTGATAGCTGCAGTCGTGACAGTACGTAATAGATGGTGGCGCCTGTGGACTGTCAACACTCCTTGTCGCAGGCCTCTTCTTCCACCCTATTGCTGGTGTGGTTCAAGACTTTGTGCCGTCCCCCCTCCGTCGGATATTGTAAGCGTCAGCCATTCACAAACTCCATCCCCTGATACTTCCTGCATTACACTGCCGACATCACCAAACACTCTCTCCCGCTATAGTATGCAACCCTCCAATGATACTTGAACATCCTGATGAACTGGTACGAAAACTTCAAGAAAATCCTCATAAAAACCAAGTCGCCATTTTTGGCTGAACCACTCGATGATTCTGTTGTCTCGATTTCCACCTCAGCTTCTATACCCGACCCATTCCTCTCATTTATTTCTAGTCCATGGAATAAGCTACTCATCAACATAAAACAGAAAGCCCGAATTCTAGTGAAACTACTGGCAGTACTCGAGTAGGTTCAACATTCTTCTGCTATTGCCCTCACCTGCAAATATTTCATCCTGATTTATGCTAATTTTGCCTGGATTTCTGCCTTTCTAAATCTGTACTAATCCCTTGAGAGACATACACTCCGTCTTACATTTAGCACCAACCTATCTTCCGCGCTTCACATCCTATATTAACTAGTCTGTTGCACACATCTTCTTCTCTTTTTGGAGAAATTTCGGACCCAATGTACCAATCTGAGAACCAGTCTCAGCACGCAATATCTTATCCACTAATGACTAATACAGGACAAGCAAATAAATCGAGAGTGAAACAACAGAAAACTATTATGCCCCGATCTGGTGTACTTTCATTCCGTATTAGTTTCTCAGTTTTGCACAGCAGTTTACTTGTGGGTATGGTGACCAATGACTCGTTTACACATTTAGTTCGTGACATGTTTACTGCCAACTGTTTCCTTTAAAAGACAATCTACTGTATTTGTAATTACGTTTACCATCACCATTTTTGTTGTGTGGCAAATCCAATCATGGATGACAGACATTTTTGTGATCCATGATTGGATTTATAGCAAAACAAATATTTGCTGGATCGCTGTGAAACATTATTGCGAATATGTCGCAACTCGTTTACTATTACCTTGTCCATTATTTGTTGAAGGTGTTTGATCAGTGCTTCCGATATGTTCCTTTAGGGTTCCACATCTCGAACTGGTCACCAGAACATTTACTTTCTTTACTTCCAATTAAACTGCAACTGTTGTCATTAATTTACGTCATTTATATCGCTGAAACATCGAACCTCTCCCCTCTCACGACGCATTCGACGACATACCTGACTGTAGCGTGAAAATCCCTCAATTACGCCGTGTAACATGTGATAGGCAGAAGATCAGCATCCAAATCACAATCTAGAAAATACACAAGCATGTGTTTTCCACTTACACAGAGTCAACAAAAGCAAAATGAATATTAAATGGAAAGAATGGGAAATTCAGCACTACGACATCCTAAAATACATGAGAATTGTTCTATTCTGCATACTATGCTTTAGAATACATTGTATGGACTTGAAAGGAAAAGTCTGCAACAGGAACATTTCCTTACGAGGGCACAAATCGCCAGTTTCTCTTGTCAACTGTACTAAAAGTGTGTTTTTCTGTGGGTGATTGTGGAATACCGGTTTGGGGAGCATCGGCTCACAAACGTCATGTGGACGTGGTCTTAAACGAGTAAATTCGCTCACTTACTGGGTGACTTAGAACAATCTTAGTCCAGAACATCTACCCCTTGGTTGGTAGTGCTTCTCCACCAATAAGACTCAAAGTGGCGGGAGAAACAGAACAGAAGAAGCTAAATGAAGACTCAAATCACTTGCTGTACAATTACGCAGCTGCTAGACGTCGGCTGAAGTCCAGGAAAATTTTTCGCAACGAACGTTTCCATTAGGTGTCAAGCCAGATGTCGAAGTGTTTCACCATGGCAAGTAAGTGCTCCTAAGGACGTTATCCTGCACTACTTGGAGAACCTTTGAAATAATAACAGGATTTTCGATGTGAAGGACAAATGTTGTCTCATGGGAATGTGAGCAGGACATTGCGCGCAACTGCGGAGCAGTCCAGGCACCGAATCACCTACTGGTATATCAGAACATGGGCGAATCCTATTCTCTGGGAGATGTTTTACATGCCACCATTAGGGCACAAGTGCTGCAGAATTGTGGCCAAAAAAATTGTAACCTCTTTCTTCCGGAGGCGAAAAGTAAAGTGAGTAAGCAGAAGCTACACCCTACACGAAACATCAACCTTGGTATCAACATCTCGTTTCCCGCAATAACCTCTCCGAATCGAGGTACAAACAGTTCACAGTGACAGAATAACACAGAAAGAACCGAGTTCGTGCACAATACTGGGTACGGCAGCGATCAAATGCACTGGAATCACGAATCTTACCATTATGCTTGGGCCTGTCAAGCCGACGACCAGTACAGCGTTTGCGACAGTGTAGCCACATCACCCTCCAACCTCCTCTGTTGTCCATGAATGTATGCGTAACACGCCTTATTTACTGGTAGTACTCAACAAATGCATCCGAATCGGCGACTAATTTCACCTACATTTCACATCCAACTTTCAGCAAATCATCAGTTGCAATTACCTGGTTTGGTGGGCCAGTCGTAAAAGTTACGGAATATCTTCCGAATTCTTTCATGTTTCTCATTGATAAAAACGCCGAAATTCGTAGTGTTCGACGCCGATGTTGATTTGTAGGTCATCGTTTAACTGGCTGCATGAGTCCAGTGGTTGGAGGAAGACATCAGCATACCACATAAACAGGACCCTCTATAGTAAACCGTTTTGGTATTCAGACTGAACCTAGGCTAGATGACAGTTTCACCTATAAATCTGTAATCAGGTAAATAATTAGCCGACAGTGTTGCAATTTTCATGTGAATAGCTTGTACTGAGCTGAAAAGACAGACGGTATTCAGTGCAAAAGATGTGGCCAAAATCTGTCACTGAATTGAAAATGCCGCAATGAAGGTTTCCCAAACTGTTTCTTAGTTAAATTTTCTGCGCCCTATCTCTAGACATATTTTAAGTAAACTGCCACACGCCGCAACAAAATTAATGGATCACTCTTTCGAAACCCCGTAATTATCTCCAATTCCGACACATCAGTTTGGCTCAAGGATGACGACAACGTTCTTCTGTGCAGTGAGGTGACAGAAGTAAAGAGGGACATCCTAATGTCGTGTCGGGCTTCCTTTTCCCCGGCTTAGTGGAGCATCTCTACAAGGCATAGACTCAACACGTCGTTCAACGTCCCTTGCAGCCATGCTGCCTCTATAGACGTCCATAAACAAAATGAAAGTCGGTCATAATGCCAGTGATGTTGTTATGAGAACAGGAACGTGAAAACAATCCTAAAGTTGAACTTCACTTCACCAGTTTAGGAACATATCGATAGGTAGTTCCTGAAAATTACTGGTTGTCTCGTACCATAACAGTCGCCGCTGTTGACTAATGATGTAAAAAAAATGGTTCAAATGGCTCTGAGGACTATGGGACTTAACATCTGTGGTCATCAGTCCCCTAGAACTTAGAACTACTTAAACCTAACTAACCTAAGGATATCACACACATCCATGCCCGAGGCAGGATTCGAACCTGCGACTGATTCTGTGTAAAGAGCGTCCAAGTTGGGTCATATTTTACTTACATCAAATCTCTTGTCCAAAGAGTTCAGTGTATGAAACTTTGTCTCAGTTTTCGTTACATGATAAGAAGGTGTGGATTTCATGGATTCGTTAATCGTATAAATTTTTAAAATGAAGTTCTTGTTCTTAAATGAAGGTCACTAAAATAGTTTGGGAATTAGGAAAGTAACGGCTCCTGTCAACTACAAAAATGTGTTCATGAATTACG
The DNA here is from genome assembly GCF_021461395.2 of Schistocerca americana. Classification (NCBI taxonomy): domain Eukaryota; kingdom Metazoa; phylum Arthropoda; class Insecta; order Orthoptera; family Acrididae; genus Schistocerca; species Schistocerca americana. Next base: position 259,473,428 of record NC_060119.1, on the reverse strand, counting down.
GTTAAATTAATATATATCTTGTTGTTGTTGTTGTTTGTTGTTGTGGTCTTCCGTCCTGAGACTGGTTTGATGCAGCTCTCCATGCTACTCTATCCTGTGCAAGCTTTTTCATCTCCCAGTACCTACTGCAACCTACATCCTTCTGAATCTGCTTACTGTATTCATCTCTTGGTCTCCCTCTACGATTTTTACCCTCCAATACTAAATTGGTGATCCCTTGATGCCTCAGAACATGTCCTTCCAACCGATCCCTTCTTCTGGTCAAGTTGTGCCACAAAATTCTCTTCTCCCCAATCCTATTCAATACCTCCTCATTAGCTATATGATCTACCCATCTAATATTCAGCATTCTTCTGTAGCACCATATTTCGAAAGCTTCTATTCTCTTCTTGTCCGAACTATTTATCGTCCATGTTTCACTTCCATACATGGCTACACTCCATACGAATACTTTCAGAAATGAATTCCTGACACTTATATCAATACCGGATGTTAACAAATTTCTCTTCTTCAGAAACGCTTTCCTTGCCATTGCCAGTCTACATTTTATATCCTCTCTACTTCGACCATCATCAGTTATTTTGCTCCCCAAATAGCAAAACTCCTTTACTACTTTAAGTGCCTCATTTCCTAATCTAATTCCCTCAGCATCACCCGACCTAATTAGACTACATTCCATTATCCTTGTTTTGCTTTTGTTGATGTTCATCTTATATCCTCCTTTCAAGACAATGTCCATTCCATTCAACTGCTCTTCCAAGTCCTTTGCTGTCTCTGACAGAATTACAATGTCATCGGCGAACCTCAAAGTTTTTATTTCTTCTCCATGGATTTTAATACCTACTCTGAATTTTTCTTTTGTTTCCTTTACTGCTTGCTCAATATACAGATTGAACAACATCGGGGAGAGGCTACAACCGTATCTTACTCCCTTCCCAACCACTGCTTCCCTTTCATGTCCCTCGACTCTTATAACTGCCATCTGTTTTCTGTACAAATTGTAAATAGCCTTTCGCTCCCTGTATTTTACCCCTGCCACCTTTAGAATTTGAAAGAGAGTATTCCAGTCAACGTTGTCAAAAGCTTTCTCTAAGTCTACAAATGCTAGAAACGTAGGTTTGCCTTTCCTTAATCTTTCTTCTAAGATAAGTCGTAAGTTCAGTATTGCCTCACGTGGTCCAGTGTTTCTACGGAATCCAAACTGTTCTTCCCCGAGGTTGGCTTCTACTAGTTTTTCCATTCGTCTGTAAAGAATTCGTGTTAGTATTTTGCAGCTGTGACTTATTAAACTGATAGTTCGGTAATTTTCACATCTGTCAACACCTGCTTTCTTTGGGATTGGAATTATTATATTCTTCTTGAAGTCTGAGGGTATTTCGCCTGTTTCATACATCTTGCTCACCAGATGGTAGAGTTTTGTCAGGACTGGCTCTCCCAAGGCCGTCAGTAGTTCCAATGGAATGTTGTCTACTCCGGGGGCCTTGTTTCGATTCAGGTCTTTCAGTGCTCTGTCAAACTCTTCACGCAGTATATCTCCCATTTCATCTTCATCTACATCCTCTTCCATTTCAATAATATTGTCCTCAAGTACATCGCCCTTGTATAGACCCTCTATATACTCCTTCCACCTTTCTGCTTTCCCTTCTTTGCTTAGAACTGGGTTTCCATCTGAGCTCTTGATATTCATACAAGTCGTTCTCTTATCTCCAAAGGTCTCTTTAATTTTCCTGTAGGCAGTATCTATCTTACCCCTAGTGAGATAGGCCTCTACATCCTTACATTTGTCCTCTAGCCATCCCTGCTTAGCCATTTTGCACTTCCTGTCGATCTCATTTTTGAGACGTTTGTATTCCTTTTTGCCTGCTTCATTTACTGCATTTTTATATATTCTCCTTTCATCAATTAAATTCAATATTTCTTCTGTTACCCAAGGATTTCTACTAGCCCTCGTCTTTTTACCTACTTGATCCTCTACTGCCTTCGCTACTTCATCCCTCAAAGCTACCCATTCTTCTTCTACTGTATTTCTTTCCCCCATTCCTGTCAATTGTTCCCTTATGCTCTCCCTGAAACTCTGTACAACCTCTGGTTCTTTCAGTTTATCCAGGTCCCATCTCCTTAAATTCCCACCTTTTTGCAGTTTCTTCAGTTTTAATCTACAGGTCATAACCAATAGATTGTGGTCAGAGTCCACATCTGCCCCTGGAAATGTCTTACAATTTAAAACCTGGTTCCTAAATCTCTGTCTTACCATTGTATAATCTATCTGATACCTTTTAGTATCTCCAGGGTTCTTCCATGTATACAACCTTCTTTCATGATTCTTAAACCAAGTGTTAGTTATGATTATGTTGTGCTCTGCGCAAAATTCTACCAGGCGGCTTCCTCTTTCATTTCTTAGCCCCAATCCATATTCACCCACTATGTTTCCTTCTCTCCCTTTTCCTACACTCGAATTCCAGTCACCCATGACTATTTAATTTTCGTCTCCCTTCACAATCTGAATAATTTCTTTTATTTCATCATACATTTCTTCAATTTCTTCGTCATCTGCAGAGCCAGTTGGCATATAAACTTGTACTACTGTAGTAGGTGTGGGCTTCGTATCTATCTTGGCCACAATAATGCGTTCACTATGCTGTTTGTAGTAGCTTACCCGCATTCCTATTTTTTTATTCATTATTAAACCTACTCCTGCATTACCCCTATTTGATTTTGTGTTTATAACCCTGTATTCACCTGACCAGAAGTCTTGTTCCTCCTGCCACCGAACTTCACTAATTCCCACTATATCTAACTTCGCCGGCCGAAGTAGCCGTGCAGTTAAAGGCGCTGCAGTCTGGAACCGCAAGACCGCTACGGTCGCAGGTTCGAATCCTGCCTCGGGCATGGATGTTTGTGATGTCCTTAGGTTAGTTAGGTTTAACTAGTTCTAAGTTCTAGGGGACTAATGACCTCAGCAGTTGAGTCCCATAGTGCTCAGAGCCATTTGAACCATATCTAACTTCAACCTATCCATTTCCCTTTTTAAATTTTCTAACCTACCTGCCCGATTAAGGGATCTGACATTCCACGCTCCGATCCGTAGAACGCCAGTTTTCTTTCTCCTGATAACGACATCCTCTTGAGTAGTCCCCGCCCGGAGATCCGAATGGGGGACTATTTTACCTCCGGAATATTTTACCCAAGAGGACGCCATCATCATTTAATCATACAGTAAAGCTGCATGGCCTCGGGAAAAATTACGGCTGTAGTTTCCCTTTGCTTTCAGCCGTTCGCAGTACCAGCACAGCAAGGCCGTTTTGGTTATTGTTACAAGGCCAGATCAGTCAATCATCCAGACTGTTGCCCTTGCAACTACTGAAAAGGCTGCTGCCCCTCTTCAGGAACCACACGTTTGTCTGGCCTCTCAACAGATACCCCTCCGTTGTGGTTGCACCTACGGTACGGCTATCTGTATCGCTGAGGCACGCAAGCCTCCCCACCAACGGCAAGGTCCATGGTTCATGGGGGGGAATAAATATCTTACTTGTACAAAAGTGAATATGGTCAATTGATCTTATCTTTATCGTTCAGTAAACAGTCAGGAGGTACCTAAGCCGTGAACATGGACAACACCTTGTTTAAACCTATCTACTCAACAAATAACATTTCTGTCTTTTTCTTCCGTCGCCGGCCGGGGTGGCCGAGCGGTTCTAGGCGCTACAGTCTGGAACTGCGCGGCCGCTACGGTCGCAGGTTCGAATCCTGCCTCGGGTATGGACGTGTGTGCTGTCCTTAGGTCAGTTAAGTTTAAGTTGTTCTAAGTTCTAGGGGACTGATGACCTCAGAAGTTAAGTCCCATAGTGCTCAGAGCCATTTGAACCATTTTTCTTCCTACTTGTTTTGAAGCAACATGTCGATATCCGTATTCAGGCAGAGGTCAATGGATTTCAAATGCAGACAAAACCGCTCTTGTAATTGATGACGCACACCACTGGAATCTTTCAATCTGAAATTTCATTGCGCAATTGTTTCACGTAGATTTGGTCCTACTGTTTAATTTAGCTTCCATTGTGTCATTTAATGGCTATCGGTGATATAACTGTAAAAATGTACAATCTGTGGAAAGAATTCACTTAAACTCTCTTTTGTTGTACAGACAGTATCACTTAATACAGTCGAAAGGCATTAAGAATGACTGGTTTCAGAAAATTATCTAATAATAAAAGAAACTAAGATTTTTTTCGGGTCATAGCGGAACGTAATATTTTCTCTACAACGTCAGGAGAAACAAGGTGTTCGATAAATACAACTAAATGTTGTTACAAATTTCGGTATGTACTGCATCTGATACCTGTAATTTGTAGAACAGAATCAACATTATTGGTTTTTATTAGGATTGCCCAGAGTGCAATAATGGCTTTTCCATGCCTGTTTGTGGGTAGTTGCAAATGTATATAATATCACAGCGTCACTGTAGACAGTATCAAACCGTGTTTATCAAAATAAATAGAAACTGGAAATGAGATAAGATCATTTTGCAAATTACTACATTGACACAATAATGTCAAGAAGAAACGGGACCTAATGTAGCTAAGTCTCAGTGGAAAAGCACTTTGAAAACGCGTTGATTTCTATATTTTCATCAAACAAAGTGTTTGAATATGATTAGAATCAACCGAAATATGATAAGTTTGTGGTTATTACTAATATTAGCAATGATTTGCCTGTGTGAGATTCTCTTAAAAGTATCAGGTGCACAACGACACTGCACTTCGTATTATCAAGTTAATTCTCCACATCAAAACGATATTTCAAGATATATGTCGGCTCTCAAAAAGGTACTTCAGTAACACAGAAATTGAAATGTTAGCTTGGACTTGCATAGTGTTCAAAGAAAGGGAAAGCGAATCACACAACGCTTACAAGTAATGTTCAAAGAAAGGAATGGTGACTCACATAACACTAACAACGGAGTGTGAGCTCCAACTATCATTCTGCGTTCAGAGTCTGTTACTCTCGTCGTGTGCCCAAAATCACGTTGGAAATATTTTCACATGAGTCACCGGAGCACAAATGACAGCTCCGCCAATGCACTGCCATTTATTTCTCGTGTACGCAATACTAACGTCATCTGTGTATGTGCATATCGCTACCACATTACTTTCGTCACCTCAGTGTCTGCTGCACCATTAGAAATATCAAAGACAGTGTCCCGACTGACTGACTCACTCATCGTCGCCCTGCCCAAACCTCAAGCGACAGAGACATGACATTTGCAGAAGGTGTTGAACTTACACCGTAGGCGTCGTTTAAGAAGGGATTTTTCGAAATGCGATTCCTAAGGAGGTGAAATAGGAAATGAGATATTTCATCAAAGTATTTCATTATGAAAACATTTTTAAAACGAAACGTATGAAAATTTTTATTTGGCTTCTCTGTTAGAAATAAAAAATACCCTTTTCACTGCTTTCGGAAGTTCAACCCCTGAGAGGATGAAATAGAGTGTGAAGACTTTTATGAAAAATTTCATTGCGAAAGCATTGTTAAAGATAAATCTATGTAAATTTTCGTTTGGCTTCTCGGTTGGAAATGAAAAAATATGTATCTCACTGTTTTCGGAAAATCATCTCCTAAGGGGGCAAAATACGAGTAGACTGATTCACTGACTGATCATCACCCAGCCCAGACCGCTAAGGACAGAAACTTGAAATAGGAAAGGGTGTGGATTTTACAGTGTCGGAATCGTCCGAAAAAGTTTTGTCCGAGATTTGACTCTTAAGGGGTGAAAAAGGGGATGAAGGGCTTTTTGAAACACGTCACTATTTCGACAATATTCCAGCTGGAATTACGAAATCTGGTATTTGATCTCTCAGTCAGAAATTAAAGAATACGTGTTTTACCAATTTTGTAAATTCAGTCTCTAAGTGGGTAATACAGTGGATCAAAAGTTTTTTTTTTAATAAATCGTTACTAAAGAGCTACTACAGCTTTTTTAAAGCTACATCTATGTAAATTGATATTTGACTCCTCGGTTAGAAAAAAAAAATGCGTGTTTCAGTGTTCTTGAAAATTGAACCCATAAGGGGGTTAAATAGAGGATGGAAATTTTTAAGAAAAATCTTAAAATTAAATCTATGAAAACTGATATTTCACTTCTTCGTTAGATACAAACATATATTTGTTACAGGATGAAAGTATCTATGAAATTGTTTCCACAGAAATGAAGAGACATGATTAATAAATATTTTGGACTCCAGCTACCACAACTGCGTTTTTTTCAGAATTATATTCTGGAAAGATCATGGTTACATGGCCCTAATAGCGTAGAAGGTATAGAATGTATTGCAATTTGTGAACTGCATAAAAATTGGATTAAATAAAAACAAAAATCTATGCAGGCCGTACGCTCCACTCTTGCGAATTAATAGGCCCTACGCTAGTCACCCTACGCTCATAATATTATCTTATGAGTGGAAAAGCGACAAGATGAGAATTTTGCAAGCTAAGATGCCAGAATAAAAATTGGATACTAATACCCATGTGTTCTAACAAATAGGTGAGCTTTAACAAAGACCTGACTTTGCCTGTGCCTCATATCACTGCAATTATCTTGGGCAAATATTTTTGTTTTTTCCATAAAACGTAATTATGCAAATGCAGCGTAAGCAATAGAACGGGCAACCTCATCGTCACGAACCAGAAGGAAGTCATTCCAGTGTGCCCACTTCATTATCACAAGATAAAGCGTCTATACGTAACAAATTAACACAGCCTGTCGGTTCCAAGCGGTAAAACAGACTGCGGCCTGTTGTCTGCAGACACGGTGCCTTGCGAACTGACTCTGGTGCCAAGCCTTCCAGCTGGCTGGCTCAGCTCAAAGTTTAGGCGACTTACAACACACGCCTCACAGTTTTCCCCAAAGACAAGACACACTAGCAGACGGCTAATTATCTGTAAGTTTCTTGGAGCAGACAAGTGCTTATCGATGTACGCATAATTAGACAGCATGAAGGTGCCTAATAGCAAATAATAATTTTCACTTGAGTTCCATCAGTGGCAGTACACATACAACATAAGCCGCAGTCGTGCGTTCACTTTAGATTGGTGGCTAATGGGTTGCGTGATTGATTAGTATTCGGAAACCAATCTGAAGAATCTTTATCACCACATATTTGAAACAGTGACACCGTCAACGCCGCAATTAAGGGTTCTGGAATATACGGTACTCCCAGCTTGAAGAAAGATGTGCTTTTCGTCCTTCAGGACGAAGTAAGTTTTCCCTATATTTTTAGACATCCTATACAGCGCAAGATCGCGAAACATATTATGTGGACAGGAGGCCACCAATTTTCTCACGTTGAAAGTCTGGTACTGAGTAGTTTGGAAAGAGGTCTGATATAACTATAGCAGACAATCTTTTGGTAGCTGTCCAAAGATAACACAGTCCAACGCAGTTTTTTTTTTTAAATTTTTACTTTGATAGCTGATCTTCATAGATTTTTATGAACTAAATCCAAATGTAGCATTAGGTTTTTTTTGTATCAGCCATAGTTTTAGAGCAATATCCTTTTTATTATTTAGTATAAAAATCCTATGCCATACGGTAAATGGGGAAATTAATGAAACACTTTGTTACAACATAAGCATGGTTTGTATTTACAGTAACCTACTTAAAACAATGATATATGTTAATAGAGGTTTCACTTGTCAGCTGGAATTGGTTTGTATTTTCTTTCTCTTATTTCTCTGAAGCTTCTTGTGTAGCTTTTTCTATGATGACTTGCTTGCTGAACTTCTCTGTGAAGTGACCAACAGTAGTCCCCTATCATGTTGGTGTTCCAGCGGCCTTGGTAGCGTTTTTCCATCACTTTAATGTCCTGGTAAAAATGCTCTCCTTGCTCCTCACTAGCATCTCCCATATTGGCCGGGAAGTAATCAAGGTGACTGTTCAAAAAGTGAACTTTCAGGCTCATTAAACATTATAAAGTTTTAAACTTCGTTAACATTGTAGCTACAATAGATACATTTTCTGGCTCTTTTTCATGTCCTAAGAACTCTGTAATGATTGATTGATACCTATGCTCCTTTCTCATTTCAGGTTATTGCAGATTCAAAGTTAACATCAAACATCAATTTTATAATGTCAGGTCCGGCAAAGAAGCCTTCTGTTAATTTAGCTTCTTAAACGTGTGGAAACTTTTGGCAGAGATACTTAAAACATAGTCCATCTTTAGGCAGAGCATTTGCAAACTGTCTCATTAGGCCTATATTTTATATGTAGAGGTGGTAGGAGTATGTTTTTTGGATCTACAAGGTTTTTGCGTAGAGTGTTCCACTCACCAGGTTTTTTAAAGCCTGCCTCACAGGCCAGTTCTTTCTGCACCAGCTTTGATCCCTAGCCCTACTGTCCCACTCACACAAGAAACATGAAAATTTGGTGAAGCCACCTTGCTAACCAAGGAGTATGCGTGTTACTTCTAGTTCGCCACATATCATCCAACCATGAGCAGAATAGCCTATTTCATTTAGCACTGTTTCTAGGTTTTCATACTTTCTTTCATATCTATAAAATGTCCAACAGGTATAGATGCAAACATGCTACCATTATGCAGTAAAACAGTCTTTAAACTAGTTTTGGATGAATCAATAAACAGCCTCCACTCTTGCTTTTTGTATTCAACAGCAAACTCATTCATCAGACCGGGAATGTCTGAGCAGTACACTAAATCACCTTCTTGTTGAAAAAACTTGGAAAATTGCTGCACTCTCTTTGTAAACATGTATATGCTCGTTCCAACTGCCAATAAGTTCTTTTCTTTTAATCTAGAGCCAAGCAGTTCAGCTTTTCCTTTAAGCCCAGATCCCTAACCAAATTGACAAGCTCGGTCTGAGTAAACAATCTGGGCTCTAGACTTTCTGCATTATAATGGAGTTTATCATCATGTGGTTCATCTAACTCAGATTGTACATCAGAAAATACTTCTGTTGGAACAGAATTTAAATCACCTGGTGGTTCAGGAACTGGCAAATTTACACCATGCCCTACCTGTCGCATGGTGGACGGAAGGTTAGGGTAGCTTATTACCTTCTTGTTTTCCGAATTAGAACACTGAAAAAGGAGCAATCATCGGAATGATTTCTTGGCTCCCTCCATATTAGAGGAACAGCAAACTTAAAGGCTTCTCTCACCTTTTTGGATCATTTTCTCAGATCTTCAACACACACATAACATACCTTATGTGGCGCCCAAGATTTATCTTTATCGCCGAGTATAGATCCAAAGTATGATAGATAAACCTTTTTCACAAAGTCTGTAATGTTTTTTGGTGTTTTTTAATCACAAATTCACCACAAGTCCAACAAAGACATTGTAGTGAGCACATGCACAGGAAATGGGAAAGTGAGGTTAGACTGACAGTAAACAAAACACCATCTGTTAACACAAATATAGAATCGACCTTTTTTGCCAGCAAATGTTTTTCAGCAGTGCTACCAACGTCATCTACATTCATTACATCTCATTTTTAAATAATTTTAACTATACAAATGCTGTTAAATTCTTTAAATAATCGCTTAATTTAATAAATGTAATTATAAAATGTGATGAAATGGTCGGTGATGCAGTTTTTTAAGTATCATATTTGGATTTCATACCCTAAAAATCATAAGAATAAGGTATTTTCGGCAAAGAAGTTTTCCCATCGTTGGCGTGTGTAATCGGTGAGAACTAGAGTTGCACTTTACCATTACTACAATTCGGTAATTTTGGTACAGCACATAAATGACGCAGTAAATGGTAGGAAAAAGGGTAGTATTCCTAACGGTGGTAGCGAGAGAAACATAAATGAATGTATGAAATAGAAACTGGAAACGGACGACTTTTTCTTTAGCATATAATTAGAACTGCACGTTATTCAGAGTACATCCATGTGTATTTTACATTCTTACAGAATAAAAACTGCTTTTTGTAAGTCATAAAAATTAGTTGACCGCGTAACTTTACGAAGAAAAAGGAATTACTTTTGATGCAAGTGCAGATGACATGTGCAAATATAGAAAATATATATAATTACTGTCGTTATTTTTATACTCAATAGAAAATTCACTGTCATGATCAAAGGCAAGTCTTTTCTGTTATTATTGATGAATACAATAGTTTTTTATGAATAACGGAAACGAGTTTTATATAAGAGTCACGAAGTACTCAAAAAATGTTCAAATGTGTGTAAATCTTATGGGACTTAACTGCTAAGGTCATCAGTCCCTAACATTACACACTACTTACCCTAAATTATCCTAAGGACTAACACACAAACACACACACACACACACACACACACACACACACACACACACACACCGATGCCCAAGGGAGGACTCGAACCTCCGCCGGGACCAGCCGCACAGCCCATGAGTGCAGCGCCATACACCTCTCGGCTAATCCCGCGCGGCCCACGAAGTACTGAAACGATGTTTGACATATTTTTGTTTTGCGTTTTTCAATTGCACCTTTTTTTAAGAAATTTCATTTTCTTCGTTCTTACTATAACATCCCTCTATTTCAAGTTACAAATCAAGTCCTTTTAAATAAAACCTAAATTAAACGTTGACAGTTCCCATTTTGTTATAAATACTATTTATTTTTAAGTAAGCGACAGGAGGAAAACTATGTAGAAGAAAAATCCTCCGTAGGCCGTTTATATACCCCATTCAGTTTCTAGACGGTTCACCACTTCCAGTTACTAGAGAAATCTAGTATGACACTGATCGCATATGTAAAGAAAGTGCTCGTTAAGATGTAATGCCCGATAGATACGCAACGCACCTAACACACAGGTACGAACTTGACTGACGAAAGCTAATAGGAAAACTACCACCTTCCAAGCTTGCTTATAGTAGTCTACGGCAGCTTACGGTAGTTGTACAGTATTAGTGGGAACTAATCAGAGATGATTTAGAAGAAATACACGAATTGGGAATGCTGACATAAAGAACGAATGTTAGGAATCGACCACTAAGAAACTTTAATTTATTCAGTCAACCAAGTATTTACTACATGCTAAGAACCCAAAACATAACAATTTTGTACTGTAACGTTGAAAATGCAGTTGATTCAATGCGAAAATTTTATCTGTTCTAATAGTCTGTTACGACTGTATTCGAAGACTTGTTGGAAGTTAGTTTATAGGGAATTTGCAATAAGCTCAAATACAATTACATTGAGCTGTTTAACTACAACGGTGTCTTAGTGACGTAAAACTCTCCAGCGTCCCTGACCCAGCTTCCTGGGGCGTTTCTTCGTGGCTGTTCGTCTCTGTAGGCTCCAAGATAAAGAGCCCAGGCAGGGAGGACCATAAGGCTTCAAGACTCCCGAGCAGCGGCAGGCGTGCCATGAATACGAAACTTGTGGAGTCGAGTCACGAACCCACTGAATGTCACGCGAGCAGGTGTGATATAGCAGGAGACACACATACACACACACACACACACACACACACACACACACACACACACACACACACACACAACCATCTTATAGCTTTGGGATCCAGAGCAAGCAGTGCCGAATCAGTAGGCAGCTCCGATAGCAACTGCAGGCTTCAGAAGTACTTTTACTGTATTAAGCGCATATTGCAGCAAACCATTTTTTTCTGTCGTGAAGAGGTTGAGGATCTGGGTAAATACTATAAAGAAAACTTCACAAGTACTTCACACTCTGTGATTTCGTACTGACTTATCTTCAGCTGACTGATGTCCTTTGTTTTTCCACTGTATGTCTGTGTAAGTGAGAACAAGTTGTGAGGGATATAGCGCTGCAGCTGGGTCGCTAGAATTACTGTTTGTTGATACCACAGGCACTGTGGTTAAACTTCCTGACTGCAAAAGTATCAATCTTTCTCTGCTGCACCAGATTCTAAGCTTTCCTGGTTTGTTTACAGGACACTCATATCGCCGTTAAGAAACCTTCGCTCGTGACATTTCTAAACAATTTCGTTGCACGTACGTACCGACAAAAATGACCGTTCGACGTAACAATGAATTTCGTCACTACACGGATATTTCATTAAATCTGTTTAGATAATCCAGGAAATAACTTTTAGATACCTGCCATTTATGATTCATGAGCTTTCTCCCCTCCCCTCCCCTCCCCTCCGCCCCCCCTCTCTCTCTCTGTCCCCCTCTCTCTCACTCACTCCCTCTGTCAAACTATGTATATCTCTCCCCATTTATCTTACGTTCCGGGGAAACATTTATGTAATACAAATTAAAACACACCCGCGGTTTTTCTGACTAGGAATTTACGTGTGGTAGGCGGACTATTCGTAAGTACGCTAAAAGTGACCAGCGACCACGTGGTAAATACTCTTAAATTTATTACTATTCGGGTAACGAAATCTAAATCGAATAAGGTCTGAAGTAAGTGACTTTCTAGAGGGAAAACTGCTTAATCAAATGCGAGCTAAGTGCGCGAGAAGAGACGTGTCATGGTTTACGCTGACAATGAGTAAGTAACACGGGCTTCTAATGACACTGCACATAGCACATTGGCAACAACATTCAAATACATGATACAAATTAATGAGATATAGAATATAAAACACAGGAGGTTACAGTAAGGCATTCTGATTTTACATAAATTGTTCTACCATGAATTTGCGAACTGGATTGACGCTAATTGTCCTTTCGAAACTAGCTCGCTTCCTGCATTATTCTCAATCTCAACATTAAACGATGCGTTCCGGAGAGAACGTTGTGGTGTTTCATTCACACTACATAGTTTTGTAATACACGAGTATAAACTCGAAATCAACCAACTACTTCAAGTTATCTTCGCAAGCATTGAAATCAAGATTGTGTTCCATGGTGTGCTTATGTCAGCCAGTCAGAGCACAGGGATCGTGATCCCGTCATCCAATCACCGCACAGAGTCGTAGCGTAGTAGTCACCCAGTGTACCATCACCTTTTTGTTGCCTCAACACGCAAATACGAATGATTAATGTTTTAAGTTAATATGCATAAAGTATGGTAACAGCCAAAGCTACGCCTTCGCATACAATCTTAGTAGTCATAAATATTTCGCTCCTGAGGGTGCGGTTGGGCAGGAACCTACGAGCATAGCTGTAATTGCGGCTTCGTGTTTCGCGGATATGTAGCAATTTTCGATGGTGTTAGGGAGGGACGTAAGAGCATAGCCGGCCGCGGTGTTCTAGCGGAATTGTACATATTTTATTTACAAAGTAGTTTCATTTCAGTATAGTAATGTGCACTGACATTCTTGCTAATGCGTTCACGGATCTCTGCCGGGGCTGGCTGCGGCTGTCACCTTGCAGTGACTTTGACTGACGCACGCCGCGTCCGTAGGTGACCACCGCACCCCGCTGACATGACCTCGGGCGTTCAACATGTACCAAACAGAAAATATACATTTGCATATGCACTTGTTAGTATAGTGAAAATAGATATTTGCGCCATCAGCTGCCCAACTGTATATTTCTTCTCCGCCAGTTTCGGTTATAACAACTACGTTCACAGGAGAACAACAATACACATCAAAGGGTCAAAAATAATTTTAGGTAGTCAAATACGACACAAACAAATGCGAAACAGACATAACTATCATAAAAATCTGTCCGAACATAATTTATACAAACGTGCTGTGGTTTATCACAGTTACAATTATGACATTACTGTAATTGTGCTAACGCACAGCCGGCCGGTGTGGCTGAGTGGTTCTAGGCGCTTCAGTCTGGAAACATGCGACCGCTACGGTCGCAGGTTCGAATCCTCCCTCGGGCATGGATGTGTGTGATGTCCTTAGGTTAGTTAGGTTTAAGTAGTTCTAAGTTCTAGGGGACATGACCTCAGCAGTTAAGTCCCATAGTGCTCAGAGCCATTTGAACCATTTGCTAATGCACAGCACGTCTGTTTGCATTACGTTGAAACAGATTCTTATGACACTAACGTACGTTTCACATTCGGTTATGTGATGTTTGAAGACAATGTACTATTTATCTCTTGATGACTTGATGGACGACTATAATACAATCACACAGCTTTATAAAACGATGACATAAAGTAGCAAGGTGCCACACTTACCATTCCAGTACCTTTCCGACCACCACTACAAAGCTCACTGATAACATCATACTTACAAGTCATACACTTCTCATTATTGTTTACAGGAAGGTAGTTTACGCAAAAACTCATTTAACAGCCGCAATAAGCCAATAAGTACAAATTTAATAAGCTGAAAATAGCACCACTTTACAAACATGAAGTCACTGTAGCTATTTCGTCTACTCGCATAAGAGAACAGGAAAAGAAATTCTGGGAAGATATTTTCTGTCTGCAAAATGTTGAGCGAGCAGCGCTCATGGTGTGGGAAGTTGCTTTTCCCGGAAGAGGCTACAGCTAAGTTGCAATACGCCCAAGAATCAATTGGTCCTCCAGCTGTGTTGAATTGTGTGCAGAAATTTGTGTAGATTCTGCCCATTGCTGTTCTTGCATTAGTTCTATTAGGAACTCGTATCTGTATTCCGTGTAATGTTAATGTACTTTGTGGAAAGTAAACGTCCCTGCACATGTCCGCGCAAAGCGTCACAAGTGATTCATAAGGCGCGATGTGGAGTGTCGTCGTCATTTTGTGAAACATCCTGTAGTTACTTATTTTGGCGTAGTGGGCTAGATGTAATGTGGAATCACCTTATCGATGTTCAGTTTGCAGACCTATGAAGGAGGGAAGTGCATGATCACCATCCAGCGACTAACCTCCCCAAGTGATTTTACTTGTCACCACCGCCCCCTTCACCCTGTTACAGCCCCATAAGGCAACTTACACCTTAATATGGCTCTACTGCACTTAGACGTGGATTACATCTTATACTTATTCTTAAACCATTTCATTTAACAATAAGCGTTAATTTTATAACTTTTAAACACTGTTTTAAAAATATATGATGTTTCCATTCCCTACAATGTAAGAACTATGAGTCGTAGCTAAAAAAAAAAAAAGACCTTTTTCTGGAGGAAATTTAATCTAGTAAAGATTTGTGGCTTGAAACAGTGTTGTTAGAAGCCGCGCTTTTCGAATTATTTAAGACAAATGTATAGAAGTCACGTTTAAAGGCACCCGTGCCCCTACGCTCACACTCCACGGATGGGGAATTTTAGTATGTTGCCCATGACACTCTCTGTTACCAATGTACTAAAGTTTAAGACTACACGATTTTTCCCTGAACTTTCGTTAGCTGACTGGACTATTACTTTCTTATCCAAAGTATGCGACGGCCCTTTGTAGTGCCTTGTGGATGTTGGGACGGGTTTTCGCTATGTTCACAATCCTGTAGCTCCTATGGAAAAGAAATTAAGGGTAATGGAGGGGCTTTCTATTGAAGTGACTCTGTGGAACGATGTAATTACGAGAACCTGATTGATCCCGAATTAGGCTCAAGATCGCTTGCACATCCAGTTATGCAGAAATACGACATTTTCACTTTGGCTTTAGTCTGAATCGTTGGTAACGGTGTTAGAGCAGATAGGCAAGGGCTAGGTTGTCTGGTACAAGTAGTTCACTTACTACTGAGTCAGAGGGAGCAAATACAGCAGTTGTGCAGCAGAGTTCTTGATGTGCTTGTGGATAGGTGAAGGCTAACTAACTTAATTAGTTGCTGCACTGTATTAATGCCAGTGAGGAGACCGCCGTTTCACCTGCCGCCACTGCTCATGAAGGAATGAAAGGTCTAGCGGAAGAGGTGCTACAGCACTTTTAAATCACCTTATTCCGCAACCACGTTTCATGTACATAAGCCATCTGTTCAAATGGTTCAAATGGCTCTGAGCACTATGGGACTTAACATCTATGGTCATCAGTCCCCTAGAACTTAGAACTACTTAAACCTAACTAACCTAAAGACATCACACAACACCCAGCCATCACGAGGCAGAGAAAATCCCTGACCCCGCCGGGAATCGAACCCGGGAACCCGGGCGTGGGAAGCGAGAACGCTACCGCCCGACCACGAGCTGCGGGCAAGCCATCTGTCAAATAGAGAATGGTGGTGGATGACGCTGAACTCAGTAAGAAAATAGTTCTCTGTTCCGTTAAGCTGTCAGACTTGTATACCTGTTTTGCATGTTTCGCAGGTTCCAGTACTTTTACTACCTTGGTTTTGAACCAGATATATTATCAAATTCCGTTCGATGAGGAATCAAAGCATGTCTTGGCGCTTGCAATTCATCGGATTTTTTTGCGTTTAATGAGATGCCTTTTAGGCTCACCACTCACTAGAACGGTTATCGCTGGACATTTAGTTTTTAGGTTGCATTACCTGGATGATGTGGTGATTTTTATCAAAAATAGGAGTATCTGCAACATTTGGGGGAAATGTTTATGTGTCTTAGGAAGTTAGGACTTACACTCAAATATGGAAAAGTGTGGTAGGGATTACCTGACATGTCGTTTCTAGGGCATATCGAGTTGCCGGGGGTAAGTCAAAACTGGTCTTAAACGTAAAAGAACCGTTGCAGATTGCCTCTCATCAAGAAGTTCTAGTAAATAGCAAGATTCATGGGAGTGGTTAGGTTAGGTTAGTGTTGTTTTAACGTCCCGTCGACAACGAGGTCATTAGAGACGGAGCGCAAGCTCGGGTTAGTGAAGGATGGGGAAGGAAATCGGCCGTGCCCTTTCAAAGGAACCATCCCGGCATTTGCCTGAAACGATTTAGGGAAATCACGGAAAACCTAAATCAGGATGGCTGGAGACGGGATTGAACCGTCGTCCTCCCGAATGCGAGTCCAGTGTGCTAACCACTGGGCCACCTCGCTCGGTCATGGGAGTGTTCAATAATGTTTAGGAAATTTGTACCGTATTTCGGGCAGTCGATCAAGCTGCAAAGTGAGATACCAAAAAAGGTTACAGCACAGACTGCAGCGTTATAGGCTTTGTAGGAGGCCTTAATAGACGTCGCTTTGTGACGATGCCGGACTTTGATAATGTGGAAATACATGCCACATTAGTCGGCGTGTCAGCTGTATTACTTTAAGACTACCGAAGGTTGGTATCATATGCTTCTATAGGATTAACACCACTAGAAAATAAGTACCCCGTTTACTAACTTGAGGCATTGGCAGTAATGTTAGACCTGGAAAAATTCTGGTTCTATGTAGATCATAAACCCTTTCAATTGTAGACCAACAATTAGACGCTGAAGTGGGGCCTGAGGTGGCGGTGATGCACGAGCTGCATCGCTACGTGCGCTAAACGAATTTTGGCTTTTCTTTTCCAAGTGAGGCATGCCAGGGGAACTGAAAATCTTATTGCAAAGTTGTTGAGCCACATTTTTCAAGGGGATTTTGAAGAAACTGAGATCAGTGGGTCGAATTAAGATAGCAAGATACAGGGAATAAATCATATTTGGAGGAATTTCCTGCATTGTTTAATGGCATTGCCAAGTATCAGAAAGAGGATGAGTCCTTGAGAGAAATTAATCGGAAAATAGAAAGAAGAGTAGTTATTAGGCCGTACTCAATGAGGAATAGTATCCAGTATTGTTCTATTCGACGTAGCATTAGGCCAAGGATAGTAGCACAAACGGAAGTTTTACCTACGTTATTCACTTACTACCAGAAACTTTGAGGGAGGGGTGGGTATTCTAAAAACGTTTGCCAAGATCCGGAAAGACGAAAATGTTAGGATTATGGTTCAAGCACTCGAAATTTCTTGCCTTAGCAAGCCCCTCATAGCACGCTGAACAAAGGATGTTCACCTCTTAAACCCGTAAAAACTCCTTTGGGGAAATTATATACCGATTTAGTGGGTCTGTTCGTCACGTCATGCTTTGGTATGCATGGCTGCTTTCTTGAGGTTCTCTTGGTTCCTTCCCACTAGATCAATGATCACATAATCTGCAACATACTGTCTGAAGAGAGATTTCGGTGCCTTTGATCCTTGCCCAGTATTATTTTCTAATAATGCCATGGCCTTTACTTCCACAATCTTCAAGGAGTTCGTTTTTGGACAGGGAATTAAGCATTCCAGCACCACACTGTATTAAACGATCCAGTCATTCCTGCAAAGCCTGAACTCTAACTTGAATGTAGCCTCAGTTACTTATCACTACTCTGACCACACTTAGTGTCACAAAACTCTTGAATAGTTAATGTATGCCTTTAACACAGCTAGATGTGAAACACACAAGTACATGTCTTGGTATTAATGTTTGCACTCGGAACTAACTACCCATTGCGTAACGTGTGGTTGGATGTGCATTTTTTGCCCAAAAAGATTCCCCTACGGAGAAGATATTCCCTAAGGATATAAAGGAGAGGTGACATTATGGCCCAAAAAACATATTGGTAACCTATGATCAAAGGGAATATAATACTCAAAACCTCCTCTCCAAGCAAAGAACATTTATATTTTTCATTATTTCGCAGGCGTCGCCGATATAAGGTAGCCGTTGATTCCTTTCGAGCTTCCACCATCTACTCTCTGATTTCACTCAGATCTATTGTCAATGATATTTCTTTCCAGTTCTTGCCACTCACATCAGGTCTCACTAGCCACATATTTTGCTGAAAATTCCTTTCTCCAAAGGATATAAAGATATTTTTGCAGCATTAAAACTAGAATACTTACTTCTTCTCCGTCTTCTTCTATAAATTTTCTAAATATTTTATTTAAACTGCAGCTTCATTTGTGTGTTGATAAAAATATCTGCATTTGTTTGTGGGAAAGGCACGCATCCTGCTGATGGAATTCTCTAACTCTGCCAAAGAAAAATTGGTACGAAAAGCAGTTACCGTACAACGTTAAACTCTTCCTTCAAACATATAGGCTTTCCAGCAAATTAAAATTTTAGGTATAAAATAATTGGCTATTACTCAGTCATGGGCATTCGACTGCCTCATATTTTGTTGTGTTACCTCCACCCTCCCCCCCCCCTATTGTGCTCAATAGTAAAAATGTCGCGTAGGAATTTCTGTACATTCTGATCTCGGAATATACGACGAGTATTTGTTAAATGTAAAATTCTCAGACTTACTCTCTGAAAAAGTTTTGTTGTAAGAACTACATAATACAGTCACAAAATCCAACTAATTCAAGCAAGATGGATAAATTTAAGTTCATAATTATAGTACAGGAGTAGATAATTAACAAAACCTTTATTAATTCCAACACAATCATGAGTGTAGCTCTGTTAACTATAATAACGAAACCTACAACGCCACTGTCAGCACCAAACGTGTAGTACATATTATGTGAAAAACACATTCTTATTTTTGTTGTATTCATTCCAATGACCGGCTTGATACTGTTCTCCACGCTAGAAGTGCTTCCGGTATCACTAACTGATCATCCCTTCTCTGTTCCACTGAAGAATGGCGAGCGAGAGGGATGATTGACAGTGAGCCTCTATCAGATCTAATGTCTCGAATTTTCTAGTCGTCGTTATTCTGCAAGAAGTCTATGGGAGGAAGTAACATATTGTCCAATTATTCTCGAGAAGCGTTCTCTTGAAATTTCGATATTAAAACTCTCCGTGATGCAAAACGCTTCTCTTGTAACACCTGACACTGCAGTTTATTGAGCATCCCTCAAACAGTCTGGCGCCGACTAAACAGTCCGGTGACGGAACGTGGCGCTCTTCGTTGGATCTTCTCTATCTCTTCTATCATTCCTGCCTGGTAAGGATCCCACACTGATGAACAGTACTGAAGAATCGTTGAAACAAACACCTTGAAGGCCGCTTCTTTCGTGGATAAATTACATTTCCTTAAGGTTATTCCTATGAATCTCAATCTGGCATCAGCGTTCCCTTCCATTTCTTTTATGTGGTCATTCCACTTAATTTCGCACTGGATTGCTCCTCCTAGATATTTTACGATAGATATTGTTTTCAGCAATTTGTCATCAGCAGTGTAGCTGTGGATTTCCTTCCTTATACATACTCGACATGTTGCAGGTCTTTCGGCAAATCGATACTGTCTTCTGCCGTTGCTACTTCTTACAGACAACCATATCATCTGCAAGCAGTCTTAAGGAGCTTCCGAAGCTTTCTACTACATCATTTATAAACACTGTAAACAGAGACGGTCCTAACACATTTCCTTGGTGTACCCCGCAAAATTACCTTCACATCTGTAGATTTTATTCCGTTAAAAGCAACTTATTGAATTCTACCTGTAATACTGCTTTCAAGCTCCTTTAATGATTCTCCATTTTCCTTTTTTTTTTTTTTTTTTTTTTTTTTTTTTTTTTTTTTTTTTTTTTTTTTTTTTTTTTTTTTTGCCTAGAAATTAACGATGATACTTAAATGTAACCTGCAGCACATAGCGGTTGAGTTGCTCGTTTTTTGCGAACTACTTATTGCTACTTTCCACATTTTAAATTCGCTTAGTGGTTTAGAATATCTTAAGACGTTGCGTATATGTCCAGCAAAAAGAAATTCCTCTGAATTTACTGTGAAATCGATACTTGGAACTACAAGCGTAGACGTTCCACTACCCACGGCGTCTTTCTTTTAGCGATATAATTCATGCTACAGTGGTTCAAGGGCTCTGCGTCATATAACGTTATAACGGCTGCACATTAACAACGAGAAAAACCGACTATTGTTCTCTCTCGTCTTTTTA
The DNA here is from genome assembly GCF_021461395.2 of Schistocerca americana. NCBI lineage: Eukaryota > Metazoa > Arthropoda > Insecta > Orthoptera > Acrididae > Schistocerca > Schistocerca americana. Next base: position 259,452,808 of record NC_060119.1, on the reverse strand, counting down.
TAAGACCTCGTGACCTGCAAACTATACCTGACATTTGCCAAGTTTATCCTTTATATAGATTCTGTGGGCACCAAGAGGATTGAAAAAGACCCAGCAGGGTGTTGATGTCAGAAGAAACCCGTTATGCAAGGCGAGAACTAAAGACTACAGAATCTTGCTTCCACTTCAAATGAGTATCTGTTTGTCAGCGGATTCCTGGGGGCGGGTGGACAGTGCTACGTGGTCGCTTTCGGACTTGATGCGCCAGCAAGTCATGGCGCGTAGAACTTCCTATATTCATCGCCTTACGCATCAGTCAACGCAAGAAGATGAACCATGCACAGATCCACCACTGAATTACGCTGCGATATCATTGTTGGAAGAGGGACTAAATTTTGCGTCCTTTGTAAATACGTCGCCAATCAAGTATTTTGGGAGAGCTGGTCAGCAATGTGTCTTGAAACTTTCCAGTGAGGCTGTTGAAGAAATAAGGTGAGAAACTTGCTAGGTCTAACTAGGATGTCCGAACCCAAACGGAACATCAGTAGAAAAGAAAAGCGCTTTGGTCTTTAAGAGAAGACACAGAAATAGTAATTTTACCTGCTGACAAAGGAAACCGCTACTGTTCTTCTTCCTGCAACATCTTACTGTGGCAAGATAACGGAATTACTGCAGGACTCAGCGCATCGTCCTTTCCAGAGGCGTCCAAGGGATGAGGTACAGTGGAAGACGTCCGGTCTCCTGAAATGCAGCCAGTTTCCTGACTATCTGAGAAAGAGCATGAGAGTATAACCACCAGTTGCATCACGACTTTACGCCCTGCTCAAGATACATAAGGAAGGGTTTTCACTTTGCTGCATTACGAGCAGTGCAGAAGCATCAGCATATTATATAGCAAAATATCTGGTTCCGCTTTTGAGCTTTTTGGTAGAAACATGTGAACGCCACCTTCAAAACCTAGAAGATATTGTACGACGACTGAAGAATTTTCGCCCTGAACCAAATGGCACATTAGTGCGTTACGACGACACAGCTTCCAAATATGTGCTTACTTCTACTTACTATTTATTTAACGAACAGTATTCTGAGCAAATTGCTACGGGTAGCTTATAGAAGACTTCGAGAACAATGTATCACAGACGGCGATTTTGAAGCCTAAATGTTTTTGGGCATATGTGGACGACGCCTTTTTGGTATGGCTACACGAGACAGCAACGCCTTCTGCATTTTTAGAACATAGCAACTCCCTCCATCTGATCATTTGGTTGACCATGGAAGCGCAGAAAAATGGAAACCTCCCATTTTTAGACGTCGTGGTTCATCGAAGAGAAGACAGTTCCCTGCATCAGAGTGTGTCCAATTAACAATTCACACCGACCTACATCTACAAGCTGCGAGATGTCACCACCCATCCCAATGCAGTGGTGTATTACGGACTCTTTTGCATAGGGCTAGAGTTGTCTCCGATCCAGAAAGCTTATCAGCAAAGCTTTGTGTTCATCTAGAACGAGTACTATGATTATAATACTCGAAATTCATTTCAACCAGCACACATTATACCTCAAAAATGCAAAAAAACCGGAGGACTTCATGAGGCTGGTTTTCGTACCTTATGTTGTTGGCTTGATCTGTAAGATTGGCAGGCTATTCAAGAAATATGTGGTGTCGTCCTAAGAGTGAACTATCAAAGCAAGGTCGATAGCTCATAAACCACAAAAAACGATAGTCGCTGCAAGTTCCACTGACGAATGAGCGACACCGTGTTTATAGTGTCTCAATTCCCGTCGAACGACCATAATCACTCGGAAACGTTTTCACATGGATCACATGAGTACAAATGACAATTCTGCCAATGGGCTGCCTTTTTATACCTCGTGTATCCGATACTGCCGCCATCTGTATATGTGCATATAGCTGACTCATGGCATTTGTCACCTCAGAGTATATTACCGAACCACAACAGCAACACGTCAGAAACACCTGAAAATGGCGAGCCGCTGTCTCCTTGAAATAGAGTGCAGCTTTCAGAACGTTATACGAATCGGCGTCCTTGAACCAATGCAGCTGCTATTACGTAGAGAAATAATTCTTGTTGGTCAGTATTTTAGGGGCAGTTACAAACCAACCACAAAGAAGGTGCCTTGCTTGAAATAAAGCCAATATCTAAGGAGTGGTGTGCTTCTGGTTCTCATGAGAAATTCAAATGCTGCCAGGACACAGGCTTATTGGACAAAGAAGTATATTCTGTGACCAAATTACAAATGTGTCCTAAACGATTTCCAAAGTAGTGCCGTTTTGCGGATGAGGAGTTTATGTCGGTGATACAATACATGGCATAGACATATAAATAAATGTATTACTTTCAGGTACCACATCATTCATTCCTGAAGCTAGTGAAAATAAAAAGGAATGCCAGAGAGAAGTAGAATTTACGTTTCCATAGAAGATCGCTTGTAAAACGTCGAACGTGGGCCTCTTTTAGTAACTCCAATGAGCGAGGCAGGATAGGGATTAAGGTGCTGTATTCCTGTTCCTTATTGGCGGACCTCAAATCTACGTACAGCAGTCGTCGTTTCGGTGTCTAATGGTTTCTTGCAATCTTTTCAGTCGACTGCTAGGATGCTTTGTTTGAAAGGCATGGTCCGCTTAGTTCTTCATCGAGGTAGTGCTCCATCATTTACGGTCTAACCCTCGACGTGACAAAGCCTCAAGTTCCTTTTCTTCTGGATAAAAAATTCTTGCGCACAGTGTTTTAAAGAGAAAACGGAGCTTATGCTCATGGTTAAGTGGATTACAGCCAGCTACTGAAGTGCAGAACCGCCTTTCGTCTTGATTACAGCGGCTAACGAATTCTGTGATCGAGGAAGGGAGGGAGCAAGGGGGGTGGCACCCCGACCAAGTTTCAGAGAGTACTCCGCATCTGCACCTATTCTCTATAAATTGCCACGAAATGCACGGCGGAGCGTAGCTACAACTGTCCCACATAGAGGATGTGCGATCTAGAGGTACACTGAAACATTTGTATATATTACGGTACGTATTAAGGTTTATAAGTGTCCAACATTGAACACACGGCCTCAAATAATTTTATACACTTTTATTGATCGATGAAAGGAGGAACGACAAAAATGTTCTGGGAAACTCAGGCATAGAAAAATACAAGTCGCTGAGGAATGAAATAAATAGGAAGTGCAGGGAAGCCAAGACGAAATGGCTGCAGGAAAAATGTGAAGACATCGAAAAAGAAATGATTGTCGGAAGGACCGACTCAGTATACTGGAAAGTCAAAACAACCTTCGGTGACATTAAAAGCTAGGGTGATGACATAAAGAGCCTAACGGGAATTCCACAGTTACATGCAAAGGAGAGAGAGAGGATAAGCGGAAAGAATACACTGAAAGCCTCATTGAGTGGGTAGATTTGTCTGATGTGATAGAAGAAGAAACAGGAGTCGATTTAGAAGAGACAGAGGATCCAGTATTAGAATTTAAAAGAGCTTCGGAGGATTTAAGATCAATTAAAGCAGAAGGGATAGATAACATTCAATCGGAATTTCTAAAATCATTTGGGGAAGTGGCAACAAAACGACTATTCACGTTGGTGTGTACAGTGTATGAGTCTGGCGACATACCATATGACTTTCGGAAAAGCATCTTTCACACAATTCCGAAGACGGCAAGAGCTGACAAGAGCGAGAATTATCACACAATCAGCTTAACAGCTTATGTATCCAAGTTGCTGACAAGAGTAACATAGAGAAGAATGGAAAAGAAAACTGAGGATGCGGTAGATGACGGTCAGTTTGGCTTTAGGGAAGGTAAAGGTACGAGAGAGGCAGTTCTGACGTTGTGATTAATAATGGAAGCAAGGGAAAGAAAAATCAAGACACTTTTATAGGATTTGGTGACCTGGTAAAACCGTTCCACATTGTAAAATGGTGCAAGATGTTCGAAATACTGAAAAAAATAGGGGTAAGCTATAGGGAGAGACGGGTCATATACTATGTATACCACAGCGAAGAGGGAATAATAAGACTGGAAGAACAAGTACTCGTATTAAAAAGGGTGCAAGACAAGGATGTAGACTTTCGCTCCTACTGTTCTATCCGTACATCGAGGAAGCAATGATTGCAATGAAAGAAAGGTTCAAGAGTGGAATTAAAATTCAAGGTGAAAGCATATCAAAGATACGATTCGCTTATGACATAGCTATCCTGAGTGAAAGTGAAGAAGAATTACATGATCTGCTGAACAGAATGAACAGTCTAATGAGTACAGACTGTGGATTGAGAGTAAATCGAAGAAAGTCAAAGGCAATAAGAAGTAGTAGAAATGAGAACAACTAGAAACTTAACACCAAGATTGATTGTCACGAAATATATGAGGTTAAGGAATGCTGCTACCTAGGCAGAAAAAGAACCTAACCAATGACAGACGGATAAAGGAGGACATCAAAAGCTATGGCAAAAAGGGCATTCCTGGCTAAGAGTAGTCTACTAATATTTAATACCGGCCTTATTTTGTGGAAAAAATTTCTGAGAATGTACGTCTGGAGTACACCATTATATGGTAGTGACACATGGACTATGAGAAAACCGGAACAGAAGAGAGTCGAAGCATTTGAGATGCGGTGCTACGGACGAATGTTGAAAATTAGGTGGACTGATACGGTGAGGAATGATCAGGTTCTGCGCAGAATCGGAGAGGAAAGGAAAATGTGGAAAACACTGACAAGGAGAAGGGACACGATGATAGGGTACCTGTTAAGGCATGAGGGAATGACTTCCATGGTACTAGAGGGAGCTGTAGAGAGTAAAAACTCTAAAGGAAGACAGAAATTGGAATACATCAGCCAATAATTGAGGACGTAGGTTGCAAGTGCTGCTCTGAGATGAAGAGGTTAGCACAGGAGAAGAATTCCTGACGGGCCGCATCACACCAGTTAGAAGACTGATGACCAAAAAAAAAAAAGTTTCCATGTTGACACTGTTTGTACCAGGACAGATATAGAAACTGTACTTCTCGCTTCAAGTTCATTAGCGTGACAAGTGTCATGGCCGCCTTTACCAGATCTCGGCAGATCTCGATCCCTTTTTCTGTAAACAATGTCCTTGACAAACCCCAATGCATTGAAATCCATCAGAGTCAACAGATTGGGAAACTTGTGTTCGCGATCCCTACTGGAGCTCTGTCTGGGACACTGTAATATGTTGCTAGATTTTTCACTTAATGCTTCTTCTTGAAACCTTGTAAGCAGTCTTTCGCGGCGTAGATGGCGTATATCTTCAAGCGTCTGCAGATTCAGGTTTCTCAGCTTTTCCGTGACGCTCTCCTGTGTTTCGAGTCTACCTCTGACCATTAGTGCTGCCCTTCTTTGTTTCAGTTCAGTTTCTCCTGCTAAACACATCAGTTACCGGCCTACGTATTTTAAAACCCGTATGGGATGGCTTCACCAACAAATGAGTTCGCGGAATCCTTCCATTTCGTATTTGTAAAAGCGGTTCCATCATTTTTTAGCCACTAATATCGTAATTAGAGGTTCGTAGGAATTTTCGTTTTGTTACACGCACACTTTTACATTTAAAGTTGTACTGAGATCTGACTGAATAGCTGCATAGCTCTAATAAGACAGTAATTCATTATGCATTGCTTAATGTAACTGAAGGGTCACTTTTTCGAAACCCCGTACTTGTATCCCATTGAGACGCAAACGTATGAATTTTGCAAGTGTCTGCAACCATCCTACATATCGATAGCCCTGCGACGTTACATTAGGACTCGGCGACCTTTCAATCGATAAGACGTCGACACATGTGAAAAAACGGCCAGAGCTCAGAAGTTCACGTGAGGGGCTGTAACATGGGTCCCATTGGTACCAAATTTCATCACAATTCTGCACAACGACGCCGTGGATGTTTCACACAGTCGGAAGGCCGTCACTCTCCCACTTACCCACATTTCACCAAATCTTTTGACGCCTTCACAATGGAAGGCAGAACTGCAGGGCGAAGCGTTGAAATCACGCGGTTTTCTTATGGCTCGCTGAGGGAAACATTTCAGACACCCTACCGCTCACAATCGACACGAAAAGGTCTTAGGGGCCTGGCATAAAGAGCATCAGTTAAACTACCCATTTACACTTCGTTTTCGACGACGGGATGTCTGGCAATCAACGGTCCAACGAAATGGGACGTTACATTAACGCGCATTATGCCACCTCCTGATGCCTTTTCGCGTGTATTCTAAGAAAACCACGTGATTTCACCGCAGGTGCCGCGTCATCGCATATTCGTCAGAAGAGGGGGTGAAATGTGGGGAAGAGGGCGTATGACGACATTCCCACCGTGTGACACGTCCACGGCTGCTTTGAGCAAATTTATGGTGAATGGTGAAATTTGGTACCAATGTCACGTCATTAGCGCAATTTACAAAAAAATGGTGCAAATGGCTCTGAGCACTATGGGATTTAACATATGTGGTCATCAGTCCCCTAGAACTTAAACCTAACTAACCTAAGGACATCACACATATCCATGCCCGAGGCAGGATTCGAACCTGCGACCGTAACCTCACTCGAACTTTTGAGATATGGCCTTTTTTTTCCTTGTTCTTAGACCTCCCTGTCAGAAGCGTGGCTGATCCGATGGGTGACGTTGCAGGGCGCGTCGGTTTCGCATCATTGCGAAGAAAGGTAGGCAGCATTGAGCCAAATTTCAAACTCCCACGTCCCAATGGCAGACAATTAGCGCTTTTCGAAAAGATGACGCTTTCTGTTCTCAGTGTAGATAGAGGCAGCATCCGCAAAAATGCTAAACGTCATCTACCAGGTCATTAATACATATCATTAAGAGAAAGGGTTCCATAACACTTTCATGGGGCTGTGAAGTCACTTCTAAATCCATAGATGACTCGTCCAAGGTAACACGTTGGGTTCATCAAACTATCCAATTACAAATTTTGTTTGTCGTCACACATCAACGCACTTGTGGCAATGTGCACTGGTGTGGTACCGAGTCAGATGCTTTTCAGAAGTCGAGAAGTACTGCATCTAACTTGATCCATGTCTTTCAGGATATCTTGTGAGCAAAGAGTGAGTCGGCTTCATATGACCGATGTTTTAGGAATCTGCGTTGACTGGCGTGGATGACATCCTGTTCGAGATAACTTATTAAGTCTGAACTCAGAATATGTTCTAAGATTGTACAGCATATGTATGTTAAAGACATTCAATTGTAGTTCTCTCAATCGCTTTTGCTATCTTTCTTGTAGACGGATGTGACTAGTGCCTTCTTCCAAATGCTAGAGAGACTTTTGCTCGTAGTTACAGTATATCAGTACATGAATAACTTGGGTGAGAAGCATGTGAAGCCACAACAATGAGCCAGACGACGGCGTAATGCAAGATGACAACGAGACATCAGGAAAAGTAAATGGGATGCACTTAGATGGTTCGTATGTGTCCTTTCGGTAATATGATGCTTACACGACAAGATAATGAGATACGAGTGGTACGTAAGCAAACAAGGTTTTTAAATGTGCTGAAGACTGCAAGTCTCCTTTATCCAACAATGAAAGGAAATTCTCTTGCTGCTGATGCTGAAGGGATAAATTGACACATCGCGAGCTGTGATGTCAACGGAGTTCTCAGTTGGAGTAACGGCTATAGCCTTGTAAAACTATCTATCCCGCCGATAAATTGAAATGGTCTACGGAAACTGAGTAAATCCAAATCATGCTGACCGGACAACTAATTGGACTAGTTTATTCCAGTGCCTCAACTACTGTACCAGCTCATTTGGTTTTTTTAAAGTTGTATCAGAGTGTTTGTTGCAGTCTGACGTCTCATGAAAATTAAATTTTAAGCTTCTCTTTATCATGGAAACTATCGATAACGTGACTATTACGCAGCAATTTCATTTCAAAATGAATAGTGTACGTATGCTATTCCACACCTATTTTCCCTCAATAACCTAAAAAAGTATATGTTTGCTTCGTTGGATATTTTCCAAAGCAGCTACCATATATTAATTGCTATTTTAGTTTTTCTGTGTTACACGTACTGCAGTATTCGAAAGAGTTTTTTCATAGTCTATGATTCACTTCTTACAAACCGTGCTCCTGACATAGCCTCAGACATTTCATTCTAAAATTAAAGACTGTTTTTGATACTGGTAGACTTAATTTTTGCTAGGAAGACTCTCTTTGTTCTTTGAGTATGCTGGTCTGCATCTCAAGAGTATGTTAACTTTGTTCCGTGCACAGCATGTATTTTGTGCTTCGAAGATAGCAGAGCTACCTAACTTTGCCTATCGATTTTCCCATATTTTGATGTTAAGTGTATCGCTAATTTCATTCTATCGGCTTCTAAATGCTTTTTACAAAGAATTATTAGTGGCTATTCTGTAGACAGAAAATATGAGGTACTTTTTAAAAGACCATGTGGAAAAAAATCTTAGCCTGCACAAATAAAACAACTTTGTTTCATTGTACCACAACCGGTCTTGATCTTCTTCGTCATTGTTAAGGATCCAAGTGCAAGAAATGTACATGAATACAAAGCTCCATTTTAGGTATTGTATATACAACAAATTACTCTCAGAATAAGGGACTGTTTCGGTACAAATCACCAAGTGGATTCCACACAATTGCTTATCTGAACAAATGCTATTGTCGATAACCATCTCTGATGACGTTTCATAAATAAACACAACGCGTCTTGTGTAGCTCTCTCTTAAACAGGAGTATGTTTAAGAGGAAGAAGATTCTACTAATTTACTGCCTGCTAAAAAAGAGAAGTATCAAGAAGAGGAGGAGAATGTTGTTGTTGTGGTCTTCAGTCCTGAGACTGGTTTGATGCAGCTCTCCATGCTACTCTATCCTGTGCAAGCTTCTTCATCTCCCAGTACCTACTGCAACCTACATCCTTCTGAATCTGTTTCATCTCTTGGTCTCCCTCTACGATTTTTACCCTCCACGCTGCCCTCCAGTACTAAATTGGTGATCCCTTGATGCTTCAGAACATGTCCTACCAACCGATCCCTTCTTCTAGTTAAGTTGTGCCACAAACTTCTCTTCTCCCCAATCCTATTCAATACCTCCTCATTAGCTATATGATCTACCCATCTAATCTTCAGCATTCTTCTGCAGCACCATATTTCGAAAGATTCTATTCTCTTCTTGTCCAAACTAGTTATCGTCCATGTTTCGCTTCCATACATGGCTATGCTCCATACAAATACTTTCAGAAACGACTTCCTGACACCTAAATCAATACTCGATGTTAACAAATTTCTCTTCTTCAGAAACGCTTTCCTTGCCTTTGCTAGTCTACATTTTATATCCTCTCTACTTCGATCATCATCAGTTATTTCGCTCACCAAATAGCAAAACTCCTTTACTACTTTATGTGTCTCATTTCCTAATCTAATTCCCTCAGCATCACCCGACCTAATTCGACTACATTCCATTATCCTCGTTTTGCTTTTGTTGATGTTCATCTTATACCCTCCTTTCATGACACTGTCCATTCCGTTCAACTGCTCTTCCAAGTCCTTTGCTGTCTCTGACAGAATTACAATGTCATCGGCGAACCTCAAAGTTTTTATTTCTTCTCCATGGATTTTAATACCTACTCCAAATTTTTCTTTTGTTTCCTTCACTGCTTGCTCAATATACAGATTGAATAACATCGGGGATAGGCTACAACCCTGTCTCACTCCCTTCCCAACCACTGCTTCCCTTTCGTGCTCCTCAACTCTTATAACTGCCATCTGGTTTCTGTACAAATTGTAAATAGCCTTTCGCTCCCTGTATTTTACCCCTGCCACCTTCAGAATTTGAAAGAGAGTATTCCAGTCAACATTGTCAAAAGCTTTCTCTAAGTCTACAAATGCTAGAAACGTAGGTTTGCCTTTCCTTAATCTTTCTTCTAAGATAAGTCGTAGGGTCAGTATTGCCTCACGTGTTCCAACATTTCTACGGAATCCAAACTGATCTTCCCCGAGGTCAGCTTCTACCAGTTTTTCCATTCGTCTGTAGTATTTTGCATCCGTGACTTATTATACTGATTTTTCGGTAATTTTCACATCTGTCAGCACCTGCTTTCTTTGGGATCGGAATTATTAGGAGGAGAATACGAAATGAAATTACGCTGACCGAGAGATTTGTGCCGTTTTTGCCCCAATTACAAAATAGAGTCCAATTTGCAAAGAAGTTGGCAGTATAAGCCCACGTATCAGTATGAAGTTGCACCCTGCATAAGCTCACTTATCAATATGACGTTGCATCGACTGGCCTATATATTGTTATATTGATTGGTTGGAAAGTGTGTCATCAGGTCATTGTACCCTTCCTGCGGCAAGATGGTCCCAAGGGTTCTTAAATAGTTATTGACACTTCATAAGCAGACGTGCCATGTGTGCATGAGCAGTAGCCTGTTCAAAAAATGATTCACTTATCAATATGACATTGCATCGTCTGGCCTATATGCTTATACTGACTCGGTTGGAAAGTGTGTCATAACGTCATTGTACCCTTTCCTGCGGCAAGATGGTCCGCAAGGTTTCTTAACTAGTCCTTGGCACTTAATAAGCAGACGTGCTATGTGTGCATGAGCATTAGCCTGTTCAAAAAATAACATGAGAGATAATACTGTCGCATGAGAGGTAACACCTGCAGACGCAGTATATCTGTAACTCGCTGTTGTTCCGTCAGAGTTCCCTAAAACCATACCATGAGACCAAAAGGAACAGCGTTCTGCCTCTTAAAAACATTGCAAGACTAATGGACCTCTCCACAGGTCGCCGCCATACCCTCTGATGATGGACATCGGACAAAAGAAACGAATAGCGATTCGTCGCCAACAAAACGCGACGTCATTCACCAAAACTGCCCCAGAAGAGAGAAAGAAAAAAGAAATAATAATACTAGTAATAATAAGAGACCCCCTCCACGTGACGGAACTTGGGCAACGATATGTGCGGAGGTCGGTGCTGCAGGGAGGTGTAATCAGTTTTGCCGCGCGGAGTGGCCGCGCGATTTAGGGCGCTATGCACGGATTGCGCGGCCCCTCCAGCCGGAGGTTAGAGTCCTCGCTCGGGCATGTGTGTGTGTGTGTGTGTGTGTGTGTGTGTGTGTGTGTGTGTGGGTGGGTGGGTGTGTGTGTGTTTTGCTCTTAACATAAGTTACTTTAAGTAGTGTGTAAGTCTACAGACCGATGACTCCACAATTCGGTCCCTTAGGAATTCACACACATTTGAAATCAGTTTGCTCAAGATCTATCTTAAGATATCAGGGGATAAACGGAAGCCACAAGGGAAGAGCTTGTATCATTTAGGCCCTTTACACCACTCCCTAAAAGATGTTTAGTGTCGATTCTGAGAGGAAGTGATTCTGAAATGATTTCCTCGGCTAACCATAGGGAAATAGCGTCTCTTCAATGTTGCGCATTGCGATTTCGACCTCTGTCGCAAAGATGTCAAGAGCAGGAGTCTTATGTGGGTAAAGGGCTCTGTAGTGACCTTCTCATCGTCTTACACGTCCAGGTTGGCGTTAGGCAGTACTGTGGGGAAATTCAGTGCCAGTGTGACATCATTCACCCGCCTTACGCTTCACATGAACTTCTGAGCTTTGGTCTTTTACTCGCAACATCTTGCTTCTTTGAACCGTCTCTTAGCCGAAGGGTGATGTTGCAGGGCACCAAGCTTTTGCGGCTTTCGTTACAGAGGAAGGATGTAGGCACATTTGAGCCAAATTTCAAGTTTATACACCGCAACAACTGGGGGAGGGGGGGAGGGATGGCGGGGTTCCGAAGCAATGAACCTTTTATTCTTTTGCGCAATGTACATCCCCCCCATTGTGTATACATGTAAGAAGTTACATTGACAACCGATCATATCTTCTAGTTGTTTCACTATTATTCGTCAGTCGGCTTAATTGCAGAAGAGAGTTATGTACAGAGCGTTAGGGCTACACGTACAGATATTGTTATCATTGGTACCGCAATACATACCATTTCAGTATGTTAATTGTTTTCTTCTTGTGTCCAACAGTCTTCTCGCAAACACTTTGTTTTCTGGGCGGGCGTAGCTGCATCAATAAGTGGTCTACGCCTGCCAGTATAGACTAACCGTTTTTTTCCACGTATCCACACTTCAGCATCTGAGCAACTGCCCAGGGGAGAACAAGCATCAAAGGCTTCCTCTTGCCACATGTACTTCGAGGAACTAGCCAACCTGAAAACGTACTACTCCTCATAGCTATAACTAATAGTCTGAAAACGAAGTAAATACTGATGTAATGTTGTTCAGTACACTGTCTTCAGTCAGAAACAAAAATAGCTGCGTGTATGCCCCTAACATACTGTACTTACTGCCAGTTACCTTCAGCGAGGCCCAGTCGCAGCGCTTTTCAATATCCACGTGAAGCAACAGGTCCTACTACGGAAGGCTACATAAGTCAGTTCAGTGATCAGAGGAAGCCAAAGGCGCGCTACCTGCAACGTAACCCTACCTAGTGAAGCACTGTGGTGTGTCAGGTAACCTTCCGGTTCATGACAGCTTTACCTTTACCTACGACCTGTCATCAGCTAACTATATAGTTTTAATTACCTTACGCACTTTCCTTTTGCCATCGAATGCTTCACATATGTTATTATGAGCTTATCTGTTCGAAATATATACTATCTAAGGGTACTTGTAAAAGCAATGGAATCGACGCAACCGTTTGAAGGGCGATTTGGTTGTCAGATTCCTGCCTTTCAGAAGTCTGAACCAGGCTTCAAAATAACGTTTTCCCAAAGTGTGTCTCCCAGAATGAAGTGTAATTTACGCATAAGCGGATTATCGGTGTGATAAAGACTCGCATTCACTTTCCATTACTGAGCGGTATTCTTTCCAGTAGAGAGACTGAGCTGCATTACATTGTATGGCTCGAAGCTTCAATATATCTCCGTGTTTCATTTTTCATAGAGGGTGACCTCCTAATCATGCTACATACCAAAAATTACCATATAGAACATCGAAGACCTACTCGCTGAACCAAACACATTTCGCGTACTAATTGGAGTTGGGGTGCATCAGGTGATATTTATGTGGCAAGAAAGATGAAATTGCTACTGCCTTTATTTTTCATGTGTAAAAAAATGTGCTGGTAATATTAATGAAACATCAATTTACACAGATGGATTCATCTAAGAAATAAAAATATTTTTGGCACGAATATTTACTGTACATTTCAAGTAGCTACACTAACTTTCGTGGACAGCCTCACTTCGCTGTATCATTTCAATTTTTAACGTACAATGGATGGTATATAATGAGGTGCACGTGGATACGTACAACGATGCTCATTAAATTATGGTGTAGCTACTACACTGACCATAACAAAGTGTGTGAGATTACGCAGATACTGAAACTTCGTACAGAACTAAAATTGGATGTCACTTTGGAACTCAGATAAATATGTTAATCGTCTGTGAACTAATTTATAGCTTATGAGTTTTTCTGTCATTACTTGAAATTTACTCAGTCCCTCCTAATATCTAAATGTCAGATGTGTTACCGCTTAGCTGCTACCATTGAACCAGCCACTGACGACGTGTTTGTTTCTTGCCGCAGGGTCGTGCGACAAGTGCTCCCAGAGACGTACGAGAACGATGCGCACCTCGACGTGACCTACACGGTGTTCGTGTGGTTCGCCTTCCTGCACACATGCAGCACTCCAGCACTGTACGCCTCGTGGACTCTCAGTCCGTAAGTAAATTCTCTACTTCTGTGTGTGTAATAAAGCAGGTTGACGCAGTGGCCGTAGTTCACCTTTTCTTTTTATCGCAGCTCTGAGCTCACTGCTACGAAACAAAGCCATTTAATATATCGCTTCAGGACGGAAGCGCGAGAAGTTAATATTTAATATTGCATGGAATATTCATTCTCAGCGAGACGTTGCGTTATTGCAGTATTCATAGGATCCGTCTTACAAGTACAGTTGCCAGGTTCATTTTCATACTGTAGGTAATACACCGGGAGGTTATAATTAAACTTTCGCTGCTTGAGAGGGCCTCCGTGAGAAACGAGTGATCGTAGAGTAATGAAACTTTTTGGAAACATTGTAGCGACATGTGGAAGAGAAATAATGAAGAAACGATTGGAGGAAACATTTAATTTCCGCACGAGAGGGTAACACTTGTTAATTGTATACCTTGCTTACTCAGCATGACGACCATCTGCATCCACGGCAGCGTGAAACTTTGACCATTTCACAACTATTCGCAATACTTTTCGAATGATGGACTACGGTGTGTTCGGCTGTCGTTACACAGCTCGTTCACTGCATTCAGATGGCATCTTAGGTCCAGCATTCTCAGTCATGGCAACAGTAACTTCTTCACTAATTTGTGACACAATCGTTCCTTGGCTTCTCCTAGGAGAAATTCCTAAATCAGCTTTTAATTCGAAATTTCAAATCGTGTTCTTCAACCCCAGTGCGGAAAGAGAAACCTTTCTCCGTATCCCTTTAATGCGTCTTTTCTCGCAAAGAGCAGTAATACCATTGCTGTTGTTTCGATAAAACAGCTCTACAAATAAAGCACTGTTTACCATGTCCAGACCCATGTTGATTTCTGCAACTGAAATGCAGTCCGATGCCTGTGGTTCAACCTTACATCTCGATATCACTACCGGTGCCTAACGGCAGCTCATGACACTAAATCTACTTACAACGCAAATCCTACAGCGCACACTCTGTGCATCATTCCTATAAAGGTGGGTATCAGTACAGTAAACGGGTTTCCGTCTACACTGGCTGAAGTAGCGAAAGTGTACCTACAACCACCGTGTACTTACTCAGAAGCAATGTTCCTCATGGTCACGAAAAAGACCTGTTCGTGCCTGTAATTTATCTAGAATATCCTCGAACATAGAAATGTATGATCAAAAACGTACAATCATACGTAGATAAGTTACTGACGGTTGTATGTGTCCAATAATACACTCCTGGAAATTGAAATAAGAACACCGTGAATTCATTGTCCCAGGAAGGGGAAACTTTATTGACACATTCCTGGGGTCAGATACATCACATGACCACACTGACAGAACCACAGGCACATAGACACAGGCAACAGAGCATGCACAATGTCGGCACTAGTACAGTGTATACCCACCTTTCGCAGCAATGCAGGCTGCTATTCTCCCATGGAGACGATCGTAGAGATGCTGGATGTAGTCCTGTGGAACGGCTTGCCATGCCATTTCCACCTGGCGCCTCAGTTGGACCAGCGTTCGTGCTGGACGTGCAGACCGCGTGAGACGACGCTTCATCCAGTCCCAAACATGCTCAATGGGGGACAGATCCGGAGATCTTGCTGGCCAGGGTAGTTGACTTACACCTTCTAGAGCACGTTGGGTGGCACGGGATACATGTGGACGTGCATTGTCCTGTTGGAACAGCAAGTTCCCTTGCCGGTCTAGGAATGGTAGAACGATGGGTTCGATGACGGTTTGGATGTACCGTGCACTATTCAGTGTCCCCTCGACGATCGCCAGTGGTGTACGGCCAGTGTAGGAGATCGCTCCCCACACCATGATGCCGGGTGTTGGCCCTGTGTGCCTCGGTCGTATGCAGTCCTGATTGTGGCGCTCACCTGCACGGCGCCAAACACGCATACGACCATCATTGGCACCAAGGCAGAAGCGACTCTCATCGCTGAAGACAACACGTCTCCGTTCGTCCCTCCATTCACGCCTGTCGCGACACCACTGGAGGCGGGCTGCACGGTGTTGGGGCGTGAGCGGAAGACGGCCTAACGGTGTGCGGGACCGTAGCCCAGCTTCATGGAGACTGTTGCGAATGGTCCTCGCCGATACCCCAGGAGCAACAGTGTCCCTAATTTGCTGGGAAGTGGCGGTGCGGTCCCCTACGGCACTGCGTAGGATCTTGGCGTGCATCCGTGCGTCGCTGCGGTCCGGTCCCAGGTCGACGGGCACGTGCACCTTCCGCCGACCACTGGCGACAACATCAATGTACTGTGGAGACCTCACGCCCCACGTGTTGAGCAATTCGGCGGTACGTCCACCCGGCCACCCGCATGCCCACTATACGCCCTCGCTCAAAGTCCGTCAACTGCACATACGGTTCACGTCCACGCTGTCGCGGCATGCTACCAGTGTTAAAGACTGCGATGGAGCTCCGTATGCCACGGCAAACTGGCTGACACTGACGGCGGCGGTGCACAAATGCTGCGCAGCTAGCGCCATTCGACGGCCAACACCGCGGTTCCTGGTGTGTCCGCTATGCCGTGCGTGTAATCATTGCTTGTACAGCCCTCTCGCAGTGTCCGGAGCAAGTATGGTGGGTCTGACACACCGGTGTCAATGTGTTCTTTTTTCCATTTCCAGGAGTGTATTTCGCAGTCAAAAATACATTTCCAAGGTAGAGGACTTAGATGGGAAGAAGTGCGATATTTATATAAAAGTTGCACAAGTTTAAAATCAGGTTGGTTATTACTCCAACACCAAAAACCAACTAAGCTACATAGAGAACCCCCATGTCGACGGTTTTGGCAAATAACGCGGACAACGCCATGGACTGCGATCTGGAATCCACGCACGTACTGCTCTCGAATTTTGACGATGAAAATACAGCTGGTCTGGCGATTCCTACGACATTGGAAAAGGCAAAGAAGATGGCGCCTAAGAGCTAAGGGAATATCTGCACTTCATCTAGTGGAATAGAAGCCAAGCAGACGTCAGTTTCCTGCTCTCTTTGAACAAATGTCGTCCGCACCACTTCCACATGTTCGAAACGCGTAAAGAGAAGGCTGGTCGGGCAGGAACAGAAACCTTCGGCTATAGTTATGAAGCTCGATGAAATGTGACAAATTACACGTTCGTGAATCAGCTATCTGGCATAGACAATTTCACTGTTAGACCAAGAGGAACGAACCCCTATCAAGCTGACACACAAGGCAGCAGCCAATTATAGATACGGTACTTTCACATGTGAACAGTAGTAAATGCCATTCAACACTTTCTTTTTGTCCTCTGACAAGACTGTGAAAGGAGTGGTATGTGCCTTGCTAAATGAACACGAACTGAAACATATCGGCAAGCAAGTAGAATTCATGGCGTACAGTTATGGATCGCAATCGCTGTCGCACCTTCGCTCCCCAAGAAATAATGAGGACAAAATTTGATGTTTATCACGAGTGGTATTCCAAATGTTCAAATGTGTGTGAAATCGAATGGGACTTAACTGCTAACGTCATCAGACCCTAAGCTTACACACTACCTGACCTAAATTATCCTAAGGACAAACACACAATCCCCCTGCCCGAGGGAGGATTCGAACCTCCCCCGGGACCAATCGCACAGTCCATGACTACAGCGCCCTAGACTGCTCGGCTAATCCCGCGCGGCAGTGGTATTCCATACAACCATGGAATCTGGCACATCATGAGAATTGCGACAATTTCGGTGACCACGGAGGACCCACGAGCAAGGCGCGCCGAGCCGCAGTGTTTCATTTTGGTCAAGTCGGTCTTTATGAACTTTTTCGACTTGTAGAACAGAATTCAATTTTTTACCTCAAGAACCCTTTGCAAACTTGTGGTGGAACCAAACCACAGAATGTGTAATAGACAGACATCTGTCCAGACAATCACTCAGGAATTCCAAACTGCATCAGGATCCACTGCAAGTACTCTGACAGTTAGGCGGAGGTCAGAAAGTTAGGATTTCATGGTCGAGCGGCTGCTCAGAACCACACATCATGCCGGTAAATGCCAAACGACGCTTCGCTTGGAGTAAGTAGCGTAAACATTGGGCAATTGAACAGCGGAAAATCATTGTGTGGAGTGGCGGATCACGATACGCAAAGTGGGGATCCCATGGTAGTGTGTGGGTATGGCAAATGCCCGTGATCGTCAGCTGCCAGCGCGTATAGTGCCAACAGTAAAACTCGGAGGCGATGGTGTTATGATGTGGTCGTGTATTTCATGGAGGGGGCTTGTACCTCTTGTTGTCTTGCGTGGCACTATCACAGCACAGGCCTACATTGATGTTTTAAGCACCTTCTTGCTTCCCACGATTGAAGAGCAATTCCGGGATGGCGATAGCATCTTTCAACACGATCGAGCAACTGTTCATAATCCACGGCCTGTGGCGGAGTGATTACATGACAATAACTTCCCTGTAATTGATAGGCTTGCACTGAGCCCTGACGTGAATCCTGCACAACACCTTTAGGATGATTTGGAACGCCGACTCGTGCCAGGCGTCACCGACCGAGATCGATACTTCTCCTCAGTGCAGCACTCTGTCTCTATGAAGAATGGGCTGCCGTTCCCCAAGAAACATTCCAACACATGATTGAACGTAATGCCTGCGAGAGCGGAAGCTGTCATCAAGGCTAAGGGTGGGCCAACACCATATTGAATTCCAGCATTACCGATGGATCATTTTCAGCCAGGTGTTCGGATAGTTTTGATCACATAGTATATTTATACCTTTATTTTTCAATTTAATATTTATCTGCACTTGTACTACCGCAAACATCATCCATTATTATGCTACATATTAACAGTTTTTAATTTAGTTTCTTATGTCATCTGGTAGCATCACACATTATTTGTTTGCATTAAATTCCCGTCTCATGTATACCATGTTAGTTGCTGAACTCCTTGTGTTACATTTTTTCTCATTTATAACCACGTAATAATATAACACCTTGACCTACTACAGCTACCCTTTCTCGCAAAGCTTGACTTCTTTCTTTGTTATGCATCGTTCGCATCTCGCTGCCATTCTATTTTTACCTCATTTAATACTGTAAATTCGGCGCTTCTCCTGATTTCTTTCATGGGCCTGTCCTTCTTTAGGCGTCGACGTTCCAGAGTAGCTATCGCGTTCCTGTAGACTCTTCCTAAACAAAAACAACACCAATATTTTATATATACCAACGATGACATTGCCAGAATTAACGTTTGAGTGGTGCTATTATTGGAAGTTCCTCCCGATAATTCATTGACTAGCCAGTACAGTGGTCTCTATTCCCTGGACGGATCATGCAGTCCTCTTTAAATTTCGTGACAGCCTCAGTGAATTCGTGTGCAGTGCCTCTGCTTCCTCCGTCCTCCTCAGATCCTCTTTTTCTGGTTGGTGTATGTAGGGCGATCCTTGCGAGAAGCTGCAAAGGAACTGCTATTCACCTTGTGTATCTTTGCTGCTGGAGACAAATAATCACACTTTCAGAAAATACCATCCCTACAACCCGAAGATAGTGAGAGCGAGATGTGGGGTAAGAGAACTATTGTACAATCAGTCTGACAGTCAATGAATCCTAGTTGCTGATCAGCACAGCACATGAGAGCACAGAGAGAAAACTGTGGATCTTTTAAATGACGATCATCTTGGCTTAAGACAGTTTCAGGCCCAAGCTTTGATATTATGGCTCATAATGGAAACAAATCTTCACAAAAATCAGGACACGTTCCTAGGTAGGCATTTTCACATTTTCAGCCTTATAGGGTCGCTTTGTTGTTAAGACCCCTTTTCCTCAGGAACGGGTAGAAATATCAAATTGGAATGTATGTCAAATAACTGAAGTGCAGCTAATCACAGAGGTCCGTTGTGATATGTAATTATCATACGGCAGCGAAACATGGTAGACATTCTAATGCATTAATGCAGAACCAATTTATACTGGAAAAAATTAGTTCTAGTTTTAGTCACAAGATGAAAATCTGGCACTACGAAGGCAAGAAAGGCATATAGAAATATTTCTATACGTTGTGCATTAGGAATGGGACGTGGTCAGGAAAAGTCAAACAAGGCAGAAAGCCATGATGCTGATTTTACTGTTAACCACTGCTCTCGCTATTTGTTTAATATGAGCACCGTTGACGTCGACGAGACGCTGTAGAGCGCCAGATTTGCACCTGGTGCCTAAAAATTCAACTATTTTTTTCAATGTAAATCAGTTTCGCATTAATACTTTAGCATATCTGCAAAGTACCTCCGTCATACGATAATTACATCCAACACTGGACACTTGAAAGTACCTGCGCTTTAATTATAACCACCCAGCACTGAGGCTCAAATGGCTCTGAGCTCTATGGGACTTAACTTCTGAGGTCATGAGTCCCCTAGAACTCAGAACTACTACCTAACTAACCTAAGGACATCACACACATCCATGCCCGTGGCAGGATTCGAACCTGCGACCGTAGCGCTCGCGCGGTTCCTGACTGTGGCGCCTAGAACCGCACGGCCACCCCGGCCGGCCCAGCACTGAGGTCTACGGTCCCGTGGCCAACTAGAAAATCGAAGCTTCGAAGACAGTGAATTTTAAAAATATTGCCTTTCATGTAACATATTCTGATACTCGCAAATTCACGCATCAAACCTATATGGCACTTTTCTTTGACCTAGAAACATGAAATAAGACTAGAAACAAAATGTGACAATACAAATAAAGAAAAAATCCGAAAATTGTTGCTTTGTAATTACATCGCAGTAGAATATATATATAATATATATAATTTCATTTCTTGCCTATTTGTCTGTCTGTCCGTCTGTTAAGAACCCTCAGAATGCGACTTCCCTGTCGCACTTGCCCTGTAATGATGTCACTCGTGGAGTAGCAACTTTAATGGGTATCAGTACACCTCGGTACTTTGGGATTGTTCCGTTGACTTGGTTCTGTTCCGGAGGACGCAGCTCTTGTGACGGTCCCTTGTTACAGGCTGGAGAAGGAGAGGCTGCGGCTGTACTTCCGCTTTGGTGAGCGCCGGCGGCTACGGAACCGCAGCCAGTCGGCCTTGGGGGCGGTGGTGCAGCAGCAGCAGCAGCCGCCGCCGGAAGCCGGTCTGGAGTCTCCGGAGGATGATGAGGAGGAGGGGGAGGAGCCGGAGGAGGAGGTGGAGGAGGAGCGAGAGGGCAAGTCCTGAGGGCAGGCCGCCGTGGGCTCCCCCACCTCCACCAGCAGTCGCAGGGTCCGAGTCTGAGGAACCGCGCTCAGCTTCCTGGCAGGAAGGCCGTGTGCGCGGCTCTTTGGAGAGGACCCACTGCCGACCGACCACGCCCTCTGTGTTCTGCCCACGGTTCAAGTGCAACGGGAACCCTGGCTGCGTCTGCTTACCAAGCTGGAAACATTCACAGAGTACTTATTCCATTGTTACAGGTTACGCTCCGGCAGCCATCGTTCTATTACTGGAGGTTCGAAAAATACGGTTCGTGTGGACAAATGAATAAATTTTGTTGCAGCAGCTACAAAGTGCACATGAAAATAGTCGTCAAATGCGTAAAGAAAGACCCAAACACACAGTTCACTACTGTTATAGTTATTTCGAATCAATCTGCTGAAGATTAAAGTTAATAAAGTGATGTGGATTGCCAACACAGAATACATATAATGTTCCAAATATTTTGAGTCAAACTATTGAACGTCGAATGTGGCAAAATGCAGTATATGAACGAGACAAAATAAGCCTTATATTCAAAACATAAGATAAATTAGAGAAATTCCCTCATCAGTGACTTTGAGGTCTTTGAATATGCAGTAAGTACGGTGGAGTTGGCACATACTTTGAATGGTTTATAGTTCCTTACAGCCACAATCATTGACTGATTTCCCAGAGAACATCTCTTAAAGTAGCTATTGTATTTACCATCTCATTTTGCAGTTCACTGTCTTCCAGGTTATCCGTTCTAGATGCTTCGGTTGGAACAGAGATTTGAGAAGGCATCGACTGTTTTGACGCATTTTAGCTTCCTGCTGTCTGTAATTGACAGAGAATACTCGAATAATAGAACAAATTTATTTTGAACTTACTCTTCTAGGTGAATGACGATGCCCACCATTTCCGATATTAACCGTGGTTCGCTCGTACGTGACACACTCTATGTGTCAGGGCGAAAACCAGGCTGGAAGTAAAATGCGTGTTCCTTTGACGCAGAAAGTAATCACTGCATGTTTCACTTAAGCGGCGTATCCACCCAGTTTATATTGATCGAAATGAGCACACCCTGTCTAGAAGAGCTATACGTTGCTCTTGGATAATTTTTTATATTTTTTGCAGCCTGAGACCTTCTAACACAGTGTTTCGTGTTTCTTAAGGACCGTGACAAGATGACTTGCAGGAACGTGAAAATCACCTATCCCTTGGGGAACAATAATTACTTACCAAGCATTTCGTCTACTTTCTGTTAATGCCGCTGTCAGTATGAAGACAGCGACGTTTATAGAGATAGTTCCACACGTACCTATTCTGATTTTTGTTCTACGAAGCACTGAATATTCATCAAGCTCTCAAACTCGTTGTACAGAATACCACCAGTTAGGGCCCTGAATTGATGTGTTCAGTGTGTCACTATTATCATTACTTTACAAAGCAAGCCATTTCATGTGCGGACATAGGAACTGGATGTCATATCACAGCTATAAGGAGAGTATTTGTCAAGTTTCAAAGTGAAATTCGGAATTTTCAGAACAAGGTTGGTAGAAGTATGTGGGCCTCGCTTTCCGCATACATACTTCGTTGTGAATCGCATGTCTCTGTCGCGAAGTAGTGAGACTCTTCATTTCACATGTCACTCATGTTTTCGGCTGTATGCTATCGACCAACAGCACAAGCTTTCGGGCACAAACCGCACATGCCAGCTTGTTTTCCTTCGAACGTTTCCTGCTTCACTGGAAAAAAAGTTCTTGCTTTTATTACTGTTTCCCATGATCACGAACTGAGTAATTAAAATATTTATCCCTGTATCTCCGGTAGTGACACATCCCAACATGTATGAAAATTTCAGCCTTCGTGTTTTGTGACCGTTTGTTAGTATTCCGAAACTCCTCTTGCACAAAGTTTACAGTAATTTCGCTTCTCAGTATTGATTCGGACTAGCGTTGCTGGAACATCTGTGGAAAATCTGTAGTATGTTGACAAATTATGAACGGACTATTTTCCAGTATTTATTCACGCGCATTTCCTAACGGTAGCACACCTTAATGCTAAGCTTAACAGATGTCATTCATTTCTTTGTCTTAAAGCTGAGAGCATGTGTACGTTTAAATATCCCAACCTTGAAGTAAAAATTTAATTTCGTTATCTCATTTCCCATTGAGATATCTAAATACTTCTCTTAATTGACAAGCAGTTAAAATGTTTGACTTCCTGACCTTTTCAACTCGGTATAACATAGTGAAGAGAGCTCAAGTGGATTTCACACGGAAGGTGCATACTATCGTAAAGGCGGAACTGAAAACTGTACAAAATCGTACTCGTGTCGATCATACCGAAATTAAACGCCGTTATCACATGACAGTTTGTATGAATCATCAATGACAAGCAACTTCTTCTTACAGTTTGAACAGATATATTCAAAACGAGTAGACTTAACGATGAGCCAGTGTGACTCCCTGAGCTTAGTCTTGTGTTACGTTCACTCTGAGAGGTATATATGTACGACGTATCTAACCAACTACACCTTTTCCTTTTACTTTTCTTAATAGTAATGGGATCTGGCTGCCGATACTACTTCTGAACACACCTCTTGATTTTTGTGCACCCACCTTTCCATGGGTTGAAAGCAGTCCAGATCACTCAGCTTCTCTCATTGTTTCACCTTATAATAAATATTTTATTGTTTCGTGACTGATGTGACATGATGGGGAGACAGAAACTTACAGCCGCGTCCGTCAAAATTTATAAGTAAATTCAAAGTAACCACCAATGGGATTGGGCTGCTCAAAGTAAGCAAGACTCATTAGTAACTTTAGAGTGTCTATTTTGACACGAGAAATGAGGTGCCATCACAGCATCAGAGGAACTACAAACACGAATTTTTTTCCAAGAACTACACCAGAAATAACAGGGAATAATATTTCCGTGTGACTTCGTCACTGGAAGTGCAGTGCCCAGATAAGCTGCTGTGGAGTTGTTAAATATAATAATGTAGATACTAGGCGGCGATTAAATAACAGTCGGCCATTTTTTTATGAACTTGAAAAATTAGAGCTCTCATGATGCGAATAAAACTCTGCGAGTGTAACATTGTGGTGAGTTACCAACCATTACGCCTCACAGGTCGCGGTGGGTGAAGCGGATATCCCTTTCGAAATGCTAATGCTAGCCACGATAGGAAGCAGACAGGATGCTCATCGCAAATCTGACCAGTGAGGTGAACTTATCGTGGGCAGCTACACATGTGCAGTTTCGGCGGCTGTTAAGGAATGCAACGGGTGCTATGCTAACTGTTGTTGCTGTGTCTCTAGTCAAGAGGATTCCAATAAGCATAAGCCGTGAGACATCACTCGCACATTCGCATACCTCAGATCATGGCACCTTAAGAACTTTCTGGTTTCCTTTATACGTAAACATTAACGCTTCCCGCCCCAGACTACCATGGTGCTATTAGGGACCAGCAGTCTCTTTGCCACAATCAGGCCTCATCTCCTTCTCATATTCACCTCAACCGACACAAAGGTAAGGCACCCAAAACAATTGCGTCTAAAAGATAGGAAGAGGATAAACCAACGGCGCAAGTGGTGGATAACTTCTTAACACGGTTGCTGCACAACGCCAACGTCCTCAGTATCTCCCATGCTCTTACTTCCATCAAAACTTTCACAACATGTACATCAATAAAGGACATCTAGAGACTCGTTGAAATCTTATTTTTCTTGGTCATTATGCATTCCTGAAAGGTATCTACTGTTCGGGCTGTGTTAATGTGGAAGGAAAATTTTACGCTGTGTGGAATACTGCAACTGCGGAAGTGTAAAAACTTATGCTGTGTACGGCAAGGAGTGCAAAGTAATGGCTCAAAAAGTTGTGAAAGTGAATTCTAAATTTTAATAAGTGAATGTTATGTCACTGAACTTCTTTCGATCGGAAACATACTCCTAGGATCAAGAGGAAAAAAAATGAATGTTGTGTACGTTACCACGAATGCATAACGCATTCCTCTCAGTTCTCCTCCGCTTTCTTCATAAGCAGTACATACATCATCATGCCATTGGAAACTATTGCTGTAAGTAATGTGCTTCAGTATCCATGCTACAGTGTGGAAATTTACGAAGTTTGTTTAAAATTAAAGACGAGTTACTTTATTCAGTGCGAAAATACAGCTTATTTAAATAAGGTGAGACTTTCATGCATCGAACGTTTTTAACATTCGCAACAGAATAATAGTTGGTAATATGTGTATATCTAACATGTAAACATGGAGCAACATTTACAACACGATTTTATGTTAACTTCTTAAAAATTATTCTCAGAAAGTGCATATTTATCAGCATCAGAGGAATAATACTGGTATAAAGCTTTACTCCACAGGCGCAAATCAATGCGAACAAGATATTACTATATGCGAATTATATGTAAGTGTTAAATGTTGTGTCAGAAGTTGTATTTACATACATTTTTCTAAGTGTGTACTTTACGAAGCTTTCCAAAATGTGTCCTCATTAAAGAGTGTACCAGCTTTATTCTTTTGTCACTCGTAGTTAAGTGCAGCTGATTTCTTGTGGGGGCTGCGTAATATGTTTACTTGCTATGATTGTTTATGTGCTAAATGTTGATCTGCGAATGTACCAGGAAACAAAAATAAAGGGTTTGAAATGAGGAGTGCACGAGTCAGCATATCCATAAAATGGAACCACCACAACAGCAAGATTTTGCTGTCCTTTCTTCTACTTCTGACAAGTCTTTAGATATCCCAAACACTGCTCACACTAATGATAAGTGTTTCGCTTGTCTGAGAAACTGCATGCATTGCTTGTTGGTAAACCAAGGTGAATGAGAAGCCTCAATCATTTGATATATATAGCGTCTAAATTGTTCATATAACAATTTTGAAGAATGAGAAATGTTAATTTTTTAATCATATTTATTTTCCTGTTGGAATTGGGTATACGATTTTTTCCTTTTGATGGTGTCAGTTTGAGCAGGTACTGAACAATGATGACATAAACATCTACAGTCAAATAAAATTAATTTAATTGTGTGCACACTTAAAACTTAATATGAATCCAAAAGAATATCACAAGAAACTGCATTGTACTGTAAAATGAACACAAATTAAGGTATCATTTAATAGCCTTAGCAGTTCAAATCACGTACAAAATGGAGATATCGCACAATAAAACAATCTTTTGAACTTCATTTTTACCTTGAAATACTAGTACTGTTCCTCTACCATGATCCACTCCAGACTGCAACCAGCCACCACTGCTTTGTCCTCATTAACGTGCTGATCGACAGTTCCTGAAAAGTTCTACTTAGGAAAATGCCTCATTTTTCAGGGCTGGGAGGGGATTGGGGAGATGACAGCCAATCTCGATTCTTGGAGTTGGTTAAATTATGATGTTTAGACTAAAATCAAAATTTGCACAGCTAACAATCAAACCTCAAATGCCTGAAAGATACGGGCTTTTCAGCATTTACCGAAAATAAACGGCTTACAGACGATAAAAGATACCAAATAGTCGTTCTTCACGCAAACTAATATTTTTGTAACTACTACAACTTTTCTGCAGTTCAAAACATATAAATGTTTCATGTGCATTGTGGTCACATTATACAAATTGAAATCTTTGCCTAAACAAAAGAAGTTGGTCGTAAGATTCACGAAACGTTTCGGCCACAGACGGTTTCTATAGGTGGTTTCTGTAAACAAATAAAAATTATGGTAATTATTGACTGAATTCTGGGACAAACAGAAACATGGAAGAATAGTTCTTGTATACAGAGTGTCTACGCTTACTACATGAAAAGTTTCTGAATGCACTGAAATGTCACCTAGTAAAATAATTCCCTCATTGAAACCTTAAAGCTGGAAAAATTACAATTATGAAATACCTTAATCAGTTTTGTTTAGTTTCATATGTCAGGAAGCAAGAGCTTGTCACAAAGAGAAAATTATCCATAAAATAAATTTAAATAAAACTGCAATCGGTCATAAAATATGGATACCTCATTAATAAAAGTTTAGAATAATTGAAAAAAGATAAAAAGTTTTATAAAAGTGAAGAAGGTTGAACAACAAGAGCCTAAAAATATAAAATAACGACGAAGTTAAATGGCAAGTATCAAAAATTGAATTTAAAAGCAGAAAAAATATTTCACTTTCTTATTCATCCCAAAATTGTGAAGCGAGAAATAGTGTTTTAAAAGTTAAAAGCTAAAAGCTTGCTGGCTTCAAAAAGAATATGAGTTTCTGATGGTTTCTGGCTTAATTAGTAAGAAATTGAATAAAGACGAAATTTTAAGAAATGGAATATTTATGAGATAACACACTTTGAAGCTCACCAGGAAGATAATACAAGCAGAAGTGATGAACGAAAAGCATTTATTTATGAACCACAACATACTGTAACATTTTTCTCTGTTTTTGCTGTCTTGCCCTCTCATACTAACTATCCTGCTGCTGAGGGGGGATCCATGTGGGCAGTCAGCTTCTAACTAACTTTGCTTGAAAGTTTATGATACACAGTACAGCAATGATCTCTGAAATGATAGTTCTCAACCGCACAGTTACACAAACTTAATTCCAAATATTCAGTGTGTGCTTCGAAGCATATGCGAGACACTGGAATGATGGAATGAGAACCTATGGTTGATATATCTTTCCTTGCAACTGCACATTGCTTCAATAATTTTCTCCACACACATGTTCCATTCAATAATATTACTCTATTAGACTGAATCAAAATTAAGGAAATCATATCAAAAGTAGCACAACATTATGAACATTATGTGTTATACACAGCAATGTTGACAGCACCCACTGTGACATGTGATGAAATACAATGATGTATATGGGGAAGGGTTGAGCAGCTGCATTTGATTCCATAGTGCTGTCAAGACATTAACAGTAAGATTGTATGTACCTAGTACATCTTATAGAACTACAGGCCATGGAAAGTATTAGAAAAAACTATGTGTCAGGATCATATGGTAAGTACAACTGGAGTATCACGATTCGATATCGATATCTAAAGTAGCATCCAAAAATCGGTAATATCAGAACACAACTATTGATACCAACAGTGTTGGGTGGTATTGATTGTTTATGCTTTTGACTGTTCTATTGAAAACAAAAGAACGTACTTATAACACAAGGCGAGTTATACAATAACGCTACACCATCTGCATAAACATGTTCCAATCTAATTTCGTTCCCAGTGTACAAACGACATCAATGCTGAAACTACGGTGGCAGCTTAACTAACAAATATAAACAAAAGATGTGTATTTGATCAGTCAGCTGTGAGCAGAAATTGTTAAGTAGTGGATGTGCGGCTGTTGTGTCACAATTGTGTCACAAATCGCAATGTAGGAATATCTAGAAATCAAGTGTGTAAGACAGTGGGAGATTTTGAGGAAGAGAAAAGTCTATAGAAAATTGGTACAGCACACCTTCACTCCCAAACAAAAACAATGAGGCATAGGCACCTGCTACAACCTGATTGAAATGCAGAAATGTACAGCTTTATTTAGAAAAAATTCTTCACTGGAATGGTAATATATAACGTGAAACTGCTTTCTGTGGCTGCTACTGTTTTGTACTAGTGAACATAATTTTCACACATTTTAGCTAAGTTCGAAACACTTCAGTGAAAGCCAGAATACATCGTCCTGTGTTCTATGAAATATTTGATTAAATTTGTTAAAGTAGGTTTAATTTGTTGTGCCTTTGGTATCAGGGTTTATCAAAATTTTAGTATTTATTTTACTTATCTCAACTTAGGTTGATCTAAAATAACTGGTAGTTAATGTATCATAACTGTTGTTAAGCTATTTATAGAAATGAAATGTACATCGTTTCCTACGATATCTAATTCCTTCAGAAAAATTATTTTTTATGTTAATTGTATGTACTTAATTCTTTTTAAATATAAGTATTAACTTATTTATTCTTAATGGATAAGCTTCAAAGTTATGAACTTGTAATTTACTTATTTTAGAATATAATAGTAGACTTTGAAGCAGCTGTCTTTAAGATTACATTTTAATCAATTAATTATTTTACAATTTGACTTTATAATTAGTTTAAGTTTTGTATTTATTAAGATCCTTGATTTAAGTAATCTTTGTAATAATGATAGAATTAGTATATTTATTTGTATTAAAAGTTTGTTGTTGTTAACTTAATGTAAGGAACTAGGCAAAATTCTTTTCCACCTGTTTCTCAAAAATATGTTCTTTTGAAAATATTTCGAGGACTGGTCTACTCACATAGTGAATTTTTAAAGGTTCATGGTGTTTTACCATGCAAGGGTAGCATAATCATTAGTACCTTAATTAGTGGCTGCAGTGGTTGGCTTGGCTTAAATTCCTGAGAGGAAGAGAAGAACCCTACAGAGTTTAACATTTTATTTTTATGTAGTTTTTTGTTGGTATTTCTATATTTGATGATTTTTTTTTGTTGGGGTGACATGAAGAATAAATAAACTTTTCATTATTATTTCACTGATTTATATTTGTTGTTTCGATCCGTAATTTATAATCATAAGGTTACATCACCTTAGGGATAACAGGGTTTTTTTTTCATTTTGAGCTCATATCGACAAAGCAGATTGTGTTGTCAATGTTCTATTGAGAAACATTTTGGATTCAGGAGGCCAGTAATTAGGGCTGTTCCACCTTTAAATTCTTACGAGATCTGACTTCAGACTGGCATGAGCCAGGTCAGTTTCTATCCTGCAGTTATTTACCCATATTAGAACCGAGTGGCCATATTAGTAAATTGTTTTTATTTTATTGATTATATTAATTGATTCCTATTTCAACAGATAATTGTGTTGAATTTAGAATTCACTCATGTAGATCTTTTCTACACATACGATTGATAGTTCATAATTTATTTGATTATTTGTTTTTTAATTAATGTGGTTCTTTTAAGGTTTTTTCTTTTAAGGTTTTAGATTATATCCAAATTCGCAAGGGTCGAAATTAGGTAGGATTTGTTGATATCTGTCAACCTTTTAGTGATGCTATTAAGTTAATTTGTAAGGAGCAACCTATTCCTATTATATCTCAATATTTACTGTATTATTTTTCTCCTGTTTGCAATTTAATAATTTCTTCATGTGTTTGGGTGATTTTTCCTTATTTGATGTACATGTATTTTTTAATGTTGTGTTAAATTAGGTGTTTATACTGCTGGCTGATCCTAAAATTCAAATTGTTCTTTGTTAGGTTCTTTACTTTCTGTTGTAGAAGCAAACAGTCGGAACGCACTGGCAGTTCCAAGTCCACATGCTATAGGGAGTTGACCCACCTGACAGTGGTGTACACAGTTGATAATACTGAGGATGTGCAGGGCTCAAACTGTCAACTCGTGGAGTCAGTTTACCGTCACCTCAGGTGCTCCCTTCTTGTAGCCTCACAACCGTCCCCATTCATGGCCGCTGCGGCTTGTCTCTTCGGCTTTGGCATGCAGGGGGCGCCATGGCACTAAGACAGAGGCGACACGGCTCGCATCAACGACAATGTGCCTCTAACCAACTGGCCAGGATGGAATTTACCAAAAAGAGTAATTTTAACGCAGGGGTAGAGCCATAACAAGTATCAGATCACGAAAGGTATCATTTTGATGAATGAGGACCAATGATGTGTCAAACAATGCACAAGTGGCCGGATGCCAGAGTGGATCTAATTAGTAGGTTCCAAAATTCAGACTGGGGATGATAAGTTAAGGCTGGAAATGAGTTGTGTAAAATCAGAAATGAGTAGATTAATTTCTGAAATGGATTCCATCAGTGATGAATAAAAGTTACAAATGGGTAGTGTACAATCAGAAATGGTTAGCGTGAATCAAGAAACCAAAGAAAAATTTGATTCAACTTCAAGCTGCCTTGTTGAGTTTTAAGCAGGAGCACAGCACCAAATACATGAGGAAGAAAAAAGTTAAAGCCCGATACCTCCTAGATCATCAAGAATGTCCAAAGGACATTGAAATGTTAGAAAAAAGGCTAACAGGACTATTGGACCAAATGTCCAAACTCTCAGAGACATGCAAAAATATACAATAAAGTCATTACTTTGCAGAACGAGATTTTGAAGATTGAAATTAATTTTACCAATAAATCTGAAAAATTAGATTAAAATATTTATTGTGAATCAGAGAGTACTGAAAAGCTAGCTAAAAAAGTAGAATATGTGAGCTGGTAATATTAAAAGTAAAGTGCAATTAATAGATAATTAGATTGTATCTGAGCTGCGATAAAACTAATATTAAAGAGAAAATATATTATTGTTGTTTATCTAGGATCTCTGTTCATGAGACTTTCATCCGATGACGGAATTTTTACGGTTTTGTCCAATCAAGCAAACCCCTCGGAATTCAGGAATGATTTTGAGGAGCTGTTGGTGAGTGTGTGGTCCGAGCATGAGAAAAATTTCATTTATACGAGTTCTTTTGTCAGTTCATGCATTGCTATGGTCATCTGACCCAACGTAGCGGTGTAAAATGCATATTTAAACAAATATTGGTAACACATTAAACAAAATGATGTGTTTACAGATTTCTGGAATGGGTTAAAGCTTACGCCAGGTCGAGAGTCAGTTATAGACTTTGGAAGGTGTTCGTCTCACTTCTGTCTCATTTGTCAGAAAATATGAAACCAGGAGTTGTTGTAATGGCTTTAGAAGGTAGACTGCCCTGCAAACGACTAAAGACAACCTTACCGCCTATAGATATAATCCAAATAAATCTATTGGGTATTTGTAAATAGTAGAAAGAGTGTCTGTTACTGAAGGGCAAACACATAACAATAGACTGCAAGATAGGACTTTCAACAACAGGTAGACCAGGAAGTAAATTCCGAGGGGTCTGATTTTAAAATTGGAATGTAAATTTCTGAGGGTGTTGCAATAACATGAGAGTGCCCTCCGAAACAGTGATTGGGGAACCTTATGACTTTTAAATGAGATACGAATCACAATTAGTTTGATTTATTTCGATAAAATTAGTGACAAAACAAATGGCAACTAGTGACAACATTAACAAAATAGCGCATTGACGCATCTGACATACGAATAGGGAAGAAAATATGCTGTTGTGGCGCAAGTGCAATAATTGTAATTGCAAAGTGTCCGGTGATTAGCGAGATGTTCATTGAAAACAGATAGTACTACGGCGTATATCTGTGTTCGGTGTTGAAAGCAGATTGTTTGCTGTAGTTAAAATATAAGTCTTCTGAGTGAAGCTTGTGTTAATCACATTACTATATAATGGCTAATGTCCCTAAACGTCGTCTCACTGTTGTAGCTCGGCAACGCAATAGTACTGCAGGGGACGCTGATGTGACTGCAGAATCAGTCATTAGCAGAACCATAGAATCTACTCACCATTTTCTAAGTGCAGTTCAGTCCGAAATTTTTCCAAGTTCTCAATACATCTTCAATTTCGTTTAGATTCAATGCCCTTTTTCCAGCTTACTTTTCATCTTTCCAGTAGAATTTCGTAGTATAATCCTCTGTAATTACTCAAACTAGAAGCCATTGATGCACATTGGGGACCATTTTAATGTCCAAAAATGTTCAAACGTGTGTGAAATCTTATGGAACTTAACTGCTAAGGTCATCAGTCCCTAACTTTACACACTACTTAACCTAAATTATCCTAAGAACAAACACATTCACCCATGCCCGAGGGAGGACTCGAACCTCCACCGGGACCAGCCGCACAGGACCATTTTAATCAACGAATTATTTGCACTGTACTTCTGAATGTAGCAATAAAAATTGAGCAAAAAAATCGTGATGATGTGCGCCATTTTGAAAGAATACAAATGCATTGGCACCAATTTTTTCTGCCATGTTGGTTACATCTCTTATGACTTCCTAATGGGGAACGCATTGCAGGTCAGTATATGTGATGGATAGTAGTAGAGAGCTAGAAAAAGAGCTTAGCGGACGAGGAACCTCGTAGATGCCAAAGGTCTTCAGTGCCTTTTCTTAGCAATATTATATTATAGTAGTCACAAATTCATTTAAGTGCCATTCTCTCCATTGCTATGTCGTTTGTGGATAATAGTTGTCCTCAGCTGTTGGGAATTATTGTCCATATTTCCCGTAATATATTCAGCACTTCTTCCCTCCAGCTGTCACGCAAGCTTACATGGGAAAATAGCATACACTGAAATTTACTGTTAATGTAACATAGCACTCACATCACAGGGTGCCGATTCGATGCAGACATCTAGAAAATGAGCCGTCACTGAATTTCATCCATATTTTTTTGTGTCTCCTGTTTCCTCTGACCGGCATACACCGTCATATTGGGAGAATATCAATCCGTGTCTTTTAGGAACATTAATATCTTACTTTTTGAATTATTTTACCTTTATTACAACTCTTGAAAAGACGTCATTTGCATGAACCTAGCCATTTAATTTCGTCTCAGATTAAATTCACGTGTCCATGGTATGTTTACCGCCCTTTTTAAACTAATTCGCTTCGTCCTCTGTTATTAATTATTAGTTACTTCAAAATAGCCAATTTTTAGCTCTGAATGTAATACATTGGCCGATGTTGCGTTCCACCTGCGTACCAGGTAATCACTGACGTTACTTAATGATTACAATGCCACGTTTTACTACTCATCATATCGACATACGAACAATCATGGGATGTTTTCGCCTATGAGCTATTCGTGTCGACCATCACTGATTGTTACCTTCACTATCGATGAGTCATAGTACACGGACTCCTGTAAGATGATTATGTCACACACTATATAAAAGATATTCACGTTTATCGTCACTTAGGTTTCTCAACGGTCAGAACAAAACTTCAACCATGTGCCCCAGTCCATCCACTTCCTCACCCCTGTGCCATTTAATACTTCTATTCCTACACCTGCAGTTTGCAGGCTTGCTTAGATTACAAATATTGATTCGCTGTCACTGCTCTTTCTGAGTTCACTGATGTCACATTCTCGATTGGCATCTTCCCCAATGTCACCAAATTGTCCACGATGTCTTTCATGAAGCCAACTGTTAGCTAGAAATAATGTTCTAACTTTTTATTTCAGGACAGAAACAATTCATACACTGTCGCACTATGAGCCCTACCATGGACAAGACCCTGCAGTCCGTTCAGCGACATGTAACCCTCCCGCTATATTGTGTGATCCCTTATAATCTTTCACTTGTCGCCAGGCTAACTCTATAACACTGATATTACCCATGTTCGACGGTAGCCTCATGAAAGAATTTCCATAGCTGGAAAGTAGCGTATCAAAGCAATATGTCTCGTCTTTGGGTTTTTTCCGTGTATTTGTGTGGAAAGCAAACATTTTCACATTTCTCGTTCACAAGTCCTGCCGTGCCTTTCAAATAATGAAGCATTTCTTCTTTTAGAGAACATTTTGCTGATGATTGATCGCTCTCTTTCCCACGATATGAAGCGTTGTCTATAATTACAACATATTGTTTTACAGTATGGCGAAATTGGGAACAATATTAACAGAGAGATTCCAGGAGTTCAGTCAATTTTTTGTTTCCATTTTCTGCAGATAATGGAAACAACAACTCGGTTAAACACCCGTAAGCTCACTATTAATCAATCACGCCGATAGAACCTGGGTTCAACCTTCCCCTCTACCACATCTCATAATTAGCAGAGTTCGTCCGCCTACGCGATCGTCAGTAACTGTTTCCATGTCGGAATTTAATTCACACGCTTTACCGACGCCTAAGTGTACTCCAAGATGTACAGCAACCACCCTGTTTGGCGCACGTAAGTTGCTTTTCACTACTACTACTACTTCACTATGTTCCAGTATCTTCTGAAAGTCATATTTCAATCAACTCAAATCTCATCAACATAAAATACTGACGTAAAGTCTCTTAACTTTCTTGCCACCTGCAAATAGACTGTTCTCCAGTTTACAATATTTTATTTTTCTATTGACAACTGTCTTCCTGATACACATTATTTTCCATCCAAACCCCTTTTTTCTGTAGAACACGTCTAACTATTGTGCTTTTCGACTGGAAATTAATTTTCTCTTTGACAACAGGCAGAAGTTTGGTACGTATAGAAATAACCTACTGTCTGCCATAAAAATCTTTAACTATGTCCTTCGTAACACAACGACCGAAACTGTCAAAGTGAACATTCTTTTCCAAAATCCCGTTCTTGTCTGGGAGTTGGCAAGAAACTGTTTTCTTCATTATAGCAAAGGAACTTTCTTTCACTGAATCCGCTGGTACTCCATACAACAATCCTTTATTTTTGGTGCAGTAAGATGATTTTATTAGGCTTGAATTCGGCTCTCGACAGATAATTACTATTACCCTTCCACAAACGGACAGGTCCTTAACGTTGGATTAATAGTTACAAAAATTTCATGAAATCAATGTTCCGTTGTCCATTGATGTCACAATACATTGTGACCAATGCAGCTGGCTTCGGTTTAGCGACAATCGTCGTTTTCTTGATTTCTGAGCACAGAAATCGGTAGTTTTAAGTGTCAGGGGAAAAAACGAGGTATGTCAGTTTTTATGAAACGTGAGAAAATGCGATTTTAGTGTTTCAACTGTGATTACTGCAATATATAAGTACATACATGTTAGACTTATCGGATGTGGAAATAGCGTTATTGGCGACCAGTTTGTTTCCAGAATGAAATAATATCCCAAAATGTAGTCAAACGTCGCTCTGTAAGAGAAAAGAAACAGGTAAGTCAAATGAAAAAGACGCAATAATGTCATTAATAATTACGACTAAACAACTTCCCTTTGTGATAATACAGTGACAGTACTCACATCACGAATATTTAGCTATGAGGTAACTGTCTGAAGAACTTCACAGCATCAGGATGGCAAAACTTTACTGGGCTTTAAAAACCTTCATATTTTAGTCTGTGAATCGGAATGAGATCTAGAATAAAAATCAGCATTGTTCGAGTTACATTATAGCGAACAGTAAATAACTGCAAAGCTAGGCAATTGTGCAGAAGACAACTAAAGAATTCCGAAGTTAAACATTCAGTTAAAAGCAGGTATGGGTATTTCAAGCAGCCCAACGATTGGTCGCCGTTCTTGTGATGTCCCTATGATGACAGTTTGCATTTCTCTCTGATAAGTTTTTTGACATTTCAGCCTAACTCAGTGACTGGACTCAGATGATATTATCTTAACAGGCAGCGTTTTGCAGAGCACTTTGACTCCAACAGTACTTTCTAATCTTGCAGCATTTTTTATTAACACCGACCACAGTGAAAGGGGATGGCATACGCTTGGATGCTTCGACTATTTCGCTCAAATTTTCGGCTATTTCAATCAGTGCCTTTGCGTTCCATAATCTAAAATTTTTTGTTGACTTACCTGGCTCTTACAACAAAACTTTGGATGCTGTCTCTCGACTCGGATTTTTTACACTTTCATCCTCTCAACAGATGTGTATGATCAATCTGAATCGAGCTGTAGCAATAACTCAATTTCGAAAAAACTGACTTACCTAGATTTTTCCCCTGACTCATCAATTGTTCGGCTAATGATCTTTAATCAATATGGATTGTCTTTTTTCATGTCACTCAGAATTGGACCATGGCGAGAGCCAAAACTGGACCACTTCTGTGTTATTATAAGTCGCAAAAATTATAATACGTCGTTGCCGCAGATCAGCCACTGACAATGAGACGGCTATGTTTCCTTCTAGGAGATAGCTCTGTGTATTCTTCATGTGCACATGGTTGTTTCCCCTTTCAGTAAATCTCCCTCATCTGACAGTGGTCTTCTCCTTACGTGGGGACAGCAAAGTGCCGTGTAGCCCATCAACTACACACTAATACTGGAAGTGCGTGGGAGCCCTGTTGCAGCAGTGTGCGATTAGAAGCTGACTGTCGTTCCTGGCCGTAGTAACTTGTGGAGAAACTTACTTTAAGATGAGTTCACAGTCATGAAATTGTGTTTTGACACACTTAACCGCAATCTGAAGCAATGTCACATAAATCACTGTCCTTTGAATGGCTGCCTATGACAAAATTTCCAGTGAATTACTATGCTAACCACCGCACAACCTCGTCTCGTAAGGATCACCAGCGAAGAACAACAGAAAATTCGAATTTTGAACAACTCCCTCTTACAGTCAAGTCTCACGGTTCTCTGTGAGCTGTTAGCCTTTACTTTCTCTCTATAGTGACACCTGTTAGCGCCCTAAAGAATGATGCCTTCAAGTCTGATCGTCTGGGCAGCAAACTTTTCATACAGAAAATTCACGAAAGTGCTAGATGCAAACAACACGAGCATACTTCCCCAGATTCGTCTCGAAAGCCTGCAAGATGAGTGGTATTCATAAAACAAAACAGCTCCTCTTCTTCTTATTTTATTTTACGTCACAATTTCAGTAACATAAGAAGGTTAATAGAAGAAGAGGAATGATTTGTGGGACATCTAGGAATTGGTAAATTGCCACTGGAGAGGCTGTATTCAAAGATGAAAATATACAAAACTGATTATACAGGATGTACCAGGTATGTACACATCAAAAAGTTAACACAAAAGATGGCGAACAGCGTCAAACCAGTCAAAAGACCGATGATTTAAAAGACAAATTGTAATTTACTTTTCAGTGTTAATATACTGAATATCGAAAATTTATTTTAACTACATAGATCACATAATTTAGTTACACGCCTACGCAGGCGATCCATTTGATTAAATGCTACCATTACAGTCATTACTTATGGATAATGTATGTATTTTCCACGCACATTATGCTTCACGCGACAACAGGGGACCTGGCATATCCCACCGTGCCCTCACCACACATCAGCTTGGCCGTAGCATAAGGCTTCCGTACCATTTTCCGCATCAGATCAATGCAATCATGGGAAAAATATTCAGCCACTTTTACACAGCACATTAGACAATTGGGATGAACCCAAAATTATACAGTTACATCAATAAAATGCAGGGATAAAGATGAAGCAATATTAAGACATGTCACACGCTGACATATTGCAGTTATCTTCGTCTTACATACCTTACTCTTCCTAGGATGCAGTGGAATGTATCGATTGATGCCCTAATTGTTGTGACCAGCATATAGTAGTAAACATTTTGTACATATTTCCTGTACTGGAGAACTATCTGTCTTTTAATTGTGATTAACTGAAAAACTCACAGTTCTTATTCCGCAAGGCTTGTGAACTTTATTACAGAGGTAATATTACACCAGCGAACAGAAATGTACAACGGATAGCAAGTGGGTTACTGTGTAGCCTGCTGTCGTTTGAAAGGCACCCGTTGCCCTGTGAGACGGCAGCGAACCCCAGAAGACGTCAGCTGCTATTTCTGAGAGTGTGCTTAGGCCCTTCCTGTGACCCTCTCCAGGAGAGCGCGCCGCAGCTGCCCCCTGCTGACCTTCCCAGAGGCCACGCGAGGGATGGACTCCACCAGGAACACGCCCCCATGTAGCAGCTTCTCCTCGCTGCCGCACGCTTTCTCTGAAAGCAACAACAAGTGACGATCTTTATTGTACTATCTTTATTTCACTGCGATGGGCAGTGGGTGGACTAGCCTAGATTAGATAGACTGCAGTGGTGTAGCATATAAGGTGTACATTTCTCAGGGCAGGGATAAAAACACACCATGCGTAGGGGTAGCTGGTCACTGTCAGTTCAAACTCTCCCGTGAGGAATGTCATTATGAAGCACCATGTATGGTCCGAATGTCAATAACCATAATGACAAGTAATACCGAGCAAATTTGAGAGCTGCTGGAACAATATCAGCGATTCTATCTGATTGTGATGCTGTAGAAATTAATGGGGATATGTTATCGTCAATATTAAAAAAGATTCGAATGAGCGAAATTTTATTCTTAATTTATGCCCCCCCCCCCCCCCACACATACTCAGATAAGGAAAAGGGTAAACGTGTGGAGTTTGTTCAATCACGAGATCTATCTTCATTAGGGATGCGACGTGGTTCTGTATGTTTGATCTAAGGTAAGACAGGAAACCTTTATAATCATAGGACACTGTTGTCCGCTTACTATTTCAACGTAAAAGCAAAGAAGTTCACCATCTATGCTCTTATCGTTTTCAAAATAAGTCTTCGTTAGCACTTCCCAAAAATTTTAGAAATATCACCAAAACTGTCTGTGATACGTAAAGCTGTCAGGTGCAGATTGAGGCTGTTGGTGTCGCAGATACAACACTATAGTTCCTTTAACTTCGTACAGGTTTATCATCTCCAGTCTCACTAGCCTCTCAGTTTTTCTTCTTTTGTTTATTTTTTGTTGGTGCGGTGTATATATACTGACTCAATACAATTGTTGAGTTATATGTTTTGCCAACATTGCGGAAACTGATTTCCCTCGCTAGGATGCTCTATGCGGGACGCCTAATGACCTATGATGTATAGAATAATCCCGTGATGAAGTAGACAAACTATCAGGGATGATGGAGAAGGGTAACTGTAGCACTTTAAGGTAAGGGGCCCCCTAGTCATGGAACGAAAGCAAGAAAAAATGTCTACCAAACACAGGCCCCAACTGCATAGCCTGAGACCTATGAACGCTTGCTCACGTTCGATACTGTCAAATACATCACTCCTACTGCAAGCTCCTTGGTTTCAAAATTTCCAGAATGGACAATGTGGGCCATATTGGCTGGAAGAAACTGAATAACAAACCAGTAGGAAGATTTTAGGATCCACTACAAACAGCATCACCATCAAGACAAAAAGCTGAATCATTCCTGAAGATCACATACATAGGTTCCTCTGAATATTACAGACTCCTTTGTTCGTAAACTAGTTATCACTGGAATTCCTTTTACCGAATTTCTTGATGTATGACATTATTAGTACTTATTGTATACTAATGAATATCTAGACATACACAAATCTTTGGCACATTGTCAACAAACAAACTTTCAGTAGGTCATAAACAAAACATTGCACAAAACAGATGTCAAACAGCAGCAAAGACGGTCATCTGCAGACGTTGTAAAACAGCAGTGTTGCCAACGTAAACAACATATCCCAAACAGAATCGCTGAAAGCAAATGTTTCCCTGTTATTTTGCGACATACTAATGGTTTCCTCTAATTTAAGTAATTGGGGATTTCAGGAAAAACTACAGACTTTAACAAAATTTTAAAAAGAATTTCGCTTTTGTTCATCGTCGTAAAGCACCCCATGTCCTTAAGGACTGCAGTAGAGGTTTGTGTGTGTGTGTGTGTGTGTGTGTGTGTGTGTGTGTGTGTGAGAGAGAGAGAGAGAGTATGCAATGATGGAAAAAACTGCAACACAATGAAGTAGTTTTGTAGGCACGTTTCTACATCTGAAAGACAATGTCTGCTCAAATTTGGCATCAGCCGCATACGAGTAGCGCTAGTAGCACCACTATGAGAATTAAAATAAGGTTTGCTTTAAATACAAGCTGTTGCCTTTGAGATTGTACGTGCTGAGTTGATGTTAGTCAAGTATGTCTTTAAGGTGACAAAGACGCCATTATCAACACATAGGTCCTATAATAATACTATGACAAGTTAGATATTCCTTCTGCGATATTTCAGACAGACTTGACAGGAACATAGCCACTGTACACGATTGCTCGCAGCGGTGACCACCATAATGTACGGTCGCAAGGAGACTAGCAGGCTCTGAATGGCCATGCATGACTACTGAGAGGGTAGATCATTGTGTTTAATGTATGGATCTGGTGCATTGTACTGAATCTGCAGTAGCAGTTTACAACGAAGAGCCAACGAATCTAGGACACTTGCCTAATATAGTGTAGGACCCCTGCGAGGACGCAGAAATGCTGAAACACAAGGTGGCATGGACTTGACTAATGTCTGTAGTAGTGCTGTAGGAATTAACACCATGAATCCTGCAAAGCTGTCCATAAATCCGTAAGAGTACGAGGGGGCTGAGATCTCTTCTGAAAAGCACATTTGCAAAGCATCCCAGATATGCTCAATAACGTTCATGTCTGGGGAGTTTGGTGGCCATCGGAAGTGTTTAAACTCAGAAGAGGGTTCCATGAGCCACTCTGTAGCAATGCTATGGACGTGTAGGTTGTCGCATTGTCCTGCCGGAATTGCCCAAGCCCATCGGAATGCACAATGGACATAAATGGATGCAGGTGATCAGAGATAAAGCTTACAAACGTGTCACCCGTCAGAGTCGTATCTAGACGTATCAGGGGTCTCTACCACTCCAACTGCACAAGCCTTACATCATTAAAGAATCTCTACCAGCTTGAATAGTCCCCTGTTGACATGCAAGGTCCATGGATTCATGAGACTGTCTCCATACCCGTACACGTCCATCCGCTTGACACAATTTGAAACGAGACTCGTCCGACCAGCCAACATGTTTCCAGAAATCAACAATACAAAGTCGGTGGTCACGGGCTCGGACGAAGCGTAAAGCTTTGTTTCGTACTGTCATCAAGGGTACACAAGTGGACCTGAGGCTCCAAAAGTCCATATCGATGATATTTCGTTGAATGGTTCACACGCTGAAACTTGTTGGTGGCCCACCATTGAAATCTGCAGAAATTTGCAGAAGGGTTGCACTTCTGTCACGTTGAACGATTTTCTTCGAAAATCGATGGTCCCGTTCTTGCAGGATCTTTTTCCGGGAGATTTGATATTTTAGCGGATTCCTGGTATTCACGGTACACTCATCAAATCGTCGTATGGGAAACACCCCGCTTCATCGCTATCTCGGAGATGCTGTGACCCATTCATCGTGTGCCTACTATAGTACCACATTCAAACTAACTTAAATCTTGATGACATGCCATTGTAACGGCAGTAGCCGATTTAGCAACTGCGCCAGACACTTGTCTTATATAGGCGTTGTCGACCACAGCGTCGTATTCTGGCTGTTCACATATCTCCAGTTTTGAATACGCATGCCTGTACAAGTTTTTTTTTGGCGATTCATTGTAGAAGGAGTGACACAACGAAGTTACAAATCGTTTACTTTAAGGACAGCTCCAACCCAGATTTCCTGTAATGTGCATTCCACTGACCCCAAACCAACGCCATTTGTAGCTCCAGTGGTGACAAGCGAGAGCTTATTGGAGGGCAGGGTGGAGGACAGTTGTGTTTCCAGATGTAAGGTGGGTCCTTCTCCCCAACAGTGACGGCTATGTGTTCGTTAGGAGGCCAGTTGAGGACCTGTACTCATCCTGTCTAAGTGTTAGACACTCTGGGCTACCTAATCGTCTCGGGTGCTCTCTCGTAGTTACCCTGACTGCAAATCCGTACATCAATCTGGCGTTTCAACCTGTTGTGCTGACATTTATGAATACCATTACAGGGGGTGTTTTCCATATGGGTGATGCTCACCCGCACGCCACCGTGATGGACCAATATTCTCTACAGACTGTTGACATGTTGCCTTGGCCCCCTCGATCACTGCATTTCACATTTGCAATGATTTATCTTGTGCTTCCATTAGTCTTGCAATATTAATATGTTTCTTAGAAAATCTCGTTACTCTACATTAATTACTTCTTTGTGTTGCGAATTTTCCCCATCAGCATATATATATATATATATATATATATATATATATATATATATATATATATATACCGAAAGGGGGTTTTGCCTCACCTTTGACCAGTTGCTTCAACTCGTCAGGAGTGACTGTAGAGCCTTGGGTCAGCACGACGAAGGCAGCTGGGTGCTCCTGGTCCTCGTCGTGTGGCAGGCCCACCACCACTGCCTCCGACACCTGCGGGTGTCCCAGCAGCCACGCCTCCAGCTCTGATGGTGACACCTACCAACACAGTCACTCCCCTCACCACCGCAAAATACTTGCAGTACTCAATAGAAAACAATGCTTATTGAGATAAAATGGGCTTAACGGTAGCGTCTTTGATTCATACCCAAAACATCTTCGGTTCTGGGATCGAATCCTCTCGCTGCTTAAATTATGAATAATAAGCAGCATTGGCGGCCGAAGACTCCCGGCTTAAGAAGTCACCCTCATTCTGACAACGGCCTTGTTAAAGAGGGCGGAGGAGCGGACAGAGGTTTAGGGCAGCATCTTGTCCTAGGGGTGGGAAATTGCCCCTAAAAGCGGAAGAATCAGCACTGATCAACAACATGAGGATGCAGAAGGATTGGGAAACCACTGCATTAAAGGCACGTAACGTGTATCCACAGGCATGTGGCCTGTAATTGAAGAAATGTCATGATGATCTATCCATTGGCAAAATATTCTTGAATAGTCCCACATTCGGATATCCCGGAGGGGACGGTCAAGAGGGAGGATACCATGGGAAAAAGATTGAATAATCACCGCAAGGACAATGCTCTCCGTGTCGGGGTTTCGAATGTCAGAAGCTTGAACGTGGTAGCGAATCTAGAAAATCTCAAAAGGGAAATGCAGAGGATCAATCTAGGTATAGTAGGTGTCAGTCAAGTGAAGTGGAAAGAAGACAAGGATTTCAGGTCAGATGAGTATAGCGTAATATCAACAGCAGCAGAAAATCGTATAACGGGTGTTCGATTCGTTATGAATAGGAAGATAGGGCAGAGAGTGTGTTACTGTGAACATATTAGTGACAGGATTGTTCTTATCAGATTCGACAGAAAACCAACACCGAGAACGATAGTTCAGGTATACATGCCGACCTCGCGTGCTTGAAGGTTGGCAGAGAAAGTGTTAGAGGATATTGAAGAGGTAATACAGTATATAAATGGATATGAAAATCTAATAGTCACGGGGGCCTGGAATACATTTGTAGGGCAAGGAGTAGAAGAAAAGGTTACAGTAGAATATGGGCTTGGGACAAAGGATAAAAGAGGAGAAAGACTAATTGAGTTGTGTAACAAGAGGAGGAAGTGTACTTGGAATGGGCAGGGTGATACGAGAAGATTTCTGTTAGATTACGTCATGATCAGACAGAGATTCCGAAATCAGATACTGGAATGTAAGGCGTACCCAGGAGCAGACATATATATATAGTATTGATGAAGAGTAGGCTGAAGTTTAAGACATTAGTCAGGAAGAATCAATACGCAAAGAAGTGGGATACGGAAGTACTAAGGAATGACGAGATACGTTTGAAGTTCTCTAACGCTATAGATACAGCAATAAGGAATAGCGCAGTAGGCAGTACAGTTGAAGAGGAATGGACATCTCCAAAAAGGGCCATCACAGAAGTTGGGAAGGAAAACATAGGTACAAAGAAGGTAGCTGCGAAGAAAGCATGGGTAACAGAAGAAATACTTCAGTTGATTGATGAAAGGAGGAAGTACAAACATGTTCCGGGAAAATCAGGAATACAGAAATACGCTGATAAATGAAATAAATAAGAAGTGCAGGGAAGCTAAGACGAAATGGCTGCAGGAAAAATGTGAAGACATCGAAAAAGATATGATTGTCGGAAGGACAGACTCAGCAT
Organism: Schistocerca americana; assembly: GCF_021461395.2. Lineage (NCBI taxonomy): Eukaryota > Metazoa > Arthropoda > Insecta > Orthoptera > Acrididae > Schistocerca > Schistocerca americana. The sequence continues at coordinate 259,408,439 of NC_060119.1, read as the reverse complement.
ACAGGAAAGTCAAAACAACCTTTGGTGTCATTAAAAGCAACGGTGGTAACATTAAGAGTGCAACGGAAATTCCACTGTTAAATGCAGAGGAGAGAGCAGGTAGGTGGAAAGAATACATTGAAAGCCTCTATGAGGGTGAAGATTTGTCTGATATGATAGAAGAAGAAACAGGAGTCGATTTAGAAGAGATAGGGGATCCAGTATTAGAATCGGAATTTAAAAGAGCTTTGGAGGACTTACAGTCAAATAAGGCAGAAGGGATAGATAACATTCCATCAGAATTTCTAAAATCATTGGGGGAAGTGGCAACAAAACGACTATTCACGTTGGTGTGTAGAATATATGAGTCTGGCGATATACCATCTGACTCTCGGAAAAGCATCATCCACACAATTCCGAAGACGGCAATAGCTGACAAGCGCAGAATCAGCTTAACAGCTCATGCATCCAAGTTGTTGACAAGAATAATATACAGAAGAACGGAAAAGAAAATTGAGGATGCGCTACATTACGATTAGTTTGGGTTCAAGAACGGTAAAGGCACGGGAGATGCGATTCCGACGTTGCGGTTAATAATGGAAGCAAGACTAAAGAAAAATCAAGACACGTCCATAGAATTTGTCGACCTGGAAAAGGCGTTCGACAGTGTAAAATGGTACGAGATATTTGAAATTCTGAGAAAAGTAGGGGTAAGCTATAGGGAGAGACGGGTCATATACAATATGTACAAGAGCCAAGAGGGAACAACAAGAATGGACGACCAAGGACGAAGTGGTCGTATTAAAAAGGGTGTAAGACAAGGATGTAGCCTTTGGCCCCTACTGTTAAATCTGTACATCGACGAAGCAACGATGGAAGTAATAGATAGGTCTAGTAGTGGAATTAAAATTCAAGGTGAAAGGATATCAATGATACAATTCGCCGATCATATTGCTATCCTGAGTGAAAGTGAAAAAGAATTACATGCTTGGGTAGCTCAGTTGGTAGAGCACTTGCCCGCGAAAGGCAAAGGTCCCGAATTCGAGCCTCGGTCCGGCAGACAGTTTTAATCTGCCAGGAAGTTTCAAGGATTACATGATCTGCTGGACAGAATGAACAGTCTAATGAGTACAGAGCATGGATTGAAAGTAATCAAAGAAAGACTAAGGTAATGAGAATTAGTAGAAATGAGTACAGCTACAAACTTGGCATCACGATTGATGGTCATGAAGTAGATAAAGTTAAGGAATTCTGCTACCTAGGCAATAAAATAACCAATAACAGACAGAGAAAGGGGCACATCAAAAGCAGACTAGCAATAACAAAAAGGGCATTCCTGGCCAAGAGAAGTCCAGTAATATCAAATATAGGCCTTCATTCGAGAAAAGAGAATCGAAGCATTTGAGATGTGATACTATAGACGAATGTTGGAAATTACTGGACTGATAAGGTAAGGAATGAGGAGTTCCTACACAGAGTCGTAGCGGAGAGAAATATATGGAAAACACTGATAAGGAGAAGGGACAGGATGATAGGACATCGGTTAAGACATGATGGAATGACTACGATGGCACTAGAGGGAACTGTAGAGGGCAAAAACTGTAGAGGAAACAGATTTTTGAATGCATCCAGCAAATAATTGAAGACGTAGGCTGCAAGTGCTACTCCGAGATGAAGACGTTAGCACAGGAGAGGAATTCGTAGCGGGCCATATCAAATCAGTCTGATGACTGATGACCAAAATAAAAAAAAAGTATAAGATGGACAGCAAAGAAACAGTACTTGGGGAGACCATGTTCGCTGCTTCCGTGAGATTGGATAAGGTCCTTGGTCATGCCAAATGACGAGAACCTCAATGACTGCAGCCTTCATTTTCTGTGACGAACTAGGTTTCCTTAGCTGGGGTCTGGTGATCACCTCATATCTTATGTCACCTTATACTCTGGGCATGCTTGAGTGACCACTGTGTAGTGTGACAGGGTACATCGTGTGTCACAGATGGCAGAGATCACGACTTAACCGCCTGGATCTTATAGATAGTATACACTTCTATAAGGAATCATTGAATCTCAAGGTGTGCTTTGTGCCCATAACATGGATGGTGCTTGAGGTGGAGCAGCTGTTGATGGGTAACTTTTGAGAAAACTCTTGCACTCCAATGGAATAAGCTTTACACCGGCAAGCAGAGCTGTGTCTTTGTGGATACTTATATTCCTAGCTCCTTGTGGGATGTCAGTGAAGTCTACATCAGTTTCAAGCAGTTGCAGTGGTTTGGATGATCTCTCAAGCAGCATTAACACACAAACCCCAAGATGACCTAGCATGGATAGTCCATCTGAGACGTCTGTTAATATAACATACCGCAGTTATAGTAACAGACCATATCCTGTACTGAATAATTTGTTCAACGTTATTAAGAGTGCGTAAGGTTCGTTTGATTACTTTCAAATTTTCTCTCTCCGGCTTCCGGCCATGAGTGACCTACCGGGACCATCCGACCGCCGTGTCATCCTCGGTGGAGGATGCGGATAGGAGGGGCATGGGGTCAGTACACCGCTCTCCCGGTTGTAAGATAGTATTCTTGACCGAAGCCGCTACTATACGGTCGAGTAGCTCCTCAATTGGCATCACGAGGCTGAGTGCATCCCGAAAAATGGCAACAGCACATGGCGGCCTGGATGAATTTCAAATTTTCTACATTAATAAAACTTTAGGACTTATAAGACAACAGAAACCCAAGAAGAGACAAAGTAATTATGGACTTCTGATAGTGGTAATGACAGCTAACCAAGTAAACAAGGTGTTACAAGCTCAAACAATTGGAGAGTATTCCATCAACAGTGGGTAGCACACAGCTTTATATTAGTGAAAGGTTTTTGTAATCTACCGCAACATGATGCCTGTAGATGATCTACAACATAAATGAATAAGCAAAGGTGTCATCTATGAAAATCATCTTATGAAAACTGAAAATGCTGAGCTCGAGAAGACAGCTATCATTCTTAATTTCTAATTACCACAGTTGACCGAGCACATACAACAGGTTTCATCTGCTTTACAGTTAGGAAATACGTTCCTAACATTGAGAGCTACTTTAACTGCCAAAGCTTTGATGATAGGCAAAAGTTAGGCTCCGTGCCGAAGATGCAGTCTAGAAGGAGATACTAGTCGAACAACGTATTTATCAACCGCAAGTGACACAATTTCCACATAAATAAAGAAGTTTACCAGTATTGTTTCAGAAGTATCATACCTCAGAAGAGACAGTAGGTGGGCTAATGCATTTACTTCGCTTGAACAATCACAGAAATTTTGAAATAACATAATCGCTGAACTTATTGTTAGAATGGCGAGTACTGTTCTGTTGCAGCGCTCGTCACAATGTACTTCAAAAACGCTGTCTCATTCATGTGTCATGCAGTCTTGTCAGTGGCAGACTTGTTTACAACACGGTAGTTGAAGGTGCACAAACAATATTTTAACGTTTATGTATTTAGGTAACACAGGTTACCGTAAAATACGGAACAAGGGCCTCAACTAGTTCCAAGACATAGTGTTGTCTTCCTAGGAACACAATTCCTTAGTTGCGTTATTCAACAGTTGTTTTATAGCTGTAGCGCAATGTTTCTGCGACGGGAGTTGTCATTGAGTGTTTATTTCAAATGGTTCAGATGGCTCTGAGCACTATGGGACTTAACTTCTGAGGTCATCAGTCCCCTAGAACTTAGAACTACTTAAACCTAACTAACCTAAGGACATCACACACATTCATGCCCGAGGCAGGATCTGAACCTGCGACCGTAGCGGTCGCGCGGTTCCAGACTGTAGCGCCTAGAACCGCTCGGCCACTCAGGCCGGCGAGTGTTTATTTACTTACGTATTTTTAAATTAATGCTATTTGTGTGCAATTTTATGCTTTCCTTACGAAATGTGGTTTTCAAATGTTCCCAGGTATTCAACCAAGTGGCGTCGTCCAGATAGTGCCATCAAATTGACTTTCCAGCAAGTTATCCTACCGAAAAATCGCTCAATCTGGACCACGCTACTTGGTTTAATAACTGAGATTTCAAAAACGTTATTTATGTTATCTGATATATGTAAATTTCATATAAGCGTGTGAATTGTTTACGTTTATTAATTTTTTACTCAAGTAGTATGGCTAGAGAAAATAATATCAATGTGAAATCATAAAAACAAAGCAAACCCCCACAGGTGATTCAGACAGCAGAAGAACAGTAGTAAGTGAAGAAACGTATATTTGTGTTCGTTGGACTGATCAAAGCTTCGATTCATGAGAGAGACAGAAAAAGTCATGGTAATGCACAGTAATAACTGTGAACTATGGACCTTGCCGATGGTGGGGAGGCTTGCGTGCCTCAGCGATACACCATAGGTGCAACCACAACGGAAGGGTATCTGTTGAGAGGCCAGACAAACGTGTCGTTCCTGAAGAGGGGCACCAGCCTTTTCAGTAGTTGCAAGGGCAACAGTCTGGATGATTGACTGATCTGGCCTTGTAACAATAACCAAAACGGCCTTGCTGTGCTGGTACTGCGAACGGCTGAAAGCAAGGGGAAACTACAGGCGTAATTATTCCCGAGGGCATGCAGCTTTACTGTATGGTTATATGATGATGGCGTCCTCTTGGGTAAAAAATTCCGGAGGTAAAATAATCCCCCATTCGGATCTCCGGGCGGGGACTACTCAAGAGGATGTCGTTATCAGGAGAAAGAAAACTGACGTTCTATGGATCGGAGCGTGGAATGTCAGATCCCTTAATCGGGCAGGTAGGTTAGAAAATTTAAAAAGGGAAATGGATAGGTTAAAGTTAGATATAGTGGGAATTAGTGAAGTTCGGTGGCAGGAGGAACATGACTTCTGGTCAGGTGACTACAGGGTTATAAACACAAAATCAAATAGGGGTAATGCAGGAGTAGGTTTAATAATGAATAAAAAAATAGGAGTGCGGGTAAGCTACTACAAACAGCATAGTGAACGCATTATTGTGGCCAAGATAGGCACAAAGCCCACGCCTACTACAGTAGTACAAGTTTATATGCCAACTAGCTCTGCAGATGATGAAGAAATTGAAGAAATGTATGATGAGATGAAAGAAATTATTTAGGTAGTGAAGGGAGACGAAAATTTAATAGTCATGGGGGACTGGAATTCGAGAGTAGGAAAAGGGAGAGAAGGAAACATAGTAGGTGAATATGGATTGGGGGTAAGAAATTAAAGAGGAAGCCGTCTGGTAGAATTTTGCACAGAGCATAACTTAATCATAGCTAACACTTGGTTCAAGAATCATAAAAGAAGGTTGTGTACATGGAAGAAGCCTGGAGATACTGACAGGTTTCAGATAGATTTTATAATGGTAAGACAGAGATTTAGGAACCAGATTTTAAATTGTAAGACATTTCCAGGGGCAGATGTGGACTGTGACCACAATCTACTGGTTATGAACTGTAGATTAAACCTGAAGAAACTGCAAAAAGGTGGGAATTTAAGGAGATGGGACCTGGATAAACTGACTAAACCGGAGGTTGTACAGAGTTTCAGGGAGAGCATAAGGGAACAACTGACAGTATTGGGGGAAGGAAGTACAGTAGAAGAAGAATGGGTAGCTCTGAGGGATGAAGTAGTGAAGGCAGCAGAGGATCAAATAGGTTAAAAGATGAGGGCTAGTAGAACTCCTTGGGTAACAGAAGAAATATTGAACTTAATTGATGAAAGGAGAAAATATAAAAATGCAGTAAGTGAAGCAGGCAAAAAGGAATACAGATGTCTCAAAAATGAGATCGACAGCAAGTGCAAAATGGCTAAGCAGGGATGGCTAGAGGACAAATTTAAGGATGTAGAGACTTATCACACTAGGGGTAAGATAGATACTGCCTACAGGAAAATTAAAGAGACCTTTGGAGATAAGAGAACGACTTGTATGAATATCAAGAACTCAGATGGATCCCAGTTCTAAGCAAAGAAGGGAAAGCAGAAAGGTGGAAGGAGTATATAGAGGGTCTATACAAGGGCGATGTATTTGAGGACAATATTATGGAAATGGAAGAGGATGTAGATGAAGATGAAATTGGAGATACGATACTGCGTGAAGAGTTTGACAGAGCACTGAAAGACCTGAGTCGAAACAAGGCCCTGGGAGTAGACAACATTCCATTAGAACTACTGACAGCCTTGGGAGAGCCAGTCCTGACAAAACTCTACCATCTGGTGAGCAAGATGTATGAAACAGGCGAAATACCCTCAGACTTCAAGAGGAATATAATAATTCTAATCCCAAAGAAAGCAGGTGTTGACAGATGTGAAAATTACCGAACAATCAGTTTAATAAGCCACGGATGCAAAATACTAACACGAATTCTTTACAGATGAATGGAAAAACTAGTAGAAGCTGACCTCGGGGAAGATCAGTTTGGATTCCGTAGAAACACTGGAACACGTGAGAAAATACTGACCTTACGATTTATCTTAGAAGAAAGATTAATGAAAGGCAAACCTACGTTTCTAGCATTTGTAGACTTAGAGAAAGCTTTTGACAATGTTGACTGGAATACTCGCTTTCAAATTCTAAAGGTGACAGCGGTAAAATATAGGGAGCAAAAGGCTATTTACAATTTGTACAGAAACCAGATGGCAGTTATAAGAGTCGAGGGGCAGGAAAGGGAAGCAGTGGTTGGGAAGGGAGTAAGACAGGGTTGTAGCCTCTCCCCGATGTTATTCAATCTGTATATTGAGCAAGCAGTAAAGGAAACAAACGAAAAATTCGGAGTATTTATTAAAATGCATGGAGAAGAAATAAAAACTTTAAGGTTCGCCGATGACATTGTAATTCTGTGACAGACAGCAAAGGACTTGAAAGAGCAGTTGAGTGGAATGGACATTGTCATGAAAGGAGGATATAAAATGAACATCAACAAAAGCAAAACGAGGATAAATGAATGTAGTCGAATTAAGTCTGGTGATTCTGAGGGAATTATATTAGGAAATGAGACACTTAAAGTAGTAAAGGAGTTTTGCTATTTGGGGAGCAAAATAACTGATGATGGTCGAAGTAGAGAGGATATAAAATGTAGACTGGCAATGGCAAGGAAAGCGTTTCTGAAGAAGAGAAATTTGTTAACACCGAGTATAGATTTAAGTGTCAGGAAGTCATTTCTGAAAGTATTTGTATGGAGTGTAGCCATGTATGGAAGTGAAACATGGACGATAAATAGTTTCGACAAGAAGAGAATAGAAGCTTTCGAAATATGGTGCTACAGAAGAATGCTGAAGATTAGATGGGTAGATCACATAACTAATGAGGAGGTATTGAATAGGATTGGGGAGAAGAGAAGTTTGTGGCACAACTTGACCAGAAGAAGGGATCGGTTGGTAGGACATGTTCTGAGGCATCAAGGGATCACCAATTTAGTATTGGAGGGCAGCGTGCAGGGTAAAAATCGTAGAGGGAGATAAAAATCTTAGAGGGAGACCAAGAGATGAATACACTAAGCAGATTCAGAAGGATGTAGGTTGCAGTAGGTACTGGAAGATGAAGAGGCTTGCACAGGATAGAGTAGCATGGAGAGCTGCATCAAACCAGTCTCAGGACTGAAGACCACAACAACAACTACAATGCGTGGACTTTGGATTGAAGTGAAGGTAGTGAGTTGAACGAAAGTGTCACACTTGCTTTCATTTGACAGTTTGGTGACAAGTTGAGCGGGAGATAGGTGGAGACTCTATAGAAGATGTCAGAAACTAATCATCAATGCTGGAAGTAGTTTTAAGTGAATCTATGTTGTTTATGAGTTAAAATTTAATAGGAATAGCTAAAGAGCTTGTGTACCCAGCGTGATGTTCTTATGCAAGTAAATATGTTATTTAAAAGGGCAATGATACAGTGTTGTAGAAGAAAAAAAGATGTGGCACAAGATAATGTATAAGGATTTCGTGTGCTTCGTAATGAATAAATGATCGTCCATTTGTTCATATGAAATTTTGGTGAATTTACCATCTACTACAACTGAACTTCCTGCTAGAAACTACATTACCAAATTTTCCAATTTACTGCCATCATCATTCATTTAACAAGTATCTTTAATTTTAAAAGCTAATTTCGATGTATTTGTGAAGGAGAAGTTGCCATATTGTATACAGTCGCCACACGGCACGTGCTAGGCACATTTTACTTGCATATATCTCTGAGCACAAAAAAAAGACTGGCAGTAGAGGTGAAGCAAAAGTAGACTGAAATACATGTGCATTAAGAGTGTATCAGTCATTTATACTTCCATATAATACACGAATTAAAGACTTCCTTCCTATACTTATCGAAACAAATTATTTTAAAAAATATTCTGAAACAATTCTGTCTCGAAATTATGAGAACTCTACAAGCGACAATCTTGTGTATTTTAATGAAGTTTATATATATTTTTAATTCAATTTTACGCTGAAGTATGCTTTAGAAGCAAGAGGATAGTTTTACACGAAGTAATGTGGAAAACTGTTGCAGTTATTACTCACAACGAGTAAATCTAATGTACGTAGCAGAGAATAGGATAGGATTCTAGTCTCCAGAACTAGAACTCACGTGGACACCGCGGTATTTGACGAGTTCCTTTACTCTGTCGACGACGTAGAAGTTGCCATCCTCATCATAGTGGCCCACGTCTCCAGTGTGGACCCAGCCTTCCTTGTCCGTGTACTCCTCTGATAAGCCCCATCCTTTGAAGCACAGCTCGCCGTCGACTCCTGGACCGAGACGCTTCCCGGTCTGTAAGTCCAATATCTGCGGACACAGCAGTCCAAAATCTTAGGAGCGCACAGAGCCAACACTTCAATTAACGCCTTGCACTGAGTCCAGGACAAATACCTGGAGAAATTTCTCCCGTGAAACCCAGCAGGCTTTCATTTTAGTCGTTTGTTCTGGTAAACACCACGATTACCCGTACTATCGGTTCCAGCCCATGTGAAAAATGGATTTACTTTGCCATGCGCAAACTTCATAAACCGCAAGACCAACTTGCATCAATTCTCTGGTAGGAAGACGGCAGAGACATAACACGTAGGAGAGAACAAGGTTTTTTCAGATGACCCGAACATTCTTAAACCAAGAATTGCTCTTTTTTTTTTGAACTGTGTAGTAATGTGAACATATACAGAGTGAGTCACCTAACGTTAGCGCTGGATATATTTCGTAAACCACATCAAATACTGACGAACCGATTCCACAGACCGAACGTGAGGAGAGGGGCTAGTGTAATTGTTTAATACAAACCATACAAAAATGCACGGAAGTATGTTTTTTAACACAAACCTACGTTTTTTTAAATGGAACCCTGTTACTTTTGTTAGCACATCTGAACATATAAACAAATACGTAATCAGTGCCGTTTGTTGCATTGTAAAATGTTAATTACATCCGGAGATATTGTAACCTAAAGTTGACGCTTGAATACCACTCCTCCGCTGCACATTACGTCCACATGCTAACACCTTTTTATTGGTCTTTTTCACTGACGCACATGTACATTACCATGAGGGGTGAGGTACACATTCACCCGTGGTTTCCGTTTTCAATTACGGAGTGGAATAGAGTGCGTCCCGACGTGTCAGGCCAATAGATGTTCAATGTGGTGGCCATCATTTGCTGCATACAATTGCAATCTCTGGCGTAATGAATTTCGTACACGCCGCAATACATCTGGTGTAATGTCGCCGCAGGCTGCCACAATACGTTGTTTCATATCCTCTGGGGTTGTAGGCACATCACGGTACATATTCTCCTTTAACGTACCCCACAGAAAGAAGTCCAGAGGTGTAAGATCACGAGAACGGGATGGCCAGTTTATGCGTCCTCCACGTCCTATGAAACGCCCGTCGAACATCCTGTCAAGGGTCAGCCTAGTGTTAATTGCGGAATGTGCAGGTGCACCATCATGCTGATACCACATACGTCGACGCGGTTTCAGTGGGACATTTTCGAGCAACGTTGGCAGATCATTCTGTAGATACGCGATGTATGTCGCAGTGCTCTCCGATATACACGATCGAACAGCGGAGGAGTGGTACTCAAGCGTCAACTTTAGGTTACAATATCTCCGGATGTAATTAACATTTTACAATGCAACAAACGGCACTGATTACGTATTTGTTTATACGTTCAGATGTGCTAACAAAACTAACGGGGTTCCATTTAAAAAAACGTAGGTTTGTGTTATAAAACATACTTCCGTGCATTTTTGTATGGTTAGTATTAAACAATTACACTAGCCCCTCTCCTCACGTTCAGTCTGTGGAATCGGTTCGTAAGTATTTGATGTAGTTTACGAAATATATCCAGCGGTAACGTTAGGTGACTCACCCTGTATATTCTCAGATTTCAGAATCTGTGATATTATTAGTAATTCAGGAAACATACTGCAGGATATGATCTTACCGTATCGTGTTCTTATTGACACAGTTGACTTGTTAGATCTTTCGCATAACGAAAACATTTTAGCTAAAGCCATATGGAAAGAAGTGGATGATTACTAGTATTAAACATACCAAATTGGAATGGAACAACTTCACTGAAAATTTAGCCAGCTTAAAAAATTTCCTTGATATCTAAAATTGCTCATTCTATACACACATTATAATTTGATCGTGTAAATTTAGCGTATTTACCTCGTTTTTTGCAGTTCCTTGAAGTGGCTAACATAATCTGTGAAGTATTGGATCACAGTAGGGTATACTATGCACCAAATAAGTTAGATTACTTAATTGGGAATTGGTGCACAATAAAAGTCTAATCTGGTGATAGCTGCATCTTGCAAATTTTTGTACATCTATTTTAAGCTTATTTTTGACTGCAGTTGAAGCTAATAACAACCAAAAACTCTACACAAGCCAAACAACGTGAACAAGATACATTTATTAATTAGGTAATGTTTTTTCTTCACTTGCATCACTAACGATTCCTTATAGAGTCTGATTGGAAGGGTTGGTGGCGAAAAAGTGTTTCCACCATCGGGACTGGGAGGAGGAGAGAAGGTCTTTAACAAGTTCCGCATGATTGAATTTCGGAGTGGGTAAAAAAGTGAGTCCTTTGGAAAAGACTACGTGGCTAAGACTTTTAAACGAAAAGTTCGTGATTGTGCGTCGGATCTGTTAATGTTCTGCATTCTGTGTTGTGGTGGCAGGTAGTTTTGGCGGGTGAGGTAAATGTAGTAGGTCTGCGAGATAGGGTTTGTGGGCTATGAGGGGACGTGCGGAAGGTTTAGAGGTTGTTGTAGAGGTGGTGGACAGTGGTACTCTAAGGCGGGAGTAGGAAGTGAGCAGGGTGGAGAGTTTCTTCAGGCGTTCTTATTAAGTTTGAATTGTGGTTATATTTACTGGAAAACATTACTGATGTGCTCAAAATTAATCGTTGATGTTGTTTTTGACAAGATAGTGCTTACTTTAAACTGATAACCTCTTTAATGAAGCACAGTTTGATTCAGAAATGAGAGAAGTACAGTACTGGCAATTACAGAGTACATAAAAGTGATACTTGAAACTCTTGACGGGGATGATTGTGTTACGGACATTTTCTTACACTTGTCCAAGGGTTTTGAACTCGTGAACATTAAATGCTATGGAGCAAGCTAGAAGCGCTATGTATAAGAATTCAGTCTTACTTTGCAAAACAGGGTGCAAAAAGTAGAGATAGTTTACAAGACTGCTGATGGTAAATTTTTAGTAAACCAACTGTCAGACATGAAATGAATAAACGTAGGTATACGTCAGGCTAGTGTATTGGTTTCAGTTTAGTTCTTAGTATACATATCAATAACTTTCCAGACGACGCAAGTCATGGAGAAAATGTTCTCACTGCCGATGACACAAAGATCATAGTAACTGATAAAACATCAGAACGCCTGTTACAGATAGAAAATGAAACCCTCAAGAATGTTTGCAACTGGACAATACATAATAAATTGACTTTGAACATTAGGACAACGGTCATTATGTACTATACCATAAAGGAGAAGCAACACTGTCATTCTAAGCATAGATGATAAATCTATAGACTATGTAACAAACACAAAGTTTTTATCGATCAGCATTGGTTGGCAGATAACGTGGAACAAACATACAAATATACTGGCCAAAATGTATGTCACCAGTACGTTATGCTCTTAGAATGTTAGCATTAGTTTGCACTAGCTGATGTCTTGTGGTGACATACTATGTCCACTTCTTAACTATGGGATTCTTTTCTGGGGATCGAAGGCACGAAACATAGACATGATTTTTTAAGTGCAGAAAAGGGCCACAAGAATAATAATTGGAAGTAGTAGTCGAGATCATTGTAAAGAGCCATTTAAGAAACTGATCATCATCATTGCAGCAAGTGATTACATCCACCACTTGTGGTGCATATCAGGGGGAATATTACTAAGTACTGCACTAAGAATTCTGTACATAATCCTAGAAAAAGGGCCAGTTTAGAGCTACAAGAACCCAAGAAAAAGAAACAAAAAATACATTGTCTAGAAGTCATCGGTGGGTATTCTGTGAGCAACAATGAAGAACGAAACTATGTTTTATATTGCAAGTTACCTGAAACAAGTTGTGTGTAAATAAAGGAATATTATGCAACAGAGATTTACCGAATGACGCAGTGTATCTGTCAAGACGCTGACCACATATTCACGGATCTGCTCTTTCTCGCCATCCTGATTTGGGTTTTCTGTGGTTTCCCTAGACAGGTAGGGTAAATGTCGGTGGTTTATTAATCAGGGCCACTGCCAACCACCTTTCTTATCCCCATAGACTAAATGTTTTATTTATTTTTGAAAACATTACTAGAAAAATCAGTGAGCTCAATATAATATTTGAAATTAATTATAACGGTCTGGATCAAGTACATTAAAAGGTGATGAGCATAATCACTCTGAAGCTTGCATTTCTAGCAATATGAAAATTTTACGAAATGCACCTAAAGGACTATTTCTTCATACGTTTGAAGAAATCGAAATTTACTCACATCATAGGCCTCACCTATTATAAACGAAAATCTAGACTTCAATGACAAACATTTCCTTGAGCTTTTCGACGTTCTGCTTTAAAATACTTTCTCTGTCGTTTTGATTTGACGAATGTGCAAATCTGTTTTACACTTTTCTTCGCACTCTTTTTACTATAACCCATATTATTGTTCTTCTTTGTTATTGAATTTCAATGTTTTGGTTCATAACATGTTTTCTTCAATTTTATGTTGTTTACATATTTGTATAATTAGATTTACAAATTACTGACCGCATATTCCAGCCATAGCACTGCCTTTTTAATTTCTATTTGTTCTTCAACGAGTCATTTTAGTTTATTACTTTTTGAGATTAAATTTCACTAATTCATTTTAGAAATACGGGAACGTATGTTCCTTTAATACTGCTCGCCTCTCATACCACTATTGTTACTGCTTGCTAGCATACTACGATCTGCAACTGTTGCTATAGATCGCTACGAACTGCTTATTTCTATACTGAAGCTACATCGATGGAGCGTTCTCTACTTCATTTATGGATGTTTGTGGTGCTTCGATGGAAACCACTCAAGATCCGCGTGTGTCATCTCCACAACAATCAACAACTTCATGCGTCTATGGAAGGTCTTCTGTTGGACATCACTTATCGATACTCAAAGCCGTCTCCTTGGAAATCGCCCTGCTGCTACATCTTTGGAATGGCGTTCACCATCTCCATAGACATCAATAAGATTGTAGTTATTTTTTCAGGTAGCCTGTAAACGAATGTGATGCGTATTTTTTTCCTTTTTAAAGCTCTTAGTGTATTTATTTTACAATAGCTGTATTAACAAGCCGTTTACTTTTTATTGCAAAATATTTTACGTAATTTTGACGTTCTCTTCACAATAATTACATCTTTTTGTACATAATTCTCTCGACGTATGCCTGACTGGCTAATGCTTACATCATGCTGTCAACTGTAGGCAGTATTTAAGAAATCGGTGCGCCACTCTCTCCAGCAGTTGACTATCGTCGTTCACTGGTTCATGCTCCATGCACTGCTATTGTCCATCAATATAGATAATTTGTGTTTCATAATTTTACAGCTAATTTTAAGTGTTTTTATGTATCCCTCTAATTTATATCGTGTCTTACATTACAGTTGTAGGTCTGAGGATGATCATGTGTTGATCGAAACTGGTCACATTTATGTAACCGTGTTTGCGACCTAGACTGCTATAATTAATTTCAAATACCTTTTCTATCCTCATAAAGCGTTTTACGTATGCTATGTGTTGTTTATTATGGCCTATTTATTTGCAGCATATTACTTTGACAAATCGTATATCATTGTGAGATAAATAAATAAAAATATTTGTTCCTCCCACTTTTCAGCCTACCCCTTCGTTTCTTACTACAATCTGAGCTTTTCATATTCATACAACTACTAAACTTCTCTTCAAAAATCTCTTCAATTTTTCCATAGGCATCATCTCTGTTTCTCATAGTCACGCATACTTCTACACCACTGAAATTCTTACCTAGCTGTTCCTGCTTCAGCAGTTTACATTTTCTGGCAAACTAAGTTTTTAGACGCCTGTACTCTCTTAGATGCTGCTTCATTTGCTGACTTTTTGTACAATCTAAGACAAAAAAAGAGCGGACGCGTCACGAAACTATGCGAAAGAAATCGGTAGATACCATGTACGTGGAGAGACAGAAAAATCATTACAACTTCAGAAAATTTGGGTGATTAATTTACGAGAATAAACTTCACAAATTGAGCAAGTCGATAACTCGTTGGTCCATCTCTGGTCCTTATGCCAGTTGTTACTGAGTTTGACGATGATAGGGTTGTTGGATGTCCTCCTGAGTAATATCGTGGCAAATTCTGGCCAATTGGCGTGTTAGATTATTAAAATCCCCAACTGGGTGGAGGGCCCTGTCCATAATGCCCGAAACATTGTTAGTTGTAGAGAAATCCGGCGACCTGGCTAACCAAGGTAGGATTTGAAAAGTACGAAAGTAAGCAGTAGAAAATCTAGACGTGTGTGGGCAGACATTATCTTGCTGAAATGTAAGCCCAGAATGGGACGGTAGTAATACGAACAAAACGGGGCGTAGAATATCGTTGACGTACTCCTGTGCTGTAAGGATGCCGTGGATGACAACCATACGGGTCCTGCTATGAAATAAGATGGCACCCCAGTCCTGGTTGTCGGACCGTAACGCGGGCTACAATCAGGCTGTCGTGTCAGCGCTGCCCAGAGCGTTTCCAGACCCGCTTGTGTATCCTGTGTTACATTTTCATCTGGTTTACGCATTTCACTATACTATGGACGTAAAATTTGTCTTACGTCGGAATCTGTCCTTTGTTAAGGCTATTTAATTTCGCGACGGAGTACGACTTAAACCGATGTATACTCTGAATTGTCAAAATAAATTGTAATATAACATTTCCATGGCTGTATGAATAGGTTGCGAAAGTCAATAAATTAAAAAAAAATTCTATTGCACTTACATGAACCCATACTTGCGGCTCATGTCCACCATCATCTTCATCAGGAATGCTAATCAAAGTACTGCTGTGTATGACTGTTAACGCCCACCTAACGCTGTCGAAAGACATGTCTAGACAAAACCGAGCAGTACCTACGCAATCTTCCGACCAACGACTTATAGAGGGCATCCTTGATATCGGTAGCAGGTACCGTGAGGGAATGGAAACATGACGCACATTTCATGTCATCGACATTTGCACTGCCATGAATTAATTTCAGTGTAATGCAGTTACAAAGTTAACTACAGAAAGAAACCAAACGAAATCCAAAAATCTCCACGAGCCGCCGGAGACCGTGGGTCGCATGTAGCAAAGTACTCGAAAGGCAGCCCTCAACATGTGCCAAAGTTTGTCGGTGCAGTCCTGGATCAGTGTATGTGGAGGGTGTCCCTCCTAAGAGTAGTCAGCTGCATTTTTCCTGCTGTTTCGGCAGATATTACCAATTTCATTTTTACAATGTGTAACTTGCGCCGGTTAATACAAACACTGCTCAGCACATCTTTTAACCGACGTGTTGTAACGACGGGAATCTTCGGTTTGATTCCCGTTACCAACAAAATGATTTTTAAAGCGGAATTTTCCGTGCCCATTCTATACAGCGACTCCAGATTTGTCCAGAGTGATATTTTTTTTATCCATATGTATTAATAGGGAGAGTAAAATACGAAGGATAACCAGTTCTGCAGCAGTGAATGTTCACCGCTCCTGCATGGGGGTGACAGTCAGCCCAGTCTATGGCCATGCTGTCGCTCCTGCGCTACTTCTTGTTTTACAGTCGCTATTAATACGTATCGAAAAAACAAATATCGCATCAGACTAATTTGGAGCCCCTCCATCTCATGGACGCGGAAAATTCCGCTTTAAAAATAACTTCATTTTTAACGGGATACAAACCGACGGTTTCCGACGATACTGGGCGTTGCATGAGAAGTTATGAGCAGTATTTGTTTGGTGTGACTCCAGTTACACGTCACAAATTTCTGCCGAAACACCAGAGAAAATGCGCCTGACGACTCTTAGGAAACACACTATACATTCATTTCTGAAAATATCGTTGATTCAGAAACAACGAACAAACAAAAAAATCGTCTCCTTATTTACCGACACCAGTGCTTGCACACTTCTTCACTGTCAAAGAGAACTGCTAGATGGTGTTCTGCTCTGCAGTTCACCTTGTTTTTTATTTTTTTGTTAGTTTCACACAATGCTGACAAAATGCTCTTCGCCGCACCAGACATGAAGAGAAACTACAGCGCAGATTGAAACAGGAAGTAAGTAAATAAAAACTTGTGGTCCAGATAGTGTTTCTATATTTATTACAACAAATGGCTCTCTGTTCCTGAGACATAGCGTCAGTTATGAACTTTAGAAAGAAGTTGAATATGCAGCCACAAATTTTTTAACATTAGAGCAATAATATAAAATATGTAACAGACGGCAAGGCAAATTTTAGATCTACCCTGAAATCATTTGTATTTCTCTTCCTTAGATGATTATTTGACTAGCCATTGGTAGCACGTGTTAGGTAGTAGAAAATTGTTGACTTCATCGTTAAATTGATACCCCGGATCTGACAAGTGAAAAACTAGTAAGTACATTACTTTTGAATACATTATGGGAGAGGCAGTGATCAATGTCTTACAAATATTTACTATTAAAAACAGTCTTGATCACGATTTATTTATCAAGATGACCGGTTTCGACCACTACTGTGGTCATCTTCAGACCATTGAGTGGGAACCTCTTTCTGTTGGAGAAATACTGTTTTTCTTTTTTTCCCAACAGAAAGAGGTTCCTACTCAATGGTCTGAAGATGACCACAGTTGTGGTCGAAACCGGTCACCTTGATAAATAAATCGTGATCAAGACAATTTTTAATAGTAAATATTAGTAAGTATATGTTTATTCACTTTAACCCACTCTGCTGTTTAGTGTCGGTGTGCATACAACATGCTCTGCTTATGTTCCCCAAAATGTCACGTACAAAAACGGAGCTTTACCGGGGCTCGTACCTCGGGCTCTATTGATGACAGAAGGGTAGGGTCGAGTGTTTTGGACAACTGGGGACTATTTGTACACCAAACATAAGGATTTTTTACTGTAGCCATCCTACAGTACAGGATAGAAGTTAGAATATTAGACACTTCCTCGAACATAGGAAAATGGAGCAATTCGGGTGGTTCTTTTCGCATTAAATGCGGTCTACGATGCACTGTAAGTGATTAATGGAGGCACCATTTCGTTCACGGGAGTTTCCTGTGAAAACTAGAAAAACATGGTTTTTGGGTACCAAAACCGAGCCGAGGATTCCAATATGAAATGAACAGTAAAATGGCCGCAATTTTTACTGTCTATTCTGTGATCCCGATTTCGAACAATGTTGAAAATGTTCATGATATCTTCATCCGTTTCCGAAATACACAGGTTCGAAGTTACCCTACTTGTACACATGAAATCCAGTATGAGGCGAAAACGTTGGTTATTAAATGACGTAGCACGGGAAAATAATCTGTAAAATGTCTCCATTATCATTAGAATGCGTCTGGGAATCCCATTTTGTTGTGCTGACTCACATGCAAAATTTTTACGCACATAAAGTCCGATCTAAAGTGTACAATAAAGTACTTTTGCATTATTTCAATTCCACATACGTAAATTATCAAAATTTTCCCGACATATGAAGTACTTTTCCTATGTATGACCTGCCCTGCTGTCGCAGGGAAACGAAGGTAGGTTGGGTTGTCTCGGGGAGAAGACGAGACAGAGAGGTCATCGGTCTCTTCGGATTAGGGAAGGACGGGGAAGGAAGTCGGCCGTGCCCTTTCAAAGGAACCATCCCGGAATTTGCCTAGCGATTTAGGGAAATCATGGAAAACCTAAATCAGGATGGCCGGACGCGGGATTGAACCATTGTCCTCCCGAATGCGAGTCCAGTGTGCTAGCCACTGCGCCACCTCGCTCGGTGGAAACGAAGGAAATCAGAGGAAAATGTTCGTATCAGAGCACAAAGTGGCTAATACGCTCCGGTTTAAAATAGTGGAAAATGTTGTACCCATTGCCTCATTCTACCTTCCTCAGCAGCTTAAAAAATGTTCCCAAATATTTTGGCATGCGAACATATTTGCGCCTTTTATGCTGAGGGAGAACGAGAGAGTTCCGGTGGAAAAGAGACGAATAAATAATAAATACTGGAGGTTAGTACACACCGGTTACGGTGTAGAAGATCGAAGTACGCACATGGAGTGTGAGAGAAATAGTGGGACACAGTGGCAGTGGAACATAGTGATTGTGACAGAACAGCGCTAGGAAAAGAGTTAAAGAGACAGTACCAGTGGGAGAGGAAAAATGAGACGAAGAAAATGGCAGTGGGTGAGTGGCAGTGAAATGAGCGACAGAGTGTATGACAATGAAAACGCGGAAGAGAGTTATTGGCAGAAGAGACAGCAGTAGTGGGAAGGATCAAGCGAGATAGTAGCAGTAAGAGAGAGAGAGAGGAAGAGCAAGACAGTGACAATGACAGTATTAGTAGGATAAAGCGAAGCAGACTGCGGCTGCAAGATAGTTAGACACAAAGAGATAACTGCAATGAGTTGGGCTGAATGAGTGATCGAGAAAGGGCAACTTGGAGTGGATTGGTGTGAGCGACTTATAGGATGGAGCTTGTGACAGTCAGAGGTGGGTTGCACGTTAAAAAGGATGCGAAATTGTTCGCTTGCCACAATACTCGGGAAAATTTTTGTTTAAAAAAGTTGTGTTGGTAGAATGAGGCAGCTGGTATCCAACTTTCCAGTCGAGTCTTTAATAAACAGGAGCATGTTCGTCCTTTTTGTGCTTCGATAGGAACATTTTTCCGCTGGTTGTGATAGATGGCTGAAATCCAGAAAGGTACAACTACAAATGAAGTATTCGTCATTTCGTCTGCAATTGTGAAAATCAACAGTGGCATATGTAGCTAAAGAGGAGAGCATGGGAAGTGTCATCACCCAGTTTCCCAGGAATTTCACTCAGCGGAAGAGGAGTCGAGCGAATACATGTCTCGGCTTATTGGTAGATACTCGACAGTTTCTGAAAAACCGACGGTCAATGTTTTCGATGTACTTTATGTGCCTTTTACCAGACAATTTCCTCAGACGAAATGGTGAATTAGCGGTCAGCGTCGCGCTACCTCTGGCACTGGTATCGATAGTCACTTCATTGCGACGCATCTTTGGTTTTCCTGGTTGAGGTAGGGAGGCTCGGCGCAGCGGCAGTGGGTTGTGAACGGCACGTGACAGAAGGAGGGGGGCTGGAGCAGCAGTGCCTATTGGCTGTGTTTGGCTGGGCAGACTTGAGTTGAACAACGCATGTACCCAGCAGGATCGCCGAGCGACTTGTCAAACGTTGGCCAAGGTGACGAAGGTCGTCCTCTGGAATTGTGGTGACGGGAACCTCCTCCCGTTATTTTAAAACGCGTTAAATGGATAACTGACGGTGGTGAGAGTGCGCCGTAGCATACTGCCTACTGACATTCTAATTTGCCTTGGATTGAAAGTGACCAATGGTTGTTAGTACGTCTTTTTTGAAGCCACGTGATTCTGTTAATTGGTAAACCGCTTCTGTACACCCGCTTGGGGTGCGATGTTGGATGCGATGTTATGAATTGAAGTGGTAACACCGGTGACTGCCACTGTACCCGGTGGCAATGTTACGCTATTGTATCAGGTACTGACTATGAATTTGAAACCTAAATGTAATTTAGTAAGTTGATGTGTTTTAGTCATAACTGAATTTCGTAGGGCCATCACTGAGTAAAATTTTCTGCTTTATCGAGTGTTTGTTGAGACTTTTTTTTAGAAATTGTTATTCATGCCTCATGCGGTTTAACTGCAACTGCTCTGTTTGTACTGTACCTTCTCAGTTACATGTACTCTCTTATCATCTTACCTAGACAGAGGCGTATGTTTTCACTATGAACCACAAAGTGCATTCTAAGTATCTCTGTCAATTTTAGTGAGTTTCCCTGATCTTATTAAAAGACTTGTGAAGGGGTTTATACAGGTTGGTCCATTGATAGCGACCAGGCCAAGTATCTCACGAAATAAGCATCAAACAGAAAAACTACAAAGAACGAAACTCGTCTAGCTTGAAGGGGGAAACCAGATGGCGCTATGGTTGGCCCGCTAGATGGCGCAGCCATAGGCCAAACGGATATTAATTGCGTTTTTTTAAAAATAGGATCCCCCATTTTTTACTACATATTCGTGTAGTACGTAAAGAAATATGAATGTTTTAGTTGGACCACTTTTTTCGCTTTGTGATAGATGGCGCTGTAATAGTCACAAACGTCTAAGTACGTGATATCATGTAACATTCCACCAGTGCGGACGGTATCTGCATCGTGATACATTACCCGTGTTGAAATGGACCGTTTACCAATTGCGGAAAACGTCGATATCGTGTTGATGTATGGTTATTGAGATGAAAATGCCCAAGGGGCGTGTGCTATGTATGCTGCTTGGTATCCTGTACGACAACATACAAGTGTCCGGACCGTTCGTCGGATAGTTACGTTATTTAAGGAAACACGAAGTGTTCAGCCACATGTGAAACGTCAACCACGACCTGCAACAAATGATGGTGCCCAAGTAGGTGTTTTAGCTGCTGTTGCGGATAATCCGCACATCAGTAGCAGACAAATTGCGCGAGAATCGGGAATCTCAAAAACGTCGGTGTTGAGAATGCTTCATCAAAATCGACTGCACCCGTACCATGTTTCTATGCACCAGGAATTGCATGGCGACGACTTTGAACGTCGTGTACAGTTCTCCCACTGGGCACAAGAAAAATTACCGGACGATGGCAGATTTTTTGCACGCCTTCTATTTAGCGACAAAGCGTCATTCAACAACAGCGGTAACGTAAAGCGGCATAAAATTCACTATTGGTCAACGGAAAATCCACGATGCCTGCGACAAGTGGAACATCTGCGACCTTGGCGGGTTAATGTATGGCGCAGCATTATGGGGGGAAGGATAACTGGCCCCATTTTATCGATGGCAATCTAAATGGTGCAACTTATGCTGATTTCCTACGCAATGTTCTACCAATGTTACTACAAGATGTTTCACTACATGACAGAAAGGCGATGTACTTCCAACATGATGGATGTCCGGCGCATAGCTCGCATGCAGTTGAAGCGGTATTGAATAGCATATTTCATCACAGGTGGATTGGTCGTCGAAGCACCATACCATGGCCCGCACGTTCACCGGATCTGACGTCTCCGGGTTGCTTTCTGTGGGGAACGTTGAAGGATATTTGCTATCGTGATCCACCGACAACGCCTGACAACATGCGTCAGCGCATTGTCAATGCAAGTGCCAACATTACGGAAGCCAAACTACTCGCTGTTGAGAAGAATGTCGTTCCACGTATTGCCACATGCATTGAGGTTGATGGACATTGTTTTGAGTATTTATTGTATTAATGTGGTATTTACAGGTAATCACTCAGTAACTGCATGGGTTCTCAGAAATGATAAGTTCACAAAGCTACAAGTATCACATTGGAGCAACCGAAATAAAATGTTCAAACGAACCTACGTTCTGTATTTTAATTTAAGAAACCTACCTATTACCAACTGTTCGTCTAAAATTGTGAGCCATTTGTTTCTGACTATTAGAGCGCCATCTATCACAAAGCGAAAAAAGTGGTCCAACTAAAACACTCATATTTCTTTACGTACTATACGAATATGTAATAAAAAATGGGGGTTCCTATTTTAAAAAACCGCATTTGATATCCGTTTCACCTATGGCAGCGCCACCTAGCGGGCCAACCATAGCGCCATCTGCTTTCCCCCTTCAAGCTAGACAAGTTTCGTTCGTTGTAGTTTTTACGTTGACGCTTATTTCGTGAGATATGTGGCCCGGTCACGATCAATGGACCATCCTGTGTACTACATTAGTTTATGTATTTAAGTTTGGCTTTAACTAATTGCTTTATCTAAGGTTAGGAATTGTATTTCTCGTGCTGAAGCGGGTCTCATCGTTTGTTAGTGTATAGTTTGCTATTACGGTGCTGTATCGCTTGTGATTTATGTTCACAGCTGATTGCGAAGCACGCTAGTCTACCTTGGTGTATGCAGCCGTGAGTTCTGGGCCGCTACCTTGGTGGCATCCTGCCCATCGCCCTAGGTCTAAGTTATTGCCGCGAGAGCGCTTTGCCCCGTCGTCTGTTATACCTGACGTAAGTTGAGTAGACGTCTTGTTCCTTGGAGCTATACCTGGGTTGAGCGACTGCCGCGAGGGTTGTGGGCTGTGGAGTTTAGCGAGATTAACTCAGGAACCTTTGCAAATTATCCTCTTACTGTTCATAAAAGAAGAGTGTTCAAACCCACTAATAACTGTTCTTCATAAAATCGGATGTGCTCTGTATTTGGTAAATGTAGTTTCCCTTTACTGTATGATTTAAATTTAATTCTTACTTTTCACAAAGTCAGATGTTTTGGGTTTATTGAATACTGTTCCCTTTTGCTTATATTGGTTAGTTTCACTAGTTTGTCATTTTATATGTCACTATAATTTTGGTGGTTTTCATATTATTAATCTGAAATTTAACTGCTTAGTGTGTTTTTCTTAAATAAATGTTTATTTGATGAAAATAATGAGCAATTTGATGGGTCTCCCTTCCAACTGTTGATGTTTGATCCTTTCTTATCATGAACCTGTTACCTGGGTTTCAATATTAATCATAAAATCACAACTGGATTTCACGAAAAATATTACATATTTACTATATAATATATATATCTGATGTTTCATTGTCATATCGATACTTCTATTATTTATTATATTTTTTCACATTTTTGTTCTTCATGAAGATTTGGTGCATTCCCTTGGATGACACCGGTTGCAGACACATTCGAAATACAGATATTCCGAACAGTACGAGCATAGCGTGAAAGCAGGTTTGCCACAGTGACATTTCATCGTGTGAATTTCATTCGGGAAAGAACTGCCGTTAACATTCGCGAAAATTTCGCGGTAAGTCGTGAGTAACGTCTCATTTTTTAACAAAAATGGCACTTGTAGCTGATTATGAATCAAGATACCCTACATGAATTTCACCAAAAACAATCGCAAAGTTTTTTTTTCTTTTTTAATTCATTCATCTGGCATTGAAGTAGTAGACGAATAAGGACAACGTTATATCAATATACAGTGGGAAACATTTGTGTAGTAATATTCTACATACATGGGTACGTAGATAAAAACCAAAATAAAAGTAATAATCAGGTTTCGAACACAGGGCGTAAAATTAAGAAGCTGCTACTCTAACTACTTTAGCACCATTTCGTCTAGGACATCACGCGGTAAAAGAGTATAAGCTTCTCCCAAATGTGTCGAAAGCTTTGACCTCGTGTTTCTCAGAAACGGTCGAGTATCTACGTATAAGGTGATCCATGAGTTCACTTATACTACTGGCCATTAAAATGGATACACCAAGAAGAAATGCGGGTATTCATTGGACAAATATATTATACTAGAACTGACATGTGATTACATTTTAACGCGGTTTGCGTGCATATATCCTGAGAAATCAGTACCCAGAACAACCACCTCTCGCCGTAATAACGACCTTGATACCCCTGGGCATTGAGTCAAACAGAGCTTGGATGGTGTGTACAGGTACAGATGTCCATGCAGCTTCAACACGATACCACCGTTCATCAAGAGTAGTGACTGGCGTATTGTGACGAGCCAGTTGCTCGGCCACCATTGACCATACATTTTCAGTAGGTGGGAGATCTGGAGAACGTGCTGGCCAGGGCAGCAGTCGAACATTTTCTGTATCCAGAACGGCCCGTACAGGACCTGCAACATGCGGTCGTGCATTATCCTGCTGAAATGTAGGGTTTCTCAGGGATCGAATGAAGGGTAGAGCCACGGGTCGTAACACATCTGAAATGTAACGTCACTGTTCAAAGTGCCGTCAATGCGAACAAGAGGTGACCGAGACGTGTAACCAATGGCACCCCGTACCATCACGCCGGATGATACGCCAGTATGGCGATGACGAATGCACGCTTCCAATGTGCGTTCACCACGTTGTCGCCAAACACGGATGTGACCATCATGATACTGTGAACAGAACCTGGATTCATCCGAAAAAATGCATTATGCCATTCGTGCACCCAGGCTCGTCGTTGAGTACACCATCGTAGGCGCTTCTGTCTGTGATGCAGTGTCAAGAGTAACCGCAGTCATGGTCTCCGAGCTGATAGTCCATGCTGCTGAAAACGTCTTCGCAGTGTTCGTGCAGATGGTTATTGTCATGCAAACGTCCCCATCCGTTGACTCAGGGATCGAGACGTGGCTGCGCGATCCGTTACAGCCATGCGGATAAGATGCCTGTCATCTCGACTCCTAGTGATACGAGGCCTTGGGAATCCAGCACGGCGTTTCGTATAACTCTCCTGAACCCACCGATTGCATATTCTGCTAACAGTCACTGGATCTCGACAAACGCGAGCAGCAGTGTCGCGATACGATAAACCGCAATCGCGATAGGCTACAATCCGACCTTTATCAAAGTCGGAAACGTGATGGTACGCATTTCTCCTCCTTACACGAGGCATCACAACGACGTTTCACGAGGCAACGCCGGTCAACTGCTGTTTGTGTATGAGAAATTGGTTGGAAACTTTCCTCATGTCAGCACGTTGTAGGTGTCGCCACCAGCGCCATCCTTGTGTGAATGCTCTGAATAGCTAATCATTTGCATGTCACAGCATCTTCTTCATGTCGGTTAAATTTCGCGTCTGTAGCACGTCATCTTCGTGTTGTAACAATTTTAATGGGCAGTAGCGTATTTTGACTCCACGTCTACTGAGCAAAGTCTCTGGAAAATGGGGTGTTGACACTGGCCGTGATCTCTTCGTAACTAATATTAAGCGACACTCTGAGGTGTCACTCGCGTGGCCAGCGTGTAGCTGTCTGCTGCACGTACCTTGGCTTGCATCCCGGCGCTGACGCGGCCCACGGAGCCATGGGGCGCCGGCGCTTGGCGGTTGACGACCATGCAGAGCGGGAAGGCCTCTGTCTGG
Organism: Schistocerca americana; assembly: GCF_021461395.2. Classification (NCBI taxonomy): domain Eukaryota; kingdom Metazoa; phylum Arthropoda; class Insecta; order Orthoptera; family Acrididae; genus Schistocerca; species Schistocerca americana. The sequence goes on along the minus strand of NC_060119.1, from coordinate 259,382,819 downwards.
CCGTACCACTGTGTCAGCGGGCGGCCCGTGCGCGCCTCTATCCAAGCGTGCGCCTCCGCCTTGAGCGCGGCGCCCCCCGTCATGCAGACGCGCACCTGCTGCAGCGCTGGCCGCAGTCGGTCCTCCGGACAATGTCGGGCCAGCGAGACCCACTGGTTCGGCGGCATGAACATAACGGTGGGCTGTAAAACAACTTTCCTGTTACTCTTCATGCTAGACTAATGGCCAAAGTGTAGCCAAATTAAGAAAAGACCAAGATTTCGAAAGCTTTGCACAACAAGAAACAAGATTAAGTTTAACCGCAAGAAATTTTGCATACAGCAGAGTGTAAAATACGTAATTCATAAGGCTGTGAATCTTAATGACTCGTACTACAAGAAAATCAATAACTGGAAACTGTCTTCCACAACACAAATCTGGAAAAATTGGTGGTAAATTCTTAAGGGACCAAACTGCCGAGGTCATCGGTCCATAGGCTTACACACTACTTAATCTAACTTAAACTAACTTACGCTAAGGACAACACACACACGCATGCCCGAGGGAGGACTCGAACCTCTGACGGGGGAGGGGCGGGGGGGGGGGGGGGGGAGAGCCGCGCCATAAATTTGGACAGTGGTTAGCACACTGGACTCGCATTCGGGAGGACGACGGTTCAATCCCGCGTCCGGCCATCCTGATTTAGGTTTTCCGTGATTTCCCTAAATCGCTCCATGCAAATGCCGGGATGGTTCCTTTGAAAGGGTACGGCCTACTTCCTTCCCCGTACTTCCCTAATCCGATGAGACCGATGACCTCGCTGTTTGCTCTCTTCCCCCAAAACAATCCAATCCATAAATTTGGAAGCTGATAAGCTATCGCTCTGAACACCTCCGATAACTGATGAAGAGTAACTGAACTGATTCGGGGAGAAATAAAATTTATGTCACTAATTGATTTATAAAAGTGGATTCACTACTGCAAAACACAGGTTTTTCACTATCACTCAATTAAATTCCTGATTACATACTACGAAGTTTTTCAACAACACGTTTATTCTGTCACATGGCGGATACAAAACTATTACTGCTTGCAAATGGAACCAGATCGAAGATTCTGTGTTGACTTTGTGCCGTAAGGTGTAAGTTACTGGCCGGCCGAAGTGGCCGCGCGGTTCTGGCGCTGCAGTCTGGAACCGCGAGACCGCTACGGTCGCAGGTTCGAATCCTGCCTCGGGCATGGGTGTGTGTGATGTCCTTAGGTTAGTTAGGTTTAACTAGTTCTAAGTTCTAGGGGACTAATGACCTCAGCAGTTGAGTCCCATAGTGCTCAGAGCCATTTGTAAGTTACTGTTCGTGAGACTACACAAGGTAGAAGACTGTAAGTTGTGTTCGTTGGTGTGTTGGGTATCTCCGTGTATACAGTGGGAAGTTACTGCTTTAAGTTGGTACTAGGAACGAAGTCTCCATGCTTCTTCTTGCCGCTTTACGCGCGTAAACAATGGACTTCATAAAAAATATTACAAATCATCGAATGTACTCTGTTATTAAGGACAATTTTAAACACACATAGCAGCGTAAAATGAGGACTGGTACATTTCGTGCAGGTGCATGTAGAAGAATTGTGTCGCAAGTTTACAGGCTGATGCAGTGATGAGTGAAAAAGCGTATTAAAAAGACACCAATGATCATGAAAAAGAAAGGTCTAGGGTTACTGAAGCACTTATGACGCAGAATAATTGCAAAAGAAAAGCGTGTGAACGCCAGCTTCAATCCCAATAGCTGCTCGGGGTACCCGAGCGGTCTGAGACTTGTCACTGTTCACGCGGGTTCCTCCGTCGGAGGTTCGAGTCCTCCCTCGGGCATGGGTGTTTGTGTCGTCCTTAGCGTAAGTGAGTTGAAGTTAGATTAAGTAGCGTGTAAACTTAGGGGCCGATAACCTCAGCAGTTTGGTCCCATAAGACCTTACCACAAATCTCCAATTCCCAAACCCAACAAAATAATACCAGCATAATTATCTAGGTCATCTAGCTATGAAATACAGAGAAAGAAGACAGCTAGTTGTCGTTTATCATTATACAGAACCCGAAGGAAACAGATACCTACTTATTCCTGTGCTGCAAAGGACGCATCAGAGCATATAAAGTTTATATACCTTAACAGATCTAAAGATTCTGCTTCGTAGATCTGAAAAATAATACGGTATTTTTCACTTGTGAATAAAATCTGCAATTTCTGTGTAGTAGTATTATTATTAGTGGGTGGGTCATTTCACGTTTCACCAGAACACTTTCATCTGTTTTACTCGTCACTTACATATGAAGCAGAGAGAAACACTTGTGGTTTTTCAACAATACTGTTTTCTACCACCCTGTGGCACGATACTGCGGGATTGCAACATTAACGTGTGCATGAATAAAGCGACAAAGTGTCCCTCTAGGACTTCCCAGTTCGGCAACACCATCAATACCACCCATGCACCTTTGCTGAGCACGTTCGAAATATGTCTCCAGATATTTTGACAGCAAATGGTCCTGATGGCTGCTCTAGCGTCTGACAACTAGGCAACACCTTCGACACGACTTGGGTTGCATTTGCCTCCCTTCTGGCGCTGGAGCAGCCACCGGACTGAATTTGTGGCTAAGTTCTGACAGGTACATTTGTAACGTGCTCAACAAAGCTGAGCAGGTAGCTGTGAGGTTGTTACCAAACTGGTAGTGGTCTTAGGTTGACTCTTTGCCGTTTCAGTCACACACATGTTAACGATCACGCTACAGGAGGGCAAAAAACATCTGCATCCACGACAGCCTGGAACCGCACTAGAGATTACAGGACAATTGTTCGCGGCACTTTTGAAAACGGTAGCTGCCGTGGCACAAATCGCGCACTGCTTGGAAATCGCACACTGTGTCCAGCATTCGCAACCAACGTAACGGTAACTCCTTCAGCAATTTGTAGTGCAGTTGGCCGTTGAGATATTCAAGGAGTAATTCCTAAATCGCAAGTTAATTCGAACTTACAAGTCGTGTCTTCAGTTCTAATGAAGAAAGAAGATCTCTCTGTGTTCCTTTAATGCGTCGATATCGCGAAGAGCAGCAGACTATTGCTGTTGTTTTGGTAAAACAGCTTTACGAGTACAGCCCTGCTCGCCTTTTCCAGACCCATGTTGACCATCTGCAACTGTAATGCACACTGATGCTTCTGTTTCAACCCTACGTCGCCCTACCAGCACCGGTGCCTGAGGGTACTATTAGCGACGCAAATATTGCAGCATACAGTGTCGACATCACTTCTATAACGATGGGTACCTAAAGGTAATTAGTTTTCCGTCTACACTGGCCCAGATAGCTAAATTTAATCCTAACCCATTTGTACTTGTGCATTCGTCCCCTGAAATTTTAAAATCAAAGATAGCTGTTACAATCTCTTCACTTTCAAGTCCAATATGTGGTTCTTACTCAGTCCACGGCACAGTGCTTTTAAACATTACCCTTACGTCCACCTATTGGTGAATGATTTTGCGCCCCTCTTTTAGAAAGATTCGTTTTTCATTTCTTGCCATTCTTTACGCATGATAAGCTTAGAAATCTCTTCTTTCGGGACTCAGAGTTTTTCAAGGTTTGCAGCGGCCTTACGACGACCATCGAACAAATTCTAACGTTAATTTCAATCTACAGAGTTCCACCACATATTTCTACTTTACAAGCTGCACGTGGGACAGAAGTATGAAAAGCACAGAATCTGTAAACTAGTATTAATCACTAAATTAAATAGCGACTGCTATTGATATTAATTATAATTTCTGTCATTATTCTGCTAAATGTGATCCAATTTTCAACTTCCTCTCTGTCTTGTCGTGACGAGAGATAAATGGAAAGGCTACGAACTATTAGGAATTCAAGATAATTCAGTTCAAATCAAACCTGTGTACAAGAGAGTCAGATTTATATTCTGTGTGAAAAGATGACCGCTGAAACCTTTCGAGCCCTCTATACAACTGGACTACGTCACTTGTTACACGAATATTTGTGTCAAATTAAGAAACTAATAAATGTTTTGATTCACGTTCATCGTTAACGAGAGGTATTGAATAGTTTGAAATTTAAGCGTAAATATTTTTTCATGCGTGATTCATCCACAACAGACCCCTTAACAGAAGCACTGCTCGCAACGAGCACTTCAGCAGAACCTCACATCACGAGCGGTGTAAGGACTACGCTATGAGCTGAAAGTGTGTGTTACGTATCTTAGGATAGCGTCCGTTGCGCTTGGGCCGAGAATGGCTTTGCTCGATGCAACAGGAAGCACTGTTCTTAACAAGTCACCGTATGGTTGTGATCGGCACCAACTCCATAACTGTTAATCTAAAATAGGAGATGGACACTTTTTGCTTGCATTTTATTCAGTCCTCAATAACGTACTTCCGAATGATTTTTTTTTGTTACTTATCTACAATCCATGCGTGTTACACCGCATGCAATTATACATTAGCAGGTCTGCTTCGAAATGCGTACGTGAATGGAATGTATTTCTTTTAGAAACGATTCCTATCTGACGATGAGCCAGACCAGTGTGAAATCTACTATGAAAGAGCTTTAAAAAAAGCGGGAAAAAGGCATTTACTAATATTTTATTTAGATTACGTATGGGACTGAAATGGTGAGTACGGCTGCATTACATACTACGTGCTAATAACCGTACTTGAAACTTAGACTGTCTTTTTAATTGGTGTCTAACCTTAGACATCTCGATGTGTTCCAGCAGAGTTTGAGGACTGAACTCAGGCGTCACGACGAACTTCATGCCGGTATCGATACTCCAAAGCGTGAAAAGCGTTCCACTGACCCAGAAGAACCCCGTTGTGAACAAAACAATGTCGTCTCCTCCAAAAATAGCATCACTTCGCCTGAAATCACAAACGACGACTGCTCAGTTGAACTATTCCAAGTTCTTCTAAACGCTGAAATGTAAAAATTTTGTTTATACTATTTGTAAAAACTATCACTTATCAGAAATATAATAAAAAAGTTAATACGTTATACTGACAACTACCTTTTATCTACAGTCTCAATGCCAAAAATAGTACTAAATAAAATTCATCTGAAACACTATCGGTTACGAAAGATCAGTCCACAATATTCAGACATCTGTTAAAGGCATATCGTAATACATATAAGTCTAGCAATGAAGTACGTCATAATAATTAAGATTAAAGGTAATACTATACCTGTAATACATTTTTCATCAAAATATAAGTACCTTGACAGTGAGTAATGATAACGACTCGACACGGGATGGGTTGCCAACCTCCGATTATCTGGGCCATTGCAACAGCAAGATCATTACGCCCAGCTCAACATGCCCTATGTCATTGCGTCAGAGGTCAATGATTGTATCCGTTTTGTCTAGTCTTGAACCACTTTCCTTTCACCTAAACTAGCCTCATGCCTTGCGCCCTACAGACATTTAATATAGGAACATCACTACATTCTACTACATTATCCTGTTTTGTGAAGTATAATGTGCGTCGGAAGAATTCTCTAATTCTGTAAATGGTCTGAAACTTGAATTAGACCGAAAGTTTAAATATTTGAGTACATAAGCGGGTGGAGAGACATGTTAAGAGCCTCCACAAACCACAAACAAATGAAGCAGAATTTTTTGCTGCATGCAGTCTGCCTTATAGTAGTGTTACGGTACCATCCAAAACATATTGCTTGAAATCAGGTATTCCAGAATAGATCTATTTTGTTACAAATGAGAGTATAAAAAGTAAACTGATAGCTTTAACGGGTTAAAAATGATTTTTTTAACTCTGCACGGCACACTTCAACATAGTACGAAACTGATTAGCAAATTATGAACTCAGTTTTGACGGCACTGTACTACTTGTTAATGAAACAGGAAAGCTTGTGCTGGACTGGGACTAGAAGTCGCATTTCCAAATTATCGCAAGCAATCACCTTTACAGTTTCGGCTATCTGTGCATACACCTTGCACCAATCCAAACCTCCATATGCCACACTGTTAGGGAAACGTGAATGGCTAGCCAAGTGACGCAGTCTGCTTTCGGTAGTGTGGCGTATGGACATCCTGTTTATGTTCCTGCCATGATAGTCCTCAGATGGTATTTTGTGGTTTACACTCACCTCCGTCTCCTTGAAACTTACTTCCTTTGTCACACCGTGACGTTTTCACAACGGAAACACACACTGAGGTTTTATTTTACTTCCGAGTAGTAGCAACCGAAAGCACTGAAAGATGAAGAATTTTTATGTGATGATGCTCGCATCAGTCATCATTAGCTAGTAGGTATTCACGACGGTGTCATGAGCAATAAGGTCTACGCTAAGCTGGTGAATGAATCAGCTTGTGAAAAGATCCTCAGTAAGATGAACGACATTCCATTCAGACATTCGAATGGACCAACCACGAAACTGGGACATGCAGGTGTTGGCCAGGAGATGACACATTTGTTCGAACTGCTGTTGAGGTAGCAGAAGAGATGGTGAGCACAGCGCTGAGACCCTATGACACTCTGATAACTCATACAACGTAAAAATAAATGGGCTGCGCCAGGTGTGAATAGACCTTAGAAGCCTTACTTAACACGTCATGTACTATTTGCATATAGGTAAAATCCATGCCATCATAATTTATGACAGTCAGCTGAAAATGTGTTCGGGTTGTGAGCAAAAGGGATATTTCAGATCAACGTGTAGGCAACGTCACATCACGCATTTGCTGCTGAGGAGAGGAGAAGATGTCGCCCAGTCCAGTTGTGTTCCCATTGACATACAATTCGGTGGGTGGGGGTGGGGGAGGATTCGCCGTTCTGTACCGTGTGATCACTGACTGTTGACAGAAGTGAGGTCTTCAGTCTACCCTTGGCAGCCTGGGACACAATGCCAGAGCACTGCAGACGGACAGTAAGCTCTGTCCGAATACACACAGCGCCATTCTTGCAATACAAATGGGAAACAGCCCCAAAGGAGAGGTTGGTCACTACAGACTTGGTGATGAGTACTGAAACTTTTGTCCCCAATTTCTACCCCTAGTCATTGTTTAACATTCATGCTCATGTCCTAAAGTGATGGACACCGTAGTGGTGGAAGAGAGATCAAATGGCTCCATGTGATACTTGCTGGACAATGTCTGCAGAGGATGTCGACCCTGATTATGGTGACCACCCACAGCATGAAGATAAGGTTGTTGGTTCCTCAGTTGGTATTTGATCGGCAGTGGACTCACAGGAGACCTCTCACAGCACCATGCTTCTGGACAATGGACCACTGACGGATTTAGTCTTTGAAACCTTCATCCACCCTGTTAATTCTGATAGATGCCTGATTGTGTGGCCTGATGATTTCGAGCACATTAGGTTTCTTGCTCTAGCTAAAATAAGTTGCAACCGCATCACTTCATTATAGTTAAATGATATTGGAGAGAACTCATTGACGATGGTGCGATCTTCTTCAGGTCCCCTACAACCTTCACCCCTCCCAATGGTGCCAATGATATTGCCTCCCCATGCCAGGATACTGGATTCCCCATCAACCTGCTCAAGAAGCAGATGTCTCGTGGCCCTTTGTAGTGGCGAATCTTGACATGACACTCCTGCAGAAAGTATGCATCGACCAACTCCCAGCTTGTTATCGATACGAGGTTTGCCAGGATCCATGCATAGAAAAAGGCAGAGGTAAGGCCATTCTCATGAAGGAACACATTATGATCAGTGGTGTGACCTATCTTCCATAAGCAGGAGGAATTTAGCGTCAGGATCTGAATATAAACACCCTCACGGTTACGGACAAAAGGAGAGACCATTCAAGGTTTTATCCAGAGGCGGCCGCGCCCTTATTAGAGGGGAACTACGATCATATCATACCAGGAGGCGAATCAATTGTGTCCTTTCAGTGCAGGATCAAATGCCGCATTCTAGCAAGTGCTGGGAAAACAAAGGCTAGTGCAGAGCCTACACCTCATCAATACCTGGCGGAAATACCTGCATTATCAGACATTCAACAAGTCACCGTATCTAGGTCTCCCAGGTACTTACGGCAGATATGCTGAGGTATGGCCGACAGTCTTTACCGATAATGATGCCTACCTGTTCGCTATCTTCCCATAAGACACAGGATGTGGCAGAGCAGGAGACTGTGAAAGATGAATGTCACGCTCCTTGAAGATCTGGAGTGTTGGTAGAAGGTAGTAGAGACATAGATAAATGTGAGAGGTGGCATAACAGTTTTCCTTCCACGGCCTGTCAGTGTCCTGATTGCGTAAAACCCGCTCTGCAGTTTGCGATGAAGCACTATGATCGACATAGTAAACGGGACATTATGTAGTGTCATTTTATGTCACACTGGGATATATCCCCCCAACCACTGTCACCAGGAAGTCATTTTCAGATTCCACTATTGCAAGCGAAGATCACTACACTTACACGACGCCATCTTAAGGGCACACTTGGGCAAGTGGATAGCTAGGAGGGAATTAGAAGTGAACCGCTGGCCATCAATCACAAGATCCATGAACACTGCAGATCTCACAGAATGCTGACAGCCCAAAGGGATATCGCCAACGTCTGCTTGGATCATTACCAGCGGTTCTACACCACAGAAGACCACAATGCTGGAAACTGATGAAGTCCTCCGCTCGCTGCCTCAGGCCCTCAATGAACATGCGGAGGCGATTCTCATGGACCTCATATCAGAGGAGAATGTCCCTCATGGCCTCCAAAAAGAGGCGACAGTGTTTTATCATATGCTTCACGATGTCATGATGCCCCTGTGGGTTACATTATAACAAGATCCCTACAGTTCAGATGCCACCTGCCTCTGTAGACACCATCCTTATATCATTCCATCTGCCAGAAAGGAAATTGCTGATTACTGGCCTCCTACGCTGCTCAACAGCAAATTCAAGATCTTCACGAGGATTTTGGCTGCCTGGATTTTGCGTACCATGCCCCAAGACATCTTTATGGACCAGACATGTCTTGGTGATAACAGCAACATACAGATGGCACTCAGTTTTTACCACAAAGTCATCGCACTGGCAGAAGCTTATCCTGTGCACAGCTGCTTGCTGTTGGTGGACTTCATCAAGCTTTTGATGGCGTATGTCACTAATATCTTGAGAAGGTGATGTGGTGGCTGGCCTTCTCCCAGTCTTTCATTGACACTATGATGCGTCTTCTGAATGACGTGACTTCACAGGTTACGATCAATAGACTTACAGCAGACACAATCACCGTTACTCTCTCTCTGAAGCAAGATTGCTCCCTGTCAGTGCTTTTCAACGAGACTCCCATAGAATCGCTGTTACACAGACTGTTGTCGGCTTCAGGGCTTAACGATGAGAGACTTTACCATCATCTGCCAGGTGAGTGTGACGATGTGGCATTTTTATTGCTAGTAGAAGTCCAAATATCACTGGGCTGTGTTGTCTGATACGGTACCACAGTCAGTAGTCAAATGTTGGGGGTCATCTTAATGTGTGACAGGCAACAGAAGGTGCACCACCTGTCCTCGTCTGCTACATGGTCTGCATATGAATGTCCTCAGTTATTTGTGGCAGCCTCTGTGCAAGATCCAGTGGACCAGTCGTGTCGTGGTGATTAAAGCAACATACATATCCTATCGTCTATCAGGATACTCCATCTAGTTATGGTACTCCAGCTCCCGAAGACGAAGACGCTTCGTTTACCGACAGTCTTTGACTTTGTCAGTGAGGAACGATCATAAAAGTGCCCCACCCTACCGAACGCGATATCTGAATCATCAGTATGCCCATTAGACCAGTTATTTGTATGTCAATTCGATGACGAATATATGGCCTTTTCCAGCACAGGTTCACTGGAACTGTGATCAAAGAACTGTTCCTGCCTCTAACAAACCACTGAGTTCAGGCTGTAGTGTCCATGTCCATATTTCCCTGACACGTTCTTTTTTTTTTTTTTTTTTTTTTTCGCCGACCTGCCGAGTCTGTAGCTGTAGACGGCTTCTGAAAGGTACCTTCCCATGGTTAATTTTCGTTCAGCGCATGGCGGCGCCCTCCTCGATTCAGACGACAGAGTTGCCTGATATCTGGTGATCAGTCACAACCAGAAATCTAAGCAACGTTATTATGAGAAAATGATAATTATGTCAGGCAACAAACTAAAAATCTTTATGGGCTATAGTAAAGACGGAGACAGGGCCAAAATGGAAGGGGAACATGTAGCTCTAGAAATAAATGAACCATTGGTAACAAGTGAATGTAGTGCTGCAGACCACTTAAACAAATTCTCTGTTTCCGAACTGACGGCTTGGGATTATCGCGTTTGGTAAACATTGTAATGGAGTATCACTGACCAATCCTTACAAATAACTTCAGTAAAATGGATATGACGTCTTGTCTCCCATAAGTATTCTAATAGATATGACTAAAGAGTCCTTATGTGAGTTGAGTTCTATCTTAAGTTACTTGTGTAATCAATCTCTTATCAATGGAACATTTCGAGAATGGCTAAAATATGCTGGAGTCAATCCTCTTTACAAGAAGGGGAATAAAGAGCTACCATCAGACTACCGACCAGTTTCATTTCTGCCGGCTTTTTCAAAAATGTCTGGAAAGGCTGTGTTCATGTGTCTCCTTAAACATCTGACTGTAGATCATATATCATCCAAATCACAGTTTGAGTTTCTTAAGGGGATTGATATAGAGAAAGCTACACATACAATGAGAACGTGCTTAATTAATCAGATAAAAAATTAGAGGCTATTGGCATATCTCAATTTCCAAACCTATAGGTCAATATCAGTACTAGGAATAAGAACAATCTACATAAGGCCCTTGGTCCAAAAAGGTTCCAATATTTAGGAACACACATTTTCAGTAATTTGCCAGCAACCATTAAAAATTTGGTTTCAAACAAAGCACAGTTTAAACAGAGTTTTAAAGACGTTTTTAATGGGCAACTCATTCTACTCTAGAGATGAATATCTTAACAGGAACTGCTAGATCAGGGTAAAAATATCTGTTAGATTTCAATTTTGACAGCACTTGGTCACAACAGTCAAGATTAAGTATTTTGTCTATGATAAATTTATTTAAAGTGCATAACTACGTATATTAAATCTGTAAGTGTTAACAGTTCCGGTTTACTGTAATGTATTCACCTATTTTGACAATCTCCTTACAAATGATCAGTGCAGTGATAATAATATACAAATGTTTCATGTTTTTTGTGTTACAATTTCCGACTTGTTCCAAACTCAAGAGAATCATCTCATTTTTGGGTTTATGGAACGAGGGCGGAATCTAATGCTCTATTCCATATTTAAGGCAGGCACTCCACAACGTCTCCAGTGCAATCTACGTTATACAACTGAACATCATATGCAGTGTGGATCTACCATGGTAGTGGGGATGTTCACGACATTGTTGTTGGCCGTCATTCGGCTAAGGACCCCAATTTCAGTGACCCCAATTCCCTTCTCTTCCCTGATATAACGTTTATCCACATACTAAATGAATGCAGTCACATGGATCAAGTGTTTGAGAATAATGTATCTTTATGGGAAGATGACAAGTACTTTCCTAATTTTTAGACCTTACTATTGGAACGGTTACTTTCTTTGACGCTAGAATTGCACAGTTCTACGAATAAGGATTCTTCGTTTAATCTGGCTTCCTGTTCCACAAAAAATAAAACAAAATAACAGATATAAAACGAGGTTAAGGCAACCCCTCTCTGTAAGCAAGAAATCTAGGCTCGAGTTGTGGTCCAGCCCAAATTCTGATATGTCGCAAATAAATAGTAAAGCTAGCGTCACAATTGGATCCGCAATTTGCGAATCAGTATCTTAATATTTAATACAGCTTTGGATAGTCAGTTGTGTCTGATCCTACAGATGTGCATGCACGTGTAAAGGACATTGTATGATAGCAAACAGACATTTCAACATTTGAAATTCCATCTTGAAGTAGTACTAGTCCAGATATGCGTTTGTTTCGTTGAACAGCTCGGTGAATTATTGTGAATTAGGACACGATACTCGGTTATTTACTGGTGTATGCATCAAGATAAACAAAAATCCAACTTAAGACTTAAACTCTTTCATAAAATTACGGAAAATGTTTATATAAATTGCGAAAAATGGTGTCACAGGGGCAAACAATATTGGTATGTATGGGAGAGAAGCTAAGAATAATTTAAAAAAATTATTTAAAAGAGTTCTGGACAGAAAGCAATGTGATGGCGGTATGTAATGTTCAGGTCAACGATCAGCAGATATTATGAAAAATGATACAAAGTATTAGTGATGGATAACGGTTTAAAATTAGCGACATTTTATGAAATTAAAATAAAAGTATCTGCATTCGCTAGAAGCAATTTTGTCAAAAAATATTTGTGATACATAAACTGACTGATGAGGAGAAAACAAATCAGATAGTATTTCATATTTCAATAACACGTAATATGAGATCCATCTTTAGCGGAAATCACAGACGCAAGAACGAGACGTGATGCTACGTGTTGATCAGTAAAGGCATTCAGGAGAACCGGGTTCCAAATTTCTGCCTAACACAGATTTAGGTTTTCTTTTGTCTCCCTTAATCAGACAAGGCCAATTCCAGGATGGGTTCTTTAAAGAGCCCACCTCTCATTCTCTTCCTCATCTCTCCTTATAACGAGCTTATGTCCCATATCTACGCTTTCGCCGGCGATGGGTCGTTTCACTTTAACTTCCTTTACCGTTTAAGAGTAAGGCAGGCTGCCATCACTGAATCAGAGACTCTTTACATAGCTGTTGTCTCAAATTTCGGTGGATATCCAAATATATTCGCAACACAACACTTTGACCAGTCTGGGGACAAATATTCGCTAGCATTCCGCCGTCAGGCCACTACTTGTCTACCGGGACCATCCGACCGCCGTGGCATCCTCAGTGATGCTGATAGGAGGGGCGTGGGGTCAGCACACCGCTCTCCCGGTTGTTATGATGGTATTCTTGACCGAAGCCTCTACTATTCGGTCGAGTAGCTTCTCAGTTGGCATCACGAGGCTGAGTGCACCCCGAAAAATGACAACAGCGCATGGCGGCCTGGATGGTCACCCATCCAAGTGCCGGCCACACCCGACAGCGCTTAACTTCGGTGATCTCACGGGAACCGGTGTAGCCACTGCAGCAAGGCCGTTGCCCAAAATATTCACTAACATATTGCAGTTTTATTGACGTTGTAAAGTATGTGATGCGGCACAGATAAATTAGGATATTTTGCTTGCGTATTCTGTTTTCTTTGGTTTATGATCCAAAGTGGCAAACTGTTCCAATTCACACTTACTATCTTATAATTAGTACAGTAGAGAAAGTTAAAAATTTATCTTTAAATAATATTTGATACTTCAATTAATTAACCTGGCTTATGCCACCACTGTAGATTTCAGAGTACTGTATGATAGGCTTGTTGAGATTGTTGACAACTATTAAAACGCTAAATTCATTCTCCTTACGCGAGTAAGCGCATCGTTACGGCCAAGGTGCGGCGAGGTATCCGGATGATCTTGGGATGCCCCGTGGTACCAGAACTGAGCAGAGCGACGGCGGGGGCCGTGTTGTCAGCCTTCAGCCCCTGGGCGCTCCGCATCAGCAGCTGCTGAGCGTCAGATACCGACTCAGCAGATCCCAGCACCTGCAGCGGGCAGTCTGCCGGTTTGGCGTCTGAGGCGGACTTCTCGAACTGTGGCTGGCACAGCACCGCCACCGGCTTCAGCTCGTGTAGCACTCGGTGCAGGCTCTCTGCAGTGGAAACAGTCGCCAAGACTTCTGTTTCAAAAAGCTCCGTACTTATTTAAGGATCTACCAGATAAAGGCCAAAAGCGCCGTTACTAACTAAAATTCAGCATCTTAAAGAGCAAAATTGAGGTATTCCAACAAGGAAGAGGTGCTTCCGAGAGAGTTACAGATATTCACTGCAGGATAGAGACAAAGTTGTATGAGATAAACATAGCTGAAAATTGGGTCATTAAAAAAGACTGAAGCATAGATCTTGCCCCTTTGCTCAGTGACAGTATCACTTAAAGCCATTTCAATAAATCGACAATTGATCGAGCAATACAAAATAAGTGGGAATTGCTAATATTTGAAACTGTTGCCAGATCATGCATCAATTACTACTTGTCACCCACAAAATTCAGGATATGGTGAAATACAACAAGAATTGATAGTAAAGCACTAAAACAACTTATTCCTTAAGTGAAAGACTTACAATATGATAATTTTAAACAACACCAGTCTTATATGTAAACGTAAATGTGTAATTAACATGACGCAAAATAAAATAGACTACAGCACAATATAAAAAAGAACAGCAGTGCCTGCAGCACGTCTGAGCCGCCATCAGAGTTCCACATCTAAGGACTGCAGCCAGTCCAACGCAGATATAGTCGCATTGATGAAATCTCCCGAAGAATGGAACTTTAAGACAGCTAAATGAACGCAGTGTGGCACAGAAGTGGACAATAGTCTGAGCTGCTTACCTCCAAAGCCAGAGAAAACGTGGGAAGATTACTGTTTGTTTGACAATAAAACATTCAATCAAATATGTGATAATGAAGGCTACTAGCACCTTCTGAAATGTCGATAAGCATTAAGAGTCAAATAAACTACGTGTCAGGAAGACGGCAGTTACAATTCCTACATCCCTGGGTGTTTAATTGCAATCTTCCTACAGTCCTTGTAATCCACTAGTCTAAAGAAATTGGTTTCAATGAACCTGAACTCTCTCCCCAGAGGCGTATTATCGATCCAGATTACCTCTGGCAATGTATAAAAACCTACAACGGCTGCAAAACTGTCTGTCTTGCGGCAAGTGTTGAGGAAGAATGTGCCTAAGCGTACCTGCTTCATCCTAATGGAATGACACCTTGGACAGGTCGAGGCTGTGACGAAATTAACAAGTGGAGTCTTCTCATAGCGACGTCAATGGTATAGGTCTATAACTGTGTGGATGTCCGCCCCCGGTAGCGTAGTGGTCAGCGCGACAGGCTGTCAATCCTAAGGGCCCGGGTTCGATCCCGGCTGGGTCGGAGATTTTCTCCGCTCAGGATGTTGTGTTCTCCTAATCATCATCATTTCATCCCCATCGACGAGCAAGTCGCCGAAGTGGCGTCAAATCGAAAGACTTGCACCAGGCGAGCGGTCTGCCGGATGGGAGGCCCTCGTCACAGGCGATTATATATTGTGTGGATCTGTCTTAAGGCCTTTCTTAAAAACGAGAAGGACCTGCGCTTTTTTCCAGTCGTTAGGTACCTCAAGCGATCTACGATAAATTACTGCTAGAAGGACAGCAAGTTCTTACGCATAGTCTTTATAGAATCTTATAGGTATCTCATCTTGTCCTGTAGCCTTTCGATTACGCGATCGGTTATCTCAATATCTGCTATTTAGACGTTCGCACGACGATTGAACTATGGAACATGTTTTATGCTCAAGAATTATGACGTTCTTGGAAAATGAACAGCTCCTCTGCAAAAATCAACCAGGATTCCGCAAACAGAGATCCTGTGAAACTCAGCTCGCTCTGTTCCTCCATGAGATCCACAGCGCAGTGGACAACGGCGCTCAGGCTGATGCCGTGTTCCTTGATTTCAGGGACACCGGCCCGTATTGCCGTTTGATGAAAAAAAAATACGAGCTTACGGAGTATGGGAGCTGACCTGCGATTGGATTCAAGACTTCCTTGCAGATAGATCTCGACACGTCGCTCTTAACGGAATTATGTCGACAGATATAAAGGTAATATCCAGAGTACCACAGGTAAGGGTGATAGGACCATTGATGTTCACAGTATACTACATATAAATGACCTAGTGGAAAGAGGCGGATGCTCTTTAAGGCTATTCGCAGATGATGCAGTTGTTTACACCAAAGTAGCAACGCCAGAAGAAAGAATGAATTTACAGAATGACCTCCAGAGAATTGGTGAATGGTGCAGAATCTGGCAGTTGACCACGATCGTAAATAAATGTAACTCATTGCGCATACATAGGAAAAGAAATCCACTACTGTACAGCTACACCATTGATGACAAACAGCTGGAGAGAGCGTCTGCCGCAAAATATCTACGCGTAGCTATCCAGAGCGACCTTTAAGTGGAATGATCACACAAAACAGATAGTGGAAAAAGGGAGACACACGACTCAGATTCATAAGAAGAATCTTAAGGAAATGTAACTCATCTAAGAAAGAAGTGGCTCATAAGGCTCTTGTTCGCCCGATGCTTGAGTATTGTTCATCTGTCTGGGATGCCTATCAGGTACGACTGATAGAGGAGATAGAGGAGATCAACGAAGAGCGGCGCGTTTCGTCGCGGGATCGCTTAGCTGGTGAGGGATCGTTACGGAGATGCTAAACAATCTCCACTGGCTGACGTTACAAGAAAGACGTTATACATCACGGAGAGATTCACTATCGAAATTGAGAGACAGCACTTTTCAGGGGGAGTTAGATAACATATTACTTCCCTCCACATACATTTCGCGTATTGACAACGAGGAGAAAATTCGAGAAATTATAGCCAATACAGAAGCTTACCGACAATCATTCTTCCCACGCACTATTCTCGAGTGGAACAGAGTTGTAGGGATCAGATAGTGGTCCCGAAGGTACCCTCCGCCACACGCCATTAGTTGGCTTGTGGAGTATGATGTAGATGTAGGTGTTAGTACCATATCCGTCAGAAATCGTGATGGATTTGTCTGTATACATAATTTCGCTGTAGGATTATAGTTAAACTATCATTGCACATTAATTACCAGTTCATGAATAGATTTCGAAGTAAACGTTGGCGTACGTGATTACATTATCTTCGGGCCATGACAATATGTAATACACCGTGACTGGCAGACTGAAATTCGTTCTGTTGCCTCGAACATCATAACCTAACGGCAGACCAGAACTCAGTAAACTGTAGAGTTTTATCTCACTGCGAGACTCAAATTGTCGAATACGCCACGATATGACATATTGTCTGTTGTAGAATTTTACAGTCTGAAAATGTTGTGATAACGCCTTTTGAACTGAAATTGGAACCAAGAATGTAGAGGTATAGTGGAAATCCATATAATTGGTCGTTAACTGGTTGTTCCATCTTTTGCTGTACGTAGTATACCTGCATACCAGTATACCTGTCAGTCATCATCCCGAGAATTTTCTAACTTGTCTTAACGTCTTTAACATTCTGTTAAAATTATCACTACATATTCTAAGGAATCACACGAAAAGAAGGAGGTAAAAAGTAAACAGTAATTTCACCGAAAAAAATATTAGTCATCCACAGTTACGCCATAAAGTCATGGCACGGAAGGGGTGTGCAAGTCTCAGTCCATTTCATGGAACCAGCGCAAGAAGTCAAGTCGATGTGGATATTATTATATGGCAGAATGGATCTATCTTGTTTGAAAATGCCCATGACCACATCGTGAATCAAGTTGCTAGATTTGTTGGTTTATCAGCGCTGACTGTCCACCACGTTAAATTGGAATGGTTTATCATACGCTACCATGTGACACTGTGGACGTAAAATGATCCTAATCAACAGCGACTGGATGAGTGCACGTCTTTCTTTGATAATCGATTCCAACCCCTAGAAGACTTGATAAGGTTGGTGAATGTAGTTCCATGTCAACCAGTTTCTGGGTGAATATTGAAAAGAGAACTGTATGCAATGGACATTTGGAGTGGAATATCTCGCAAAACACAGCACCATATGAAGATGCACAACCTCACCGTGAGAAACAACACAAAATCCGGACGGTCGAGGACTGGAGGCGCGTAGTTTTGCCTGACGAGTCGCAATTTTGCCTCTTTTTTCAGATGATGAAAAGCTTCGAGTACACCGCCGACACAGTGAGGCATTGCCCCCTAGTGGTTGGCTGGTGTATCAGGGGTGTTTGTACCATAATTTATTTACATTACTGTTAACATAAATCCGGAAGTTTATTTTATTATTCTAGTTGATAAAGTGTTGCTTTTTCTTCTACATAGTCGTTATGAGTATGTTGTGGATGGTCCCGTCCACCAGATGATAACATCCTTGATCATGAATTCGATTCTATTTGACGAGCACGTTATCGTTTTCGACTGGCCCGTAACACCACTCGATCCTAATCTAAAGCCTAGTTTACACGACGACACTAGGTTGCAGGCAACTGCTCTACCGGCCACTGCACATGCGCGCCGCGCGTTTGGGCAACTCATCGGTGAAACTAAACACTTCCGGCGTCTTCCAACTTCGGCGACACCAGTTGCATGAGTTTTGAGGTTATGTGCGTTCGCAGGGTATAGACAAACTGAAATATGAAGTGGGGAACGGAGAACAATGTTCGCTTCTAGGAGGTCTATGCTTTACATACGTGTTTGTGGGATTTCGGTGATGCTAATTACAAAAATAAGCAACATATTGCTCCTCCTGAGACCATCACGTGAGAACACAGATAGTTTGACAACATCTGAGCTGCAGGGCAAAATTTATTGAATTAGGAGCACATATACAACTGAATTAACAAAAATACAAGCAAATGTAATTATAGATGTGGAAATGCTCTCGTCTACAAGACTAACATCGTTAGCTGACCATTTTTTTAGTGTTATTGTTAACAGGATGGAAGGCTACAGAAATCAAGAAGCTGCATTCTTTATTCAATATTTATCTATTTAAAACTTTGCAGAAGTGCTCCCCATTGACGTGTTTCAGAGTAGTTTGCAAACCATTCTCTTCTTAATACGGCCTGCTTCGAATAATTACTGCTGTCAATGTTAATAACTGTTACTGTTAATGTTAATAATTATTGGTGTTAATAAGAATGCGTTATCAGCAACTAAAACAGAATCTTATAGTATGCCCAGTACTCTGGATTTTAATGCACGCAATGTGATATGTAATTTCAGTTCTGGCGGCAGTGGTTCATGCATTACGATATCTTTATTCCTTATCGTATAATTAATTCTATTTAGAAGAAACGTGAACAATTCTGGTGGCATTCGAAGATAAGTAAAAGAACGTCATGGGTCTTCCTTTATAAATTATTTCAGCAAGGATGCTGAGCAACCGAGCTGACGTCTTTTCTTCATCCAGTGTTTTATCTTTTTCTTATGCAGCGATTCCACGCAACAAGCTTTAACTCCATCACAACTCATGCGACGTGCAGGTGTCAAAACTTTCATTTCAGACACAACTCAGGAACCCACAAAACGACGAAACTGAAGTGTATACTGGTTTCGCCGTGTCTACAGTCAAATATGAAACCATTTGCGTGCAACTCATTCCACAAGTGGTGCAACCCAATGTCGTCGTGTAAACTAGGCTTAACAGAATTGTTTGGGACTCTTTCGAACATCAGGTGTGTAATGGCTCTTTATTTACGTGACCATTACGGCAATCCAACCCCAGTTCTCGATACCAGTAATATCGTACTACTTTTCTGCGAAATAACAGACATATTTTTGTGACAATATTCACATTTGGTTTTATTAATGTATAGGTACTCCGATGTATCGATATATTACAGTGATATTGCTCTTGTGTGTATTCATTACTGTGAGACTGTCATAATCTTTGACTTACTTATAACCGTTTTGGCGCGAATGCGCACAGAGGAGTCTTTGTTTCACTTTGCAGAAGCTAAGTTGTTATTTCGCTTTGTGAAAGAACAGTCAAGTCTTGTTTTTGGTTAAAGTGGAAATTAAATACATGAAGACTGATACAAGACTGCTTTCTTGATGATGTGACAATTAAGAAGAAGTATATGTGAATTTACAAGAAGTTTAATACGAATGTGGATCGTGAACAGCAAGTCAAAAATTATTTCCACCATACCATTGTTCTGATCTGGGATTGTTTGATCATTAGGAATTTCCTGAAAAACGCACTTGTAATGTTTTCAAATATTGCTAAAATACAGATCTGGACCTTATAGCAGTCAAAGTGGAATCACCCTAGAATCAACAAGATGAGTCATAACAACTTCGACCAAATCTACGTGGGAATCCATTAAAGATAAGTGCCAAAATCAATGATTTTTTACAGTGACTTCATTATTTCCATTGTGACGATACCATCCACACACTTTGTTGTTGCCCGATAAAGCGAACATATGCTGCGTGAGCAACATTATTAATCTTTGCAAGTGGTGGTATTGTTAGAGGTGATAAGTATCACTCATTATCTTCCCCGTTTGGTACCTGTACGAGAGCTGGTCAACAACGAGTAGCTTCAGCTGGATGTAGGGTACGTGCAAACACTTGAGAACTCTCTTCCTCGCAAACCTGACATCATTGTCGAGGCTACGGGCAGAATTGGACGGTATTTTCGTAGTGACTCCTGGGGACGGCTACACTTTTTGTTCGGTGGGCTTATTTACGAAGGAAGTAACAGAACCAAAGAGAGAGACGGCACGAGAAGTTCCTCACCGTGAGGCAGGGCGGCGTTGACGACGGCGCAGACGGCCCCGGAGCAGAGCGCGGCCAGCAGGGCCGGCGCGAAGAGCGCGGAGCGGCCGACGCAGACGGCCACGGTGTCCCCCTCCCGCAGGCCGGGCACCTCCCTCCGCAGCGCCGACAGCTCCGCCGCCGCCTGCCGCAGCATCCAGTCCGCCCGCCACTCCTGGCCCAACACCACCTGCACCACACGACGCACACAGTCACAGTCATAGCCAGCAGGTATGATCACTAAACACACGGCTATTTCTGGGTGGCATTAACGTCTAGGAGACCCAACGGGGTCCTCTGTTGAGGAACGAGCCAGGTTGTGTAGTGTTAGCACACTGAACTTGCGCACTCCAGAACACAGTAATCCAAATTCCCTTCGATCCGCGCAGATTTAGATTTCCCCTAGTCGCTCAAGGCAAATTCGGGGTAGTCCCTTTCGACTGTGTGTATGCGTGTGTGTGTGTGCGTGTGCGAAACTGGCGCCCAACGCCGAGGTTATCGGCGTCCTTACACGCATTAAAAGAAAAGTATGTGAGTAAAATGACTAAAACTGAGTCCCCACACAGTGAGGAGAAAACCTACAAAATGACACTCATTCATTCATTCCCACAGCTTCGTTGACCTATACAATCGCTCTATCTCACAGGTTTTAATACAACGGCGAAGGCTGTAAGGTGTTATACAACAGATTAAAAGAGAAGTAATACCGCAGAAGACCTAAAAGAAAGTCGCAGTGTAATGTGACTGGTTGAACATTGACGAAAAAACATAGGTGAACCAGTTAAGAACAGCTCCTTTAAATTTGTGGAAACAATTTGTACAGATCACAAAACCTTAAAATTCCAACCACATTCGTTTCAGTGTCACTTCAAGTAGAGGGCAGATCTGCTAGCAAATCTGCTGCTGCCCTCTGGTTCGAAAATAAAACACGATAATAATATGTGGCGCACAGTGAAACGCCCCCTTAGAAAAATTAATGAATTACTGTGCCGATAAACCTCTTACGTTATTTGATTTTCAAACAGCTGAGCAGAACTGAACGTACTCAGACATTTCTCTCTTTACACTATTCTGATCAACACTAAACTGACACACAATTTTTTTAGCGCAACGCAATCTGACTTTCAATAAACCCTACAAAAGAATGGCCCTGACTAACAATAACCTATACCTTTCATGAATCACTTACCTCACAAAAATCTTCGTTACTCGAACTACTGCAATACTGCGAGCGCCAATACTGCCAGCTAAATAAAGGATTCTAACTACTGAAGGCACTGACTACTGATAAGCATACTTAGCAAATGAAAGATTTTGATACAGAACAAACATTGTATTTACTTTAATAATGTTCAAAAGTCATCATATATATGTCAGTTCATGATATCCAATACTACAAATTTACTCTTTCTGATGCACACACGTTCAGATCGTCCGCTCTCAAAATTCTGCCATTTCTCTCCCCACATCCACCACTGCTGGCGGCTCACCTCCAACTGCGCAACGCTACGCGCTGTTCACATCCAACTGCCCAGCACTACAATAGCGAATATTCCAACAATGGCAACCAGCCGCAGACTACACACAGCACAACCAGTGATTTTCATACTGAGCGCTACGTTACGTTACCAATATAAAAACCTAAACAGCCAACTTACAACAGTTATCCATATGCCACAAAACACATATTTGAGGGTCGAGGCACTTTAGAAAGGATGAGGCCGATTTCCATACCAAACCCACTCGCAATTCGAATTTCTGCTCAGTCCCTAATTACATCGTTCTGGATAGCACGTTACAGCCTGACATTCCCCTCCATCTGAATTTTTTCAATCAATTTAAAATAAATCAATAAACCACTGATCCCGTAAAGAAAGCAATTCTCGTGTATAAAGCAGATTCAAACGTGTGATTACTTTAAAAATGAGTTAGTGTTAAATATTTGACATAAAGTTTATTGGCGAGAAAAAAAAGGACAACATTTGAAATTATACTTCACGTTTGTTGGATGTTCTCATTGTGAAACATAGTCACAATATAATCTGGGTAATTTGCGCTCTAATTTAAACTAGCCATCATCTGCTGTTATGCCACAACAACCTTTTTCTATCTGAAGGCAAAAGATTTATTTTGTGATTTAAATACTGAAAAACAACACCGGTTTCTGCTTCTCCACGCTTAGCACAAGACCTTTTGGAGAATTTATTCTCATTTACAGGTGTGTTCCATTACATAAACATTTTATGTGAGCTTTTCTGCCTATTGTGCACTACACTGTCTTCTTGAGGTCATACTGCAATCAGAAAATGGGGCATATGAGTGTTGGACTGGAATTCAAGAGCAGGAAAAGGGAGAGAAGGAAACATAGTAGGTGGATATGGATTGGGGCTAAGAAATGAAAGAGGAAGCCGCCTGGTAGAATTTTGCACAGAGCATAACTTAATCATAGCTAACACTTGGTTCAAGAATCATGAAAGAAGGTTGTATACACGGAAGAATCCTGGAGATACTAGAAGGTATCAGATAGATTATATAATGGTAAGACAGAGATTTAGGAACCAGGTTTTAAATTGTAAGACATTTCCAGGGGCAGATGTGGACTCTGACAACAATCTATTGGTTATGATCTGTAGAATAAAATTGAAGAAACTGTAAAAAGGTGGGAATTTAAGGAGATGGGACCTGGATAAACTGAAAGAACCAGAGGTTGTACAGAGTTTCAGGGAGAGCATAAGGGGACAATTGACAGGAATGGGGGAAACAAGTACAGTAGAAGAAGAATGGGTAGCTCTGAGGGATGAAGTAGTGAAGGCAGCAGAGGATCAAGTAGGTAGAAAGAGGGCTAGTAGAACTCCTTGGGTAACAGAAGAAATATTGAACATAATTGATGAAAGGAGAAAATATAAAAATGCAGTAAATGAAGCACGCAAAAAGGAATACAGACGTCTCAAAAATGAGATTGACAGGAAGTGCAAAATGGCTAAGCAGGGATGGCTAGAGGACAAATGTAAGGATGTAGAGGCTTATCTCACTAGGGGTAAGATAGATACTGCCTACAGGAAAGTTAAAGAGTCCTTTGGAGAAAAGAGAACCACTTGTATGAATATCAAGAGCTCAGATGGAAACCCAGTTCTAAGCAAAGAAGGGAAAGCAGAAAGGTGGAAGGAGTATATAGAGGGTCTATACAAGGGCGATGTACTTGAGGACAATATTTTGGAAATGGAAGAGGATGTAGATGAAGATGAAATGGGTGATACGATACTGCGTGAAGAGTTTGACAGAGCATTGAAAGACATGAGTCGAAACAAGGCCCCCGGAGTAGACAACATTCCATTGGAATTACTGACGGCCTTGGGAGAGCCAGTCCTGACAAAACTCTACCATCTGGTGAGCAAGATGTATGAGACGGGCGAAATACCCCCAGACGTCAAGAAGAATATAATAATTCCAATCCCAAAGAAAGCAGGTGTTGACAGAAGTGAAAATTACCGAACTATCAGTTTAATAAGTCACAGCTGCAAAATACCAACGCGAATTCTTTACAGACGAATGGAAAAACTAGTAGAAGCCGACCTCGGGGAAGATCAGTTTGGATTCCGTAGAAATATTGGAACACGTGAGGCAATACTGACCTTACGACTTATCTTAGAAGAAAGATTATGGAAAAGCAAACCTACGTTTCTAGCATTTGAAGACTTTATTTTTTTATTTTTTTTATTTTTTTATTTATTTATTTATTTATTTATTTTTTTTTTTTTTTTTTTTGTCGTCAGTCTACTGACTGGTTTGATGCGGCCCGCCACGAATTCCTTACCTGTGCTAACCTCTTCATCTCAGAGTAGCACTTGCAACCTTCGTCCTCAATTATTTGCTTGACGTATTCCAATCTCTGTCTTCCTCTACAGTTGTTGCCCTCTACAGCTCCCTCTAGTACCATGGAAGTCATTCCCTTATGTCTTAGCAGATGTCCTATCATCCTGTCCCTTCTCCTTATCAGTGTTTTCCGCATATTCCTTTCCTCTCCGATTCTGCGTAGAACCTCCTCATTCCTTACCTTATCAGTCCACCTAATTTTCAACATAAGTCTATAGCACCACATCTCAAATGCTTCGATTCTCTTCTGTTCCGGCTTTCCCACAGTCCATGTTTCGCTACCATACGTACATTCTTCCTCAAATTAAGGCCGGTATTTGATATTAGTAGACTTCTCTTGGCCAGAAATGCCTTTTTTGCCATAGCGAGTCTTCTTTTGATGTCCTCCTTGCTCCGTCCGTCATTTGATATTTTACTGCCTAGGTAGCAGAATTCCTTAACTTCATTGACTTCGTGACCATCAATCCTGATGTTAAGTTTCTCGCTGTTCTCATTTCTACTACTTCTCATTACCTTCATCTTTCTCCGATTTACTCTCAAACCATACTGTGTACTCATTAGACTGTTCATTCCGTTCAGCAGATCATTTAATTTTTCTTCACTTTCACTCAGGATAGCAATGTCATCAGCGAATCGTACCATTGATATCCTTTCATTTTGTATTTTAATTCCACTCCTGAACCTTTCTTTTATTTCCATCATTGCTTCCTCGATGTACAGATTGAAGAGTAGGGGCGAAAGGCTACAGCCTTGTCTTACACCCTTCTTAATACGAGCACTTCGTTCTTGATCGTCCACTCTTATTGTTCCCTCTTGGTTGTTGTACATATTGTATATGACCCGTCTCTCCCTATAGCTTACCCCTACTTTTTTCAGAATCTCGAACAGCTTGCACCATTTTATATTGTCGAACGCTTTTCCCAGGTCGACAAATCCTATGAAAGTGTCTTGATTTTTCTTTAGCCTTGCTTCCATTATTAGCCGTAACGTCAGAATTGCCT
The DNA here is from genome assembly GCF_021461395.2 of Schistocerca americana. Lineage (NCBI taxonomy): Eukaryota > Metazoa > Arthropoda > Insecta > Orthoptera > Acrididae > Schistocerca > Schistocerca americana. The sequence continues at coordinate 259,357,487 of NC_060119.1, read as the reverse complement.
CTCTCGTCCCTTTACATTTCCTAAAGCCAAACTGATCGTCACCTAGCGCATTCTCAATTTTCTTTTCCATTCTTCTGTATATTATTCTTGTAAGCAGCTTCGATGCATGAGCTGTTAAGCTGATTGTACGATAATTCTCGCACGTGTCAGCTCTTGCCGTCTTCGGAATTGTGTGAATGATGCTTTTCCGAAAGTCAGATGGTATATCGCCAGACTCATATATTCTACACACCAACGTGAATAGTCGTTTTGTTGCCACTTCCCCCAATGATTTTAGAAATTGTTATGGAATGTTATCTGTCCCTTCTGCCTTATTTGACCGTAAGTCCTCCAAAGCTCTTTTAAATTCCGATTCTAATACTGGATCCCCTATCTCTTCTAAATCGACTCCTGTTTCTTCTTCTATCACATCAGACAAATCTTCACCCTCATAGAGGCTTTCAATGTATTCTTTCCACCTATCTGCTCTTTCCTCTGCATTTAACAGTGGAATTCCCGTTGCACTCTTAATGTTACCACCGTTGCTTTTAATGTCACCAAAGGTTGTTTTGACTTTCCTGTATGCTGAGTCTGTCCTTCCGACAATCATATCTTTTTCGATGTCCTCACATTTTTCCTGCAGCCATTTCGTCTTAGCTTCCCTGCACTTCCTATTTATTTCATTCCTCTGCGACTTGTATTTCTGTATTCCTGATTTTTCCGGAACATGTTTGTACTTCCTCCTTTCATCAATCAGCTGAAGTATTTCTTCTGTTACCCATGGTTTCTTCGCAACTACTTTTTTTGTACCTATGTTTTCCTTCCCAACTTCTGTGATGGCCCTTTTTAGAGATGTCCATTCCTGTTCAACTGTACTGCCTACTGCACTATTCCTTATTGCTGTATCTACAGCGTTAGAGATCTTCAAACGTATCTCGTCATTCCTTAGTACTTCCGTATCCCACTCCTTTGCGTATTGATTCTTCCTGTCTAATGTCTTGAACTTGAGCCTACTCTTCATCACTACTATATTGTGATCTGAGTCTATATCTGCTCCTGGGTACGCCTTACAATCCAGTATCTGATTTCGGAATCTCTGTCTGACCATGATGTAATCTAATTGAAATCTTCCCGTATCTCCCGGCCTTTTCCAAGTATACCTCCTCCTCTTGTGATTCTTGAACAGGGTATTCGCTATTACTAGCTGAAACTTGTTACAGAACTCAATTAGTCTTTCTCCTCTTTCATTCCTTGTCCCAAGCCCATATTCTCCTGTAACCTTTTCTTCTACTCCTTCCCCTACAACTGCATTCCAGTAGCCCATGACTATTAGATTTTCGTCCCCCTTTACATACTGCATTACCCTTTCAATATCCTCATACACTTTCTCTATCTGTTCATCTTCAGCTTGCGACGTCGGCATGTATACCTGAACCATCGTTCTCGGTGTTGGTCTGCTGTCGATTCTGATTAGAACAACCCGGTCACTGAACTGTTCACAGTAACACACCCTCTGCGCTACCTTCCTATTCATAACGATTCCTACACCTGTTATACCATTTTCTGCTGCTGTTGATATTACCCGATACTCATCTGACCAGAAATCCTTGTCTTCCTTCCACTTCACTTCACAGACCCCTACTATATCTAGATTGAGCCTTTGCATTTCCCTTTTCAGATTTTCTTGTTTCCCTACCACGTTCAAGCTTCTGACATTCCACGCCCCGACTCGTAGAACGTTATCCTTTCGTTGATTATTCAATCTTTTTCTCATGGTAACCTCCCCCTTGGCACTCCCATCCCGGAGATCCGAATGGGGGACTATTCCGGAATCTTTTGCCAATGGAGAGATCATCATGACACTTCTTCAATTACAGGCCACATGTCCTGAGGATACACGTTACGTGTCTTTAATGCAGTGGTTTCCATTGCCTTCTGCATCCTCATGTCGTTGATCATTGCTGATTCTTCCGCCTTTACGGACAATTTCCCACCCCTAGGACAAGAGAGTGCCCTGAACCTCTATCCGCTCCTCCGCCCTCTTTGGCAAGGCCGTTGGCAGAATGAGGCTGACTTCTTATGCCGGAAGTCTTCGGCCGCCAATGCTGATTATTTTTCAAATTTAGGCAGTGGCGGGGATCGAACCCCGGACCGAAGACGTTTTAATTATGAATCAAAGACGCTACCCATAGACCACGGGTACATGCCTTGTAGACTTACAGAAAGCTTTTGACAATGTTGACTGGAATACTCTCTTTCAAATTCTGAAGGTGGCAGGGGCAAAATACAGGGAGCGAAAAGCTGTTTACATTTGTACAGAAACCAGATGGCATGAAAGGGAAGCAGTGGTTGGGAAGGGAGTGAGACAGGGTTGTAGACTCTCCCCGATGTTATTCAATCTGTATATTGAGCAAGCAGTAAAGGAAACAAAAGAAACATTCGGAGTAGGTATTAGAATCCATGGAGACGAAATAAAAACTTTGAGGTTCGCCGATGACATTGTAATTCTATCAGAGACAACAAAGGACTTGGAAGAGCAGTTGAACGGAATCGACAGTGTCTTGAAAGGAGGGTATAAGATGAACATCAACAAAAGCTAAACGAGGATAATGGAATGTAGCCGAATTAAGTCGGGTGATGCTGAGGGAATTAGATTAGGAAATGAGGCACTTAAAGTAGTAAAGGAGTTTTGCTATTTGGGGAGCAAAATAACTGATGATGGTCGAACTAGAGAAGATATAAAATGCAGACTGGCAATGGCAAGGAAAGCGTTTCTGAAGAAGAGAAATTTGTTAACATCAAGTATAGATTTACGTGTCAGGAAGTCGTTTCTGAAAGTATTTGTATGGAGTGTAGCCATGTATGGAAGTGAAACATGGACGATAAATAGTTTGGACAAGAAGAGAATAGAAGCTTTCGAAATGTGGTGCTACAGAAGAATTAGATGGGTAGATCACATAACTAATGATGAAGTATTGAATAGAATTGGGGAGAAGAGGAGTATGTGGCACAACTTGACAAAAGAGGGGACCGGTTAGTAGGACATGTTCTGGGGCATCAAGGGATCACAAATTTAGCATTGGAGGGCAGCGTGGAGGGTAAAAATCGTAGAGGGAGACCAAGAGATGAATACACTAAGCAGATTCAAAAGGATGTGGGTAGCAGTAAGTTCTGGGAGATGAAGAAGCTTGCACAGGATAGGGTAGCATGGAGAGCTGCATCAAACCAGTCTCAGGACTGAAGAACACAACAACAAGTGTTGGAATGCTTTTAATATGTTAAATATTTTTTTGTATTTTTTTCTATGTACAAGTATTGTGCCTTTTCCGGTACACATAACATCACACGGATGCTGACCACCACTTACACTGTTTCTTTCCCTAATCAAAACATACTACAGAATTTTACGACCGTGTCGTTTCACAAAATACATGTATACACTCAGAGGTTAGAGGATCATCAGAAAATGTATCATCTCTGACTGTATACAAACTGTTTGTGAAACCATATTATCGTAATATTTCTGTACCATCTTTTGATTACAATAACAAACAGTGTAAGTAATTATTTGCAAATGTGTGATATTATGTGTAATGGAGGAGACACAGTACTTTTACGTAGAAATACATAAAATACTATCTCTAACGTTAGCATATTAGAAACATTCCATGATTCATTTGTGCGATTTTCCGATGGCAGCGTAACCTCAAAAAGACAATAGGCAGAAAATCACAAAACCCAAAAGTATTTATGGAAACAAATGCGCTTGAAAATGAGAATAAATCGATTATGATGAGCATTATTACGATTTCTTTAATGTTGGAGGTTGCTGTCTTGTTTATTAAACATAACTCTTTAATACTGGTTTTTTGTGATGAGTGCATATTGAGTTGAGTATATCGTTTCCATTGTTGATAGGGAAGAAGGAAAAAAGAGGTAGTTGGAGAACCGAGTTGCTGACAAATAGATGGCACCTCTCAAATATGACGATAGGTGTCCGAACATGTCTCCATCACCATTTTCACACCTTTCTTTTTTTAACTTCGTGTTCTACAGCTAGTCACCCAAGAACCTCAGTGGCTGCTCTTTCTTCCATGTTTTCTGTTTTTCCAATACTTCAACCTCTCCCCATGATGTCTTTTCATTTATTCTTTACGTTTCGTTGCCGATTTCTTATCTCTTCTTTCTTGAAAGCCTTGACATTTAATATTATATTCTTAAAAAGGATTCTTTCTGTTATTTACGATTCGTTGGTGTAGTTTCTTTCCGGTTTATTTCTGATACCTGTATTCCATGATATTGGCTATTTCTTTCACCAGCACCACAGCAATATTTGTTTCGTTACCTTATTCTCATTCATTCGGTAAGTGTCCAAAGAATGTTAATCTTCACTTTGCCATTACCTCTGTTATTTTCTCTACAGTTTCTCTGATCTCCTCCTTACTCTCAGGTTCCAATAAACGTGGTTTGTATTGTATCCATCACTATCCTAATAAGGACCTCAATTCGGTCTAGCTCGCAGTTCATCGTTATCATTCATATGCGTATAAACATCCTGGCCATACCACTGTGGAATAGCGTTTTAGTGTTGTTTTCCAGATATGTATTTCTTCTTGCAAATATTTTTTGTCAAACCATGTGTTGTTTTTATTTTGTTAACTCTTGGAGCCATTGTAAACATTTATATTCCACGCCGATGCATAGTTTCTCCAAGATATTTAAATCTACTAACTCGCTCCAATTTATAAAGTTATGTTTCCAGGTTCTTTCAACCATATTTTTATATTTGTCAAGAATTTTGCTCCCTCATTAAATTTTGAGATCAGTTCTGTTTGCTATTTTCTTTTTTTTATTTAATTTCAGACGATTTGTCTGAGTTTGAGGTGACCAGGTTATCATTCATAAAATTGTATGACATTGTGCAACTGACCGTATGAAGTTAATGATTATATTCCCTTTCTCTGCGGATACGAATGGAACGTGAAGAAGGTAGACAATAACTGCCTTCGTCATAGGTTGATGGTCCAAACCACATTGTATTTTAAGGTTTTCACGTCAAAATCACTGTAGGGAAGGAACTCAAACACTAGCGTCACTAGTTACTATGGTTGGAGACGGAAAACTTTTCTTGTCTACTTTTCGCCTAAACATTTCACTTAGACGGTTGTTAATAGCGATTAGTTCTTTTCCTTAAGTATATCTGGGATCGGGAACAGATTTCTGCTAGACTTAATGGCTTATTTTCAATATCATAGCGTTTACAATAACATCAACAGAATTTTCTCTTATCATCAGATAGGATGTAAAACTATCAATAGTCTGTCAGGCGATAACGCTAAGAAAAAAGTGTAATCAGCGTGAGAGGCGACAGCACTAATGGGATTATGTGTCACTGAGCCAAACGACAAGCAATACATAAATAACGACAGTGCTGACTAACATAAAACCACGACTGTAAAATAATTTTCACAAGTGACTTGGGACTCTTCGAGGATTAAACGGATGCGACACTGAGTGTACTCAACAGCGCTGCACGTCCAACTGTAAAAAGAGAGCAAGTGACTATATTTTACCATTTCTGATTTCTAAGATATTTGTGTGATACTAAGAGACAGATGGCTCTCTGTTTCACAGTCTAAATGGAACGCTACCTCATTTTGGAGATGATCGCTGGTGTGTAGAATGCCTACTAGTCATCCGATCATGAATTTTCTGAATGCTGTTATATAGCAACGGACGATTAATGTTGGGGATTTAGTAATAGTGTAGGCTGATCAAAGTATTTAATAAATTATGATACTTTCAACAATGTGGTATTTATACAGTGGCGTAAAACGGGCTGCTTTGCATCGAATGGCCATGTGGGAAACAGCAAAAAATGTTTGTAAATACTTTATTGTTGTACTCTTCAGTCCGAACATTGGTCTAATACAGTTCTCCAAGACAGTGTCCTCATCTGTGCATAATTGAAGCAACTAGCGTAGCTTACGTCTGCCTGAACTACTTGCCCTAGTAAATACTCGATCTCCCTCTAAATAAAATTTGTGCTCTCGCATCTCCTCCACCACCAAATTAACTATTCCTTGATGTCTCAGGATGTCTTTTAGCAACCGACCTCTTCTTTTATTCATGTATCCTTGAAATTTCTTTTCTCTGCAATTAATTCATTACCTCTTCAATAGAAATCTTATCTATCTTTGCAACCTTCAGCATTCTACTGAAGCCCCATGTTTAAGCTTTTATTCTTTTTTGTGTGAACAGCTTACGTCTACGATTTTACTTCCCTTTAAGCTACACTGCACAAAAATACCCTCAAGTACGACGTCCTAACACTTTAATTTATATTCCATATTGTCAAATTTCTATTTTTCAGAAACGATTCTCTTGGTACTGCCAGTCTGAATTCAGTGTCCTATTTACTTCAACGATTGCCACTTATTTTTTCCCCAAATAGCAACACTCATCTCCTTCCAATTTCTCATTTCCTAATCTAATTCACTCAGTATCCCATGATTCAGTTCGACAACATCCCGCCAACACGGATTTAGAAAACATCTTTCTTGCGAAACACAACTAGCTCTTTACTCACACGAAGTGATGAGTGTTATTGAGCAGGGATTTAAAATTGATTCTGTATTTCTAGATTTCCAGAAGGCTTGGAAACTGTACCTCACAATTTTCTTGTAGTAAATTGCGTGTTTATGGAATATCGCCTCAGTTATGCGACTGGATTCGTGATTTCCTGTCGGCCACGTCACAGTTCGTAGTAACTGACGGAAAGTCATCGAGTAAAACAGAAGTGATTTCTGGCGTTGCGTGTGGTAGTGCTATTGGCCCTCTGCTTTTCCTTATCTATATAGACGATATAGGAGACAATCTCAGCAATTGTCTAAGGTTGTTTGCAGATGATGCTGCCATTTATCGTCTAGTAATGATCTGTAAGGTGCGAAAATTGTCAGTTGACCCTAAAGAATGAAAAATGTCAGGTCATCCGTATGAGCGCTAAAAATAATCCGTTATACGTGGGTTACACGATAAATTAGTAAAATCCAAAGGCCGTAAATTCAGCTATATACCTAGGAATTACAGTTACGAATAACATAAATCGGAAAGAAAACACAGAAAATGTTGTGAGGAAGACGAACCAAAGAGTACGTTTTATTGGCAGAACACTTAGAAAATGTAACAGGTCTACTAAAGAGGCTGCATACACTGGACCTGTCCGTCCTCTTTTGGAGTATTGCTGCGCAGTCTGGGATCCTCCCCATATAGGATTAGCTGAGTACATCGAGAAAGTTCAAAGGAGTGCAACACGTTTTGTATTATCGAGAAATCGGGTAGAGGCTGTCACTGACATGAGACAGGATTTGGGGTGGATATCGTTAAAACTAAGGCGTCTTTCATTGCGGTGGAATCCTCTCGCGAAATTTTAGTCATCAACTTTTTCCTCCGAATAAGAAAATATTTTGCTGTCGCCGATCTACATAGGGAGAAACGGTAATCATAATAAATAAAGGAAATCAGAGCTCGGACGTACAGATATAGGCGTTCTTAGTTTTCCGTGCGCTGTTCGAGATTGGAATAATAGAAAATTTATGTGAAGGTAATTCGATGAAGCTCTTGCCAGGCACTTAAGTGTGATTTGCAGAGCATCCATGTAAATGTAGATTTAGATGTAGTTTACCTTCGTTTTACTTTGGTGGACTATCAGCTGATAACCTGTTTTCTACACACTATCCATATGGTCTCATATTGAAATAAAAAGCTATCGACAAACTTTCAAGTTACCACTTCTTCTCCCTGAATTTTTGTTCTCCCAAATTTATCCTTACCGACGGTATAGAAAAGGAAGATGGTATGGAGTTGATGCTATTTCCAATAGAATGCAAAAAAAAAGACAGGAAGGGTGTCCGTAAATACAGATCTATTTCAGTGATTACAAAGTTTCCTGATAGTTTTACGAGAGGAATGTAATCCAGGATAAGCCCTTAAGTTGATAATAACAACATATTTTGCTTCATTGAATCTCTGTTTGACTCCTGACGAATTCATAGTATCATCTGAGTTATTCTTAGTGCATAGAACAGCTGTAGCCTACTCAAACAATGAATTCCGAGACGTACGTAGCATTCAATGTCAGAGACTATACACAAACCTCGAAATGAGTACGAAATCCACATTTACTATCAATGAAACGCTTCTGATAAGCCACTGCCTGGCTACCCATTTCCTCAATAATTCTCTTCAATCAGTCCTTGAATGTATCTTTTTTACACACACAAAACAAAGCAAAAGATAGTTACGCATACTGAGTAAAGTTCACTTACTCCTTAACGTGGGAGAATTCCAAAGATTCCAAAAATTGAAATTGTACTGAAATGCAGGAGGATCTGCAACGAATTGACGCATGGTGCAGGGAGCGGCAATTGAATCTCAATGTAGACAAGTGTAATGTGCTGCGAATACACAGAAAGAAAGATCCTTTATCATTTAGCTACAATATAGCAGGTCAGCAACTGGAAGCAGTTAATTCCATAAAATATCTGGGAATAGGCATTAGGAGTGATTTAAAATGGAATGACCATATAAAATTGCAGATGCCAGACTGAGATTCATCGGAAGAATCGAAAGGAAATGCAATCCGAAAACAAAGGAAGTAGGTTACAGTACACTTGTTCGCCCACTGCTTCAATACTGCTCACCAGTGTGGAATCCGTACAAGATAGGGTTGATAGAAGAGATAGAGAAGATCCAGCGGAGAGCAGCGCGCTTACAGGATCATTTAGTAATCACGAAAGCGTTACGGAGATGATAGATAAACTCCAGTGGAAGACTCTGCAAGAGAGACGCTCAGTAGCTCGGTACGGGCTTTTGTTCAAGTTTAGAGAACATACCTTCACCGAGAAGTCAAGCAGTATATTGCTCCTTCCTACGTATATCTCGCGAAGAGACCACGAGGATAAAATCAGAGAGATTAGAGGCCACACAGAGGCATACCGGCAATCTTTCTTTACACGAACAATACAAGACTGGAATAGAAGGGAGAACCGATAGAGGTACTCAAAGTAAGCTCCGCCACACACCATCAGGTAGCTTGCGGAGTATGGATGTAAATGTAGATGTAGAAAGGTTTCGTAGAAAAGTGAATTCATGAATATCTCACGTAGTGAAAAGAGCTTAAGGAAATCCTGGAAATGGGAAGTCTCTGAATTAAGAAATTAAATCAGCCCTTCTATCAAAAAGGTATAAAAAAAGTATATGAACTGAGGAAAAGGTTTTTAGAAATGAAAACATACTTTGCTTCGCAGATGATTGTTAAACTAGCTGCCATAGATCCAGTTTTGAGAGTTAGATATTGTGTGTAGGTTATACTGATAGGGGCAGTGTCTGGTTTCGAAAACTATGAATTCATCTTATGGTGAGTTACTAAAAAGCATCTGAGTAAGATCCTCAAATTTATTATTTCCTGTATCCAAATTGACATCAATATCTTCGTATTTATATTCTTTGCCTGCTTTTGTCATTGTGTATTAGATGGTAATCATTTAACGATCTACATTCAAGACCTAAGTATGTTCTTTTTTGCACAATTAACACATAATATGTGTGAACAAAACATCACCAAACCAACGTTTTCTAATCACCATGAAAGTGTGTACTTAACCTGTAATACTACTTATAACCATAGTAATAATAATCATTACATTCTTTTTTGCGAGTATGATCAATGAAAGAAATAAGTTTTGGGTTTCATGTCCCATGTACACTGAAGAGCCAAAGAAACTGAACACCTGGTAATATGGTGCAGGGCTCCCGTGAGCACGCAAAAGTGCCGCAACACGACGTGGCATGGACTCGACTAATGGCTGAAGTAGTGTCGGAGGGAACTGAAACCATGAATCCTGCAGGGCTGTCCATAAATACGTAAGTGTACGACAGGGTGGAGATCTTCTGAACAGCACGTTAGAAGGCATCACAGATATGCTAAACAAAGTTCATGTCTGGGAAGTTTGGTGGCCAACGGAAGTGTTTAAACTCAGAATAGAGTTCCTGGAGCCACTCTGTAGCAATTCTGTACGTGTGGGGTGTCGTATTGTCCTGCAGGAATTGTCGTAGTCCGTCGGAATGCACAACGTCCATGAATGGATGCAGGTGACCAGACAGGATGCTTGTGTACGTGTCGCCTGTCGGAGTCGTATTTAGACGTACCAGGGGTCCTATATCACTGCAACTGCACACGTCCGACACTACAACAAAGCCTCCACAAGCTTGGACAGTCCCCTGCTGACATGCAGGGTCCATGGATTCATGAGGTTGTCTTCATACCGATACAAGTCCATCCGCTCGATACAATTTGAAACGAAACTCGTCCGACCAGACAACATGCTCCAGTCATCAACAGTCGAATGTCAAAGTGGACGGCTCAGGTAAGGAGTAAAGCTTTGTGTCGTGCAGTCATCAAGGGTACACGCGTGGACCTTCGGCTCAGAAAGCCCATATCGATGATGTTTCGTTGAATGGTTCGCACATTGACACTTGTTGGTGGCCCAGCTTTGAAATCTGCAGCAAATTATGGAAGGGTTGCACTTCTGTGACGTTGAACGATTCTCTTCAGTAGTCGTTGGCCCCGTTCTTGCAGGATCTTTTTCCTGTCGCAGCGATGTCGGAGATTTGATGTTTTACCGGATTCCTGATATTCACTGTAGACTCGTGAAATGATCATACGGGAAAATCCTCACTTCATCGCTATCTCGGAGATGCTGTGTCCCATCTCTCGCCGACTATAGCACCACGTTCACTCACTTAAATCTTGATAACCTGCCATTGTAGCAGCAGTAACCGATCTACCAATTACACTAGTCAATTTTCTCATATAGACGTTGCCGACGCAGCGCTGTATTCTTCCTGCTTACATATCTGTGTATTTCAATACGCATGCCTATACCACTTTGTTTGGAGCTTCACTGTATGAAGAAACCATAATGAGGGAGCACAAACTGGAATTGAACAAGGCTAGCGAACTCGTAGTGAAATTTTGTCGATTTACTTTGAAAAACCATCCAGGAATTCGCCCTTCATTTTTTGTTAAACTACAGGAAACGTAAATCTCAACAGGAATAAACAGTGGGTTACTGCGTCTTCAGTAAGAAAAGTTATTGAAATGAGCTAACTTGTCGCAAATAAGTTCCAGAGCACACACCCCGCCAAATCAATGCCACAGACTGAAGAAACTTCTTTCAGTTGGAAGCCCATAATTCAGTATCACAGTTTCTAGTCCTTAGAATCCTGGTTGAGCATGTGCCAGGTTTGAAGGAAACGTAGAGAACAAGTGGCTGACTGAAGCCTTGGCTTAATAGGTGAGGTACTCAAGGTTTAAAATAGCCTGAATCAAGAGCGAAAAAGTATGCAGTTTCCATTCGTCGCATTTGGATTTGAATTGAATGTGGATTAGCATGTCAGTATCGAACAAGTAAATTAATTGCGTTAAAATTCCTCTTGTTCAGTTTTGTATATTCAAAGTGAAGAAAGACTCTTCAGTAGGAACGACAGGACAGAGGAAAATAACAGTTTAGGCTACTAATTTTTACTGGTCTCACAAGGATCAGGAGGCAAGAAAGTCACTTTTGTAGGAAACATCATAGAAGATGGTATGATTTAAAGGACTCATGGACTTGAATTTCCTTCGAAAGTATGCAATATGTTAACCATTGCAAGGAATACTTCTCAGTTTCAGGTTCATAGCTGTAAATTCACACAACCTAAACGGTTTCAGATGGTCCTCAAGGTTTCGTATAGCACCTAGCAGTTGCCTGAAACACGCGTACTGTATGTCTACATCCAGATCGATACGCCGCAAACTTTTTGGTGGGGGGTACTTCGTGTATCACTATCACTCTCGCCCTCTTCTGTTCCAATCTTGAATGGTTGCCGATAAGTCTCCGTGTGAGCACGAATGTCTTTAATTTTGTCTTCATGGCCTGATCGTGAGATACACTTAGGTAGAAAAAATAGACCTTTTGATTCTTGTAGGAAACAATGGTATCGGAACTCGAACAGTAAACAGCACCATGAAGAATGGCCCTCTTGGAGCATCAACCATTGGAGTTGGCTGATCGTCGCCAGGACGCTTTCGTGCTAACTACATGAACCGGTAACGAAACATGCTGCTCGTCTTTAGATATTCTATTATATCAATTCTGTCTGTCTTGAAGCCAAATCCTTGTCGAATGAGTGTTTTGTAAGCTACCTCCTTTGTTGACGGACTATATTTCCTGAGGATTCTTCCAATGAATCTGTATGCATCTGCCTTTCTGAAGTGTTTCCTTTATTATATTTATCTGTTTATTATATAATTGATGAAAAGGACATATTGGTTAATGAAAAATTATGTGCTGAGCGATAAGATATGATACAGCGAGATGGTGATGGAGCATCGCCAGAATCAGGTACTAGACGTGAAGCTATTCGGAGTGAGTTAGAACACACAAAGCATGCGCTAAACCACGACATTCCCGAATGGCATGACAACATCTCGATCAGGTAACTTTCCTACATCGCGAGGACACGGCTGTAAAAGAACCAGCACTTGATGGGTGACCAGGTCCTACTTGTACAAATGAAATGTGTGACGCTACTAGCCCTTACTACCAAACCTATCATGATGAGGCAGGGCAAGTTACTGAGACTGTACTACTGAATCAGTGAGGTGGCATCCACATATACAGAAATACTATTTAAAAAAAAAAAAACTTCATTGAGGATGGCAGTTCTAGGTATTTTCACGAGAAAAGAAGTCTGCTTACCCAGTTGTTTTTGTAAAGGCGTTTAGGAGTATATTGGACAAGTCTTGGAGCGCAAGGCAGAAGATTCAGTTCGCCATAGCATACATACCGGATGAGACAGCCTTATGGGCAACTGAAATTTCTGAGAATGGTATGACGTACGATTAGTTTGAGGAAACATTCCTGACCAAGTAGTGGTCAGGATAAGCGGAAAGACGACTGAGGAAAGATGTATTTACCCCGTAAAAATACAATCCAAAGCAATATAGCTTGAGGAAATACCTAGAATGCAGTATTAAAAAAACTCGCTACTAGGATCATGCTGTAGTATACAAGTATGAGCTACGGAATTTGAAGGTTAAGTTACCCATCAACATTTGTGAAACGTTAATTACAATACCAGACCATAACCTGAAGCATTTCGCGTCAGTACTGAATTTGATTGATTTGGTCCAGGCGGATTTTAAATGCGCTAGCGGCAAAGGTGGAATGCGGCCTATAAATTTCACTGCGCACGTCATTAATCTTGGGGACAGCAACGATTATCACGGCAAAAGCGCGGCGCCGCAGGCCAATCGTGGAATTCAAAATAATAATGTAAAATCGCAGAATTCTCCGCATTGTTACAGGCTGAATGTGGAATATCATACAAACCGAAATGGACCCAGCCATTAGTGCCACTCGAAATACGGAAACCACTGGCCCCAAACGCAGGGAATCTGCGACTGACACAACATCCTAACTTCGACAACAGACTGACTACCAATGCGTGACCTCCACCGAATTGGCCACTGCCGCAAAATCATTACATTTGCATAGTTGAAGTGCAGAGGAACGCCCCTCATCAACGAATGAAGCGTCAAACTAGATGTCTGATGACAGTCTTGAGATGGGATCGGAGTGGGATGGGGACTCAGTTTACTCTGGACAGCTTTATATGTTGATATTAGGCAAGGGCGTGGTCATGACTCTGAAATGGGTACGGAATATGCGTAAGATCTTGTACAGATAACGGTTAACGCCATTGCGGGCAGAATTCTCACCATTGTAGTACTTGAAACAAGTGCTAGTATGATTACCCTTGTTGGTAATTTCTTTAAGAGTATTACCGACACTCTGAATGTGCCCATCCTGCCACAGTAAATTTTTCTGGCGTCTGGTGCTACTGGTGCCAGATGTCAGAGTGTGGATACGCAAGCACAGATTAACGTTCAGTTTAAGGATAGAGCCATTATTTGCACATTTATTACTGTGAAGGCTTAATTGTAAATTACTTGATGGTTATGGACACCCTGTGAGGAAGAAATGCGAAGACCGACCTTCCAAGAGCCCAGCAACATTTGATAGTGTATGTTAGAAATGTTGTTATAAATTTAATTAAAACTGAGGGGCTGGAATAAAAATCATTCAATGTCGGTTTCTGCACATGCACATCACCGTGAGTAATCGAGTGCTGCAACTGTTTCGGCATCATTGAATATGTGATGTGCGAACCTGCCCGCAAGTACGAGAAAACTGAGGAATCCGAATGTTTGTCAAAGGAACAGATATTCGAGTTAGCAGGATCGCTATCACGTTATTGTAATTTCGTCTCTAGAAGGCCTGGCGTAATTAATGGGTATCAGTATCATTTTGACATGGTTCCCCATAAAACATAATGTGACACGACAAATTCCACCCAAAGGCTAGAAGGAAGGCGTTGAAGGAGACAGATATAAATAAATACATACGACAGAGATTTTGTACATGAAATATTATTTGTGAATACTTCTGTTTTTCCCATGTTTTATCTGTATGTTTCATTGACTAAATATATTTAGAATGTTAAGTCTTGTCTGCTGTTTGGACATGTGCAGTTTTGTTTGCTCCAGAATTACAGGCAATAGTTGTTTTTCATTTCTCACACTGTACATTGTGTAGCAACAGTACACTAAGATAAAGTTATACAGAATATAGGTGATTGATAATTGGCTTAGAGAAGTTATCTTTCAATGATTTACTATTGTTGTAAACTCCCTAACGGAACAGTTATCAAACATTTTCATATCTTATCCACAAATTCTAAATCTAATTCATGTCTGAGGTGCTTTATTGGAAAAGACCGGTAAAGTATCACAAAAATATCTGATAAAATGTGTCATTATCTGCAACCACGAAAACACATTTGTAATTCCACTGAACATTTACACTGGAAGAATCTCTCAGAATGCCACATAAGTTAAAACAACGTCACTACGAAAAAAGGACTAAGACAGTTACACTTGTTTCAGCACTTTCATTTTGTCTTTCGTTTATGATAGTTTGTGCGGAAAAGATGTAATTTGAATTGATTGTAATTTTACTGTCTTAATAATTATCTATTTCACCATAATTAGTCGAGATCATTATTTCACAAGGACCTTCATCCTATAACCATATAATTTTCCATTTTATATTCTTAAATGTGTTTTGGTGAAACAATAGGAGAGAACTGGATTGCTCGGAGGTAGTTGACCGAACACTATCGGTGTTCTTTCGTTAACTGTTTTACAACAGTGAGTCATAGCACCACAGAGATACATTATCCGATTATTTCCCTTGCTTAACGTAACATCGTATTGTGAGAAATACGTCGATTCGATCGGTAATCTCTTATGCAGGCACTTTATTGTGAATAGCAGAGTAATCACGTAGATGTAGATGTAGATGAACAATGACGCACGGCAGCCTGCTCACGGACCTGATACAATCCCAACTAAAAGAAAACGTTATCGCGATGGATCCTGATAAGGCAATGTTGCAGTTACAGCAAGAGAAGGTTTAACGAGCTGCACTGCGTGATGCTATCTATAGAGATTGCCCATCATCAATTTGGGTTGCCTCCATGTCGCGACTGTTGAGTATCAAACTCACATGGCTTGTTAGCTTCTAATTAATGTCGCCCCTTTGAGAAACTTTCCTAGTGAATATATCATTGAGCGACAGTAAGTAACGTCGCATTTCCATATGATTAGTTTCACTTTAAATCGATCTATCTGTACGCAGTAGGTTACGTTTCTTTACGCTGAAAGTCAGTTTGCCATTCCCTGCACCAATCGTCAGCCTTTTGCTGATCTCTCTATACTTTGGTTCTGTTTTCTAGACTACCAACTTCTCTGAATACAACAGCATAATCCACGAAAACCCCGCAGAACTTCCAATTTTGTCTAGTATGTCATTTATATACATTGCGAAAAGTAATAGACCTATAACATCCGTGGTATCCCTAAGTTACTTTTACATCTGGAGACTTCTCTCTATTGGAAATGACACGCTGTCTCCAGTTTGCTAGAAACTCTTCAGTCCAGTCACGAAACTGGTCTGCTATACCGTACACTGGTATTGTGTTCATTAGGCGGAAGTGTGTCGAATGGTTTAAGTAAGTGAAGGACTCGAAATCTACCTCGGTGCCTATATCTACCGTTTTCTTCTCTCCTGGGCAAACAGAGCCAGCTATTTTTCAGTCACCCATAGTTTTCGGTACATGCATTGACTCTTACAGAGGAAATTTTCAGTCTCCAGAAATTTCATAGTACGCGAGCATAAAAGGCGTTCCAAACTCTTCAACAGACGGTCGAAGGAGATATAGGCTTGTAGTTTTGTATGTCTGTTCGATAATGCTTGCAGAAAACTTGAATGATGTGTTTTACTCCAATCATCAGGAACATTTCTCTTCTAGAAACGTACGGTACACTGGTGTCAAAAGAGGAGTAAGTTGTTTTGCATACACTATGCGCAATAGTACTGACATCCTATGAGCTCCAGTAGCATTTTCTCTATTGGGAGATTTCAGTTATTTCGATATCAGCCATTTTGTCCTTCATGCGGTGATTGAAAGAGGTGTTACGAAGCGATCTTCTTCTGTGAAGCAGTTTTGGACATAGACGTTTAGTATGGGAGGCGATCAACAAGTTTCAGTACAGTCCAGCATTGGTATGCCGCTTTGGCAAAATCACATGGAGCACTGAGGCAATCATCCCACCGCAGCATCTGTTTGAAGATACTAGTTAGATAAAACACCGTGTCCTGCTGCGTGAAGAAGTCCGTAACTGCCAGAAGTACATCTTCGTCCAACAAGAATTGTCGACCCTTCACGGTCTTCTTCATGGAAAGGAAGCCGTTTTAATCGCATGGGGAGAGAGCAGGACTATGGAGTTCGACCAGTGTGTTGTGTCGAATCCTGACCTGTTGGCGCGCTTCTCCACAACAGTGGTTTTCGTCAAACATTCTGCCCTATACATATTCTTCATTCCCCGGCGGATATCTACCGGTCCTTGTGCTTCAGTAGGAGAAACCGGAATAACAGCACGTTACTCCGTTTGGTACTAACGTTTCCATAGTTCACGTTTTCACATTTACCGTATGCTCGTCGAGAATACACTAATCCCTTGCCTACATGTCAGCGTTTAAATAGCCACATCGGAATTGCACTACGTTGCATATACACTATGTGATCAAAAGTATGCGGACACCACTAAAACATACGTTTTTCATATTAGATGCATTATGCTACCAGGTACTCCGCATCAGTGACCTCAGTAGTCATTAGACATCCAGAATGTGACCCTCCGCGGAACTCACTGACTTCGAACGTGGTCAGGTGATTGGGTGTCACTTGTGTCATACGTTTGCGAGCGAGATATCCATACTCCTAAACATACCTGGGTCCACTATTTCCGCTGTGGTAGTAAAGTGGAAACGTGAAGGGATACGTACAGCACAAAAGCGTTCAGGCTGACCTCGTCTGTTGTCTGACAGGGACCGCCGACAGTTGAAGAGAGTCGTGATGTGTAATAGGCAGACATCTATCCAGGCCATCACACAGCAATTACAGACAGCGTCAGGATCCACTGCAAGTGCTAAAACTTGGATTTCATGGTCGAGCGGCTGCTCATAAGCCTCACATCATTCCGGTAAATGCCAAACGAAGCCTCGCTTGTCGTAAGGAGCGTAAACATTGTGGAAAAACGCTGTATGGAGTGACGAATCATGGTACACAATGTGCCAATCCGATGGCCGGGTGTGGGTAAGGCGAATGCCTCATCTGCCAGCGTGTGTATTGCCAACTGTAAAATTCGGAGGCAGTGGTGTTATGCTGTGGTCGTGTTTTGCGTGGCGCAATCACAGCTCTAGCCTATATTGATGTTTTAAGCACCTTCTTGCTTCCCACTGTTGAAGAGCAATGCGGGGATGGCGATTGCATCTTTCAACACGATCAAGCACCTGTTCATAATGCACAGTCTGTGGCGGAGTGGTTACACCACAATAACATCCCTGTAATGGACTGGCCTGCACAGGGTCCTGACCTGAATCCTGTAGAACAGCTTTGGTATGTTTTGGAACGCTGACTTCCTGTGCCGGGCCTCACCGATCGTCATCAGTACCTCTCCTCAGTGCAGCACTTCGTGAAGACTGGACTGCCGTTCCCCAAGAAAACTTCCAGCACCTCACTGAACGTATGCATGCGAGAATGGAATTTGTCATCAAGGCTAAGGGTGGGTCAACACCATATTGAATTCCGGCATTACCGACGGAGGGCGCCACGAACTTGTAAGTCATTTTCAACTAGGGGTCCGGATAATTTTGATCATATAGCGTATGCTACTAGTAACGCCCTCAGAAGGAAATATTTTGATCGTCCCTCATATTTCGGCGTCTTTGTGTTGTCCTTCATTAAGGTCACAGTCCTGATTAAGGTCGCAGTGAGACATATATCTTTGATTCGTCTTCTGATTTAAAGTAAGACCAAAATTTCTCAGGATTTGCTCTCCAGTGGGTAGACTGAATTTTATATTTGAATTCGCTGTATGCTTCAAGTGTGGCTTTTGTTAAGCTATTTTTAGTTTAATTTTTGTTTGTTTTGGGAGCTTTGTCTCCGTTTAAATTTGCTGTGAAAGTCTCTTTACTTTCGTAGTAGCTTTCTAAGACGGCCAACGAACCACGCTGCCCTTTTCCATCCCTCACAACTTTGCTCGGCACGTACCTGTCTACAACGTATTGTGCAATGCTCTTGAACATATGTATTGAGACTCAACGATCTCTAGTGCTGGAGATGGAATTTTGATGCTGCCCGCTGAGATAATCTGAAACGTCGCTCATGCTAAGCAGAGCGGGGAAGAAAGGTCTTCCTATCTTCCTATGTATTCCTATTTACAGCCCTACTCAGAGATGCCGTCACGGCCTAATGATGACTGATTCTCTTTTCTGCGCTAATTAAGACGAAAGTGCGGGTCACTTTGTCACCAGCAGGTCTAAAATGTTACATTCACGAGTTGGTTCTCTGGTTAAATGCTTAAAGAAATTTTCGGATTAGCATTTAGACAAATTTCGCACATTCCATGACGCTACTAGCCGCCCTAAGGACTTGAGCCACCCCGTCACTCTACCAGACCACACACCTACTAAGCTGAAGTCAAAACTTAGTATTACAACATGACCAGGGAATTTACGCCAGCTATTCTACAGGGGTCCCCTAAACTGTTGCGCCTATACCGCTGCTGTGGAGCACACGCACCGACCTGCAGAACGCGGTCTCCGTGGGCGGCCAGCTTCTGGACGAGGTAGGACGCCAGGGGCAGATCCGCCCCCGCCACCTCGGCCTCAGTCAGCGGCGGGCCGCTCAGCACGTACCGGCTCTGCTTCTCGCCGTCCCTGATCGTCGCCATGATGGACTACGATAGCGCAGGCTCACCCTCCTGGCTATGTCTGTCGTCTTATCTTGTGCGGTCAACAGCTACGCCGATAAAGCAAGTGAGCTTAGGATAACTGTAGCAGAGGCAAAATAACGATGTTTCTGCACTGTTGGAAGTGAGGCTTGCTTCTGCGAAACGTGGAACCACGTTGCCAGCTGTGCGGCTTGGACTCGCCCACCCACTATCCTACTCACTTACCTGACCCTGCCGAAACCCACGACTTCATCACCTGCTACAAACCTGACACGACTTTACCTCCGCACTCATAGCGGAGTACATCAGGCGTGATGAACGATTAAGGACGGAAGGGGTCACTCAAGTCTATTTCAATAACAGATGAGAACGCACTAAATGAAATATCTATGTTTTGATCAAAGACCCTCAGATACGGTCAATGAAAAAACCACAACACCAAGAAGGAACTGTGCGACGTAAACGAGAGTTGGTAAGCGTGTTTCTACACATGAAAGAACATGTCTATTAAACTTCCACACCAAGAATCACGCTAGTCGCGCCATTATGAGTATGCAAATCAGATTTGCATTAAATGCAAACTGGAAAAGTCGTGGGTCGCAGTTACCTTCGTTAGGACGTCGGGGGTTGATGTTAGTCAAGAATGCGTTTAAGGCGACAAAGACGCCTTTATCAACACCTCATTCAGTTTGAATTAGGTTGTCTAATAGAACTACGAGAATCTGGGTGTCCCTTCCGTGATACTGCAGACAGATTTCGCAGGAATATAGGCAATGTACATGATTTTGTATGTCCATCATTTTAGCAGGGGGTCTCTGGGACGACAGCCGTTTATTATCGTGACAAAAAATAAAAACACCTACAGCCGTCCTTATGATTTTATTTTATTTTGTCTCTACCAGTTTCAACGCTTCATTGCGTCATCTTCAGGCTGTTTTGATGCCGTACAGGTTGATACGGTCGCCATGCATAACCCATCAGTTGCCATCATTACTGGATTCGCAGATAACGTGTCAGCACTCCAACCATTGGCAGTTGATGGTTGGAGTGCTGACACGTTATCTGCCAATGGTACCTGTATATTATTTTGAGATAAAGGAATGGAACTTATAGGAAATGTTGCAATGCCTACATAGGATATTTGATAGTGTGTTTATGGATATACTTCATAATCAATAGAAAAATTCGATATTACAGTGTCAGCGTTGTTCGGAAATACGATGCAGTGTTCCTTCAGACATGCTTACACGTCCGAAAGAACAGACATTGCGGCGACTACAGCCATTATGAAATACATGGAATGTATTTGCAGTTGCGAATATGGACAAACCGTCAGCTGTATAATGCAATGACGACAATGAAAATTTCTGCCGAACCAGGACTTGAAATCGGATTTCCAGCTTATCGCAAGCGGTCGCCATACCATTTTTTCTCTTTTAATTATTATACTTTCTTTGTTTTCAAGAGAACAAGCGCAATTTTTGACGCGTAATTGAAAATAAAATGATGTTAATTTCCTTCGAAAATTTATAAGATTCAATATTCTTATATTATAATTTCCGATTGACAAAAAATATAGAATTTAAAAAGTAAAGGTAAATGTTTTGCTCTGTGGGAGATTAGAATCTAAGACTTTCCCATTACCATACTCTCATGTTGTTTGTATTTTTTCTTTCGTTACTCAGGTTGTATACTGTTATTTTCTTTTAAAAGTTCAGCTATAACATTTTGCTACGTTTTCTTACAGGTTAATGGACCCACATGGTCCCAAAAATAGTATTTGTAGTAAAACTGTAGTACAAAATGACACCTGGTGGACAGCATTGTATTTTATTACCAAACAGTATAAAACAGAATACATCCAAGCTGAGGATACCATTCCGGTAGCAGAATGTAAGAAGGACGACCACTCGAAAGTGTCAGAAAATAAACGCCGTCTGGTTCCAACTCTCCACAGCTGGGACTCGGGTACTTCTTGTCGGAATACAGACTTGTTCAACTTACGATATCGAGATTCAGAGCTTAAATCAGCTTCTCTTACCCAGTATTACCCAGGGTTCAGGGAGGATCCTTGAAGACACTGGATGTGCTCTGTAATTGATCGTATCATTCCTGTACGAAAGTCCAAAACTCAAGCATATATTTGAGACTACTCCGAAAAACGTAGTGCACAGAAAGTCCTTTGATTTGGCTAATCGCCCGCATCTCGTGGTCGTGCGGTAGCGTTCTCGCTTCCCACGCCCGGGTTCCCGGGTTCGATTCCCGGCGGGGTCAGGGATTTTCTCTGCCTCGTGATGGCTGGGTGTTGTGTGCAGCCCTTAGGTTAGTTAGGTTTCAGTAGTTCTAAGTTCTAGGGGACTGATGACCATAGATGTTAAGTCCCATAGTGCTCAGAGAGGTTCAAATGGTTCAAATGGCTCTGAGCACTATGGGACTTAACAGCTCTGGTCATCAGTCCCCTAGAACTTAGAACTACTTAAACCTAACTAACCTAAGGACATCACACACATCCATGCCCGAGGCAGGATTCGAACCTGCGACCGTAGCAGTCGCACGGTTCCGGACTGCGCGCCTAGAACCGCGAGACCACCGCGGCCGGCATAGTGCTCAGAGCCGATTTGGCTAATCGTATTGGGATAATAGTTCTTCACCGAGCAAAGGAGCACTCCTGGCTCGATCGTGTGGGGCGGAACTCGAAAATACGGGGCAAGCATCTTTTAAATTAGAAGCCACACACCCGCTGAAGATTCACATTCCAGGCAATGTTCATCCGTGTCAATCTCACGACACCGCGTACACACTAGGGACGCTAGAGCTATGTTGTGCAGTCTGCGTCTTGTCAGAAACTCTTCGACAATGAAGAGGTACCAGGTGGCGCGGATCTCCGGCGTAAAAAGCTTTTGGTGAATCGCACGCCACACCGCAGTAGGCCACGCAACTCCAGGGTGACGTCTTTCAACTACATTCCGAGAATGATCGTCCTGGCCGTACACATCACACTGTGTAGCTGCCCTGGTGCAGGGGAGATTAGTGTGTACGTAGCTACAATCAACGTCGAATGTTTTGGTATGGGAGAGCATGAGAGCGATGTGAGCGAATGAAACATGGGGCAGGCAGGACGGAGGTGCCATTTCATCAATGAGGATACCGGTGAAGCTGTCGACGATGGGTTGATGTAACGGACCGCATGAGCTAGAATGTTGATGAGTCCCAGTCCTCCTCTGTGAGGGGGGAGGATGAGAGCATCGTATCGTGTCTTGAAGAAAAGCTTATTACTAAGAGAAGTAATCAAAGGCCACCTGGATGTGCTGTGCCATCAATGGAGTCATTGTTAGGACCCGCCCCAAATGAAATATTTGGAACGCCAAGTGGGTTGTAATGAAGGCGATCCTTCTTTACCATGTCTAAAGCTCGGAGAAGATGGCCTCGGACGCCTGTGTGGAGAGCTTGTAACAGTCATTTGTAGTTCAGCGCAGTCGTACGGCGGACATCTTTCGTAAATACGATGCCCAAACACTGAAGTGTATCCATCGTCTGTGGGGGGACTACACTCTGCCGATTTCCACTGCACTTGACTTGATCACGTTGATGTTGATGCCCGCCGCATTCCCATATTTCTCGATCCTTCCTAGCGTCATCCGGATGTCCTCAGATTACCATTAGGCTGTCCGAAAACGTTTTACGCCCAGAGCCAAACTTCCATACGTCGTCAACCATGTATCTAAAACGTACATTCGTGCATCCCTTTTACAGTATATATTCCCTCAAAGGGGAGATATTTTAAATGAAAATCGTTTGCCCTGCCCAAACGTGCACATGTCATCAACCATGTATCTACAACCTGCAGTCGTGCATCCGTTTTACAGTATATATTCCCTCAAAGGGGAGATATTTTAACTGAAAATCGTTTGCCCTGTGTCGGCAGATATATATGATATTGCAGCATTCTATTATACAACTGGTGTTTGTCTATATTTGCAACTGCGAGTATAATCCATATATTACATAACGGCTATCGTCGCCGCAGTGCCTGTTCATTTGGACTTGTATGCGTGTCCGAAGGAGCACTGCGTATGAAATCTGAACGGTACAGACACTGTAATATCGATCAATCCGCCGACACTGGGCAAGTGACTTTCCATTAATATGTCTCCCCTCTACTAGAATATACATAATGGGTGTACGAGTGCGTATCATAGATGCGACCCGACAGCTAGCGATAAGCGGGAAATCCGGATTTGAGTACTGGTCCAGCAAAAATGTTCATTGTCGTCTTTCCATGTAGGCTGTTTTCAGTTTGTCCTTTAATTAGTATCGGAGTGTGCCACTGTTTTCAAATTCTTTCACAGGTTAACGTTGTATGCCAGACAAAGTCTTAAAACCGAAAACATGTTTCAGTGGTATCATCGACTAAGCTTCATTGAGTAATTTTGTCCTTCTCTCTTCTTGTGTGTCTTTTTCCAAATGCAACTCTGTCTTTCCACATTTATATTATTCAGAATTACTTTGCTAACTATATGTGTGGTGCCATCCTCTCGAGGCATGCCAAACTATTTTCGCCACATCAGAACTATGTTAACGAAACATTAACAATCTATTTCAATATGAAGTAGTTGATGATTACATACGTAATATATAGTACATAATTACGTTACATAAACATATGGAGTAAGTAATTTTGACTGTAAGTCGTGATTTTTTCTATTGCAAGAACAGATGAAACTTAACAAATATACAGTAACTGTTCCCCGGTATAGAGGTATTGTCAATAATTTTGCAGGTCGTAATTGGAATTAATTCAGAAGCTTGTAATCTTTGCCAAAGTGTCTTTTTCCTTTCTAATGAAGGTTTTTGCGCTGAGTGTAGAGGCACCAGAGAAGCGTTTCTAGCCGTTAACAGACGCCAGTGACCAGTAGCCTATTTGAGTAGTTTGACAAAAAAAATGCAGATCGGTACAGCTGTGTCGGCTATGAAAAGCAGAGCCTCCGTGCAGTCGGCTATTTTTTCCGAAATGACAGAAGTTTTAAACAATTCCGACAGTAAGAGCTCTGCCCCACTGGGACCCGAGGATTTCTGCAGTAGCGGCATGCTAACATTTAGGAGTCGGGTTGAGACAGTTTACAGGCACTAAAAGGAAGATAAAAGAATGCCGGTTAGTTGGAGAAGCAATAAATAGTCTTAATGCGCTCTAGTTGCGACAACCTTATCATCCAGAATTACGATGGGAAATCGCAATTACGACTGCATTACGACCACCAACGCCCGCACGCAACCGATAAACTAAACTGCCAGATTCTACTGCCGTGTGCAAGTATTAGGCAGTACCTCTCTTGCTGGCGCTCAATTACCAGTTTTATTTCCTCAGCTTGTATGTGTTTCGTTATTTATGTGTGTGGTTTTTCTTGCCTACCTTTGGCCAGCGCGGCTGACTGTCGTGTGGAGGACCCGGGTTCGATTCCCGGTGCTCCCATGGATTTTTCCTTGGTGGGAAGACTCGGACGAGCTGCACTCAAGCTCGTGAGGCCAAATGAGGAACTACTTGACCGATTAGTGGCGGTTCCCAGTTCCAGAAACCGGGTGACAGCCGGGAGAGCAGTGTGCTGGTCACGTTCCCCTAGATCTCAGATAGAAAGCAGCCATTGTCGGAAGATGACAAGACGGGCGGTCGGGACAGAGTGGCCCAACCAGGGCCTGAACGTGAAACTTAACTTACACTTATGTTCTTATTGATGGATCAGTCGTTTCTTCCTGGTCCGGTAATAAACACCTTGTATCCAAGAACTTCCGCTGCCTATTTCAGTGCCTCTTTTCCTTTGTTTAGTCGTTAGATATTCTATATTAACAGCATTGACGGAAAAAAATCGCAACACGAAAAAATAATGACTGTAGAGTAATGAAGTTTAGAGAATAAATTTATCTAGATATCGTATTTAAGTGATTAAAACGAGTAGATCACAGGCTAAGGGGACCACACCGTGGTTCAGGTCGAAAAAAATCGATTTTCAGTTTTCATCATATTTCGATAGATTAAGGTTTTATTTAAGTACTCTGAAAAGGATTTTGCTGAAAAATTTTTTTCGTGTATTTAAAGAGTATTTTCCTACCACGTGTGTTTATCTTCCATGCCCACTTTTCTGTCACCCACTGTCAACCCACCCACTGTCAACACTAAGCCATATGGAGATGCCATTATTAGCAAAATAGAATGTGTAGGCCATGTTCAAAAACGTTTGGGAACAAGTCTGAGAAAACTAACTGTTGATATGAGGGGAAAAAAATTAGAAGATGGAAAATTCTTGACTGGACAGGGTGGGTAAACTAAAACTAAAATAGAAAACTTGCAGGTATACTGTGGGCAGGCAATTAGGAGAAATAAAGAAAATCTGGAGGCAATGGAGAGAGATGTTTGGGCCATATTCTTCCATATATCCTCTACTGATGATAAGCCATGTCATGGATTGTGTCCATCAGGAGAAAATTCGTGGTGCAAATACAATAGGTCTTAGGCAACTGGAGAATCTTATTCTCGCCACCATTCTCTTCCTGCTGCTGTTATTACAGCAGTTAAACCTATTTTCAGAGACTTGACTCATCCTGACCTTCTACGTAAATATATGCATGAGCATACAAATAACGCAAATGAATGTTTCAGCAGCATAATTTGGAACCGCCTTCCTAAAACTGTACTTGTAGGCATGCATGCAATGAAACCAGGAGTTCATGATGCTGTTATTACATTCAATTGTGGTAATATTGGGAAGTGTTGGGTACTGAAAAAGCTGGGAATTAATTCTGGTGAAAATATGATCACTGGGCTGCAACACTGCGATAAAATGAGGATAGCCGATGCAGACAGGTCTGCATCTAATATGGCCAAGAAAGCAAGACAAACATCCAGGAAGGTGAAAAAGAAGCTGGAAGATCTGCTAGAGGCCAAAGAAGGGCCATCACATGCAGCAGGACAGTTTTAGTTAAATGTAAGTAACAAATTTCAAAAGCTTTTTCTTTCAAGTCAGTTTCCTTCAAACTAAAATGTTCAGTTCATATGCCCCTTATATCAGAAACTACATAGATAAATGAATGCAATTTTCAGAGACTCTGCATAACAAAAAAAGCCACCTCTGGTACTACATTCACTAATATTCCCCCATTAGGAAGTTCACAAAAAAGTATTTTCTGCAGAAAAAACTTAATATTTTTTGTTAATAAATTAAAAAAATATTTCTTAAATACTTTGACTTAACGCGATACAGTTAACAATCGTTCACGTATGGGACAAAGAATGAAGAATGACACATGGGAAAAGTTTCTTTGCACAGTACGATTTCTCATACATTTTCATAGAAATAACTTTCTCCAATCATTCTGCGGGGGAGGGGGGAGGGAGTTACAGGCAGGAGTGATTAATAGTGAGTGTGCACTACTGGTATCGGTTGGGTACCAGCCTCCTTCTTACCTACGTGGAAGGCCACGTAATGCAAACATCGCGAAAATCACATCAGTTTTATCTGCGATTTAGCGCGAGTGATCCCTCATGGTCCCAAGAAATTTAGGATAGAGATACAAAGCAACGGCTTAGCATCTACAAGTCACACGCTATACGTGTACACTTAGCATCACATGTGCCGATTCAACAAAAGACTTTCGCCAAAATTTAAAATAATGCACCAAAAGATCTCTAACGCTTTTCAACATTTTAACTACTCACAGGAACGGTGGGTCATCCACATGGTATTCTACGCACATTGAAATTCTATCTAATGTTGTGTTTAACTTTTCACAAAGATTACGTGCGTAAATCACTAAGTTAGGAAGTACCTCCGAAATAATTTAAATTCAGGAAGTAGGCGGGGGACAATTTAACTGTCCTGAATTACGTAAGACTCTGTTTAGCACCATATAGCACCAAGTGCAGTAAAATAACATAGAAAAATTGGCTTAAATGCAAAAAAATGATTCCAAAAAATCAGAAAACTCGTACAAACGTTTGTTAAATGAACATTTCGAGTGTGAAGCACCCCATAATCCTACTTCAGACTATCAGATATCTCAAAACGTATGTGGCCACATGCGGTCGCAATCACATAGACCTGTTGAAAAATACAGAAGAAAATCAATAAACTGGATAAAATTACCCCAGAACTTTGATTACGCTGATTTAAAACGGAAAAGACTACAAAATAATTGACTGCATTTATCTAACCTCGTACCCATACATTGTCAACTCTGATGAACCTTCATAACGAAGCAGCAACGTGACCGTTTGATTTTATCTCTACCTCTAATAAGCCTGAAGAAAAAGTGCCTATTCCTCTTTCTAACTGCCTGCGACCCCGTACCACAGAACGCCAATGTCTCGATGGTGTGCCACAACACACCAATTTCTGGACCGTCACAGCAAAACACGTGACCCGGCCAATCTCTGCTCCTTAGAGGAAAACCCGTGGGACCCTTCTGGTTAATGATCTCTCAGCCTACACCAAAAACCAAATATCACGCGTGTTTTAACAGCCACTGACAAGTTAGCCAACATGTGGCGGACGCGTTTCATGGTGACGTATTACATTCCAGATAATTGAGGTTATCTAATGAATATTTTTATAGGTAGATGCTGTAATTAATAAAAGCTCTGTACTCCAGGTTCCACGAGGGAGGGGGAAGAACAAGTGCTCTCCATTGTCCCTCCGCCGCACCAATTGCAGACACCATGGACACTTACGTTTGGTGAGTGTAAAAAAATATCAGTTTAGCTTATGATAGATAAAAGTGCTACTGTGCTATTTAACAACATCCATACATATTTCTGTGCACATTGCAGAAAACTTTCAATCCTTTCCAACGTAAGTAACCATTACTCGCAGCACTAGAACCAAATAACGATCCCCGCCAGGAACGCGGCTTAAATGTAGCAACGAATAAGGTATTAATTATAAAAGAGCTCTGGCCGTTACAGAAGAAAATTATTTTAATTGATATATGACGTCGCAAATGTGAATGGAAGTGGATGCCCCACGTAATAGGAATAACGTCAACCACGGACCTTTCCGTTCGTGGGGAGGCTTGCGTGCCTCAGAAATACAAATAGCTGTACCATAGGTGCAACATCAACGGAGGGATATCTGTTAAGAGGCCAGACAAACGTGTGGTTCCTCAAGAGGGGCAGCAGCCTTTTCAGCACTTGCAGGGGAAACAGTCTAGATGATTTACTCATCTGGCCTTGTAACATTAACCAAAAAGGCTTTGCTGTGATGGTACTGCGAACGGTTGAAAGCAAGGAGAAATTACAGCCGTAATTTTTCCTGAGGGCATGCAGCTTTACTGTATGATTAAATGATGATGGCATCCACTTGGGTAAAATATTTCGCAGGTAAAACAGTCCCCCATTCGGATCTCCGGGTGGGGACTACTCAGGAGGACGTCGTTATCAGGAGAAACAAAAAATGGTTCAAATGGCTCTGAGCACTATGGTACTTAACATCTGAGGTCATCAGTCCCCTAGAACTTAGAACTACTTAAACCTAACTAACCTAAGGACATCACACACATCCATGCCCGATGTAGGATTCGTACCTGCGACCGTAGCACTCGTGCGTTTCCGGACTGTAGCGCCTATAACCGATCGGCCACCCCGACCTGCCAGGAGAAACAAAACTGGTGTTCTACGGATCGGAGCGTGGAATGTCATATCCCTGAATCGGGCAGGTAGGTTAGAAAATTTAAAAAGGGAAATGGACAGATTAAAGTTAGATATAGTGGGAATTGGTGAAGTTCGGTGGCAGGAGGAACAAGACTTCGGTGGCAGGTGAATACAGGGCTATAAATACAAAATCAAATAAGGGTAATGCAGGAGTAGGTTTAATAGTGAATAAAAAAATATGAGTGCGGGTTAGCTGCTACAAACAGCGTAGTGAACGCATTGTTTTGGCCAAGATAGACACGAAACCCACACTTACTACAGTGGTACAAGTTTATATGCCAACTAGCTCCGCAGATGACGAAGAGGTTGAAGAAATGTATGATGAGATAAAAGAAATTATTCAGATAGTGAAGGGAGACAAAAATTTAATAGTTGTTGCTCACTGGAATTCGATAGTCAGAAAAGTAAGATTAGATTAGATTAATACTAGTTCCATGGATCATGAATACGATATTTCGTAATGATGTGGAACGAGTCAAATTTTCCAATACATGACATAGTTAAGTTAATTTAACAACATAATTAAGTTAATATAAAAACTTTTTAATTTTTTTGTAATTTTTTGTTTGGTTCTTTTTTCTTTCTTTCTTAATTTATATCTAAAAATTTCTCTATGGAGTAGAAGGAGTTGTCATTAAGAAATTCTTCCAATTTCTTCTTAAATACTTGTTGGTTATCTGTCAGACTTTTCATACTATTTGCTAAGTGACCAAAGACTTTAGTGGCAGTATAATTCACCCCATTCTGTGCCAAAGTTAGATTTAATCTTGAATAGTGAATATCATCCTTTCTCCTAGTATTGTAGTTATGCACACTGCTATTACTTTTGAATTGGGTTTGGTTTTTAATAACAAATTTCATAAGAGAGTATTTATACCGAGAAGCTACTGTGAATGTCCATAGATCCTTAAATAAATGTCTGCTGGATGATCTTGGGTGGACTCCAGCTATTATTCTGATTTCACACTTTTGTGCAATAAATGCTTTATTCCTCAGTGATGAATTACCCCAAAATATGATGCCATATGCAAGCAATGAGTGAAAATAGGCGTTGTAATCTAATTTACTAAGATGTTTATCACCAAAATTTGCAATGACCCCTATTGCATAAGTAGCTGAACTCAAACATTTCAGCAGATCATCAACGTGTTTCTTCCAATTTAATCTCTCATCAATGGACACACCTAAAAATTTTGAATATTCTGCCTTAGCTACATGCTTCTGATTAAGGTCTATATTTATTAATGGTGTCATACCATTTACTGTACGGAACTGTATGTACTGTGTCTTATCAAAACTCAGTGAGAGTCCGTTTATAGGGAACCACTTAGTAATTTTCTGAAAGACATTATTGACAATTTCATCAGTTAATTCTTGTTTGTTAGGTGTGATTACTATACTTGTATCATCAGCAAAGAGAACTAACTTTGCCTCTTCATGAATATAGAATGGCAAGTGATTAATATATATTAAGAACAACAAAGGACCCAAGACCGACCCTTGTGGAACCCCATTCTTGATAGTTACCCAGTCTGAGGAATGTGCTGATCTTTGCATATTATGAGAACTGCTTATTTCAACTTTCTGCACTCTTACATTTCTGCACTGTCCCACTCAAGCCACAATACTTGAGCTTTTCTAGCAGAATTTCATGATTTGCACAATCAAAAGCTTTTGAGAGACCACAAAAAATCCCAATGGGTGGTGCTCGGTTATTCAGATAATTCAAAATTTGTTTGGTGAAAGCATATATGGCGTTTTCTGTTGAAAAACCTTTCTGGAAACCAAACTGACACTTTCTTAGTACTTCATTTTTACAGATATGCGAAGCTACTCTTGCATACATTACTTTCTCAAAAATTTTGGATAAAGCTGTTAGAAGGGAGATTGGATGGTAATTGTTGACATCAGATCTATCCCCTTTTTTATGCAAAGGTATAACAATAGCATATTTCAGTCTATCAGGGAAAATGACCTGTTCCAGAGAGCTATTACACAGGTGGCTGAGAATCTTACTTATCTGTTGAGAACAAGCTTTTAGTATTTTGCTAGAAATGCCATCAATTCCACGAGAGTTTTTGTTTTTAAGCAAGTTTATTATTTTCCTAATTTCAGAGGGAGAAGTGGGTTGAGATTTCAATTGTATCAAATTGCATAGGTATGGCCTTTTCCATTAACAGCCTAGCATCTTCTAATGAACACCCGGATCCTACTATATCCACAACATTTAGAAAATGATTATTAAAAATATTTTCAACTTCTGACTTTTTGTTCGTAAAGTTTTCATTCAATTTGATGGTAATACTGTCTTCCTGTGCTCTTGGTTGACCTGTTTCTCTTTTAATAATATTCCAAATTGTTTTAATTTTATTATCAGAGTTGCTAATTTCAGACATGATACACATACTTCTGGATTTTTTAATAACTTTTCTTAATATAGCACAGTAGTTTTTATATAATGTTTGATAGTTTCTGGGTCACTACTCTTTCTTGCTGTCAGATACATTTCCCTTTTCCGGTTACAAGATATTTTTATACCCTTGGTTAGCCATGGTTTGCTACATGGTTTCTTAGAAGTATATTTAACTATTTTCTTGGGGAAGCAGTTTTCAAATGCATTTACAAAAGTGTCATGAAATAAATTATATTTTAAATTGGCATCAGGTTCACGGTACACCTCATCCCAGTCTAATTGCTGTAGACTTTCCCTGAAATTTGCAATTCTTAAATCGTTGAGTGAATGTACTACTTCGGAGGACTGTTTAGTACTGCTGAATGGAGCTATGTCATATATTGTAACTAGCTGTGCACCATAATGAGAAAGACCATTCTCAACAGGCTGAGCATTTATGTGGTTATACTTATCTTGGTCTCTAAAGAAGTTATCTATCAGTGAGCTGCTATCCTTTACCACCCGAGTAGAAAAATCAATAACGGGTGTCAAATTGAAAGAACTGAGTAATACTTCAAGGTCATTTTTCCTATTACCCTCTTTCAGAGACTCTACATTGAAGTCCCCACAAATAATAATTTGCTTCCCCCTGTCTGACAGATAGCACAAGGAGTCCAAATTTTTCAGAAATAGATGAAAATTTCCCAGTGGGGACCTATATAGAGTTACAATTATAAATGTGCCTTTATTTAATTTAAGCTCACAGGCACATGCTTAAAGAGAAGGGATAGGGGTAAGGAATGAAAAAGGAAGCGGCCTAGTAGAATTTTGCACAGATCATAACTTAATAATAGCTAATACTAGGTTTAAGAATCATGAAAGAAGGTTGTATACATGGAAGAATCCTGGAGATACCAGAAGGTATCATATAGATTACATAATGGTAAGACAGAGATTTAGTAATCAGGTTTTAAACTGTAAGAAATTTCCAGGTGCAGATGTGGACACTGACCACAATCTATTGCTCATGAACTGTAGATTAAAACTGAAGAAACTGCAAAAAGGTAGGAATTTAAGGTGATTGGACCTGGATAAACTGAAAGAACCAGAGGTTGTAGAGTGTTTCAGAGAGAGCATTAGGGAACGATTGACAGGAACAGGGGAAAGAAATACAGTAAAAGGAGAATGGGCAGCTTTGAGAGATGAAATAGTGAAGGCAGCAGAGGATCAAGCAGGTAAAAACACGAGGCCTAGTAGAAATCCTTGGGTAACAGAAGAGATATATAATTTAATTGATGAAAGGAGAAAATATGAAAATGCAGTAAATGAAGCAGGCAAAAAGGAATACAAACCTCTCAAAAATGATATCGACAGGAAGTGCAAAATGGCTAGAGGACAAATGTAAGGATGTAGAGGTACAGATAACTAGGGGTAAGATAGATACTGCCTACAGAAAACTTAAAGAGACCCTTGGAGAAAAGAGAACCACTTGCATGAACATCAAGGGATCAGATGGAAATCCAGTTCTAAGGAAAGAAGCGAAAGCAGAAAGGTTCTTGAGGACAATATTATAGAAATGGAAGAGAATGCAGATGAAGGTGAAATAGGAGATATGATACTGCGTGAAGAGTTTGACAGAGCATTGAAAGACCTAAGTCGAAACAAGGCCCCAAGAGTAGACAACATTCCATTAGAACTACTGACAGCCTTGGCGAGCCAGGCCTAACGAAACTCTACCATCTGGTGAGCAAGATGTATGAGACAGGTGAAATACCCTCAGACTTCAAGAAGAATATAATAATTCCAATCCCAAAGAAAGCAGGTGCTGACAGATGTGAAAATTATCGAATTATCAGTTCAGTAACACGAATTCTTTACAGACGAATGGGAAAACTGGTAGAAGCCGACTTCGGGGAAGATCAGTTTGGATTCTGTAGAAATGTTGGAACATGTGAGGCAATACTGACCCTACGACTTATCTTAAAAATAGGTTAAGGAAAGGCAAACCTACGTTTCCAGCATTTGTAGACTTAGAGAAAGCTTTTGACAATGTTGACTGAAATATTCTCTTTCAAATTCTGAAGGTGGCAGGGGTAAAATACAGGGAGCGAAAGGCTATTTACAAATTGTACAGAAACCAGATGGCAGTTATAAGAGTCCAGGGGCATGTAACGGAAGCAGTGGTTGGGAAGGGAGTGAGACAGGGTTGTAGCCTATCCCCGATATTATTCGATCTGTATATTGAGCAAACAGTAAAGGAAACAAAAGAAAAATTCGGAATAGGAATTAAAATCCATGGAGAAGAAATAAAAACTTTGAGGTTCGCCGATGACATTGTAATTCTGCCAGAGACAGCAAAGGATCTGGAAGAGTAGCTGAACGGAATGGATAGTGTCTTGGAAGAAGGATATAAGAGCAAAAGCAAAACGAGGATGATGGAATGTAGTCGAATTAAGTCGGGTGATGCTGCGGTAATTAGATTAGGAACTGAGACGCTTAAAGTAGTAAACGAGTTTTGCTATTTGGGAAGCAAAATAACTGATGATGGTGGAAGTAGAGAGGATATAAAATGTAGACTGGCAATGGCAAGGAAAGCGTTTTTGAGGAAGAGAAATTTGTTAACATTGAGTATAGATTTAAGTATCAGGAAGTCGTTTCTAAAAGTATTAGTATGAGGTGTAGCCATGTATGGAAGTGAAAAGTGGACGATAAATAGTTTCGTCAAGAAGAGAATAGAATCTTTCGAAATGTGGTGCTACAGAAGAATGCTGAAGATTAGATGGGTAGATCACATAACCAATGAGGAGGTATTGAATAGAATTGGGGAGAAGAGGAGTTTGTGACACAACTTGACTAGAAGAAATGATCGGTTGTTAGGGCATATTCTGAGGCATCAAGGGATCACCAATTTAGTATTGGAGGGCACCGTGGAGGGTAAAAATCGTAGAGGGAGACCAAGAGATGAATACACTAAACAGATTCAGAAAGATGTAGGTTGCAATAGGCACTGGGAGAAGAAGACGCTTGCACAGGATAGGTGCATCAAACCAGTCTCTGGACTGAAGACCACAGCAACAACAACAATTTTTTTCCGAGCTGAGTGCAAGAGATGTATTTTAAAGCGAACTACCTACTGTTGATTCTTTTCTAACGTATTGTAGGTCGGTAGCCGAGATTAGAACCTCAACAATCAACACGTATGGGACATTTAGATAAATTCAGTAGAGTGTGCATTAACATTTAGAAACGTATTCTATATCAGGTATTATTTTAGTAGAAGCCAAATCGAGTTATAATACCGAATAAAAGTCTTCAAATGGTTACACGCGAAGCATGGCAAAGAGGAAACAGACAGGTATAAACGTACAGATAAAGCTTAAGATTTTAGATAATGTGGACCGGGGTACAAAGAAAACAGCAATTGCAGAGCAGTTTGGAATTCCCAAATCTATTTTACCTACGATAATTAAGAACCGAGAAAAAAATCATTAATGCTGCTGTATCAGGTTCCGGAAATAAATCTAAAAGACTTCGTAGTGCAAAGTAAGAAGACATCTAGACGTTACTGCTAGGATGGTTCAGTCATCTGCGTGCAGCTAACATTCTAAGAAGTGGCCCTATGATTCAGTCGCAAGCAGATGAGATTGTCGAAACAGTTGACATCAAAGACTTAAGTTGTTTTCCTGATTGCCTGTATCGGTTCCAGAAGAGACATACAAGTTTATCAGTACAAATCTCTTGTGAAGAAAATAATGTTACTGAAGGAAGTGCGAACTTATGGTTGCATAAACTCGACCGACTGAGTGAAGATCATGTGATATTTTCCATATGGACGAAATTGGACTTTACTACAAAGTTTTTCCAAATCGCACCCTTGGAATAAAAAGTGATACGTGTCACGGTGGAGCACTCTGCAAACAACGTGTAACTGTTGGCTTTGTATGTAACGCAGACGGCAGTGATCAGTTTCGTCCCTCAGTTATCGGTAAATCCGAGAAACCGCGATCTTTAAAAAGAACCTTGATCTATTGTCACCATAAGAATGCTTGAATGGAAGACCCATAATTTTGAAATTGGTTTCTTCGTTTCATCAGACGAAGTTGCACAAAACAGATATGTTCTTCTTGTAACGGAGAGTCACACAAATCTGAAGGCTGTATATTCAACTAAATACTTAGGTATTACAATTACAAGCAACCTAAATTGGAACGATCACATAGATAATGTTGTAGGTAGCGCAAACCAAAAACTGCGATTCACTGGCAGAACACTTAGAAGGTGCAACGGGTCAACTAAAGAGACTGCTTACACCACGCTTGTCCGCACTATTCTGGAGTATTGCTGTTCGGTGTGGGATGCACATCAGGTGGTACTAACGGATGACATCGAAGAAGTACAAAGAAGGGCAGCTCGTTTTGTATTATCGCGAAATAGGCGAGATAGTGCCACAGACATGACACGTGAATTGGAGTGGCAGTCATTCAAACAATGGACAGCTCTGCAAGACTTTGTGAACCGTGGGATTAGTTCTGAGGAGTTCGTTCATGCAGACGACGGTGTTGCCGTATCTGCTTCTATGGAATCAAATGTGCTGTGACCAAAGTGCAAGAAGGCTCGTCAGAAGAAACTGAGTAACAGGAGAATACAGATACCATTCCACCTACCCGTCACGAGATGTTTGCGCCGTTGAATAGTTTAGAGCGATTTTCTTCACCATCCGATATCACTGCTGTGTTTACGGACGCTACAGTTACAGTTGGTTGTGAAATAACAAGATACTTTCGTTTCCGTGAACGTCAGCAATTTTTCACAAGAAAATAGTGCAAGTTTTGAGACCCGTACTTTTACAGTCACTTTGCATTGTTATAAGTCTACAGCAAAGTAAAGTGACTGATAACTGTAGTGTATTACGCATTACTTTACTACCGTACAGAGATATGTTTTAAAAATCTGTATTTTTCATGATTTTTAATAATGTAAACTCTTTCTTTTGGGTCCGTTCGCATTCGTATTGTGTGTGTATGCTAAGTCTTTCATGGAAAAGATTTTACATAATACCTTTTTAATGGAGTGTTTTCTTATATCTGCCCAAATAGTGAAAGAGTAAGGAAGTGAATTTAAGAATGTCACGGAATACTCAATGTGAACACATCCGAATGCTATGAGACAAAACTGAATATTATGCTGATGGTTTAATGCCCCTTACAGACACGTGCGTATCAACGTTTCAACGACATTAGATAACAGTGCTCTGCATGCGTGAAAACAGTAACAAAGATCTGAAATTTGGATATTTGTGGTAAGTTCCTATGGGACCAAACTGCTGAGGCCATAGGTCCCTAGTCTTACACACTAATTAATTTAACTTACACTAATTTACGCTAAGGGCAACTCGCAACTCCGATGGGGGTGGGGCGGGGGTGGGGGGTGGGGGTGGGGGGTGGGGAAGGGGGGGGGGGAGCCGCGCGAACCGTGCAAGACGCCCGAGACTGCGAGGCTATCCCGCGTGGCTGACAAAGATCTGATGTCAGAACTGCGGATCACCACTTGGTACTGATCTATACAATACAGATGTGACTGCTTCCATGGCCGATGACAATTTGAATAATATAATTATCCTCTCAGCGCCACACTGAGTCAGTTTGAGTTCCAAAGTAATCTGGCTTAGTGGTCTAAAAGATTCTATTCGAAATGTCTAAGTGATTACGATCAGAAACTGCCGTTCTTTTGACAGAGAGTGCCTTTCTAGGACCATGAGAGTTCTTTCAGATCACCTTTCTGTAACATCATGTTACAGTTTTGCAATGATTCAGACAGTGTTTGAGGAAACCACTGTAGCTGAGTTTAATCCTAAATGTTCTATGCTCTGATTATAAGACTCGTGGTTGATTCCAATCTACAAAATGTGAAAGGTGCTTCATTCGTATAAGGTGGTTCATGTTAGTATGTTTTACCGTTGATGTATAATGATATTTATTGTTAGAGTCATGAACTAAAGTCAGCAGTTACTGCTGTTACTGAACTACACAGTCTGAAATGCAACACTTCCAGGCACAAATTCGTGTGCAATATCTTGTGATCAATGAGAAAGTTTATTTTAAAGAAAGAAAAAGATTCATCACTAACGGCTCGTGAATAAATTATGTGTGCCAGATTTAGCACCTATGATGCATATGCAGTTCATTACTGGCTTTTGTCATAGTGGTTAAGCATGAGCACAGAACCTACCACATAGCGTGAAGCATGTGCTAATGAGACTTGTCTGGCTTACAAGTTGCCGGCCTCTGATCTGGCCTTCGGTAATAATGTAAAGAATGAATCATGATACCGAGTATTTATAAATTAGTTATATAAAAGCAACCTTTAATTGTCATAAAGGTAAACAACTTACAGAAATATTTGACACAGCCCTGAATGCAGACTATTTCCAAGTTTTATTTACAAATGTTCAATGCTGCTTCCTTCGTAACGCTACAGATATCTCATCTGCATTTGCTTTCCTGCTAGTCCCATGAAGCAAGTCTTGATGTATAGTGGCAACTGCTTGTGTTATCCCTTGTAGCAGTTCGTCGACGAGTCTTTTTAATGTGACAGCATACACTGAATCTATTGGGGTTAAATCATGTGATCGCGGTGGCCATGATACTGTTCCTCCATGTCCGATCCACATCGAGACATTCCTAATGAGACATGCGACTACTTCACTATGATAGTGTGGTGGCGCGCCATCTTGCTGGAAAATAAAGTCTGTGCCAGCATCGTCTTACCCCCGTTAAACATTTCTACACAATACTCAGCTCGTTTTACTTTGTCACTCATTCTTAAAGCTTGAAAGAATTCCAATTTGTAGGGTTCGAACGACAGGCATTTCCGTAATACCTTCCACACCGTAACACTAAGCACATTGAATTCCAAGCTGACACGCTTCATTGATTCACCTGGACTTCTTCAATTTCTGCGTCTGAGACTGCTAGACAACCATGACCCAGCATCGTATTTGATATACATTCAGTTTCGTTGAAACGATTGTATATCAGTTAATAACAGTTTGTCTTTGACGTGATGGCTTGTGATGTTTAGTCTTGAACTGTCTCTGAACTCTAGGTGCGGATTTGGGCGCTCTGCACCATTACATAACTCCATGATGACGACTGTAATAACTCATTTGCGCGTGCCACCTAGCGGGAAAATCAAGAACTAATGGCATTAGGTGGGAACAAAACTTCAAGATGTACTGCATTCAGTGCTGTATCAAACATATCTGTAACATATTTATCCCTTTCACTATTAAACAGTACTTTTGTGTAACTGCTTTATAAATATCCTGTGTTCTGGGGATCATTCACACGGAACACCTTTAGACATATACTGATTTAGTGGGTTCATAATACCAGTTGTATGTAAAAAAAATTGACAACATGGTTCAGAAAAGCTTGTAAATATATCTGGTTAAGAGGTGTTCGTAGTTTGTTGATGACTTCCAAATGTTCTTGAGGTGATGGTATTGTGTTTGAATTGAGAAAATGCTGAAGATATTCAATTTCTTCTTGGAGAAGATACATTTCATTAAGATTTAATTTTGTGGAGGATTCCTTTAGCCTAACAAAAACTATTGGTTCAAATGGCTCTGAGCACTATGGGACTCAACTGCTGAGGTCATTAGTCCCCTAGAACTTAGAACTGGTTAAACCTAACTAACCTAAGGACATCACAAACATCCATGCCCGAGGCAGGATCCGAACCTGCGACTGTAGCGGTCTTGCGGTTCCAGACTGCAGCGCCTTTAACCGCACGGACACTTCGGCCGGCTCCAAAAACTATTCATAAGTAATTTAAAACTTTTACCTCACTCATACCAGTGACATAAATATCATCTACCTGAGTCTGCACTTCATGGTAAGTAACAAATTAATTGTTAATTTATGGTATATGCCTAAGAAAACAAAAGGCCCTGTTTCGATACCAGTCTGTTACATTTGTGTGACACACATGATGTGTTCGGAATGGGAATGGATATTTACCGTGCTGGAAATCTTTTCTTTCCCTGCTCTATCGATTTATGCATTAGGTTGGCAGCAGCGCTGCTTAGAACTAATAGAGTGTGCGGTGCACTCTACACGAGAAGGAAGGTCACAAAATGTGACGAGCGATTTAAGGGCGGACGCTGTGGTCAGCAGTCTCGCTCAGTTCCGGGCCAGCATTGGGCCACAGGCAAGGGCTGTGTCTTCGATGCCGGCGGTAGGCTTGGGCAGCAGGTATGCTTCAAACGTTAGTATGCGCTGTGTCCGATGTGCCAGTTTTGCTGTTTGGCCAGTGAATATCGCCCGCTGGAAAATTTTGTTCTGGCATGACTGTTGGTCCTTGGTTTATGCTCAGCATTTGAATATCTGAAGAAACTCTGTGTCAGATTTGAAGGCGGATTTCCTACCTCTCTGTGATTCTGATTATGGAATGCCTGTGGTTTACAGCCAGTTTGTTCCTGAACTACAGCTGTCAGCGAAAGCTAGCTTTCTCGGCTGCTGACGATTTTCACAACCGTCCTCAGAAATTACGCTGAGCATCTTATTTTTACGACTACTCTGTCGTTATGCGATCTGCCCGTCTGTGTGCTAGCCTCTCAGGTTACGCAAAAAATGGTCAAAATCACAGTAGCGCAAATGAAGTAGATTTTAAACATGACAGAAACAGCAACTGTTGATATTCTTCGCGTTAAATGATGACAGCCAAAACAGTTGCAAGATAAAGATTTATTAAAACTCTTGACCACGGTTTCGGTATATCTAAATATACCTTCATCAGAAGTAAAATACCTAAAATTACATCCTGCAATGGAGATTAATAAAACAATTGTGCCCAAACCGTCGTCAGTAGCATAAATGGAGATGATGTTTTAACTACTGACGACGCCTTTCGCACAACTGTTTTATTAATCTCCATTGCAGGATGTAATTTTAGGTATTTTAGTTCTGATGAAGGTATATATAGACATACCGGTGGTCAAGAATTTTAATAAATCTTTATCCTGCAACTGTTTCGGCTGTCATCATTTACCGTGAAGCAAATGGAGTAGTTAGGTAATGTAGGCTACTAGGAGATTTCCTACCGATAGCTTGTTATGTAGCCTTCTAGTACCGGTGGAGCTCCTATGTGAAATCGGGTCGTGTTGTGGGCCCATTTCTAATAGGAATGCTATATGAAATTTAAGTCGTTTCTGTGATATAGTAGACAAACTTTATTTATTGAGCCTTATTGTACCTTGTGTAGATAAGCGGTTTCTTAACTTCAAGGTGATCTGTTCTCTGTATGTATAGGCTGTAACAAGTTTGATTGTTCATGGGTGTTTCGTGTGTTATACAAATGGGCACTCGTAAATTTGTCTCTTCATTTTGTGTGCTCATTGACCCCAAAACGGCATTAGCATATCTTAATTTGTATCAGAAAACCTGGTGGGCAGTTGCTATTTAAGTAGTCGGACCATTTTATTAAAACGTACCACCGGCTGCCTCTTGTAAATTTTAGTTGTTCATCTGGTGAACAGTTGTTATTTAATTCATTGCTTCTTTTTTATTAAATTCTATCACCATGTGATTTCCATAACTTATAACAACAAATTCGGAAGGCAGTAGCTGTTCAGTACATTAGATCATTTTGTTACATTCTGCTACCAGTGACATTCTGAGAGCGAACCTAATAGCTAGCTGTTTAATTAATCGGATTATTTCGACAAATTCTGCCAGCAGTTGTTTTCTGTAGTTTGTAACTGTTAATCTGGTTGGCAGCTGCTGTTTAATTCATTGAATCATGCTATTAAATTCTGTCACCAGCTGATTTCCATAAATTATAATAATAAAATTCGTGGGTGGCTGCTGTTTCATTGGGATCATTTTTTTTTTTTCTTAAATTGTGTCGTCAGTTATTTTCAGTGAGACGTAACAGTAAACATGGTGAGCAGGTGCTGGCTTGTTCGTGGCGCACATTGTTTTATTAAGTTCTGACAGTAGTTACCCGGTTTACCCACAACAGTAGATATGATGGTCAGAACGAATCATTTACGTAATTATGTGAATGATTTCTTTCTTTAACGTATAATGGTATATCTGGTTCACAGTTTCCGTTTAACTCCTTGGATGATTTATCAAACCCTGCCAACAGGTGCTTTTCTTACACAGCAATAGTGAATCTTGCTGGCAACTGTTTTATATAGTTCATATTATTTAAATTCTGCCAAGAGATAAACTGTAATGGCAAATTTAGTTGGAAATGTCACTTAACATTGACGTCCTTAAATTGTTAGGTTCAGGTTTTGGTTAGAAAATTCTGCGGTCAGTATTCTTTGGTAAAGTTACGTTTAAAATTTTTAGAGGTATGAGTTGTGCTTTGATATATTTTACACTTGTGAAATAATCTGCTTAAAGTTAGCCCATTAGGCCGTTGTGCGCGCAGATTGAAGCAGCCGATCGGAGGCAGTGGCACCAAACATTTTCTTCGTTCGGTTTCCTAAAACCGGACAAGAGATAGATACAAAAATTGGACTGCAGTAATGATCAATCCCGAGGCAAGAACTAAGCAGTCTCGTGCGCTACCGTCTACGCTGTGAGAACAACTGTCACTAATTGTATCTGGTGGGTGCTTGAATTTTCGCGCACAACAGACTGATTAGCTAACTTCAATTTTTACTAACTCGGAAACGACGCAACGTATAGAATTATTTTCTTAAGTAATTTCTCAGCGCAATTTTCCCTTCAACGTCCTTACAAGACATGCACACTGTTTCCGATTTCCCAGTGTACATGTGGTGTTTCTTGTGGGTCGGACAAGTCAAACTGAACAGTCACCGCACTTACCTTTCTAACGTACCTCATATTACTGGTATTAATGGTATTGTTGGCAGCGCATTGCGCAGTGGGAACATCTCTACTCGTGTTACTCAATATTTATGTGCATAACTTTCGTACATAAAAATTCGAGCCTCGCGTTCCTGGGCGCCACATATCACCGTACTCGGGATTGGGAGTTTTGTAAATTCTATATACTGAATACTGCAATATTGTTTACTCCGTTAAATATTGTGGGCTAGCATGAGACTCTGAAATAACCCAATACCACGATAACATACGTACTGACACCGGCTATTCCGAAATGCACACGAAATAATACACTCCTGGAAATGGAAAAAAGAACACATTGACACCGGTGTGTCAGACCCACCATACTTCCTCCGGACACTGCGAGAGGGCTGTATAAGCAATGATCACACGCACGGCACAGCGGACACACCAGGAACCGCGGTGTTGGCCGTCGAATGGCGCTAGCTGCGCAGCATTTGTGCACCGCCGCCGTCAGTGTCAGCCAGTTTGCCGTGGCATACGGAGCTCCATCGCAGTCTTTAACACTGGTAGCATGCCGCGACAGCGTGGACGTGAACCGTATGTGCAGTTGACGGACTTTGAGCGAGGGCGTATAGTGGGCATGCGGGAGGCCGGGTGGACGTACCGCCGAATTGCTCAACACGTGGGGCGTGAGGTCTCCACAGTACATCGATGTTGTCGCCAGTGGTCGGCGGAAGGTGCACGTGCCCGTCGACCTGGGACCGGACCGCAGCGACGCACGGATGCACGCCAAGACCGTAGGATCCTACGCAGTGCCGTAGGGGACCGCACCGCCACTTCCCAGCAAATTAGGGACACTGTTGCTCCTGGGGTATCGGCGAGGACCATTCGCAACCGTCTCCATGAAGCTGGGCTACGGTCCCGCACACCGTTAGGCCGTCTTCCGCTCACGCCCCAACATCGTGCAGCCCGCCTCCAGTGGTGTCGCGACAGGCGTGAATGGAGGGACGAATGGAGACGTGTCGTCTTCAGCGATGAGAGTCGCTTCTGCCTTGGTGCCAATGATGGTCGTATGCGTGTTTGGCGCCGTGCAGGTGAGCGCCACAATCAGGACTGCATACGACCGAGGCAC
The DNA here is from genome assembly GCF_021461395.2 of Schistocerca americana. NCBI lineage: Eukaryota > Metazoa > Arthropoda > Insecta > Orthoptera > Acrididae > Schistocerca > Schistocerca americana. Next base: position 259,313,993 of record NC_060119.1, on the reverse strand, counting down.
ACAGGGCCAACACCCAGCATCGTGGTGTGGGGAGCGATCTCCTACACTGGCCGTACACCACTGGTGATCGTCGAGGGGACACTGAATAGTGCACGGTACATCCAAACCGTCATCGTACCCATCGTTCTACCATTCCTAGACCGGCAAGGGAACTTGCTGTTCCAACAGGACAATGCACGTCCGCATGTATCCCGTGCCACCCAACGTGCTCTAGAAGGTGTAAGTCAACTGCCCTGGCCAGCAAGATCTCCGGATCTGTCCCCCATTGAGCATGTTTGGGACTGGATGAAGCGTCGTCTCACGCGGTCTGCACGTCCAGCACGAACGCTGGTCCAACTGAGGCGCCAGGTGGAAATGGCATGGCAAGCCGTTCCACAGGACTACATCCAGCATCTCTACGATCGTCTCCATGGGAGAATAGCAGCCTGCATTGCTGCGAAAGGTGGATATACACTGTACTAGTGCCGACATTGTGCATGCTCTGTTGCCTGTGTCTATGTGCCTGTGGTTCTGTCAGTGTGATCATGTGATGTATCTGACCCCGGGAATGTGTCAATAAAGTTTCCCCTTCCTGGGACAATGAATTCACGGTGTTCTTATTTCAATTTCCAGGAGTGTATTTCGTACACACCGCCTTCTAACAGACAGTTCGCGAGAGCGCTGCCATTATGAAGAGAAAATATGCGTGCTTTTGCGAAAACTGTAATGATTAATTTGGTTCTCAGGGGCTGCTGCTCATTTATGTACCAAATTTCACAAAGAAACTGAGCTACTTTTTATACTTATTAAATGGAATATTTTTCTATATTTACCATTCGTTATCAGCAAGGTAAAAATTGAGGGGAATCTCATCTGCCGTTAAGCGGCCAATGTTAAACATACTGAACTCATTCAGTACGAAAACATTAATGAATGGACTTTGTCGTTACTTTACTAGCTTTGCAGCTATTAAAAGATCAAAATAGAGAAGCCTCCTGCATTTACATTTAATATTACAGACTGAATTTCTAACTAAAAAATATCGTCAGCGTAATGGCTGACTAAATGCTGCTAGGGCAAGAGAGTTCCCCGCAACACGAAGTTCTGAAATAGAGTTATTAATTGTAATTAGTGGTGGCTATTATGGGAGGTGCTCACTACTTCAATAACCAACACTTTCTAATAACAATTGGATATATATCCTTATAACTTACAGACACACTTACATTAAATATCAGACTGTGATACAATGGCAGCCTTCCACTAGAAAAAAAAACAGCTAGGAAAAAAATTTGACCCAAAAAACATTATCTCTGTTCTCCTTCATCTACATTACACAGATACTATTAAAAAAAGGCATTTAGTTTAACGCTTCGCTGCCTGCGAGCTTTACCGATAATAAACTACACTTTTTAATATTTGATATTCATAGCGCACACGTGCGCAGTCTTTCAATAATTGATAGATTTTTTAACACACAAAACATCCTATTAATTTTTCTCGAAATGACAATTTATGTAACGTTCGGTCACAAAATGAGACTCGTGTTTCGTAAGGTAAGAAGAGCCTGCTTCATGAACAATACTTTTTACGGTCGTAGAAATGGGTGCCACGTACTTAAATTCTTCGATCTGCAAGAAAAACATCAGAATCAACAGCAACAGTAACTATCGCAACACGAAGAACGCTGTGAGAAACGATAAAAACGTCAGTGCTGCTGATCAGCATCTGAAACGACAACAGGAACAAACAATGTTATTTCCAGCGACTCCACAGTTCCTAGTACAGGAAATCTAGTATTTATATCTTTCGACAGGCTCTAAGTAAACCGGTAGTCAGACATCTGCTGTACTCAAGGCCAGATTTGTTCTGTTTATCATGAAAACTGATACCTCTAATAAGAATTCCTTCTGAGTACGTAATTTTGGAATCAGAAGTATTAATTTAGTATTACCTCAATTTGCTACATTTATCCGTCTCCATCATCCTTGAAAGTTGTAACTTCATCGCGGAATCACCCTGTATATACATACATTTACTGGCGCCAGCGCCTATACATCTACATCTACTTAGACACTCCGCAAGCCAACGTAAGGTGAGTGGCGAAGGATACCCTGTTCCACTTGCAAATGGAGCGAGGCAAAAACGACTGTCTGTACACCTCTGTAACCGGTCGGAGTGGCCGAGCGATTCTAGGCGCTACAGTCTGGAACCGCGGGATCACTACGGTCGCAGGTTCGAATCCTGCCTCGGGCATGGATGTTTGTGATGTCCTTAGGTTAGTCAGGTTTAAGTAGTTCTACGTTCTAGGGGACTGGTGACCACAGAAGTTAAGTCCCATAGTGCTCAGAGCCATTTGAACCATTCGAACACCTCTGTACGAGCCCTAATTTCTCGTATCTTCGTGATGCTTATGCGTTATGTATCTTGGCGGGAGAAGAATCGTTCGGAGATTAGCTTCAAATGCCGGTTCCTTAAATTTTCTTAATTGTGTTTTCCGAAAAGAACTCCACCTTCCGTCCAGGGATTCCCGCTTGAGTTCCCGAAGCATCTTCGTAACACTTATGTTTTGTTTGAGGCTACCGGTAACAAATAAAGCAGCCCTCCTCTGAACTGCTTCGATGTTTCCCTTCAATGTCATCTGGTATGGACCCCAAACACTCGAGCAGTACTCAAGAATAGATCGTACCAGCGTCCTATACGGGATCTCCTTTACAGGTGAACCACTCTTTCCTAAAATTCTGTCAATAAACAGAAGTTGACCGTTTGCCTTCCCTACCACAGTTTCCGCATGCTCATTCCACTTCGTACCGCTTTGCAACATTACGCCCAGATATTTAAACGTCTTGTCTGTGTCAATCTGGACACATGTTAATACTGTATCAGAATATTACAGGTTTATTATTCCTACTCATCGGCATTAATTCACGTTTTTCAGAATGAGTGTACGTGCGCCAACTAGTCAATATTCGTCGGCCCAGCGACGGCAGGCATACAACAGCCGCACTGGCGATGCCAGATAGGCGAGACAGGAATTCAGCTGTGTTATTAATTGCTAATTCACACCACAAATTGCACTTTGCAAATCCGTATACTACCTGCAATGCACATGTCGGTGCCAAAGCCACTGGTATACCCTATATTTAAAAACGAAGCAATGGAAAATCGAGGATGGAATGTAACAATATTGTGAAAAGAATAGTTGCTACTCATCATACAGTGGAGATGTGCGTCGCAGATAGGCACAACAAAAATACTGTCAGAAAGTGAGCTTTTGGTCAACAAGGCCTTTTTCAAAAGTAGATAACAAAAACAGGCACACACACTCACACAAACGCAACGCACACACACACGTGACCACAGTCTCTGAAAGGTGAAGCCAGACTGTGAGCAGCACGATGGAAAAGGTAAGTGGGTGGTGAGGGTAAGTAGGAGGCTGGGACAGAGAGGGGAGGGATAGCACGGTATTGCTGCTTATGGTGGCGTACGGGGGGTAGGTGGAGAGAAGGTAGGGCAGCTAGGTGCAGTCAGGATGTTAGAAGGAGGGTGGGAGGGAGGGGAGTGGCAGAAGAGGAGAGAATTAAAAAGAGTGTGGGCGCATTGTTGGAATAGAGGGGAACAGGGAGGAGCTAGATTGGTAAAGGCAATGACTAATAAAGGTTGAGGCCAGCAGGATTACGAGAACGCAGGACATATTGCAGAGAGAGTTCTCACCTGCAAAATTCAGAAAAGGTGGTGTTGGTGGGAAGGACCCAGATGGCACAGGCCGTGAAGTAGTCACTGAAATGAAGAATGTTTTGTTGGGCGGCGTGCTCAGCAACGGGATGGTCTAGCAGTTTCTTGGCCACAGTTTGTCGCTGGCTATTCACGTGGACAGACAGACTGTTGGTCACTCATGCGGACAGACAGGAACCAGACCTAGGCTACGGAACAGGAATTCACGAGGTGGAAACAAGAAACGGGATTTTACATTCGGGACAAGCAACAGCTGACAGTAGTAACAAATGCAGCCGAGAAAACACTGAGCAAGAAAGGAAACTCGAGAAACGGTAATGGTTCAGCGAGGAGTGTCAGAGAACAGGGGAAAAGAGGAACGAAACCAGGATTCTGTGGTTGCTTAATATGGAGAGTGGGTACAGGAGAGAGACCTTCAACAGAGTGATAAGAGAGACAGCAAAAGCTCTACGCACATAAGAAAGGAAATATCTAACTGAAGTCTTAGAATCTACACAAGTGAAGAGCAGGAACAGAGACTCAACGAAGCTGTTTCAGTATACAGAGAACAGTCGGAGAGGATATCAAAGTGAAAACCTATTTATAAGTGATAAAAATCAAAACATACTAACACAGCTGCAAGATATTCTATAAAGATGGAAAGAGTGTTTCCCCAAAATGTTAAATTGCTCTGACCCTCACATAACCTTACGGAATGATAGAGAGTAACAACAATAATACTAACGAATGCTACATCACAGAACAGGAAGGGGTACCCATCAGTCAAAAGTTGAAAAACAAAAAAGGTGCAGGCGAGGATCAGATAACAGCAGAGAATTAAAAGAGGTGGAAACCGATCGACTTGGCGCAGGCCGGCCGAAGTGGCCGTGCGGTTAAAGGCGCTGCAGTCTGGAACCGCAAGCCCGCTACGGTCGCAGGTTCGAATCCTGCCTCGGGCGTGGATGTTTGTGATGTCCTTAGGTTAGTTAGGTTTAACTAGTTCTAAGTTCTAGGGGACTAATGACCTCAGCAGTTGAGTCCAATAGTGCTCAGAGCCATTTGAACCATTTTTTTTTAACTTGGCGCAGTGGTTAGCACACTGCACTCGCATTCTGGAGGACGACGGTTCAAACCATCGTCTGGCCAACCTGTTTCAGGTTTTCCGTGATTCCCCTAAATATCTTTTAAAGGGCACGGCCGACGTTCTTCCCCATCCTTCCCTAATCCGATGGGACGGATGACCTCGCTGTCTGGTCCCCTTCCTGCAAGTCAACCAACCAACCAAGAGGTTAAAACAAACTATATAAAGAAATTTATAACCTTATCCCAATGACCTGGAAAATTGAAACACTACATGAAGACTAAAAGAACGCCAATAAATTGCTTCATACACAAGAAAAGAAATAAAACGGAATTTAGAAATTACAGAGGAATCAGTTTGCTGAACATAACAAAGTTCTGTCAACGACCATTCTAGCCAAAAGTAAGCCTTACACGGATAACAAACCGTTCCACAAATTATAATCTCTTTACTCTACGACAGATCTTCGATAAATACTGGGACTTTAAGAAAAACACCCACTGCCTGCTCATTATTTCCAGCGAGCTTAGAAACTACTGTAGTTTACATTAAGCGAATAGAAGAAACATCTGTTTCTGCCACCGAAGCACAAAAAAGACAAGCATGTGATAATTTTGACGTAAATAGGGGCCATGGGCCTCACTTTATTTTGCTCTTGCTAGGTCCCTGAGCACCGTTTCCGGAAAAGAAATCCACAGAAAACTCTCCTTCCCTAATAGAGGATGAGATTACATAGCGAACTGTTTAGCCCACCACCCTGTCTCTGAATTTTGGGCTGGTAATTCCCTCATCTGACAACAATCGATTTCCTGCAACATATCTATATTAAAGCTACTGCCTGAGACTAACTTTCCTGACAGCATGTCACTTAATATTAATTGTATATGTGCAGCCTGTGCCAGCAACTTTCGTTGTTTACTGAATTCTTAGCCTAACATGCGCGTGTGCAAAACTGAAAGACGAAAGTAACTTTCGCATCATAGGTCATTGCCAAGTAATATATACGTCTGGCAAGTAAAGTAGGTCTATGAAACTTTGACCATACATAGAAAAAGCTGTTACAGTAATGTACAGAAAGTAAGTGAAGGAAATGCGCTTAAAGACGGACAGAAATGACACTTTTATTCAGAGACGATAATACACTGAAGTCAATATGATTTATGATAGGCCACTGAACGTTACAAAAGGCTGAACATAGTTCCCAATAGGGTGTGAGATGACCACGGACGACAGAGCATGTCCTGCAACGTGCTCCCCTGCCGGCAGCAGAGTTGCTAAGGATCTTGTGGTAGGCCGTTCCAGTCATCCAACAACGAGATTGACAACCGCTGAATGGTCATTGGAGCAATGGGACGTGAAGGAATTCGTCTTCCCAGCGCATCCCATACGTGCTCCATGGGACTGAAGTCCAGAGAATGGGCAGGCAAGTCCATTCGCAGACCACACATATACAACTGCCGTGACACTACAGAGCGTGGTACAGCGTGCCTTGTCGTTACAATTGCACACGGCACTTGTGAAGGTCCCTTGTTGCCTGCTGCACGATGCAGCACTCTTTTTCATGTCACTAAAACGTTGTTTCTGGGTCATATTGTAATGAAGCACATACCTCAGCGCACTGTAACTGGTAGCTGACTGACATACAATGTCTTTTTCCGATCCTTAAACTGCCTCGTGTTGTGGGGCCAGCTTGATTCGGCACTGTAATCACGCTGATCTCACGTAAAGTGACGTTCTACTTTCTGCGCACGACATAAAGACATCTGGCAACATCATCTCGCAAATCCATTAATATCTACTTAGTTGTTAATTTGTTATGCTACCTTATCGATTTGCTCCTATTTGTTTGTACATTAAAGCATCCAAATGATTCACATAGTGAGCTATACTGGTTGCGACCTTTTTAACTATAAGTGGGAGGGTGCTTCGCCTTACAGAACTGGATTGTAGCAGATCCGATAGTCATTTACTGCTGCTCCCCTGATGTTAACCACACTGGTCCTCTCATCTCCTGGCGAAGCCTGCCGGGGTAACATCAGCAAAGTTCCTGTGAGAGTACCTGTAAATGGCAGCTTCATGGGCCAACTCGTCCTTCCTGAACCAGCTTACGCCAGGGACATCCCTGGCTACTATTCCTGCAACAAAGGTATAGAGAATGTTTGTGGGTTGTGTGGACGTAATTTCTAAGTAATACTGAAGTTAATTCGTTAATCGGTATTAAGAACGTCAAGCGCATACACAGGAAAGAACATAAAAAGGAGTCAGCTCTCAGTTTTAAAAATCTACTTAACAGCAAATACAATAGAGCACACAACTATATAATCTGCCCCGAAAAACGCAACCATGTTTACAGTATAGAGGCATAAAAAAATTATCCAAATGATAATCCTATGTGAAAGGAGCTTAAGAAAAATCATAATAAGGCACTTTTCCCTGCAATACGGAATCTAAAATATACCCAACGAAAGCAAAACCAAATTAATTCTAAACAGACAATACAAGAGAGTGCATATCAGCAGTAACACTCTTGATTTCATTACATCCTGTTGGCGACAGTGAACAAGAAAATAAAACAATACAAGCCAGCAACAATGACATACAATTTTCACTGAACACACAATAACTAGTGCAGCATCTCCAAATTGAATGTTCCAGGCCTGACAACAACCTCGTTGTGTGTAACAAACATAGTTAGTTGGTGACTAGATTTGGACAGCCCAGGTACAGTCGCCTACGTTTCAAAACAGCAATGTTCACTCCAGACACAGTCTCATCTAACTGTCGTTACCGAAGACACACTAAAAGTAACAACACTTGACTCCAGCCTCCATTGAGTTTCCTTGATCAGCAAAGGAAAGCACGGCCGGCTGCTCCACCACCGCAAACTCCGCCTGCAAATCAACCTGCCTGCCCCACTGCATCCTGCATGATTCTTGCTTCAATGGTCCAGCCGGCTGCCTTTTTCCAATTTGCTATCAGTGTTAATTCTTCGCTGGTCTTAAAAGCTCTGTCTTCTCCACTAAGGACGTCCGTACCCGGTGCCAACAGCAATCGAATCGTCACCCGTGTGCAGTGAACAATGCTGACTCTGGCCACTTCCTGGGCCATCATTGCTTCAGCGTCACATCAATGAGTTGTTTTCCACTGTCCATGGCATACGAGCGCTGATTCTAAGATGTTGCCACTACTCTTCCAGTCACCAGATTCCTGGCGCTGCGTCTGCAAACTAACCGATATGCGCCCCCACAGCGGAGGGAGCCACACAAAAGCCGCCCTGGCACCGCCAGCTGAGTGAAGCGGGTATTGAACTATGCCTTTCATTGCTAATTCTTGACACAGCACTTTACTTCAGAACAAATCGTTGAGTAGTGATACTTAAAGGAGGAAATATGAAAGAGAAACTAAAGCAGTACTACCAGTATCAATGAAAATGATAGCAAAGAAATAAAAAATGTAAGAATTATCATTACGAGATTAATGAATACAGAAATCTCATGCAATGGAAAAGATATTCATCTGATATGTTTATGAAGTGTCTTTAATTGCTGAGCATTCTTCTTCTTTGTGAGCCTGGGTAGCTGCGTGGCCATCGAGGCAGATTGCTGACTGAATGCACCCGGGTCGATTCCTGGTCTTGTTGGTGAATTTCTATTTTTAGAGCTGGGTGTTGTGTTGTACTCACCTTCGTATCGCCATAAATGGAATTCTACAGTTAAGTGGTCTGTATGGGCACGTACTAAAAGCCAATAATTATAAAAATAGTTCTTCTTCTTGTAATTTTCCTTTAATACTAGCTGTCCACACTAACCGTCCATACCAACTGAGATTCCACCTCATCTATTTTACTCCTTCCCTTGACCCTTACCCAACAGTTACCCTGTTTTGGTGAAAGAAAGCCTTGCTCTCGAGTAGTTTGCTGTACAGTTGTTCAGTAATTCATCTGGTTTGGTACCCAAAATAAACATTATAACTGAATTGCACTGAGAAATAGTCATACTACACGAAATGCATCTAAATAGAATGCACGTTTTTGCGAAGTTCACACGGTACTCACTTGCATTCGTTTTTCTCTCCTGTATCCCATATGTCATTTCTGTATTACTCAGTCTTGCTTCGATTTTCTGTCAGTACCAGTTGTACGTAACTAGTGGACAACGTATATGAAAAACATGTCCCCTTGTATTCATGATAGCCCGTGTTGCAATATTTTGCAATCTGCTGAACGGCTGCCGTAAAGAAATTCTTCCGTACTGTTACGGACTGCACGATTCAAGAGTAGTTGCATTACTCTGCGGTCTGGCCATTTTCATTGATTTTGTCCAGTATACATGATAGACGCGAGTTGGTATCTCTCTGTGTTGCCAACTTCCAGTACAATAAGTCCAAGAAAAAGTTATCTTTACACATGAAATGTTGTTGTTGTTGTGGTGGTCTTCAGTACTGAGACTGGCTTGATGCAGCTCTCCTTGCTACTCTATCCTGTGCTAGCTTCTTCATCTCCCAGTACCTACTTCAGCCTACATCCTTCTGAATCTACTTAGTGTATTCATCTCTTGGTTTCCCTCTACGATTCTTACCCTCCACGCTACCCTCCAGTACTAAATTGGAGATCCCTTGATGCCTCAGAACATGTCCCACCAACCGATCCCTTCTTCTAGTCAAGTTGTGCCACAAATTTCTCTTCTCCCCAATTCTATTCAATACATCCTCATTAGTTATGTGATCTACCCATCTAATCTTCAGCATTCTTCTTTAGCACCACATTTCGAAAGTTTCTATTCTCTTCTTGTCTAAACTATTTATCGTCCAATTTCGCTTCCATACATGGCTACACTCCATACAAATACTTTCAGTAACGATTTCCTAACACTTAAATCAATGCTCGATGTTAACGAATTTCTCTTCTTCAGGAACGCTTTCCTTGCCATTGCCAGTCTACATTTTATATCCTCTCTACTTCGACCATCATCAGTTATTTTGCTTCCCAAACAGCAAAACTCCTTTACTACTTTAAGTGTCTCATTTCCTAATCTAATTCCCTCAGCATCACCCGACTTAATTCGACTACATTCCGTTATCCTCGTTTTGCTTTTGATGATGTTCATCTTATACCCTCCTTTCAAGACGCTGTCCTTTCCGTTCAACTGCTCTTCCAAGCCCTTCGCTGTTTCTGACAGAATTACAATATCATCGGCGAACCTCAAAGTTTTTATTTCTTCTCCATGGATTTTAATACCTACTCCGAACTTTTCTTTTGTTTCCTTTACTGCTTGCTCAATATACATATTGAATAGCATCTGGGAGAGCCTACAACCCTGTCTCACTCCCTTCCCAACCACTGCTTCCCTTTCTTGTCCCTCGACCCTTATAACTGCCATCTGGTTTCTGTACAAATTGTAAATAGCCTTTCGCTCCCTGTATTTTACCCCTGCCACCTTCATAATTTGAAATAGAGTATTCCAGTCAAAAGCTTTCTCTAAGTCTACAAATGCTAGAAACGTAGGTTTGCCTTTCCTTAATTTATTTTCTTAGATAAGTCGTAGGGTCAGTATTTCTTCACGTGTTCCATGAAGTACACATGAAATACACATGAAATACGCTAACTGAAACACAAGTATTTCCATATTCTTGTATTATTCTCAGAATAGTAATGGCATACAGACACAGCGACAACAAAGCGAATTACTCTGTAACCGGCAGTTAAATACGTATCATTCATTTCTCATGCTGAAACAACCAAATTTTGACTGCATCCAACTGAAGGTTCAAGGGACATGTTATAACCTCCAATGTTTCCTTCGCAGAGGGATCTTGAGGGGAAGGAAAAATAATTACGGCACCCACAGAGATATTGAAACAGTAATTCTTCCCACGCTCCATACTGGAATGTAACGGGAATAATTCCTAAATACTGATACAAAGTGATATATCCTCTGCCACGCACTTCATTGTGGTTTGCAATGTGTGGATGTAGATGTGGATGTAGATCCACCAAACAATCTTGACGAAGTTCTGGAATTTTGTTGGTACATTATTATGTACGTTCTAAGTGAAATAACTTTATTGAAATCTTCTGGCATTCAGCTCCTCCTCCTACAATGGCCCGGATAAACCCATTAATGTGTAGTCCGTTGGGCCACTGCTCTTCACAGTAGTGAGTGTAACCTGTGTCGAAGCAAAGGGAAAGTTGTCACGGCATTCTGATGGAAAGACCTGTAGGAAGCGCCCACTGACGTGTTGGAAGCATCTGCACACGCACTAGAGAGAGCCTCACTCTCAAATGTTCAGCCAGCGTTGCTGTTAATGGCGCATGAACACTGTTCAAAGAGCACAGTTCAGGCGCAATGGTGATACAAACTATGCCACCACCAAGCGTTGTACCGCGGCGCTTCCAGCGGCTATATAACCAAAATTTATGTCCTATTAAAATGACAGTATCGAGGGACGATAAATACGATATATTCCAGCTATACATTATCTCTCTTCGTTCATAGCTAGGTACGGGAGGTACTCCACGACAGTCGACGACATGATATGGTTCATACAGACTAATGTTGCTAGAGATCTGCGCTCGGCTTCAGGGTGCCAACCCAGTGGTCCAGGATTTGCACCATCCATCATCTACCTCCACCTGCCCTACTTGCACACATTCTGCTACCGAGGATTTGCGTCCGCTGGTCATTGTCGTTGTATCCCATTCTGGTTTCTTTGGTTCCTCTTTGTGTTCAGGTGGTCCATACTCATCTGCGCCAACAGCATGACCAACCTACTGCAGAGCCTGCCACCTTTCTGGATCAGACGTGGCACTACACTAGACAGAATGGTGACGTGCTTCCTCATGGCTTCTGCCTGCTTGGCTTGGTATTTCTGCGGTCCGATCGCCTCCTGACGTCGCCACATAAGGAGCCACCAATAACCAAGACCAGCCTGTGCCACTGGGTGCTATCCATAGCACGATGTTGTGTCAATTGCTGCACTGTATTTAAAGTATCAAAAGGGCAAGATTTTGCTCAATGTATGACGGCTGTCCATCTGTCTCTATGTACTGGCTGCTTCGCAAAACATGATGCATCATCACGACCTGCAGCGAGGTCTCTAAGTTACCAAGCCATCTTGAACTCGTTGCATGTTTAATGAATAGTGCTAATAGTCATACCTTTTGCTGTATTTTTTTTTATTTGCAATACATAGATGAATATTTTGTTCCATATTAATAATAATATCAGATATAGAGATTGCATTTAAAAATATGCTAAAGGAATGTGTTGTGCAGTCTAAGACCACCTTCTACGTTTCATATCCACACATGGTCATTATTACACAGTTATAAATGTCAAAAATGTTTATGAAATACTGACAAACTGTAAATAAGTGCAACAATTTACACTTGCCTGACCATTGGCCACATTCTCAGGCTTGAGGATCGCCCTCACTGCCGATGTGGAGCCCATATGACAGTGGCTCACCCTTGCTCATAGACGTCTCTAATTTAACTGCTTCGAGGAAGCGTTTTAATCTTCCTCAGATGCTACATCTTGTGCTAGCAGATGACGTCAACTCGGTGGACCTGGCTTTACAATTTACCAGCAAAGGTGGCTTCTATTCATCCCTGTAATGTAGGGCTTTACTGCGTCATTGATTGCCTATGGGGTTGGTTCGACACCCCTAAGCGGCTGCCCCTCCACACACCCAGGAGTCCCTTGGCGGCCCTTGCTGGGTGGCCCAACCTGCCCTTTGCCCATTCCGCCCTTTTTACTCTCTTTATTCTTTTTCATTTCTGGGTTTTAATGCCTCATATTGACTGATCTTTTAACGATTTCTCTATTTTGTCTTGCTTCTGGGCTTTATCTCTGTTTTTCAATGTGCTGGAACAGGTAGGTCTCCTTCCTTTGACGACTACTCCGGACTTGCCTCTTAACGGATGAACGGTCTGATGACCTTGCAGTTTAGTTGTTTTCATTCCAAACCAACCAAATAGTTGAGGGACAGTATTGTCGACATCAGCGTACAGCATATATGTATACATGGTGACAAACTGTCGTCGGACGTTATCTTCTAGCATACCTAATGAGTTCAGACGATCGCGGTAGACTTCATTCAGGTGAACCCTCAACCAGTGATCACACAGACTGAGGTCTGGAAAGCAGGGAGACCAAACATGATGCAAATGGCGGCATAACACGCGATCCTCACCAAACTACATGCAGAAGAAATCTTTCACACATATACCAACATAGGGTAGAGCGTCGTTCTGTAAAAAGTTGTGCCTTCCAGTAGTCGTTTTATCAGCCAGAGTAGAGATGATGTGATTCTGTAACATACCAGCGTACCTGGCACCCGTCAAGCTGAGAGTCTGAAAAGCAGCGCCCTGAATTTTCTCAAAGAAAAATGTTCTGATCGCGATTGATGTGGTGAATATGCATCACCCTGTGACCTCCTCGTCATGCAATGGGGTTTCCACGACAGCTCTAGGATTTTTGGTAGCCCATATTCTGGAGCTGTGAGTGTTAACAGACGCTAGGAGTGTGAAATGGGCGTCGTCGGTCCACAAAACCACAAAACATTACACAACAAATCGACATCTTCCTCCACTTTTTGAAGTGCCCACACTGCAAATTCTCTCCGCATCACGAACAGTATAAGGATCTTACGTCAAAGAAACTTGGCACACTGGCACGTGTGCCTCTAAAGGTTATACTGACAAACAAGTCAGATGGACCTGATAACAGCGACAAATATCCCACTCGTGAAACGCTGTTATCTGTGTTGCACTTCGTTTTCCACGCTGGAATAAGGCATAAGAAGGCAGTTTTGACCTTGTGCGGGTTATGTCTTATAAATGTTGGCAATGCAAGTGTTCTGCATTATGCCTTGCCTCATAGAGCACGGAAATCGCCTCGCTCGCGATGTAACCTCGTTAACCTATCGTGCAGTAGTCATCTCGTTACAAGCTTGCGACTATTAGTGCTACCTATGCAAGCACTTGCAAGATACTTACACGAATTCTTTACAGACGAATGAAAAAACTGGTGGAAGCCGACCTCGAGGAAGATCAGTTTGGATTTCGTAGAAATGTTGGAACACGTGAGGCATTACTGACCCTACGACTTATCTTAGAGAATAGATTAAGGAAAGGCAAGCCTACGTTTCTAGCATTTGTAGACTTAGAGAAAGCTTTTGACGACGTTGATTGGAATACTCTCTTTCCTATTCTGAAGGTGGCAGGGGTAAAATACAGGGAGCTAAAGGCTATTTACAATTTGTACAGAAACCAGATGGCAGTTATAAGAGTCGAGGGGCATGAAAGGCTAGCAGTGGTCGATGCTACGTACTGATGTGCTTGATGCTAGTACTGTAGAGCAATGAGTCGCATCTCAACACAAGCATCGAAGTCAACATTACCTTCCTTCAATTGGCCCAACTGCCGGTGAATCGAGGAAGTACAGTATATACTGACGAAACTAAAATGAGCTCTAACATGGAAAGTAAGCGTTTCCGGACACATGTCCACATAACATATTTTCTTTCTTTCTGTGTGAGGAATGTTTCCTGAAAGTTTAGTCGTACATTTTTGTAACACCCTGTGTAAGACAGAAACTTCCCGATTTAGTTTCTGGAACTGAAGTCAGATATAAGTCCTAACGTTTGTGTCTTTTGCGACTAGTTTTGTGTTGGAGAAATTTAAACTCGCGTTCTTACATCAATCCACAGTTCACTTTCATCTTTCATCAAAGTCCAAAAAATTGAAGACGGATATAATTTACGACCTACATTATCACATTTATCCACAATTTCGGACCTAGATTATCAGAAGCATAATCCATTGGAATGTAATGTCCATTAAAAAACCCAAGGGTCATAAATAGCTGAAAAAAATTCTTGGTGAAATACTCGAAAGTGCCATCAAAATATATTGTGTCACTCTGAGTAAGTATTTAACGTTTTCAGCTTCAGAGAATATTACACTGCTCTTATCAGCATCATTGTGTAACAACAAATCCGGCCCATGTGTAACTTTCACACTTAATGTATTAACATCAACGTAAGTCTCTTGACTACTTGTAGATAATTTCGACGAAACTTTCCGAGTAGCCTTGTAAATGGATTTACGAAAATTGGCGATTATAGTTATTTCTTTCGTGTATTTTCCTTTGAGTTGATCATATACAGGGTGAGCATTGACAAAACTAACAAACTGCAAGGACCGATTCCTGACTGGAATGGAAGAAGAAGGTCAGATGAACAAATGTCCGGAAACGCGTCGTTGCCACAGTAGATGGCGCTGATGAATGAAAGTTCCTCTGACCGCTTCCTGTGTGTTCCTTGTGTGTTTCGGGCTGTAAGCAGCAGAATGGTCGGGTTTTCATGCCGGGAACAAACCTATATGGTGTTTGTGAACAGCCAAGCAGATGGAAACGATCGAGAGGCAGCACCTGCTGCTCCAAATCTAGTTTACGCACCGTCTGCCGCCCACCTTCATGCTACGTCTGAAAGGACCTGTGATCACACAAACGCCCAAAACGACCATGCAGTACTGTGTGGCTGGTATCTATGAAAGTATGTGTAATGGTATAGCCGTACCGCATCCCGCCGTTTCCATCTGCTTGGCAGTATATGAACAATCTCGACTTGTTCCCTACATGAAACCGAACCTTTCTGTTGCGTCAACCACACAGCCTGAAACGCAGAAGGAACACACAGCACGTGGTCAGAGGAACTTTCTTCAGTCAGCGCCAGTTACTGTGAAAACGATGCGTTTCCGGACACGCGTTCGTAGGACTTTTTTCCTCTATTATCAGTCAGTAATTTGTCCCTGATAGAATGGGATTGTCAGGATCAGTAAATAATGTCCTTCAATATCTGAAACTAGCCTTTACAAATAGCTTCAGGTACATGAATATGTCACTCACTTCACCAAAAGAAATAACTTCCATAATAAAATCTTTAGAAACAAAGCATTCTAGTGGTTACGATGAAATATCAAAAAAGTTAATTAAGGCATATTCTTGTGAGTTTAGTACAATTCTAAGTTACCTGTGTAACCAGTCAATTATAACTGGAACATTTCCTGACTGGCTAAAATATGCAGATGTTAAACCTCTATTCAAGAAAGGGGATAAAGAGATACCATCAAACTACAGACCGATTTCACTTTTGCCAGCTTATCAAAAATTTTAGAAAAAGCAATGTACAGGCAGCTTCTCAACCATCGACCACAAATAACATATTATCAAGAACGCAGTTTGGATTTCTGAAGGGTTCTGATACCAAAAAGGCTATTTACACCTACAGTGAAAATGTACTCAATTCATTAAATAACAAATTACAAGCAGCAGGTATTTTCTGTCATTTGTCAAAGACATTTGTTTATGTGAACCACAACATCCTTTTAAATAAATTAGATTTCTATGGTGTCAAGGGCAGTGCTGCAAAATGGTTCGAGTCATACCTCGCTAACAGGAAACAAAGGGTGTCATTGCAAGGGACTAGTGAATTAAGTCATCAGTCATCACCAGAATGGGAATAAATTACATGTGGTGTCCCACAAGGATCCATCTTAGGGCCATTGCTTTTTCTTGTGCACGTTAATGATCTCTCATCAGTTACACTGCCAGAAACAGAGTTCGTTTTGTTTGCAGATGACACAAGTATTGCAATAAATAGTATGTCGAGTGTAGTCCTAGAAATATCTGCTAATGATATTTTCATGGATATTAATAAATGGTTTAAAGTCAACTCACTGACATTAAACTTCGAGAAGACTCACTATATGCAATTCAGAACCTGTAAGAGGTTTCCACCCAGCATACGCATAAAGTATGAAGAAGAGCAGATAGAAGAGGTTGACAGTCTTAAATTCCTGGGATTACAACTTGATAATAAATTCAGTTGGGAAGAGTACACCACAGAACTGCAGAAACGCCTTAACAAATCTGTATTTGCAATTCGAGTGTTAGCAGACATAGGCGACATAAAAATGAAAAAGCTTGCATACTTTGCCTTCTTTCATTCCATAATGTCATATGGTATAATATTTTGGGGTAGCTCTACAAGTCAACCAAAAGTTTTCAGAGTCGAAAAGCGTGTAATACATATTATTCGTGGAGTAAATTCACGGACGTCCTGTAGAAACCTCTTCAAAGAACTGGGTATACTAACTACTGCCTCTCAGTATATTTACTCCTTAATGAAATTTCTCCTAAATAACGTATCTATTTTTCCAACAAACAGCTCAGTTCATACATACGATACCAGGAACAAAAATGATCTGCACAAGGACCACTGCTTTAGTTCAAAAAGGGGTCCACTACTCAGGAACACTTATCTTCAATAATTTGCCAGCACACATAAAAATTTAGTTACAAATAAAGATCAGTTTAAAAGGAGTCTGGAAGACTTACTAGTGGCCAACTCCTTCTACTCCATTGAAGAATTTTTTAATAGAAACAAATGATGTATTGTATATACTCATACCATTAGTATTGTTATTTCAGCTTTTAAAAAAATTGACATGTTGCACGGATCTATGGAACGAAAAATTAATCTAATCTAATCTAATCCCTGCAGTTTGTCGGTATTGTTAATGTTTACCCTGTACGGTCTTTCACGTCTTCTGTAGCTTTTCTCTTAAGATCAAAAACTATTTTCTGACTATGAATTTTGCCACCCGCTTTTTCTGCATGGTTGTGGCCATCTTGACTCTCGAGCACATCTGTGTCTTCAGTGGCTCATCTTCAGACCTTCATGCATATTGATGGACAATGGGTGTACATAGAACAGGTACCACTGAATGACGATAGTCAGTTTATTAATAATACCACAGTTCAGCCACAGGTTATAAAGAAATAAATAATTCATTTCCACAACACTTTTACAATAACTAATATCCTAATTAATACGTAATGCTTCACAATCATCTTTACAACAAACAAAATATTCCTCTTCATCGTCTATCACTGAGTCACCATAGCCATCATTGTACCTAATACCACGAACATCATCAACATATTCTCTCCTCACTCTGACAAAGTACACTGCATGTCCACCCAATTCGATTTATATCTTCTTCAATTAACACCTCTAACTCAATTGGTTCTTTCATCACTCCTTCAATTCCTAAGCACAGTAATCATGCAAATCATTTATCTGCTTACTTTCTTATAAGTGTCAAGCTCTTACCAAATAACAATAGTCCGATAAGTTATTTACTTCTTCTTGTGTTTCATTTATGCATGTATGTTCCTCGTCCTTTCCTGCAACTTTCAGATTAATTGATATTATGCTGGTAGGATAACAAACATTCTTAAAATTACTACTGATTATGCTTATCCATAACGGATATTTTAGAACCGTGACTGTATATTGAATGTAAATAAGTTATACAGAACTGCAACCTGTCACTTTTTTTGAATAATTATGTTTTAGTCCATGAACCGGTTCTCGAACCTTTTCAGGTTCATCCTCAGATGGTTTCAGGAAGTTACATAATTACTGGTAGCATAATGTTGGCATAATATGGCAGAAAGATGGGTCACATTTTAATGTATCGCCATGACTACAGCTTATCTGTCGATATGGATGTAAATTTAGTTTTTACATTGCACCAATTAGATTGTCATCGATGAAATAGGGGCCAATTATCCTTCCTCCCATAATGGCGCAACATACATTAACCCGCCAAGGTCGCTTATGTTCCACTTGTCGCAGCCATCGTGGATTTTCCTTTGCCCAATAGTGCATATTACGCCGGTTTACTTTACAGCTGTTGGTGAATGACGCTTCGTCGCTAAATAGAACGCGTGCAAAAATCTGTCATCGTACGGTAATTTCTCTTGTGCTCAGTGGCAGAACTGTACACGACGTTCAAAGTCGTCGCCATGCAATTCCTGGTGCATAGAAATATGGTACGGGTGCAATCGATGTTGATGTAGCATTCTCAACACCGACGTTTTTGAGATTCCTGATTCTCGCGCAATTTGTCTGCTACTGATGTGCGGATTACCCGTGACAGCAGCTAAAACCCCCACTTGGGCATCATCATTTGTAGCAGGTTGTAGGTGACGTTTCACACGTGGCTGAACACTTCCTATTTCCTTAAATAACGTAACTATCCGCCGAACGGTCCGGACACTTGGATGATGTCGTCCAGGATACCGAGCAGCGTACATAGCACACTCCCGTTGATTTTGATCACAATAGCCATACATCAAAACGATATCGACCTTTTCCGCAATTGGTAAACGGTCGATTTTAACACGGGTAATATATAACGAAGCAAATACCGTCCGCACTAGCGGAATGTTGCGTGATACCACGTACTTATACGTTTGCGACTATTACAGCGCCATCAATAACAAAGCGAAAAAAAGTGGTCCAACTAAAACATTAATATTCCTTTACGTACTACACGAATATGTGATAAAAAATGGGGGTTCCTATTAAAAAAAAAACGCAGTTGATATCCGTTTGACCTATTTCAGCGCCATCTAGCGGGCCAACCATAGCGCCATCTGGTTTCCCCCTTAAAGCTAGACAAGTTTCGTTGTTTGTAGTTTTTTCGTTTGATGCATGTTTTGTGAGGTATTTGGCCCGGTCACTATCGATGGACCGTCCTGTATAACAGATTCGCCCCGATGGGCAATGAATCCACCACCTTCAATGCGGATGCACAAGTACGTTCGACTTCCTAGGGAAGACTCATAGTAGCGAGCGTGGAGGGCATGGACGGAGACTGCGGATAGGTCTACTGGGTGCGAATGAGGGTCAGCCGAGAGGCATACCCAGATAGTCCTTGCAGTGCGATAAACAGCGTGTCCGGCATTAACGCAACTGCATAGTCAGCAGGAGATCTCAAGTTCGTATCCCGGTCCAGCGTCAAATTTCATTTGTCGCCGCTCATTACGCCTAAAGTCCCAATATATCGGATATCAATAGTTCCTTGTCTTTCTTTTCTTCCCCTTCCACATTCATTTTCCGTAATACAAACGGATACATCGAGAGACTCAAGCAAAAACGCACGAGCGTCTTAGTTTTATAGTGTCCGCGCAGGTACTACTAGCAGAGGTGTTTCGAGCTGACTAAAACTCGTATAGTTGATGAGTGTACCTCGCAAACATAGCCGGCGTCCGTGCCTGAAACACTAGATAGCCCGCCGTTACGCAGAACACTCGCATACGCAGCAGATACAGGACCAATCCCGCACAAGGTCAGGTTTGCTTCGTCATGGCACGCCCAAGCCTGCAGGAGCGATGCACAGCACAGATAACATCTGTGCTCGAGTGGGATGTTTTTCGCTGTTATCAGGACCAGGTGACTTGATTATCAGCGTAACCAACAGAGGGCGTGCCAAGGTTGTTTGACGTAACATTCGTTTATTTCTAGAAATTTACACTGTTTACTGCTACCACTGCCTTAGTTATCTCATTCTTGAATTCTTCCAAGCGGCATCAAGTAAGAACTTAGCGAGATGGCGTCGTGATAGGACACTGACTGGTGTCGCACTGTGGATGGCAGCGGTTCAAATCCTCTTTCGTCCAACCAAATATAGGTTTAGCGTGGTTTAACTGAGTGGGAAAGGAAAGTGCCGGAATGGTTCGTTTGAAAATGACGTAATCGAATTCCTTCTCCATCCTCGCGCATTAAGAGCTTGTGCGTCGACTCCAATAACCTCATCGTCAACGGTGCGTTAAACGCATACAATTTCTCAGGAAAGAGAAAAATCGACGACTTTCGCTAGCCCCGTAAGAAATGTTAAAAAAAAGAACAACAAGGAAAAAGGCGTCGCGATCGGAGGTCGTAGAAACAACTTATTAAGAAAGTCTCTTCGACCTAAGCAAAGCTTCAAATGATAGTAAACACTTAAAAATTACAACAATATCATCGTTATTATTACTTTTCAGTGTATTTAAATAAGTATATACTCAAAGTAATGAAATGTTACATGATCATGTGTATCCTTTAGAAGTAAACATAGGTAAATGAAAACATAGTCAAAAAGATTCTCTACCGTAAAAAAGCCAGAAAACCACGCACAGGCACCTGTAGTGAGAATACAAATTATAACTGGATTTTCATTAACGTCAATTGTGCATCCTCCAAGCGCGATAAGAATTAATGCTATCAGAGTTTCGATATACATTGATGTGCCAAACATTATAGCGAACGCTTAATACCGTGTTGTTACGATGAGTCTTCAGAAAAAATTTTGCCATTATTATCTCAGGCCAAGTTACTTTTATGGAATACCTGTAAGTGCCACTCGTACATGCCACTATTTTTTTCAAAATTATTAGATAGGCTCTATAAATAACGGTCGGAACGTTACACCGATCGTTCAATTTGGAAGTCGTTCATCAGAATGTCAACTTCTAAGTTGATTACTCTTATGGGAATTCTGAATCGCAAGTCTGTTGCAAGTCAGTACTCTGGTTATTGACTTCTCCGGTGAAACTATGTCAAGTGGGCAAACATTAGACACATTGTGTATCACTGAACCAACCAGAGGTCCTTGCCGACCGTGCAGCACGGTTGCAGCGGTGCGAAAAGCTTTCGTTCTGATTTTCTCTCCCTTCTCGTCTAGACGCTTCCTCGTGTTGTATTCTTTGGTTAGGGACGACGCGTGTCGCATTTAGTTTCTTATGGATGCTGGGTATTTGAAGTGAGGTTATTTTCTGATGTCCATTCTCATGCAACGACAGAATTACGTTGAAGTGGCAGCGTGAATTTGCAGCTTGGCGTAATATTCCATTTTGCAAACATTTCAGGTCCCTAAACATACCTTCACACGTATTCGGACTTAACGCCGTTCGACAAGGTAGATCGTTCCATGGCCGCTTCATTTCTTCATTCGTGAAGTTTGCATACTTACTCCAACACATTTGCGCTAAATGAAATGTGTTTGGGATTTGCTGATGTGCATTTTCTTCGCTTTTACATAATTTTTCATAAACCGTGCATTTTCATATCACGTCGTCCGTCATAGGACAAGAGTAACTTTTTTTTTTTTGTTACTGCGTTTGAATTGAATTTTAATAAAGAGAAATATAACTAAAACATCTACATGCTTTTTCCTTTCCCAGTCACCCTGGTAGTAAATTTCGAATGCACACTTTGTTTTATACTAATCTAATAGTTTGAACTTAATACGAGCACCCGCGTTTTTTCAGTTCTTTCTTCAGTGGGGATATTATTGAATATGAAAGAAAATAGCAGTAAGCAGGAACTTCTTCAAAACTGGAATCAGCATATGATTTCCCATTCCTTTGCATGTCGTGGTAACTGAGGTCTCTGAGACCACGAGACTGATTCTGGTTTTGCAAATAATGCTTGACAAGACTGTTATATTTCATGTTTCCGTATGGATAAAAATTAAGAAATTCAGTATGACGTTCACATCCTTGTTGCGCGTGGTCTCCTTAGAAGGACAATCAAGTATATATTCGCTAAATCAGATTACGGAATTCCGAGATGTACTCGTTACTTGAAATACATTCAGATAATCATTCATGCCATCGTTTCGTTACGTTCCGTTACGTAATATAAGCGTCTCCTACTAAATGGTTCAAAAGCTCTGAGCACTATAAGACTTACCATCTGAGATCATCAGACCCCTAGAACTTAGAACTACTTAAACCTAACTAACCTAAGGACATCACACACATCCATGCCCGAGTCAGGATTCGAACCTGCGACCGTAGCGGTCGCGCAGTTCCAGACTGAAACGGCTAGAACCGCTCGGCCACAGCGGCCGGCGTCTCCTACTCATGAATATGTTCATAATACTGTGGTCAGATGGCTATAACAATTATTTCATGGTGTCAAAATTTTGTATAAAAAATGACACATTTTCATGGCACCGCACTGAAGTCAATACAATATACAAATGTCCCTGTTGTGGGTACTGTCTGCCTCAGGTAGACCGGTCACCTAGTGCAGGCCATGAATTACACTGAATTTGCAGCTTGACTTCACTCCGGCGACTTGTGTGTCGATGAGAATGACACGATGATGAAAACAATACAACACCAATTCCCCGAGTGAAAAATTCGCCGACCCGGCCGGGAGTCGAACCTAGTCCCCTGGCATGACATTCTGTGGCTCTGGCCACTCACGTGGAGAACGCAGGAAGTGTCACAACTCGAATTCCCATCAACTTCGCTCAGCGGAAAAGGTGGCAAAAGAAGCGAACACGTGTCTCGGCTTATCTGTAGATACTCGACCTTTTCTGAGAGAACCACTGTCAAGGTCTTCAAGATTATTTGTGTGCCTTTTAACGAGTAGACAGTTGAAGTGAAAAAGAGACACACTTGACGGCGTCGCGGCTTTGCACTTTTGCGTCCCCCGTTCAAAACCCGATTATTATTTTCATTTTTGTTTCCATTTATCTACCAGCGTCCGTGGATTACTAAACGAATGTTTTCCCACGTGCACTGAAATAACGTTGTCCTTATTCCACTAAGTGTATGTACGTTAAACGAATTTTTTCAATGAAAAAATTATTTAAAACTGCTTTCTGTGCAATTCCTGTAGTGTGTTTTAATTGATAATCAATTGCAAGCAACTGTTTTTCGAAAAGTGATTCATTATGCGCAGTTTCCCACGAAATTATTGCCAACGTGTCACAACGTTTATTTCCCCGCGTGAGATTCGTCCTAAGAAATGTCACTATAGAAAACCTGTCTTCGAGCAATGCTTTTGGTAATTGGAATTTCTATGTGTAGAATGTTTCTACGGTAGGTATTATCCAAAGGAATGTTCCAAATCTTACTGAAGAATAAACATGAGAATAAGATGTAAGAATTAGATTAAGATTTGATGTAAGACTGACATATATGAATACGAAAACTTAAAAAGACTTTAACAGCTGAAAATAGCACACACACATATGTAACAAATGCGAAGCGCAGTTGTAGTATTTACAATTAATACCACCCCCATGCATCTCCTAACTCGATAAGAAACATACGTGTAGTAAGCTTCTACAGACGTAGGTAGATAAATGAAAAAAAAATGAAATAAATAAAAACAATAATCAGGTTTCATAAAGGAGCCCAAAAGTGAGAGCCCCAGATGCTAATGAATGTGCCACCATTCCTACCGAGATTATTGGAGGCTGTAAGAAATCTAAATTACGTCGCAGTCTTTGACGGTATTTACTCAGACAGGGTTAAGTGTCTACGGATAAGCCGAGACTCGTGTTCGTTTATTTTGACACTTCATCAATTGAATGCAATTTCTGGGAAATCCCAAATGGTTCAAATGACTCTGAGCACTGTGGGACTCAACATCTGAGGTCATCAGTCCCCTAGAACTTAGAACTACTTAAACCTAACTAACCTAAGGACATCACACCCATCCATGCGCGAGGCAGGATTCGAACCTGCATCCGTAGCGGTTGCGCGGTTCCAGACTGAAGCGCCTAGAACCGCTCGGCCACACCAGCCGGCTGGAAATCTCATGGCACTAGTCGGGCTCTCCTCGTCTCACGACATTCTGCAGTGCTAACCATTCCGCAGTTGAGGTGGACTAGATACGCAAGGAAGTGTAGGAGGTTCAGAAATTCCTCGGCGACATATACACGCTCCTTGGACACAGGGCCACTCAAGAACCGATGTGTGAACCTCAACGCAGGTGGAGAATCCGTGATTTCTTAGAACTAGCTCGCTCATAGCCTGTGCATTGTCGTCTGTGGTCGACGTCGATGGGCTTCGCGACCAATATCACCGTCTTCTGTGCGGCTTTGGTCGCATTGTAGAAACCCTTTCACCAAGCCTGTACGTCGGACATGGTCCATATAACGTCAGAATTTCGCGGTTACTGTGGTTTCCCATTAAGAATAGTGTTATCCCTTGTACTTTAACTTTGGAATGCGTTTCCAGCTGCCGCACCATTTCGCTCTCTCACTGCGATCCGCCTGTTAATTATCCTCATCGTAACAGAATTGTATCTGCAGGGAACCGAAGACATGAGAAATTCATCCACAGTTCACCTGCCATGATTCCACCTCCACTGCAATCGTAAAAAGGAGTCGTTGGGTGACTGTGGGAAGATTTAGGGAGCGTGTGGTGCGGAGCTTCCTATGCAACGATGTACTCCGAAACGTGTGCTCCAAAATACTTGTGCCTTCTCCAGCGTTCTACTTTGACGTCAGATCTGCCACATATCACCACCTATCGTACGTTACAGAGTCGGATAAACTACGACCGCCACGATCTGCGATGAGGCGTGGACGCCTTCTCCTCGTCGTCTACAAGTGGTTTCACCGTCCAGCCACATTCTGTAGACGCCCACGACTGTAGGACGCGAACAGCCAACCATCTTCGCCATTTCCGATATACACATTCCCAAGAACCCAGCCACAACAATCTGCTCTTTGTCAAAGCCACTTATGTCACTGTATTTCTCCATTTGCGGCCCTCGCCGTCGCTAAAATGATTCCCCATTAGAACTCTGCTATGCATATAAACGTTGCCACAAAGCCACCAGGTGGCATTCTGTTTCGCGGAATTGCAATGGTTGTAATGTTTTGACACACAGGTATATATACGAGGAGACGTACATTATTTTACACCTACAAACACTTATCTCTAGATATTTTACGTGAAACTCTCCATTTTACAAATGCAATGTAATAGAATTTCACTATCGTGTCCTTCCTCATTCTTTTTGCAATACTTTTCTGTTTCTAATTCTGTTTCATCTATTTTCGTATTATATGTTCTACTTTACTACCAGAACCAGTACTCAAGTGCTTAGTAGCAACACGGATTTTATGAGAATTAAAGTTTTCAGGCAATTCGAGCCCATTCGCACGTCTTTGATGTGTAGCCCTCAAACAGAGATCTACACTACTGGCCATTATAATTGCTACACCAAGATGAAATGCAGATGATAAACGGGTATTCATTGGACAAATATATTATACTAGAACTGACATGTGATTACATTTTCAGGCAATTTGGGTGCATAGATCCTGAGAAGTTAGTACCCAGAACAACCACCTCTGGCCGTAATAAAGGCCTTGATACGCCTGGGCATTGAATCAAACAGAGATTAGATGGCGTGTACAGGTACAGCTGCCCATGCAGATTCAACACGATACCACAGTTCACCAAGAGTAGTCACTGCCGTATTGTGACGAGCCAGTTGCTCGGCCACCATTGACCAGATATCTGGAGAATGTGCTGAC
The DNA here is from genome assembly GCF_021461395.2 of Schistocerca americana. Classification (NCBI taxonomy): domain Eukaryota; kingdom Metazoa; phylum Arthropoda; class Insecta; order Orthoptera; family Acrididae; genus Schistocerca; species Schistocerca americana. The sequence goes on along the minus strand of NC_060119.1, from coordinate 259,288,032 downwards.
CAGGGCAGCAGTCGAACATTTTCTATATCCAGGAGGGCCCGTACAGAAACTGCAACATGCGGTCGTGCATTATCCTGCTGAAATGTAGGGTTTCGCAGGGATCGAATGAAGGGTAGAGCCACGGGTCTTAACACATCCTAAATGTAACGTCCACTGTTCAAAGTGCCGTCACTGCGAACGAGAGGTGACCGAGACGTGCAACCAATGTCACCCCATACTATCACGCCGGGTGATACGCCAGTATGGAGATGACGAATACACGCTTCCAATGTTCGTTTACCGCGATGTCGCCAAACACGGATGCTACCATCACGATGCCGTAAACGGAACCTGGATTCATCCGAAAAAATGACGTTTTGCCATTCGTGCACCCAGGTTCGTCGTAGAGTACACCATCGCAGGCGCTCCTGTCTGTGATGCAGCGTCAAGGGTAACCGCAGTCATGGTCTCCGAGCTGATAGTCCATGCTGCTGCAATCGTCGTCGAACTGTTCGTGCAGATGGTTATCTCGCAAAAGGGATCGAGACGTGACTGCACGATCCGTTACAGTCATGCGGATAAGATGCCTGTCATCTCGACTGCTAGTGATACGAGGCCGTTGGGATCCAGCACGGCGTTCCGTATTACCCTCCTGAACAGACCGATTCCATATTATGCTAAAAGTCATTGGATCTCGACCAACGCCAGCAGTAATGTCGCGATACGATAAACCGCAATCGCGATAGGCTACAATCCGACCTTTATCAAAGTCGGAAACGTGATGGTACGCATTTTTCCTCCTTACACGAGGCATCACAACAATAACGCCTGTCAACTGCTGTTTGTGTATGAGAAATCGGTTGGAAACTTTCCCCATGTCACCACGTTGTAGGTGTCGCCACCGGCGCCAACCTGGTGTGGATTGTCTGAAAAGCCAATCATTTGCATATCACAGCATCTTCTTTCAGTCTGTTAAATTTCGCGTCTGTAGCATGTCATCTTCGTGGTGTAGCAATTTTAATGGCCAGTAGTGTAGGTCATCTCACCAACCGCTCTTTACCTACACGTCTTACGTCAAACAGTATTTACGTGACTATTTGAGTAAGAAATGTATTTTGCAATGCGTCTGAGAGGACTGAGCAGATCTTGATGCCCTTGGGTAACATGTAATCTCCCACGTCATATGACTGATATTCTCAATCTAGGTACCGCCAGAGACAGCTCGCGATTATGTGACACAGCGCAAGTAAGAAAACTGTCGTGTTAATTTGGAATGAGTATACCGCTGGACGGCATGAATTCCTCCGCCTTTCATTCCTAGGATTGTTATCATATTCACGCGTCCATCCTTCCGGCCCTTGTATTTTTTATTCCATGAGGACTATTGATTAACACTTTCAGTTGATACCCTTTAGATCAAAGTTGAAACAATTGATTCTCCGTCGAAAAGTAAATAAATTAAGTGCAGAGGTAAACGATAAGGACATTTTTCGCCTTTGCTGCTACAGCGACTCAGTAATAACCGACTTCGGTAGACCGAAAACTTTCCCACACTGTGGATTTATGTATCTCACTATCCACTGTGCAGGCGAGCAGAAATAAAACATCGGCATGCTTTTCTCTGAGACTGATGTCAACTCGTGCGTTTAAAAAGTTTTCTGCTAACATGAACAAGTATTGCTTGCTTGCCTTTCTAAAGTGCTAAACGTTTCTGATGGTTATGTTAGTAAACACAAATGGAAACGGAAGAATTAATAATAAACTTCCGTCATCTAATACAATATTGAAAAGTACATGAAAAAGTAGACTGTTCCATTCATGGTCAGTATGTTAGTGATTTTATGAACCTTTCTGCAGTTCATAATCGTTTACTACTACACCTCGTGTGAATATGAAAGGGTGAAAGGTGGTGTTACAACACAATTCTTTAGCTTGCATTCAAATGTCATAACTATACCTGACACTATTCTTAATATGGAAGAATATCTTCACCTATGCTTTATAAAACAATATAAAAGGTGTAACTACCAATTCTTTCCATTAGAGCTGCAATAGGGATGCCACGTCTTGAGTGCTCATAGACCTCACTGCAGACAGCAGCGGTGATGTACGATATTCGGCGGAGCAGCGCGTACGTAGAGCCAAGTGAATGGCCGTCGTATTCATAGAAACACTGAGAAAATAATTTCCCCCGTATTTATTACAAGCAGTGCGGCACTCGATAGGAAGTGTTTTTGCGATCACCGTCCTATGGGGCGGGTTGGCCCTGGAGAGCGATGTTTGCTTTGTTCATCTCGCGGCCTCTGCTTGCGGCCAAATCACGGAGTCCTCAAGCCGAGCTGGTAGTAGTTACGAGAGTAAACATTATAGCTATATAGAGTATTGTCAGCCAGGAGACAGAACGGCCCATCAGTGTGCATGATACCGTAACAACGTATCTTCATGACGATGTTGTGTTGCTAGTACTTTCAACGATTGCTTTCAAAATGCAGCAGAACAGGAATAAATGGTTCGTTTGAAGCAGTAAGAGAATACATTAAAAATGTAAGTCCACAAACATTTAAGCAACTGTAAGTAGTGTCAACGTCATTCACAGACATTAATAGAATTATAAAAACTCTGAAAAAAACGAAATGTCATAGTAATGGTGTTGCCGAAATTTATATAAAATTCTCAAAAGTTATTCCAACCAAATACGTAATGCCGTTCGTGATATACGGAATCCATCACTGGCAAGAAATTTACCAGACTAAAACATGCAGTTAATGAATCTCCCCGTGAGAAAAGTGTCAAGAAAGAATTAAGTAATTATTGCCCAGTTTCTTCACTTACATCTTTTTCCAGAATATTCGTAAAATTAATTTTCCTCAATAGTAGCGTCACATTTATGAAGAAGCAATTTTCTTAGCGTATCTCTCATCAAATTCACTCATCTAATAATATAAGCCTTAACTAATTGTTATAACAACAAAACGTAATCATAACAATAAAACGTAGCCAGATGGCATGTTTACGATCTTTACAATGCTTTTGGCTTTGTGGACATGGAGTGGTTTTACTACATTCGTAGTACGGTCAATAGATGAAACTGGATTGAATGCGGGTGTTACAAACAAGTTCACATGAAGTCAATAGGTGTCGCTATTTTCCTGTCCTGTATCCATGTGCATCATCAATGAATACCATAGATTTTATTTTATCTCTGGTCCTTGGGAACAATTTAGTTATGGTGCAGTCAGCATAATCACAATTATAGCTTTTATTGCAAATGACTCAGGCCTAGTAGAGGCTATGTACAACTAGCGACAAATGTGACAATATTCACCAATTGGGATACAGTGCCAAGGCTCTTTAAATGTCAGTAGACTGTGTTTCCTAAAATCGATTTCTAACTAATACCATCGTCTAAGATAACCACGTGACGCAAACAAACACAAACACACACACACACAGATCTCAACAAATATTCGAGCGAAATAAAATTGTATTATTTCTCGAAGTATGTAATATTTCATACACTTTAGAAACACAGTAAGTTTTCAAATTAATATTTTCACATCTAAATTTTCTGTATTTGGTATTAAAACACTGGCAAATTGTTTGTTGGCACAATAACAACCCCCATAACCCACTACTTACGACCTGCCTCCGTGGTCGAGGACGCCGGCACAGTAGTTCAGCGTGTTCGGTCAGAAGGATGGCTGCCCTCTGTAGTAAAAAAAAAAAAAAAAAAAAAAAAAAACTGGGTAATACCTCACGCTTGTGTGGCGGCTTTCGACCCGCGAATCCTGCTGGTTCAAAAATTTTTCAATACCAGTATTTGGCTGGCAGTGGGGGAAGAGGTAGTGGTGTAAAGTTCCTGAGCACTAGACTTTTCCCCAGTGTCCTGGTTTAAAAACCGAATCTCTCTGCAGTGTCTCATGAAATGAGGGATTGTGACACTGTTGATGGTGATACTTTTTGCTGTTGGGGAGCTAAACTTGGCGACCCCTTCGCTGCCATTCGTGAGTGAATAGGCTTTGTGCCGCCACATGGTTCTGCCCTTTCCCTTCTCTCACCATCAACATCATACAACACAAATATTGCACACACAATACACACATGTATTCGTAGTATTTTAGATATTGTAATAGAGCATGTCGCAAATAAATAAACAAGAAACCTATAACTGTAATTAGTAATTAAATCGTCGATTATATTTTCCTGTTTTTTTAACAGGCATTATCCGCTTTCCCATTAAAATGGTGCTTGAGAGCTGTCTATTTTCTTGTGTACTTGCCGGCTTAGCTTATTATTTTAGCTAACACGAATTTTGTGTAGTTATAAGCCTGGTCAGGTTATTTCTACGGTATCGAACCCTTAGACCTAATTTCTAATGTCAACGGTTATTTTTAACTATTTAGGAATGGAAATATGATTGGAGTACTTCCTTTCCAGCTGACAATTACCTTTTACCCATTAATTTGACTGATATGTGTGCATGCGGAAAATAATATTGTGACACTTGATGTAAACACTGCAATTTTTTTGTACTGGTAAGTATCCTTCCTGACATTTTGGACTTGTAAGGAAAATATAACACTTGACAAACATAATAGGTGCGGTAAATAATAATACTGGGGCTTCGTTTACTCTTCAAACAAAGTATAGTACTCATATTGAACCATGAACGTCACCATCTGTTGGCGATCACAAGCTTAAAGCAGTAGTTGATTCTGTTTAGAGTTTTTGAGGTTTTTTGGAGTAGTATTTAAAATAAAACTCATCTTGCAGACTTGATAACAATATTGAGTCATTAAACAAGAATCACAGTTCCTAAAAGCAATTACTTTGAGATTTTGTTGTGTGTTACGCTGTAGCACGCCTATCGTACTTTGAGCGTACTATCAGTGCAGCCATTTGTTGATGAAGACTACCAGCACGACCGTAAAGACGGCGTTTATTTTTCTTTCATGTTTTCAAAGATTTGTGGAATAGCGTTTAAAGTAAAACTCATGTTGGACAGCTGCGTAGATCTAATATGTTAATTACATTAGAGAAGCAGACATTGATTTTTAACTGTTTATGTTATACGCTCGATCTGATAACATATAGATTTCAGTGAAATTTACCAATGCACCTGGTGAGCTAATCTGCAAACAATTTTTTGAAGTCAGTAATGAAAGGAGAGAAGACAATACTTTCGTCATCGTGTGCAATCAACATATGTTTTTAGTATTTTTAAATACGTAATGTATTTTGACAAAAGATACACGTCGTTCGGATACATATGAACACAGCCCAGTTGGGTTACATTGCAACTGCCTATTTCATTCTAATGGTGGCTAAAACACTAGACTCTGGTGAGAGGAGATGTGTGTAACGCATTTTTAAGTGAATCATTCTACTCGTGTAGATACTTTTGAGCACATCCCAGTCGAAGTTACATTGCGACTGGCTCTTTCATTTTAATGGTGGCTAAAACACTATGCTCCGATTTGAAAATGGAGAGTCCTGTAATTTTTCTTTTTTAAATTATTCACATCATTCAAATACTTTTTAGTGCAGTGCACGTGAAGCTACATTGTAATTGTTCTTCCGTTTTAATGTTGACTAAAATACTAGACTGACTAATGGAGAGAAGAGACAGATGCATCAAGCTTTGTGTGACTGCGTGAGTATACACTCCTCGAAATTGAAATAAGAACACCGTGAATTCATTGTTCCAGGAAGGGGAAACTTTATTGACACATTCCTGGGGTCAAATATATCACATGATCACACTGACAGAACCACAGGCACATAGACACTGGCAACAGAGCATGCACAATGTCGGCACTAGTACAGTGTATATCCACCTTTCGCAGCAATGCAGGCTGCTATTCTCCAATAGAGACGATCGTAGAGATGCTGGATGTAGTCCTGTGGAACGGCTTGCCATGCCATTTCCACCTGGCGCCTCAGTTGGACCAGCGTTCGTGCTGGACGTGCAGACCGCGTGACACGACGCTTCATCCAGTCCCAAACATGCTCAATGGGGGACAGATCCGGAGATCTTGCTGGCCAGGGTAGTTGACTTACACCTTCTAGAGCACGTTGGGTGGCACGGGATACACGCGGACGGGCATTGTCCTGTTGGAACAGCAAGTTCCCTTGCCGGTCTAGGAATGGTAGAACGATGGGTTCGATGACGGTTTGGATGTACCGTGCACTATTCAGTGTCCCCTCGACGATCACCAGTGGTGTACGGCCAGTGTAGGAGATCGCTCCCCACACCATGATGCCGGGTGTTGGCCCTGTGTGCCTCGGTCGTATGCAGTCCTGATTGTGGCGCTCACCTGCACGGCGCCAAACACGCATACGACCATCATTGGCACCAAGGCAGAAGCGACTCTCATCGCTGATGACGACACGTCTCCATTCGTCCCTCCATTCACGCCTGTCGCGACACCACTGGAGGCGGACTGCACGATGTTGGGGCGTGAGCGGAAGACGGCCTAACGGTGTGCGGGACCGTAGCCCAGCTTCATGGAGACGGTTGCGAATGGTCCTCGCCGATACCCCAGGAGCAACAGTGTCTCTAATTTGCTGAGAAGTGGCGGTGCGGTCCCCTACGGCACTGCGTAGAATCCTACGGTCTTGGCGTGCATCCGTGCGTCGCTGCGGTCCGGTCCCAGGTCGACGGGCACGTGCACCTTCCGCCGACCACTGGCGACAACATCGATGTACTGTGGAGAGCTCACGCCCCACGTGTTGAGCAATTCGGCGGTATGTCCACCCGGCCTCCCGCATGCCCACTATACGCCCTCGCTCAAAGTCCGTCAACTGCACATACGGTTCACGTCCACGCTGTCGCGGCATGCTACCAGTGTTAAAGACTGCGATGGAGCTCCGTATGCCACGGCAAACTGGCTGACACTGAGGCGGCGGTGCACAAATGCTGCGCAGCTAGCGCCATTCGACGGCCAACACCGCGGTTCCTGGTGTGTCCGCTGTGCCGTGCGTGTGATCATTGCTTGTACAGCCCTCTCGCAGTGTCCGGATCAAGTATGGTGGGTCTGACACACCGGTGTCAATGTGTTCTTTTTTCCATTTCCAGGAGTGTATGTGTGTGCTTATGTAGTATCTTTGCTATTTTACGTGAATTTATCTTTCTACACATAATTTTATTATTATGCTGTGATTGGCTGGGGAGGGAGAGGGAGGGGGAAAGGGGGTATGGTTTGTTTTTCTTTAACTTTTCGTCCTAGTACAATAGGGTTAGCAGTGTTATTTATCAATTTATCAATGGTTGTTTCATTTTAATGAAACACTCTAATTGGCTGGAGAAAGGGAGGGAGTGCAGTTTTTTTTTTTTTTTTTTTTTTTTTTTTTTTTTTTTTTTTTTTTTGCAGTAGCACAGTTGGACTAGATCCACCATATGCGATTTTGATAGTTTTAGTTTAATATTACGCCGTGATCAGCTGGAGAGACATGGGGAGGGGCAGTGGGTGGGAGAGAGAGTGGAGAGGCAGAGGGCAGAGTGGGGAGGGAGGGAACTTGGCTTGCGATCTCATAGGTAAGTTGACCCATGGACAAGTCAGTAGCCTGAGTCATGTGACGTAAAATAGTGGGCCAGAAAATACACTGCAAACAAAACGGCCTGGAGTTCACACAGCCAAAGTACATTTATTACATACCATTGACGGAGGATACTGAATAACTTCAAAGAAATGTACTTTGTTTTATATTACCACGAAATAGGAGAGAGGGTGTCGTGGATATGATACGTGAGTTGATGTGGCGATCGTGAAAACACAGGCGTCCTAATCTGCAGTGAGATCTTTTCAAGAACTCTGTCACCAACTTTCTCCCCTGAAAGCCAGATAGGAAGAAATGATCATCGTAGTACCCATGGTAAGAGAAATCACGATTTAAGTAACCGCTATTACCGCACACTGTTCGAGAGTGGAACGTTGGAGAAATAGTTTGAATCGATGAACACTCTGGGAAGCACTGAAGTGTAAATGTGAGAGCAGTCATGTAGATGTAGATGTGAAAGTGCGTGGAAGTCTGTTCCAGTGGACTAATGGTCGTCCCTTGAGGCAGTAATTTGTGGAGAACTTATTGAAAGACAAGCTCACAGTCCTAAAACGTTCTGACTTATTTCGCTATTAAGTGCAATGTCGGACCAATCACTGTCCTAGGAACGACTGTCCAGGACAGAGATTTCTATAATTGTCGACGTGAAGCCATTGCATGACCTTGCCTCATACCGATGACCAGCTCAAAACGCCAGAATGTCTGATACTTGAACAAACCCCACTTACCGGTTAAACGTACTGTAAATCCTTGAGCAGGTAGTCTTTCCTTTCTGCCTGCCTTCACACCAGTCGGGTTCCTATGGTACTATTTCTTAACGTTGCGCCGTCTGGGCAACAAATCGTCCACAGAAAAAGTTCACTGTAGTGTGCAAACAGCTCTAGCATACCTGTCATGACCCGTCACAAAGCACTTAATACCGATGCTTTTCTGAAACGATAATGTTTATTTTTTTTCTTCACAATTTCGGTAACATAAAATGATTACTAAAGATGGGGCTTAGTCGTGCTGCATCCAGCAATAGTTAACATACCGTTAGAATGGGTCGACGGGTAAAGCGAAAGGTGTATTCAACGATTATAATATGTTCACCAGATTATAGACGATCTGGAAGGTACATACAGTTTAAACAATATTAACACAAAAGATGGGAGAAAGTATCAAACCAATCAAAAGAGTAATGACGTGGAAGGGAAGAAGTCATAATTCATTTCCGTTTTTCTTAGCAATATTAGCATGCTTCACACCGGAAATAGATTTTAACTACATGAAACACATAATGCACTTATTTACAGACCTACACAAGGAATTCCTTTGAATAAAGTTACCACAAAAAGATTTATGTTTGGCTAAATCACATATATTTATCAAGCACATTACGCTTCACATAGCATTAGAAAACTGACATATACCACCATGCACCCCCCCCCCCCCCTCCCTCTCTACACACACACACACACACACACACTCACACAGACTGCTACGGTCGCAGGGTCGAATCCTGCCTCGGGCATGGGTGTGTGTGATGTCCTTAGGTTAGTTAGGTTTAAGTAGTTCCATTGGCAAAAGATTCCGGAATAGTCCCCCATTCGGATCTCCGGGATGGGACTGCCAAGGGGGAGGTTACCATGAGAAAAAGATTGAATAATCAACGAAAGGATAACGTCCTACGAGTCGGGGCGTGGAATGTCAGAAGATTGATCGTGGTAGGGAAATAAGAAAATCTGGAAAGGGAAATGCAAAGGCTCAATCTAGATATAGTAGGGGTCAGTGAAGTGAAGTGGAAGGAAGACAAGGATTTCTGGTCAGATGAGTATCGGGTAACATCAACAGCAGCAGAAAATGGTATAACAGGTGTAGGATTCGTTATGAACAGGAAGGTAGGGCAGAGGGTGTGTTACTGTGAACAGTTCAGTGACCGGGTTGTTCTAATCAGAATCGATAGCAAACCAACACCGACAACGATAGTTCAGGTACACATGCCGACGTCGCAAGCTGAAGATGAGCAGATAGAGAAAGTGTAAGAGGATATTGAAAGGGTAATGCAGTATGTAAAGGGGGACGAAAATCTAGTAGTCATGGGCGACTGGAATGCAGTTGTAGGGGAAGGAGTAGAAGAAAAGGTTACAGGAGAATATGGGCTTGGGACTAGGAATGAAAGAGAAGAAAGACTAATTGAGTTCTGTAACAAGTTTCAGCTAGTAATAGCGAATACCCTGTTCAAGAATCACAAGAGGAGGAGGTATATTTGGAAAAGGCCGGGAGATACGGGCAGATTTCAATTAGATTACATCATGGTCAGACAGAGAATCCGAAATCAGATACTGGATTGTAAGGCGTACCCAGGAGCAGATATAGACTCAGATCACAATATAGTAGTGATGAAGAATAGGCTGAAGTTCAAGACATTAGTCAGGAAGAGTCAATACGCAAAGAAGTGGGATGCGGAAGTACTAAGGAATGACGAGATACGTTTGAAGTTCTCTAACGCTATAGATACAGCAATAAGGAATAGCGCAGTAGGCAGTACAGTTGAAGAGGAATGGACATCTCTAAAAAGGGCCATCACAGAAGTTGGGAAGGAAAACATAGGTACAAAGAAGGTAGCTGCGAAGAAACCATGGGTAACAGAAGAAATACTTCAGTTGATTGATGAAAGGAGGAAGTACAAACATGTTCCGGGAAAATCAGGAATGCAGAAATTCAAGTTGCTGAGGAATGAAATAAATAGGAAGTGCAGGGAAGCTAAGACGAAATGGCTGCAGGAAAAATGTGAAGACATCGAAAAAGATATGATTGTCGGAAGGACAGACTCAGCATACAGGAAAGTCAAAACAACCTTTGGTGACATTAAAAGCAACGGTGGTAACATTAAGAGTGCAACGGGAATTCCACTGTTAAGTGCAGAGGAGAGAGCAGATAGGTGGAAAGAATACATTGAAAGCCTCTATGAGGGTGAAGATGAATCTGATGTCATAGAGAAAGAAACAGGAGTCGATTTAGAAGAGATAGGGGATCCAGTATTAGAATCGGAATTTAAAAGAGCTTTGGAGGACTTACGGTCAAATAAGGCAGAAGGGATAGATAACATTCCATCAGAATTTCTAAAATCATTGGGGGAAGAAAAATGGAAAAGAAAATTGAGAATGCGCTAGGTGACAATCAGTTTGGCTTTAGGAAAAGTAAAGGGACGAGAGAGGCAATTCTGACGTTACGGCTAATAATGGAAGCAAGGCTAAAGAAAAATCAAGACACTTTCATAGGATTTGTCGACCTGGAGAAAGCGTTCGACAATATAAAATGGTGCAAGCTGTTCGAGATTCTGAAAAAAGTAGGGGTAAGCTATAGGGAGAGATGGGTCATATACAATATGTACAACAACCAAGAGGGAATAATAAGAGTGGACGATCAAGAACGAAGTGCTCGTATTAAGAAGGGTGTAAGACAAGGCTGTAGCCTTTCGCCCCTACTCTTCAATCTGTACATCGAGGAAGCAACGATGGAAATAAATGAAAGGTTCAGGAGTGGAATTAAAATACAAGGTGAAAGGATATCAATGATACGATTCGCTGATGACATTGCTATCCTGAGTGAAAGTGAAGAAGAATTAAATGATCTGCTGAACGGAATGAACAGTCTAATGAGTACACAGTATGGTTTGAGAGTAAATCGGAGAAAGACGAAGGTAATGAGAAGTAGTAGAAATGAGAACAGCGAGAAACTTAACATCATGATTGATGGTCACGAAGTCAATGAGGTTAAGAAATTCTGCTACCTAGGCAGTAAAATAACCAATGACGGACGGAGCAAGGAGGACATCAAAAGCAGACTCGCTATGGCAAAAAAGGCATTTCTGGCCAAGAGAAGTCTACTAATATCAAATACCGGCCTTAATTTGAGGAAGAAATTTCTGAGGATGTACGTCTGGAGTACAGCATTGTATGGTAGTGAAACATGGACTGTGGGAAACCGGAACAGAAGAGAATCGAAGCATTTGAGATGTGGTGCTACAGGCGAATGTTGAAAATTAGGTGGACTGATAAGGTAAGGATTGAGGAGGTTCTACGCAGAATCGTAGAGGAAAGGAATATGTGGAAAACAGTGATAAGGAGACGGGACAGGATGATAGGACATCTGCTAAGACATGAGGGAATGACTTCCATGGTACTAGAGGGAGCGGTAGAGGGCAAAAACTGTAGAGGAAGACAGAGATTGGAACACGTCAAGCAAATAATTGAGGACGTAGGTTGCAAGTGCTACTCTGAGATGAAGAGGTTACCACAGGAAAGGAATTCGTGGCGGGCCGCATCAAACCAGTCAGTAGACTGATGACCAAAAAAAAAAGTTCTAAGTTCTAGGGGGCTGATGACCACAGAAGTCCCACAGTGCTCAGAGCCATTTGAACCATTTTTTGAATACACACACACACACACACACACACACACACACACATATATATATATATATATATATATATATATATATATATATATATATATATATACGGTCTATGATGTCCCACATAGCTTCTAGACCACTTTTAGCACCAGACCCCTGCTAGCGTAGGAAACATCTGACCAACTTTTACACAATAACCTAGATAACGGCAAAGTAGCAAACATTTCTTCCATAAGATAATCTAAAGGAGATCGAAACGTGAAAAAATAAAGCCTGTTAAATTCCCTTCAACGCTGACAGACTGAAATTCGGAATGTTGATCGACATCATTCGGTTGATCTGCTAACTGTTAGAACTAATATATTATTAAATATTTTGCACATTTTTTCCGTAGTGGAGAACTACATTTGACAGCTTGTATCGTGATTGATATTAATTCATTTTGACTGAGCTCTTATTAAAGTAAAGCTTGTTCAATTTATTACAGAAGTAATACTACACCAGTTAACAAAGATGCACATGAGATACCAAGTGAGTTATTATGTAGACCAAAGCCGTACGGAAGATGCTGCACGTAGTACTCGTTGCCATGTGAGACTGCAGTGAAGCGCAGAAGACGTCAGTTGCTATTCCTGAGAGTGTACTTAGGCCCTTCCTTTGATCCTCTCCAGGAGAGACTGCCGCAGTTGCCCCCTGCTGACCTTTCCAGTGGCCATGCGAGGGATGGAGTCTACTAGGAAGACACCCCCATGTAGCAGCTTCTCCTCGCTGCCCCGGGCTTTCTCTGAAATGCAACACATGCCGCGTCTTCATTTCTCTGCAGTGAGAGCTGTGGGTTATGTAGACAACAGTGGTGTAGCACATAAGGGGTTCCCTCTTAATGATAGGTATAACAACACGCCAGATGTGGGGGTAACTTGCAGTAATGTTAGATGATAATAATAATGGTAAAACCCACACCATGATATGTAAAAATAGTGACTAATGTTTTATTATAACTTTAAATTGCACCTACGTAGTTCTCAGGGGATGACTTATATCTAAATGACAACATCTCTGAAAAAGGCGTTACAGACGTAGCTTTGAACGCACTAAGCTGTTGCAGATAATTTTCTGCGAGAGTCAAGCGTAGTGCCTGTGAATAGCTTTGTAACAGCCATTAGAGCACAATGCTACGTAACAGTTTGTCAAAAACAATCAATAGAGATAGATGAGATGCTGATGTAAATGTACGCATCAGAAGTTGTTGGCAGTGATAAATGTTTCCACTGTACGTTCAGACTTCATCGTGAGAAACGTTATGATGAAGCACCACCATTGGTCCGTATGTCAACAACCGTTTTACACGAACAAGTGTGACGTTAATAAAGGTTTGCATGAGTGAAATGTTTTTCTTAATTTGTACCTCTCCTCCCTCCCCGCCCGCCCGCACACACACACACACACACACACACACACACACACACACACAAAGCGAATGGAAAAACGTATGGGATCTGTTTTTTCACAAGATCCATCTTCACATGGGGTTCAACCTGGTGTTGTAAGTTTGACGTCAGTTAGGACAAGACAGCCAATAATCACAGAGCACTGTTTTCTGCATATCGTTTCAACGGACATCCAAATAAGTGTGCTGTCAACGCTTAAATTGTTTCCAAGTGTTGTCTTCGGCGACACCTTCCAAAAATGTTAGAAACGTTGCCAACATTGCATTTTTCGTTAGCATACGTAGTCAGGACTGCAAGTAAGGCTCTTGGTGCAACGTATGTCGATCACTCAAAACTACACAGGTGTGAGCAGAAATTTGGAAGCACCATAAACATAACATATTACCATGTTTAATATGGTGTAGGAAATTCGCTGCCATTCAAAACAGCTTCCAGTCGTGTCGGAATAGACAAATACTGGTCCTGTATGTTTTCGAAGAAAATCTTGTATCATTAATTCTGTATAATAGTGGCAAGTTCAGGTAACGATAAGCGAGGTAAAAAGCGGTCTTGCACCGTTCTCTGCAAAGTAGACCACGAAGGCTCAATAATATTCAGATCTGGTGATGGTGGTGCCCGCAAGAGATGCAACAATTTATCTTGCGCACACAAATCCAGGCCTGGATGCTCCTAGCTGTGTGATGCGGGGCACTGTAGTGTTGTAACACAGCATGACCATTAGGGAACCAACACTGTAGCATGCGCCGGACCTGATCTGCAAAAATCGACAATATTTCACTCTTGTGACGTAAACTCGACCAGAAGATGGAAACACTGTGAAATAAGAAACATCAGATGAAATGACATTTTTGCATAATTGCTTCATAGACCAGGTTTTAAGCCTTCGGTATCAAGTTATCTTGTTACTGGTATTTTCGTCACTGATGACTGGTTCTGGAACTCCAACACGCCCTCGGTTCCCTGATTACGGAGCTCCCTACGTCTTGTTTCGGTGTGACAGTGTTCGAGAGTGCGGGCATTCGCTCGTGCGATGGCTTTTGCAGTTGCCCTCGTATTTCTCGTAACAATCCTCTTTAATAACGGTCAGTCACGACCACTGAACCTACACTTTCGTTCGCGTTGTGACTTAGAGGTTGATGCTTTTCCGCTTTCCCTGCAGGCGGTATAAATGGTCGATGTGGCGCCTCTAGAAACACCAAACAATTCGGCTACCCTACTTACGGAAGGACCCAGCGACGATCACCAATAATTTGCCCACTTTAGAAGGCACTGAGCTCCGAGATAATGCACTCACGACTACTCAGAATATTTTTATGACTACGAGTGATACATTCAACGCGTCGAGGACATTGCATAGGTGCCGTTTGCGGTCAAATACAAAGGCGCAACCTGCAAGCTTGGATAGCATCGGTAGTTCCGTTCATGCGTTTCTTTCTCATGATGTTGCATATTTTTGTCCAACCCCTATACATTACACATGTCTAACGTACCAAGCCGTGGTAGGTGAAAATCACCACCAGAAGCGTGGATAGTAAATCGAAAGGGTTGCAAAGAAACGACGGGTCCCCTTACAGACAGATGTATCGATTTGCTACGGAGCGACCTTCCTTGCCGCCAAAACTACGGTGTTAACCACCGGAATACAAAATGAACAAATCACAGGCCCGCGCTTAATTGTGGATGTACTCTTTCCTGCAGAAAGCGTAGCTGGCTTCATTTCAAATAGACAAAGAGAGCCTATGTTGCAGAATGTCACCTAGGGAGATTCTTTTCCCTTATTCAACATACAGCTGATAGAAAATTAATATTGAAGGTCTGAGTAAGGTCGATGAAGCTGCCGGCTCATAACTAGGTAACACAACCAAAGCTGTGCGAATATCTCTGCAGAGGAAGGGTTCGAAAAGACAGTTGTTGCTGGGACCTCGAGAACTGCAGATGCATAGAGGCAACATCAGATTTGAGTGACGTTCCACACTGCCTAGATGTGGCTCTTCCAATACTTTAGTCGTACAGCGTTGTGGCTTCCTCTTAACTGTCAATTTGTGGTTTAGTTAATTTTCAAAGAGAAAATTAGTAGAAGCTGAGACTTCTGATTTTCCAGCGCTAGTCAATGGTTTAATTGTGTTAAAATATTAGCCTAATAGTTAACTTACACATCTTGTATGGTTAGAAAGGGAGTTTTACGTGTGATACGCTGAAGCAGCTGTAAATGGATCATGCTCATAGCAATAAAAATCTCATTTACATTACTTTCATGAATTTATTTCAGGATGACATTGTGCAACTAATATATACAGAGTGTTAAATGTATCCGTTGTGCACAGGACACAGAGATGACAGTTTGGGTTGGGAATGACGCCACACCGCTTTTCTTTTTTTTTTTTAATTTTGTAATTCATTACACATACGGAACAGACATTCGCTCCGTATATACCATTTCGGCTCTTACGGAATTTGTGAAGAGAGTTCATCAAAATGCTACTGATAATAAAAAAAACACACACACACACACAGCCGGCCGGTGTGGCCGAGCGGTTCTAGGCGCTTCATCTGGAGCCGCGCGACCGCTACGGTCGCAGGTTCGAATCCTGCCTCGGGCATGGATGTTTGTGATGTCCTTAGGTTAGTTGGGTTTAAGTAGTTCTAAGTTCTAGGCGACTGATGACCTCAGATGTTAAGTCCTATAGTGCTCAGAACCATTGGAACACACACACAAAATGTTTGATACTTCACTTGTTAGCGTAGTCATTCCTAAGAATATGAGGTTCCTCATGTGATTGTGCGCGATTCAACAGCAAAGGTTTTTAGTTGAACAGCTGTGTACACTGTATTTGTTATTAAATCCCAGAACCTTATAGATGGCCGTTATGAGCAATGAAGTGTAGCAAGTCACAGACTCGTAGCGCCGCACAGGGCGGCGCTGCAGTAACTGTCTTAGCTGCCGTACCGTCTATGGGGACGCAGCACTCCTGTTGTACTGTGGCTGGTGCCCTCTGAATGCTCCAAGTCTGCGAGCATTCCCTGTGCTGGCAGTTAAGTGACAGTTCCCTTAAAATGGTAGAGTTTAGCTAATGTACGAAGGTCGTAGCGCCACTGTGAGCCAAGTAGTGTAAGCCCAGCCGAGCCAACAAAATGGTTCAAATAGCTCTAAGCACTATGGGACTTAACATCTGAGGTCACCAGTCCCCTCCGAGCCAACAGAGTGCCGTGCTAACGATTGTCTCTTGAGATGCACAAGTAGCCGAAAAACAGAGTAAGTATTAGAAGGCTGCGCTTTCAAATAGCATTTACAGTCAATATTCTCACAAAATACTTCTTACTTTTATGTAATTAAAGCTTAAAAATCGTTGACTATCAAGATTCAGTCACGTGATCGAAAACGCTCTGTTGTTGGCTGAAGCTCTGATCACGTTACCGACTAGGAATAAGACGAAGTTACACGTGTGTTACATGTGTGTTAGCGGAAGTTACAAGGATTTTACATACTTTTTCGGCATACGGTTTATCTATGTAGTGATGGAAAACGCAGTTCAACTTTTACGTGACAATAGATAGGAAGGTTGTAAACGCTGATAGTGGAATCCTTGTGAAAGTTGATCCGTTTATGCTCCACTCGTTTAGAGCGGCGATATGTGCAACGGTGGAAATTCTCTTCGCTGCTCCCTGGAACATCATTAAACTCGCTCGAAACTAAGGAATGAGAGAACTTTTGCAAATGGTTTCGTATATTGTAACTACACCCCTGGAAATTGAAATAAGAACACCGTGAATTCATTGTCTCAGGAAGGGGAAACTTTATTGACACATTCCTGGGGTCAGATACATCACATGATCACACTGACAGAATCACAGGCACATAAAAAACAGGCAACAGAGCATGCACAATGTCGGCACTAGTACAGTGTATATCCACCTTCCGCAGCATTGCAGGCTGCTATTCTCCCATGGAGACGATCGTAGAGATGCTGGATGTAGTCCTGTGGAACGGCTTGCCATGCCATTTCCACCTGGCACCTCAGTTGGACCAGCGTTCGTGCTGGACGTGCAGACCGCGTGAGACGACGCTTCATCCAGTCCCAAACATGCTCAATGGGGGACAGATCCGGAGATGTTGCTGGCCAGGGTAGTTGACTTACACCTTCTAGAGCACGTTGGGTGGCACGGGATACACGCGGACGGGCATTGTCCTGTTGGAACAGCAAGTTCCCTTGCCGGTCTAGGAATGGTAGAACGATGGGTTCGATGACGGTTTGGATGTACCGTGCACTATTCAGTGTCCCCTCGACGATCACCAGTGGCGTACGGCCAGTGTAGGAGATCGCTCCCCACACCATGATGCCGGGTGTTGGCCCTGTGTGCCTCGGTCGTATGCAGTCCTGATTGTGGCGCTCACCTGCACGGCGCCAAACACGCATACGACCATCATTGGCACCAAGGCAGAAGCGACTCTCATCGCTGAAGACGACACGTCTCCATTCGTCCCTCCATTCACGCCTGTCGCGACACCACTGGAGGCGGGCTGCACGATGTTGGGGCGTGAGCGGAAGACGGCCTAACGGTGTGCGGGACCGTAGCCCAGCTTCATGGAGACGGTTGCGAATGGTCCTCGCCGATACCCCAGGAGCAACAGTGTCCCTAATTTGCTGGGAAGTGGCGGTGCGGTCCCCTACGGCACTGCGTAGGATCCTACGGTCTTGGCGTGCATCCGTGCGTCGCTGCGGTCCGGTCCCAGGTCGACGGGCACGTGCACCTTCCGCCGACCACTGGCGACAACATCGATGTACTGTGGAGACCTCACGCCCCACGTGTTGAGCAATTCGGCGGTACGTCCACCCGGCCTCCCGCATGCCCACTATACGCCCTCGCCCAAAGTCCGTCAACTGCACATACGGTTCACGTCCACGCTGTCGCGGCATGCTACCAGTGTTAAAGACTGCGATGGAGCTCCGTATGCCACGGCAAACTGGCTGATACTGACGG
Organism: Schistocerca americana; assembly: GCF_021461395.2. Taxonomy (NCBI): domain Eukaryota; kingdom Metazoa; phylum Arthropoda; class Insecta; order Orthoptera; family Acrididae; genus Schistocerca; species Schistocerca americana. Next base: position 259,269,667 of record NC_060119.1, on the reverse strand, counting down.
CGGCTGTGCACAAATGCTGCGCAGCTAGCGCCTTTCGACGGCCAACACCGCGGTTCCTGGTGTGTCCGCTGTGCCGTGCGTGTGATCATTGCTTGTACAGCCCTTTCGCAGTGTCCGGAGCAAGTATGGTGGGTCTGACACACCGGTGTCAATGTGTTCTTTTTTCCATTTCCAGGAGTGTAGATTGTCGACTACCAGTCATGAGCTAGGAGCCAAAGTACAAAAAAGTTATTCTTGCCAAATCTTAGTGCTGAAACGCAAGAAATTCAGTAGACACACACATCCTAGCAGGCGCTTTCTGCCATAATGGATATGTATCTACCAGCGTTGCAAGACGTCACATGTTCGACTCCAGGAATTGTCATTTACTATTAAAAATTTCACACGAAATACAAAAATAGCCTTAGCAAGACTGATTGTAGCAGTATTTTCGATGGTAGGATGTGTCATTTATAGCTTCACATTAATCGTAATCTATGAAATGGACAACAGAGGATAAATACATGCCGGCCGGAGTGGAAGAGCGGTTCTAAGAGCTACAGTCCGGAACGGCGCGACCGCTACGGTCGCGGGTTCGAATCCTGAATTGGGCTTGGATGTGTGTGATGTCCTTAGGTTAGTTATATTTAAGTAGTTCTAAGATCTAGGAGACTGATGACCTCAGCAGTTAAGTCCCATAGTGCTCAGAACCATTTGATAAATACATTTACTACCCGAACAAACAATTCGCAATTTTGGAAAGCATTGCTAGTAGTGTAGATACCGTCATACGTCCACAGTATAACGAAGTTTAGGGCGTTGAGGTTTTTTGTACGGAGAGAAACAAAGCGAGCACAGCACGCACATAACACCAACATACGGGCTGTGATGTTCGTGAGTGTAAACTAACGTCAGTGTCTGAAGCAGACTTACTCCATCTTTATGTAAGATAACGAAACTTTAAAAGTTTAAACAATAAGGACCCTAGCTGGACAGTACGAAGATAAAAAGAACTTAGTTTCTCATAAAGTAAAACCTGTGTGGTCACACTAACTACAAAATATCTTTTTGAACGTGACGTGTGTGAACAGCAATTGGAATCGTAAGCGCAAGTAATCAACAAGGAATACACAGTAATAATTTGTTTCTCATCGGTGTGGTGAAGTGTTGTACTTCTGAATATGAGAGGATTGTCGAGTCGCTTGACAAATAAAATTACGAGCGTGATATTGGATATAACGACAATTTTCACTGAGAGTTTTCTTTCGCTGAATGGCGCTGTCCTTCCCTGTAACAGAGGGAAAGCGTATCTCTAACGCAAACATATTTTTAATTAACTTGGTGAACTTGTGCATGGAAGCGGTAGCAATTTGCCGGTAGAGTGCAACCACATTTTGCGAATATTCTCATACTCCGGAACATTCAAAAACAATTTTTCAGCTGTTTTTATATACTGGGTGGAGAAAAATAGTCTCACGAAATTTTAACCCTGGATAGCTGATGCCAGGAGCAACCAAAATTACTAATGCTTTGTAGGTCGACAACGCGCTCTGTTTGGCCGTGAGATTGCCCTGTTGCCGTTCGTCGGTTGACGGGCAGCGTTATGGTTGTCGGTTCACACATACAAACGTCCCTCACCCCATCGCCGTCCAAACGTGATACGTACAAGTATCGAAAAGGTCTTGCTGTTTGTCTCCACCTCACGTCAGAGGCATTCACACATAAGCTTCGCTTCGGAGCACACACACACGTGACCTGCGATTTAGTCATACAGTAAGCATGGCGGCACAGTATTCGTTTGAAGAACGAGATATGGTTTTTGTTTATGGACTAGCTGACGGTAATGCGTATGAAGCTCGACGTTTGTACGAGGAACGGTACCCAGCAGGGACGCCACACACAGCCGCAAACGTTTACAGCAATTCACCGACGACTTGGCGAACCAGGCTCGTTAGCGGGATATCATGGTGATGGTTGATGCTGGAAGACCTCAACACGACGGCATGCTGCATTTGAAGAGACTGTTATTGAGCGCTTCGAGGAAGCACCTACGACAAGTACTCCAGTGGTTGGACACGACATGCGGGTCACTCATAGGTTAGTCTGGGAGGTTTTGAGGGATGACGGCCATCATCCATTTAGTTTCCAGCCTGTTCAAGATCTAAATCCTGTGGCGGACTATGAACACCGGCTAGAGTTTTGCCGGTGGTTTCTACGGCGTGTTGCACGAGATCCCGACTTCCCCGCCATTGTGTTGTTTACGGACGAGTGCAAAAAATGTTCAAATGTGTGTGAAATCTTATGGGACTCAAGTGCTAAGGTCATCAGTCCCTAAGCTTACACACTACTTAACCTAAATTATCCTAAGGACAAACACACCGACACCCACGTCCGAGGGTGGACTCGAACCTCCTCCGGGACCAGCCGCAAAGTCAATGACTGCAGCGCCCAGACCGCTCGGCTAATCCCGCGCGGCCCGACGAGTGCACCTTCCATCGTGATCGCCCTTACAACACTCGTAACGTTCATTACTGGACAAGGGGAAAACCTCACGTCACGTGTGTCCATGGACACCAGGAACGCTTTTTGCTCAACATTTCGGCAGGCATTGTGGGTGACCATCTGATTGGGCCGGTCCGTCTACCTCCTCAACTTACCAGGGTAAATTACCTAAGTTTTTGCAAGAAACTCTACCCAGCCTGCTGGAAGGTATTCCACAAGACATACTGCTGTGCAAGTGGTTGCAGCATGTTGGGGCGCCGGCACATAACAGTCGTGCTGTGCGCTGATATTTAAATGAACTTCTCGACTGCCGGGTAATTGGCAGGAATGCTCGTAGGACATGACCCCCGCGATCACCAGAGCTCACGCCACCGGACTCTTTCCTGTGGGGATTTTTGCAGGTTCTAGTTAACCCACTCGGATGAGAACCACCTAGAACCGACGAGAAATTAACGGATCGCATTCAGCATGCCACCAATCACATCAGGGCAATGCCAGGAATCTTTGAAAGAGTTCGACGAAACACCGTTCGACGTTACCATGCTTGTGTCTCGTCAGAGGGTCGCCAGTTCGAGCATCTGCTTTAGGTTAACAATACCCTAGCTACAAAAAAGGCCCTTTTCAGGGCCGACACAATTAGTAAGAGACTAACAGTTGTTGACGGGTTTGTTATCGGTACGCCTTATCATGAAACTACAATGGATGTGTCGGGCCCACGGTGGATTCTCCCCCAGAGTGAAAGGCTGGTGCGCTACCATCGAGCGAGTGGGCCGCCTACGATGCATCGCTATCTCCGGCAGGCAAAGCATTCGCGGTCATGCGTTGTCCAGAGCATCCGGCCACAGGGCAATTCCGCAGCCAATCGGAGCGCGTGGCGCCAAGTTTCCGTAGTTTACAAATTGTGCGGTGTCTACCTACACAACATTAGTAATTTTGATTCCTACTGGCATCAGCTATCCAAAGTTAAAATTCGTAACGCAGTTTTTCTCCATCCTGTATGTACTTGTACAATGTGATACTACACAACATTTGTAAACCATTTTCCGAAAAATATATTCGAAAGCAAGACGTCATTGAACTAACATAAGCCAGTAGGAGCAGCGAGCTAGACAATGACGTTACAGGCATCACATGACTCGAATGGAGCGTTTCAGGCGGTCTTCAAATTACTGATTTTCTTTTTCGTTTCTGAGGAAAAATGCATGTTAGGAGCCTACAATGAAATAATAATTTAAGACAGTTTTCAGAAAGCAGCCAAATACCCTATTGCCGTGCACCAAAGGTTGTTTGTAGGCACTGTTACAACACTGGCGATTGTTTAGTTTGTTGAATTTTGTTTGTTCCTCCTTTGGTTAGTGGTGAGACAACTGTCGCCAAATGCTGTAAAGTGCACGCACAGTTCTTGTCTTCGTTTATCATTGTAGCTAACTACTATGAAGGACAGAACGAATCGATGTCACAACATTTATTACAAACAGTGCGAATACAATTCTAACTTTTCTGAATGGTGTCCAAGCAAAAGTCACTCGGTCACAAAGATCTAAACTAAACAGTTAGCTTGTCCCAGATTCCAAGTGCATTCGAGATATGCTAGCTTGTACGATATCGTCCAGTATGTAAACACACTGTAACGTAGCAGATTATTACGGAATAACATTTATTGCAGTAAGATACGCAGACTTGGAGCCGTTGGCTGTAAGGAGGCTGCAGAATTGTGTCTTAGCGATGACTCATAACACAGCTATCGCTACGAGACAGCGTGAGAACGGACTACTGTGTCGTCTAGTACGAACGTATATACATACTCCCTACGAATGTAAATAAACCATAGTAAATATTATCCAATTCGTTTCAAACTTGGTATACTAGTTTTTGTTATTCAGTAGATCTCATCCAAATTTCGACTTTTTCTAAAAAATGGCTCTAAGCACTATAGGACGTAACATCTGAGGTCATCAGTCCCCTAGACTTAAACCTAACTAACCTAAGGACATCACACACATCCATTCCCGAGGCTGGATTCGAACCTGCGACCGTAGCAGCAGCGCGGTTTCGGACTGAAGCGCCTAGAACAGATCGGTCACAGCGGCCGGCTTCGGCTTTTTATCTGTTATAGTTTCGGAGACTGAAAAAATTACTTAAGCCATAAAACCGACAATCAGTTCACAGAAGTTTGTTAGGAATAATAACAGTTGGTCTTTTGTTATCATTTGAAATCATTACCAGAATTTTCAGGATATAACACAACTTAATTGGATTTTTACTTTTCAGAAACTTTAGTTACTTTGCATTTTTTAATATAAAATTAATGAAAAGTTAATATTTGGTTATCATGTTGTGTGAATAAACTGGAATGAATGAGAGTGTGTATGTGGGACATACATTAAAATTCAATATTGTTTTCTGTAAAACTTGTCGAAATCGGACCGTGGGAAAGATGTATTGTACCCACGTTGCTGATGACGTATGTCGAGGTGTGCGTACTTTTATAAAAGAGCAGCCAGAATATCAGTTGAAAGTGTAATCGGTTTATAAATTAATTTCAAGATTATTTTTTCATTTCGATCTTTTTTATTAAACATTATATTAATATCTCCATTTTGGAATGACGTAAATAACTTTCTGAAGAGTGATTGGCTTAGGCAAGTTTTGCCGCAAGAATGATATAGAAGGATCACTCTGATTGGTCAGTCAGACTGATCAGCCAATCAGAATTAAGAGGTTCCCACATACAGAAAGTTAGATATGCAGAGAGTGGAGTAGCATCGAGATAGTCGCTCGCTAGCTATCGGATGTACAAGGTCCTGTTAGATGTCACGGTGCGCATTATGTGTAAAATGAAGGAATATTGAGTTCCTCGCATTTTGTACGAATCATGACTAAAGCTGTTGCAGTTATGCACATTTTGATGAAACGGGACATTTCTGGATTGATTTGTTGGAAAGTTATGAGTTTGTGAAATTTCGGCCTTTAGTGAAACATTCACGTGGCATTTTCTGCGTTCATCATGGAACACTTGGCGAACACTTCTATTATAGAAAACCACTGATAAGACCGAATGTGAAGCTCGCTTATAGTAGAGTATCAGTGATTGCTAGTTAGTGTATTCCATCGGGTGAGACTGGAAATCGATTTCTGGCTGCTTTTCCGTGTGAAATTAGTTGGTTTGTCTTTGAACTGAGAATGATATAGTAGTATCTCACTAAATGTGGACTTGATAGCCATTCCCAATTGTTGCCTAAACAATAAAAAGCCTAGTCTTGGAATTTTCGGACACTTATTAAAATCAAAGTACATTATACCACCGCCCGAAATATTGGAAAAAATTAATTTGCAGGAATTGTTTCGCAGCTAGAGTTACGCAGCCTCTGGATGGAAGGTATTAGGCCCGTTTTCTTCAACGCTGATTTTTCGCTATCTAGTAAGTACGTACAATTGCAGAGTGAAGGGACGTAGAACGGAGGCCGTACTGAGGTAGGTGGACATTTAATAAGAGAAGTACGAGGTACGAACCGACCTCGCCCCGCCGCACCTCGCAGACCACTGCAGAACTCCAAGTGACTCTCGTAGTCAACTTCCATAGTACTCGTAGACAACTAACTGTAGCTGGGCAGTGCGACCCCCAAAATACGCTGTGAGAGGAAGGATTCTATCAGGCTCTAGTTCAGTGCACGTGACTGACGTCCCACAGTACTTCGGTCACGTTGGTGCCCTTTGGCAAAGTTGGTGTCTCCCCGCGGGTATGACGAGAACTACAATGTCGCTATATTGCTTACGTCTGCTGAGCAGGCAACCCCGCAGACAGGGCCGTACTGCGGGAGGTCGCTGCGCAACTTGCATACAGCAGACGCAATCTCATAACATCTTAGTCTTGAGTGTTTAAAGAATTTCTTCCTGGTTGTTGGTAGTTGCCTGGATTGTATGCACTTTTGCCTCCTAGAATGATGTAAAATTGTAACTATTATTAGAGCTTAGTTAGACCCGTAGAGTTCGTGATGTACGCGATTCCTTACGACGACGTAAACCATATGTCGAACATGTTAACCTAAAATTGATGTTCTGTGTAGGTACAAGGTTATAACAACCTTCAGGTTGGTAAAGAAACCTTTTCATAACTCGACTATTTAATTACATCTATACCTTTAATATCAGCAGCTGATAAAAGTTAAATCTTTTTTTTACACTAGAAACTTACAAATGAAGTGAGATAGTGCTACAGATTACTCCAAAGTCGCAACATTCCATTTGCATTCTGTATACATCCACATATTCACCTGACGAAGGAAGTTCATGCTTTCAAAATGCGTCGTGGAGATAAATAGTGACTGGTAACAGTAAACTTATTGTTTCATTTGATATCAGAAACAGTCATGTTCTCACTTAAAGTTCGTAATGTACATTTTTGCCTTTTTTAAGGAGAACTGAAAAGTAATATTCCAGGAGTTTACCTGATGCATATTTTTGAAAACTGTTTTAACATCGGCAACTGTTAAATTAATATGTTGCAAGAGAAAGTATGAATGGTCTTACATTGAAGTTAATGCATTGAAGTTATTTTTTTAAGGGATAGGAGAGGGGAACACAGTCAACGTAAATTGCAGATACTTCTCCTCCAAATTCTACTATAAATAGCGAAGGTAACTTTTTTTTAATATTATAAGCTGGGAGTAGAAAGATCAGTAAGCTTACTTCCCAAACCCGTCTCCCTTGTCTCCAATAATTCATAAAGAAAATAGTCCTAGACAAAGAAAGCTATATTTGATCAATTTTTGTTCAAAGTTTGTCGGCGAAGCCATACCAAATGAATTCGAAAAAAGTCTGAAAGCTTACGAAGTGCCTTACTCGAAAATTACGTAACCATATTACGTACCAAAACAATACCACTACTCTGAGAGAGAAAAGTTTTTGTACTTGATTTCGTGCTTTTTCGGCACCTGTGAGTTGATAACAAGCAGGAATTCTAGAACTTTTAGGCTCAAATGATTTAGTCTTGTTAAAGAAAACGTGCAGTGATGCTAAATGTGTTTGGGGAAGACATCATCATCATCTAGAAGCAAAGACAAAGCTAACGTATAGAACCCACGTAAATTTCTGTTACACATACACACTCGACGAGTGTTATCAGAAGTCAACACTCATCACTGAATGTGACTTGCTTGTCAGCCTACTCTTTTGCGGACTGTCTATCAATGAAGAAATGAAACACATAAATTCCTTTCTAAATTATTTGCTACTATCAAATGTAATGAATTCACCAGGAACTAAAATTTTGGACATAATTTTCAAAACGATTTCTTTATTTGTTTGAGTATGAGAGTTCATGACTATAAATACTAGCTAAATTTTTAATTAAATTACTGTCAACGGTTTATCGTAGGTCAAAGTTAGTAAGATAGAAAGAGAGAAAGGTAGGGAGACGACTGATAAAGGAAAACTCAGTTGCCGGCCGGAGGACCGAGCGGTTCTGGGCGCTACAATCTGTAACAGCGTGAACAGCTACGGTCGCAGGTTCGAATCCTGCCTCGGGCATGGATGTGTGTGATGTCCTTAGGTTAGTTAGGTTTAAGTAATTCTAAGTTCTAGGGGACTGATGACCTCAGAAGTTAAGTAACATAGTGCTCAGAGCCATTTGAACCATTTGAAAACTCAGTTATCCAAAATAAGGAATTGAATCTTGTCCTTCAGTTAAGCAGTTATAATTTCCACTTGTATACAGTAAGGTCTTGATATGTGTGCAGGATGTAGTCAAGTGAATAAGAAAATTTTATAAACTTGGTTACGTGATATATTTGAGCTTTTTCCCTTGTATTTTGGTGTCTTGTGCTCCTTTCTTTCCAGTCAGAGAATACCTTGACAACCATTGTAACTATGAGCTGTTTCATTATGTTGCTTGCCGTTTTTAGGGTTCCGTACCTGAATCCGTAAAAACATAACCCTCACGGATCACCTTCTTGTCCGCATGCCTGTCTGTTGTCTGTCCGACTGATAAGGCCCTTATTTCTCAGGAACGGGTATTTGCAACAAGTTTAAATTTAAGTCACGTTGTGGACTGAAAAATTTAATTTCTCTTTAACGGGTAAATAAATTTGAAATACTAAGTTCTACGAGCTCCTGGCGGTGAACAAAATTTAAGGTTCTAACTCATTACGATGAAAAGATACGGCAATATGTGACATACTCTGATACCCTAAACTCACTCGTCCAGAACATGTAAATGAACTATATGTACGATGGGCGTTGAATAAGTAACGGAACATTTTGTTGCTCGGCCAGTTTCGGTTGACAAAATTTGAAATTTGGTGCGGGCCATAGAGGAATATTTCCTCTTTAGCCCCTATAGTTTCATGAAGTTTCAATAGATGGCGGCGCTATACATGCTGTAATTGGTATGCCTTCCAAGCAGAGAGCTGTCATTGATTTGTTTTTGGCGGAAAATCAGAGTTTCACTAATATTCATGTGCGCTTGCAGATGTCTACGGAGACGTCCCAGCGAACAAAAGCAGAGCGAGTCGTTGGGCAACAACGTCGCGGAAACCTGTCAGATTTCCATCATGCCGTGTGGAACGTGCGGACACAGTCATTCGAGATGACCAATAGCTCACAATCAAACACTTCGCTGGTCAAAATGGTTCAAATGGCTCTGAGCACTATGGGACCTAACTTCTGAGGTTATCAGTCCCCTAGAACTTAGAACTACGACCGTAGCGGTCGCGCAGTTCCAGACTGTAGCGCCTAGAACCTCTCGGCCACCCCGGCCGGCACTTCGCTGGTCAACTGGATGTCTTTGTAGTGCTGACCTATTCGTGCACCAATTGGGGTACTCAATGGTGTGAGACCGCTGTGTTCCTCACCGCCTAACAGAAGACTATAAACGGTATCGAAGGAATTGGTTGCGCGTTGTGAGACTGAGCGTGAATCTTTTATTGAACATCTACACATGAGATAAAACACGAGTTCATAATGGCGAGCGGGAAACAAAACGCCAATCCATGGATTGACACCATATTGCCTGCCCTCCGCAGAAAGTTCAAAGTCGGAACTGAACAGTTAAAGTTATAACGACGGTCTTCTGGGACTCTGGTTGGATTACTCTGTTTCATAAGCTCTCTCGTTACGCAACGATGAAGAGTATTGTGCTACCCACAAGAAATCTGAAGAAATGACTTCAGTGTGTTCGTCGTCACAAAGACACAAAAGAACTTCTCTCTTTCCATGCCAGCGCAAGGGCTCGCACGAGTCTGCGCACCTGAGAATTGCTCACACAGCTTCTTTGGACTGCTCTTTCTCATCCACCTTACACGTCGGTTCTCGAGTCTTCCGTCTGTTTGGCCGAATGAAGGATGTGCTCTTCGGGAAGCAGCACATGGATGATAGGGAGATTACTGATGCAACAAGACGTTGACTTCGACATCGACCAGTGATAGTGACATGCGGGAATACAGGCCCTCCGAGTAAGGTGGCATAAGGCCGCCGTAGTGAACCGAGGTTATGTTGAAAAATAGTGTTTTGTAGCAAAAAGAGTGGAGTATAACACGGCATATTGGAATCTCGAAGGAGACCAACCTTGCTTTCAGATACAGATGCGTTGCAGTAAATATTGACCGCCTCTCATATGTGTCAGACCTGATAGTCTAGCGCTGCACCGAGAACCTGGAAACCGAGAAGTCGAGGGATCGAATGTCGATTGGTCGATAGATTTTTCAGCCTTCATTTTGACATAGCCTTCACCTCTCGACGATGTGAGGAGGCGGCAGAAACAACACTGAGCCGTGGCTGGCTCGTGGTATGCGCTGGATTAAACCTTCGTTACGATTCTGCTTTTGGTCTCCCGCGGTTATCGCGATTATGCTGTTATCCTTTACAGCCGCGGGTGGCAGCAGAGGTGTGTATGAATACTCGCAGCTTGAACTATCTTTGACCTGGCGCTTATAGTTTCCGGCTGGGCGGTGTGCGACCAGCTGGTCGGTTGGCGTGGAGCAGCGAGGAATTCTCCCCGGGACGTAGTTTGGCCGGGGGCCGCTAGCTGTCTCTACGCGGTGTCGGAGTGTGTGGGGCTGTCCCCATTGCTACGAGGTCCGCGGTTCACCAACCCAGGACATGAAAGTTGAGTTTTGATTTAATCTACCAGCAAGTCAAGACCATACTGTGTCGTTTGGAGTTCGTTGTCGGCTGTTGGGATATTCAAAAGTGGCTCAAATGGCTCTGAGAACTATGGGACATAACTTCTGAGTCATCAGTCCCCTAGAACTTAGAACTACTTAAACCTAACTAACCTAAGGACATCACACACATCCATGCCCGAAGCAGGATTCGAAGCTGCGACCTTAGCGGTCGCGCTGCTCCAGACTGTAGCGCCTATAACCGCTCGGCCACTCCGGGCGGCTGTTGGGATATTCCCGCAGCAACAACGTGGTTTTCAAGTTGGAAAATTCTAGCCACCCTCTGGTGGAGTTTCACTGCATTTGGTTATTTGAATTGCAGCGCACCAGTGGAGTCTACTGACTTGTGGCCGTTAAAGTTCCGGTTACCTGTCCTAACCGTTGACGTAAATTTCAGGCAGTGTTGTTTCCTTATCGTGTTGTTGCTGTCCAGCACGGTGTGTAGTTTGACAGCTCCATGCATGACTGGTTGTGGGCGCCAATCAATATCTTCTTCGTTGTTCCCTTGAACTCGCTGTTGTGCACTGGACGGGTGAAGTGGAAGTTATCTTGTCGGTGGGTCCGTTGACTGTCGGTCGGTTGGGTTGTCGTCGGATCTTGAATCGTTGTCCCGACTGCCTGTCCCACCCAAGCGAGCGTTAGTGTTTGAATTCCAGGCCGACTCTCGAATATCTGAACGCCTTTTTTCATTTGTTCTTGTTGTTTGTACTTGTATGGCTTCCAGCCGATTTTTTTAAATTAATATTGTTTTGCCCTTAAGGCGTAAAATTCTTTAGGCCTTCAGCCTAATTTAAAGAACTGTTTCACGTAAGATCTTTGGCATTTTAAAGATCTTAATGTTGTTGAATTTTAAGTGTTAGGCTCTCAGCCGATTTGAAACTAATTTTTTTGCTCATCAGTTTTCTGCATTGTCTCCCTCTGACTGTTAGATAAGGCGGGTGAATTTCTCCCACGCACGAGAAACATATCACATTCACATGGGGGTGGCCTAGCAGTTGGGCAGTAATTTTAACGTCCAGAAATGCTCTGTCTGTGGGGTAAGGGACTGCCCGATGGGTGCGTCACCCCCCTTCGAGTAAGTGACATGGTACACTTCTTGGGCATTGATTTCACACTTGACCTGCAGCGCTCGATAGCCATCAACTACAGGCGTCTATTAAAACAGGTCAAAGCAGCGCTAACCGGTAACTGTGTTAGGACACGAAACATCCTGCAACGGACGTGCTATGCCAACGTTGATTTGACGTCGCGCATTCCCTGTGTGGCGTAGACGCTTCAAATCACGACATTTCTGGCCTGCCGCATGCTCGCCGCTATGGGACTCCCTATTAGTATGGGAATGCTGTTTAATATCTGCCTCGAGCACCTCACCTTCCCAAGGGTCATAGGGTTCTTGCACCTTTTTGATGTTCAGAGTAGAGAGAAGGCCCATTTTGTAGGCTCTAGCGTGAAAATGTGGCCATGTCATCCGATATGTCTTACAAGCTTGTTGCTGTATGCCTTAATGGGAATCTCTCTCGCTCCAATGATAGTGTCATCGGACATGCCAGCGCCATTATTCTACATTGACCACTTCTTCCTTGAATTAAGTTACATACGCACCTTGCTATTTTCTACATGCTTAACACCGGCGTGTGCGATGTACACCAGTATGCAACAGAACTGGGCGTCGAACGTGACAGAAAGGAAATGACCCATATAGAGTGGTGTTTTATGTGGCTGGTGGTGAACGACGTTTGACACATAATGATTAACGGAAAGCAGGTGTGTCAGTCTCGCCTACAGCAAATTCACCTCGCAGACGCTCCACAGTGTGTTACCTGCGAAGGATACGGATGACCATCCCATTGTCTGCGGATCGGCGAAGGATATTTGGCATTTCGTGCGCAATATGTTGACCTTCCACACACTCGTGGTCCCTACAGGATAACTGCAAAATTGCTCCTCTTCCCGGATGAAGTGTGATTTCCGAGAGAAAACAACGACGTGGATATACAGCCACGCCGTCCACCCCTTGTTCGGTGGCAATGAGCTGACAGTCCGCGATTTTTGGCACTATTCAAACGATCGACACTATGCGATTACACACAACCTCAGGTACCGACAACACTTCTCAAATTTTCTCTTGAGCGCCTTCCGTAACCTGTCTCCCAGATGGATTATCCGCGACAGGAAAAGTTGAACCACGAGCCCTTTTTTGTTAGAATTGAATTACCTACGAGGAAGGCATCGCTATTGTACGAGAACACAACGCATCAACAATCCATCAATAATTTCGCAGCGGGAACATTTGGTAGCCATTAGGGACTGGCTTTCATTTACCTTCCTCCCGGTATTATGAGTCGTATCATAGCACACTGGTGATGGTACGAATAAAAAATACGGTAGAGGACGTTTTTGGAAACCGAGAGGACGCAGGGTTGAATCCCTGTCGGAAAATAGATTTTTCAGTCTGTGTTTTAACATACCCTTCATCTCACAACTACATGAGGATTCGCCAGAAACGACGCATGGTTCGGACTCCACGTTAAACTGTAGGTCTCCTTTCCGCCCCTGGTAGGATAACTGGGTAAGGCGAAGTCGCTGAAATGTAAAATTGAAGGACTCGCAGCGGCCATTGAACCACACGAAATAATTATTATACACTCAGAGAGTGTGTCTCCTACCACTGCTAGTTCCTGATGATCTGTAAATATGAACTGCCACCAGGTGCAACGTATCATATAGATAGTAGTTTTTCCCTCGCTGAATATGCGAATGGGACACGGCCGCAATTCGCTAACACTGATGCAATGTATTATCCACTACGCGCTCTACAGTGACATCAGGAATATGTATGTAAATATAAAAGTGCTTTTCCTTCTGTCTTGATACCATCTGCTGCAGAGGAATACCGAGGCAGTATTATCCGACAGTCATAAACACACCTCCTTGCTTTATTTGGATCTTCTATGAAAGGTAATGAACTGGAACATTAATAGACACTGTGTTTAATTGATCACAAACCTCGTTCTCAACAGTATTTTCACAAGAGGAAATCGTGCAGTCATCTTTAAAATGGAAGTAAAAGTAAGCCACCACCAGTTCAGCAGAGCGCACAATTTTCCCACTCGTTAAAGGCGGAATGCGGCTTGTGTGTAGTGTCAGTCTGTCACCATCTCAACTTTAAACGAGCACACAAGAAGAGCTGTCCGCTTTGGAAGTTGCCCAATGAACTGGCGTACACCACAAAGACACCGCTCGATCGTTCAATCGTGAAACAACACACCAGATGTTTCGTAGAGGTCGTTCTCTGTCAGTAACACCAGCAGCCATGGAAGGATGCTGAGGAGAATGGAACAGATTTGCGCAAACGGGAGAGCTCTGTCGGTCCGAACAGTGGACAACCGCCTCCACACGTTCAGTTTAGCTCCTGTGCGTCAGTTACGAAAATCGGTACAAATATCCCTGTCCCCTGTCGCTCAAAGTGGACAAGGGAAAGGCTGGAATAGAACCTGGATCATTTTCGATGGATTGTCTTCACCGAGGAGTGCACTGATTTGCGTGATGTCTGATGTTTTCGTAGAAGAGTGTGGAGGTGGCCAAGAATCAATGCACAGATTCAGCTCAGAGGTGGGGCAGTCACGTTTTGCGCTGGTATCATGTCCGATGCCCCTCATCATTCTCCAGCGTAATTAAGGACTGTGCATTATAGGTTAAGAATCATCCCACCTTCTCTCCATTGCTACAATCATAAAGCACGAGCACACTGACCGTCCAGGAGCAAGGAATCAACTGAACTGCCCGTGATATCTGCTAACGCGAACCTGTTTGATTATGGATGGAACCAGTAGAGACCTGCATTGCACCATCAGAAACTCTTCTCACAGATTGGATGATATCAAGAGTCAAAGACTAGCACAGTATTTACCAACAGGTTTCAATCACCTTGTGAACATCATACAAAGGAACAACGAAACAGAATGAGATTTTCACTCTGCAGCGGAGTGTGCGCTGATATGAAACTTCCTGGCAGATTAAAACTGTGTGCCCGACCGAGACTCGAACTCGGGACCTTTGCCTTTCGCGGGCATGTGCTCTACCATCTGAGCTACCGAACCTGCAGGAGAGCTTCTGTAAAGTTTGGACGGTAGGAGACGATGTGCTGGCAGGAGTAAAGCTGTGAGTACCGGGCGTGAGTCGTGCTTCGGTAGCTCAGATGGTAGAGCACTTGCCCGCGAAAGGCAAAGGTCCCGAGTTCGAGTCTCGGTCAGGCACACAGTTTTAATCTGCGAGGAAGTTTTTTAACAACGAAACACATTAGAATGCACAGGATGGAGGTTCTGAGCGCTACCTAGCAGATGATTTTTATTTCACAGTCGAGCAAAGCGTTGCATTTTTGAAGCAAAATTATTATTTTTAAAATTTAATGAGGCTTATTGTTTCGTTCCCTGCAGTCGTTGAACCTAAGCCTGCCGTTCGCTCCCTCCCTCTCCATAGACACAGACCCAAACGTTTGCCAATATGCAGTGGCGCAATACTTCTGAGCAGGGGCGATCAAAATGTTTTAATTTACGCGCGTTGCTGCAGCGTACATATAACGCAGCACGACTCTGATGCGGTTATATAAGCACAGACATTAAGGCAAGGGACTAGTGTGACATTAATTTCTTTCCGAAGTGCATGCGATAAGTGCGTAAACTATGTCGACTATTCTGTTTCCTTTTTTTTCTCTTTTGCCCACCGAAGGACAAAAAACGATCGACATCTAACGGAGAATGAAGAATGTTTAAAGGGTACAAATCATTTCGTTTGTAACGGACGTCGCATGAAAGACGTGGTGAGCTCCATTTTATATATCGATCGTTATTACTAATTTTAAGGCAGTAAATGCTAAGTACTTGTTGTGAGTCATCCACCTCTCCTCGCCTCACCTTTTACCAGCTGCTTCAGTTCGTCAGTAGTGACGGTAGCGCCCTGGGCCAGTACGACGAAGGCTGCTGGGTGCTCCTGGTCCTCGTCGTGCGGCAGGCCCACCACCACTGCCTCAGACACCTGCGGATGTCCCAGCAGCCACGCCTCCAGCTCCGAAGGCGATACCTGCCGAAACATTCACTCCTCTGCACACCATCGCAAAGTACATATAGCATGCAGTTACAGACATTGCTTCGAGGTTGAGGTGGAGAACGAGGAAATACTACTTTTGGAGATAATGTTCGCCACGTTTGTGCCACCGCACGTCGCTCCTAGATTGTGCCGAATGGCAAGAGCCTCAGGAAGCGCAGCCTGTGTTGTCTGGGTACAGGTTTGGTGAATCCAGGTGCCTTCACCTGGGGTCTCGTAATCACCTCCACTACTGTCTGACTGTAAGCTCTGGACAAACAAAAACTCAGTATCAAGGTGTGCTGCGTACTAATGAGATGAATGGCAGTTGAGGCGGAACAGTCTCTCGCACTTCAGCTGAATAATCATTACCCGGGCAAGATGAGCTCTGTCTGCGTTGACCCTTATTTCTCTAGCTCTTCGTGGGACGTCCGCGAAGATTACATCAATTTCAAACAGTTTCAGTGGTGGGTGTGGTCTGCTGGACAGTGTTGACACCCAAATACCAAAGATATCTCGAAGTGTCTAATCATCTGAGACTCCGTCAACATAAGAAACAGCAGGGCTAGTAACAGACCACATCCTAAGGTAAATAACTTGCTCGTTTCTATCAAACGTGTGACAGGTTCGTTTGAAAAATTGAAGAATTTCTACCTTAACGAAGCCTCAGAAGGATTTGCTGGGCAACTGAAACCTAACAAGAGGCTATGTAATTGAAAACTTTCTG
This sequence comes from Schistocerca americana, assembly GCF_021461395.2. NCBI lineage: Eukaryota > Metazoa > Arthropoda > Insecta > Orthoptera > Acrididae > Schistocerca > Schistocerca americana. Next base: position 259,253,218 of record NC_060119.1, on the reverse strand, counting down.
TTCGTGACAGTGAAGACTAGCTAAGTAAACAAGGTATTAAATACCAAATCAATTGGGGGGGGGGGGGGGGGGTATGCCATCTACAGGGAGTTAGTTTTAAATTTTGTAACCCTTAAATTTTCTAACCTTCGAGTACAATGGCTATATGTGGCAAAGGACTGCAACAGGAATAAGAAAGGAAAGATACCATCGACGTAAAGAAACTCATGAAAAGGATAAAGGGTAAGCTCGAGAAGTTACCATTATTTATTCTGACTTTCTGCTTACCATAGTTAGCCGACCACATTTCCGGAAGCTTTATTTGCCTTGAAGTAAGGCTATTTAACTCGTAACCTCTGCGCTGCTTTAAGCACCAACGCTGTGTCACGCCACCGTCCTATTCAACAGTTAGTCTACGTCTGGAAGTTGTAGTTTGTCAGCAGACGAAGATTACGAAACGCATTTATGCAACAGAAAGTGGTACCATATACACACAAATAAAGAATTACAACAATATTGTTTTTGGAGTACCATAAATACAAAGAGGTGGGCTGCTATGCTTACGTCACTAGAACATCGTCATGGCAGTCCCAGCTACAGTTTTGACATAGAAGAATACGTGAAAATGCTTTTAGAAAGATATGTACTATTCTGCTCCAGTGCACAGTTTACCTCCTGCTCGCTACCTCCTGCATGCCTCCCGCATTCTTCTGAGTGGCGGACTTCATGTTCACAAATATTTTGGTAGCAGATAATGTCGATTACGGTAAGATATCAAACGTAGGTCTCAAATAGTTACGAAACAGAGTGTTGTCATTATAGGAACATCACTCCTCTTTTGTAGCAGAAGCATAACGCGATTTAGACGGAAATTTTTTTCGAGATTTCATTCATTCATATAATTTTAAATTACCGTTATTTATGTGATATTCTATGCGTTCCTGTCTTATGATGATTTTGAAATTTTTTCGGGTATTCTAACTGTTGGCATCCGGCATAACACCTGGGATTTTGGAAACGTAATGTTTTCTGAAATACGTAAATTTTACTTGTTCTTGTTAGAGAAATTTATACCACCGTTAATTCAGAAAAAAACAGAAGAAAAGAGAGGTTAAGGATACTAGTGTGTGGAGAAACGTTTAATGGCGTTTGTTGGACTTATTAGTAGTTCTGTTCATCAGAGAGACACAAAAAGTCATAGCAGAGAACGGTAATTATTAGTTACACAGAGTGTGACGGGTACAAATGTAGATATTTTTATTCGTGACATACAACCGTGTACTGAACAGTGTTACATCAGTATTTACTTCATTTGTAGACTAGTAACTGTGGCTACTAGGAGTAGTAGGTCTTTATGTTGGTTGTATCTCCAAGTACAAGTGGCAAGCCATAATGCCTATTTTCTCCCGGGCCAGGAGGTCAGATGCTTAAGTGTGGATGTCTGGACTCAACACAGTTTATACTGAAAGACGCAGTCCACTTAGTGTGGAGTTACAATCATACAGAAACATCAGGCAGTAACTTATATTACTCTTCTGTGGGAAGATTGCTCAAAAACAAAAAGAAAACAACTAACGACCACCACCCTGTGTATACGGTGTGCTAGTTTTACACGACAAAATTCGTCATTTAAAGGTGCATTTGTACAAAGAGTGTTGTAGAAGAAAAACGATGCAGTGGAAGATGAAGTGTGATTCGTAATGAATACGCGATCGCCCTTTTCTCTAGATAAAAGCTGAGTGAAACCGGAATTTATTTTTCAGACCAAAAGAAAATCCTGCCATATATTACATTTCACATTTTTTTCCAAACTACTGCGATTATCAGCGATCTAAAACGTTAATAGCGAATTTCGTTGTACTTGTGAAGGAGAGATTTCAATGCTGGACAGCTGAACTACAGATTACAGTATCACACGTCGAAGGCTAGACTCAGCTCTCTTGTATTCACCTTTGATCACTAATACGAGGGTTATTCGGAAAGGAAGGAACGATCGGTCGCAAAGTGAAAACCACAGTAAAAATCCGATAAAGTTTTGCACAGGTGTGTTGGGCAGTGTCTCTAGTATGCTCATGGATCGCGTTACGCCATTCTTTTTAGTTTATGAGCACACAGGGTGCACATACGGATACCTAGAACAATAGTGTCTTCCGCCAATTACGAGGGCCTGGTGAGAAATTTTTCCTGAAGCTATGAAGCCAACATTACATAACTGTCGTACGTTTTCTTCTTCAAGACAATCCTCAGCCGCATTCTGCAGGGCCAATGAAGATGCTCCTGCATCGTTTTCAGTTGGAACTGTTTGATTACCCACAGTACAACCCCTAATTGTCTCCCTGTGAGTTTCATCTCTGCTCACATGAACCGCTGGCTATGAAGACAACATTTTGGCACAGACAACGAGCTATAGGCCAGCGTACAGAATCGGTGGAAAGCACTGGCTGCTTCTTTCTATAACGAGGGTATTAGGAAGTTGGTACAAAACTAAGACAAACGTCCAATTCGGATCGGCGACTATGGAGATAAGTAGCTGGAAGTGGTAGCTAATTGTTGCAAATAAAACAGTTTTGATTTTCACTGTGCTTTCCATTTCGCGACCTATCGTTCCTTGCTTTCTGAATAGCCCTCGTAACAACTGACAACAGTACTGAAATAAAAAGAAATTGAGTCACATGGCATTCAGAGTGTAGCAATCACTGATATTTTGAAAATTGGAAAATATTATTTTAAAAGCTTTCTAAAAAAATTTATGGCATTTATGCTAATAGAAATTGTCTCAGAATTATGAAAATTCCATAGGCGACGTGAAGTTTATACCTATGTTCTGAATACGATTTTACGCCGAAGTAGAGACCGGCGGTGGGAGGACAATTTTATAAGTAGTAAGGAAGAATACTAGTGCAGGTACAATTCACAATGATTAAATGTAATGTCCACAGCAGAGACGAGGAACGAGTTCTTAACTTTAAGAACTCACGTGAACACCACGGTATTTGACGAGTTCCTTTACTCTGTCGACGACGTAAAAGTTGCCATCAGCGTCGTAGTGCCCCACGTCTCCGGTGTGGATCCAGCCCTCTTTGTCCACGAACTCCTCCATGATGGCCCATCCTTTGAAGAACAGCTCGCCATCGACCCCTGGACCGAGACACTTCCCAGTCTCTAAGTCCAATACCTGCAGTTAGAGCAGTCGAAAACTTTACGGTTACACAGATCCAACACTAAAACTAAAACCATGCACTGAGTCCAGAACACATACAAAGACAGCTATCTTCAGTGAAACGCATGGATAAAAAAGATAAGCAAAGCGGAGGAGGAATATCATCAGTACCTACTCATATACAGTGGAGTCGAGACAAGAGCTAAACGCAGCAGAAGGGATATGTATCCACAAGAAATACAAAAATTTTGTGAAAAGTGCCAATACATCTCTGACTAAAGTAAAAATGGCTCATCAGAAATTGAACATTATCTCTCTGTATAGACCAGAGGATTGTAGACCTAGAACTGAAAGAGAAGCCTTCTATGAACAATGACAAGAAGTTATCAGTCAGATTCTTTCAAACGAACTTACAGTGATAATGGGGCATTTCAATGCTCGAATTGCAAATAATTTCATTACAGGAGTTAAACAGCGATTTAATGGCGACTTTCTAAATGATAATGGTTAGATTATCAACAGCTTTTGGTCAAGCAACGAACTGAGAATAAATAATATCTTCTGTGACCACAAGAGGCGTTATAAGAATGCTTTCCAGAATTCAAGAGCTCGTAAATCCACAAGAGATCACACTGCTTCATATAATGACATCAATTTTCAGTCATAGCGACTCAATGTTAGAGTCGCTATGGAAATAATTTACAAAGATTTTATATCATAAACGATCAGCAAACAAAATAAAAGAGATCAACATTGAAGAGGATAACGTTGGAAGAAAATCAGGACATTTCGAAGCAGCAGATCACTAGTTATACAGCATAACAGAAAAACAAAGCCGGCCGCGGTGGTCTAGCGGTTCTAGGCGCTCAGTCCGGAGCCGCGCGACCGCTACGGTCGCAGGTTCGAATCCTGCCTCGCGCATGGATGCGTGTGATGTCCTTAGGTTAGTTCGGTTTAAGTAGTTCTAAGTTCTAGGGGACTGATGACCACAGATGTTAAGTCCCATAGTGCTCAGAGCCATCTGAACCATTTTTAGAAAAACAAACAGAAGACCATGGTTTCACAAAGAAGTTCAAGAAATATATAAAAGAGGTACGCCTGTTTGAACTACGAATTACTCAAACCACAAAAATCTTATGAAGAGTTCAAAAGACTTCATAATGAGACAAAATCACTAGTGAATCATTTGAGAAGAAACACTGGAAAATATTTTCTAAAAATATATAACTAGAGTTCTGTGGGATGCAGAAACAAATTTGTAGAATAATATCAATACAGAGGAAAGAGTTAAATTAATTTTGGAAGTGAATGACATAAATGAGGCATCATTGGTTGAATATTTAACAGAGTTTCTTAAAAGTAAAACACTACTCGAGAACAGGAAGGTTTCGGAGACCAGCATACAAGTAAACGATGGTGTAACTGCTTCACATGCAGAATTAGCAGAAGCCATAAGTCTACTAAAAATAGTAACTCTCCAGAGAAAGATAGGATTCCCAATGAATTATTAAAGTATGGAATCCACTAACAGCAAAGTTAACCAAATTAAATAACAAGCTCTCAATCTGTATAAAAATTCCAAATGAATTTAGAAATAGTATCATTATTCTCATGCAAAAGAAAGGAGATAAGAAAGATAGTCCAAGTTCATGCTAATAAATCTACTCATTTCAGCTCTTAAACTCATAACAATAATAATAAGAAATATAGTAAAAGCCATTACAACCCTTGCAGAGGAGTAGTGTGGTTTTATATCTTGTAGGTGACAGACAGATGGAGTATTCATTCTTAGGCTGTAGAGAACTCCGTTTACAACACACCATCTTATCTTTGTTTTATTGGTTTACAGTGTTGTTAGTCAAGGCGACTGTCTGAGCCCGCAACTTTTTGACTTAGTCATGGAAGAGGTGATCAGGTATTGGCTGATAGTGATCATAGAATTTTTATGAAGAAATAAAAAACGTTTGTTAACATGACAATATAGTTCTGCTAGAGAACAACGAAGGTAACATGCAGAAAATTTTACATATAAGGCAGCCAAAAACCTAAATATCATCATACAGATTCAAAAACTCATATTTATGACGACATCTGTGTATCCAATTAGATGCGGACTGGAAGTGGATTGAAAAAGTGTTCAACAGGTAATTACATTTAAATATCTTGGCATTGAATTTTCCACCAGTGAAATGTCGAAAAGAAGGTTGGAGAACAAGTAGCAAATGCTAATATAGTGACAGGGTGATTAAACGATTCAATTTGGTAAAACAAACGTCTAAAAAAATATACAAAGACAAGAGTATACAAAACCATAATGAGACGAGTTATGACATACAAAACTAAGACAAGACCGGAACCATTAAAAACTAGAAGACTTTTGAAAAGCAAGAACACGAAAATTCTTCAGAGGATTGCAGGGGAGACAGCGAAAAAGACAGAAGAGAAAGTATGAATTTAACGAACACATAAGCAAAATTGATAAATTAAAGATTCTGAAAATCGAAAGAAATAAATCACCAGCTTGTGAAAGAAGTAGAGGCCGTTCAAGGAAAAGAAGCGAGTGACAACCTCGAGGCACATTGAGTCGTAGTGAAGGACACAGACCCTTGTCAAGGAAGAACGAAAGAAGAATAAGAAGAATGATTAAAATTCTTCAGTAAACATACATACAAAAGAGAGACTTTTCATTATTTGCCTAGTGTAGTATCACATAACTATTAGGTGTTACAGAGTGTAATGCATTTTATATGCTTGTCATTTATACAGTTCTTGTGATACTTGTGCTTCGTAATTGACTTGCATTTTAGTTTTGTACCAAATGATTTTCATACTTTCATATTTTCAGATTTTAAATTTCATAACGTTTCGATTTTTCGCTTGTTCTCAACATCTGCATTTTTCAGAGCAATTGAGGGTATAGATTTGAAATCACCGTTATCGATATCCTGCCTACGAGTATCAGCACGTATTACCAAGTGAGCCTTACCTATCAGAATTTTCTGTACCTTCGCGCCTTTTCCGGCGGACAGAGTATTGTCGATGCACGCCAACAATGCTACTAATAGAGAGTGCCCGAAGTAGGTAGTAGGTTTGAGTCGATCGAGTGAATATCTAATGAAAGAGTCGCGAGTGATGGATATGTGAAATTAAAGTGGAGAGCGTTTACTAGCTGCACTGAGGGATCTATTTAATTTGTAGATGAAGATCAGCGAGAAGACGTGAATTCGGGAATATTTCGTATCGAGCAGAAATTACGAAACCAAATGCGAATCTGTGCGACTCCTGTGAGCAGTTATTGTTATCGTGGAACACTGGCGCGCGGACTCAGCTACAGGTGAGAGTATAGATTTAGAAATGAGATAATGTGAACGAGCTGAGACTTCTTCGGACTGATTGTACTAGGATTTCACAACCAGATTGTAAACGGTAATAGATTTCCAGGAACAGGTACGAATGCTGGCTATTATGTAAGTTATCTGGAACCTTCCTATTTCTCCACTTGCCTGCCATATACATATATATACAACCTTCGTTCAAGATTTTTGAACTAAATGTCTTTCCCTGTCATTCTTCTCCTCCATTCCATGTTTCCCTACTATTTTTCCTTCTTTTCCTTTACCTGCTATCGAAGTCTACTGCCCCATCATAAATTAACTTTGTCTCCCGTTACAATCTCAACAATTTCTCTTATCTTGGACTAAATTCTTTCAATCCCTTCATCACCTCTGGAGCTATTATGCACGTAAATTTCGTTGTTGACTTGGTATCAATCTTGACTATTATGATGTGTTCACTGTGCTGTTCATAGTAGCTTTCTCGTATTCCTATTTTCTTCTCCTTTATTACAACCGTTCCAGCATCACTCTTGTTTAATTTTATGCTGGTACCGCTGTATTGAGTTGAATAGAAGTCCTGTTCTTTGTGCCAAACTCCTTCAGCAACAACCACAACATCTAGCTTTAGCTATTCGTTTACACTGTCTTACCTACTTACCGGATTTAAGGAACTAAGGACCAAAACTTCGCCGAAAAAACTTTCAGAGGTTGTTCAGGGATACCTTCTGAATATTTTGGTATCAGGATATCACAAGGAATATTGCGGAACTTTACAGAGTAATAATGTAATCATGATTAGTCATTTTGTTAACCCACCTATACTTGTTTATGGGAAAAGGTCTGTAGTATTTACTTGCCGAAACGTACAGCATAAAACACACGATTTCGTTTCTCGAAGGCGACTATGTACAGCTCACGTGTTCGCCGTCACTGTGGAACAACTCAACTTCGCGTCGCTGTGCCGCTCTTCCATTGTGTTCAATGGGTCCATACACGAGGTGGATATCGGCCAACTCCTCATTAGTAAATCTGTCCATTGTACTGTTAACGCACGAATAGCACTGCCGGAAAACAAAACCCTACACTGAACAGAGCAGTACTGAATGCAAATATGAGAACAACGATTCAAATACGGCATTATTGTTGTCAACAAAAGGTACCGTAAGCGAATCGAAACAAGACGCACAGAGCATTATCGACGACTTTTGCACTGACGTGCACTATGTCCAGTGACATACGGAAAGAAAGCTAATTGGAGGTCCGCCTCGGATCCGCGCGGTCAGCGTGGCGGATTCCTAACCGAAGGGGCGCTGGTTCTGTTCCTGGCTGGGTGCCGGCTGGTGTGGTCGTGCGGTTCTAGGCACTTCAGTCTGGAACCGCGCGACCGCTATGGTCGCAGGTTCGAATCCTGCCTCGGGCATGGATGTGTGTGATGTCCTTAGGTTAGTTAGGTTTAAGTAGTTCTAAGTTCTAGGGGACGGACGACCTCAGCTGTTAAGTCCCATAGTGCTCAGAGCCATTTGAACCATTTTGAACCATAAAACCAATCCTGGAAGGTACCAGCTGTGTGAGCAACTGCGCTGTTTTCTTGAAACAAAGCATCATCGTTGAGAAACAAACGCTGTAGTTTGTTATGGACCTGATCAGCACAGTTGGTAGCAATGTGACTTTGGAGAATAAGCATGAGGTCCACGGATTACTGCCGGCCGCGGTGGTCTAGCGGTTCTAGGCGCTCAGTCCGGAGCCGCGCGACTGCTACGGTCGCAGGTTCGAATCCTGCCTCGTGCATGGATGTGTTTGATGTCCTTAGGTTAGTTAGGTTTAAGTAGTTCTAAGTTCTAGGGGACTGGTGACCATAGATGTTAAGTCCCATAGTGCTCAGAGCCATTTTTGTCCACGGATTACCACGATGTCACTGCCCAGATCAATACCAAATCCTGCCCATGTTTCACTATTGTGATGTAAACAGTGTGAAACAAGATACATCCGGCGAAATGACTTTCTTCCATCGCTCCATAGTCCACGCTTTACGACTTCTGCGCCACCTTCACTGATGTGTAGTTTTTGAATTCCAGTTCACCAGTCTTATTCCTCTTCAATGACCATCCGTCACGATCACTCAACACGCGCTTTCGTCCGCATTGTGACATACCAGATGATGGCTTTACGCTATCTCTTTACGGAGTATAAGTCTTCGATACAGCGCCAAACATTTTCGTTACCTTAGTTAAAGAAGCATCCACCATACAGAGGACCTCCGCCCGCATTCCAATTCACTTAGAGCCGAGATAATGCTCTCACAGCTATACAAAACATAGTCCTGACGACGACTGAAACTTGCTACGTATTGAGGACATTGTGCAGATGCTGTTCGTGGTCAAAATAGAACAGTGCAAGCAGCAGGCTTGACTAGCTCGTGCATTTACGTTAAAGAATGTTCTCGTTGTGTTTCCATATTTTTGTCCAAAACACACACTCACAGATATATATACTGAACAGCCAAAGAAACCGGTACACCTGCCTACTGGCGTAGGGCCTCCACGAGCACGCAGGAGTGCCGCAACACGATGTGTCATGGAGTCGACTAATGTCTGAGGTAGTGCTGGAGGGAATTGAAACCATGAGTCCTGCAGGGATATCCACAAATCCGTAAGAGTACGAGGAGGTGGAGATCTTTTCTGAACGGCATGTCGCAAGGCAGCCCAGATGTGCTCAATGATGTTCATGTCTGGGGAGTCTGGTGGCCAGCGGAAGTTGTTAAACTCAGAAGACGTTTCCTAAAGACACTCAATAGGAAATAAGGACGTTTGCGGTTTCGAATTGTCCTGCTAGAATTCCCCAAGTCCGTCGGAATGCACAATGTACATAAATGGATGCAGGTGATCAGACAGGATGCTTATGTACGTGTCACCTCTCAGAGTCGTAGTTAGACGTATCAGGGAACCCATATCGCTCCAACTGCACACACCCCACACTATTACAGAGCCTCCACCAGTTTGAACGGTCCCCTTCTAACATGCAGGGTCCATGGATTCATGAGGTTGTCTCCATACCCGTGCATCCGCTCGATACAATTGGAAACGAGACTCCTCCGAATAGCTAACATATTTTCAGTCATCAACAGTCGAATGTCGGTGTTGACAGGCCCCAGCGAGGCGTAAAGCCTAGTGTCGTGCAGTCATTAACGGTACAAGCGTGGGCCCTCGACTCCGAAATCCGTACTTACGATTTTTCGTTGAAAGATTCGCAAGCTGACAGTTGCTGATCGCCCAACATTGAAATCTGCAGAAATTCGTCGAAGAGTTGCACTTCTGTCACGTTGACCGACTGTCTTCAGTCGTCATTGGTCCCGTTCTTGCAGGATTTTTTTCCGGCCGCAGCGATGTCAGACATTTGATTTTTCATCAGACTCCTGATATTCACGGTACACTCGTGAAATGATCGTACGGGAAAATCCCCTCTTCTTCGTTGCTTCTGAGATGCTGTGCCCCATCGCTCTTGCGCCGACTGTAACACCACATTCAACCCCACTTAAATCTTGATAACCTGCCATTGTAGCACCAGTAACCGATCTCACAACTGCGCCAGACACCCTTTGTCTTACACAGAAGTTGACAACCGCAGCGCCGTATTCTGCCTGCTTATATATCTCTGTATTTGAATACACAAGTTATACCAGCTTCTTTGATGCTTCAGTGTGTATACGTTGCAGTAAAGATTAGAAGTTTTGTGTCCATGTGTCGACACTTCAAAGCCCCAACTTCTGCCGAGGGGCAGATACGTATTAATGGGATACTCTTGGTATTCGTACTTTGAGGTAGTAACCAACCTGAAAACACACTACTCCTAATAGGTGTAATTATTACTCTCGAAATGAGACAAATACTGATATGATGTAGTTCAAAACACTGACCTCACTCATCTGCATTTACACACCTAAAACTCGTCATAAATGATTCATTGTAGTATGTATAGATACATTATATTCACAGTTACAGTAGTAAAGAAAAATATAGCCTTTATTTCTCTGTATTGAAGTTATCAATGGCTGAAAACAGTTGAATTTACAATGTTTGGAACATAAATTTCTTATCATTTCTCCAATAACATAAAATATCTAACAGTAAAGCGAAATTTTAATCTGATGTGGAATCATTTCTTCTGGACAAGAGTTTCTCTTCATCACACATTTATTTATTTTGTCACTGGAAGTATGTGTGATGCAGAATAAAAATATATTTACTTCATTGTTACGTTTGTGCCTGAAACGCGATGTATGTGCAGATACGCACATACTACTGTAGTGTAGCGCTTGACACAGTCACGTCTATTAAATATTTGGGTGTAACATTGCAGAGCGATATGAAATGGGACGAGCATGCAATGGCAGTTGCGGGAAAGGCGGATAGTCGTCTTCGGTTCATTGGTAGAATTTTGGGAAGATGTGGTTCATCTCTAAAGGAGACCGCTTATAAAACACTAATACGACCTATTCTTGAGTACTGCTCGAGCGTTTGGGATTCCTATCAGGTCGGATTGAGGGAGGACATAGAAGCAATTCAGAGGCGGGCTGCTAGATTTGTTACTGGTAGGTTTGATCATCACGTTAGTGTTACGGAAATGCTTCAGAAACTCGGGCGGGAGTCTCTGGAGGAAAGGAGGCGTTCTTTTAGTGAATCGCTACTGAGGAAATTTAGAGAACCAGCATTTGAGGCTGACTGCAGTACAATTTTACTGCCGCCAACTTATATTTCGCGGAAAGACCACAAAGATAAGATAAGAGAAATTAGGGCTCGTACAGAGGCATGTAGGCAGTCGTTTTTCCCTCGTTCTGTTTAGGAGTGGAACAGGGAGAGAAGATGCTAGTTGTGGAGGTACCCTCCGCCACGCACCGTATGGTGGATTGCGGAGTATGCATCTAGACGTAGATGTACTGCAGGTGAAGTACACGTCCATTCGAAGGCAACTATGTTAATGGTCTATGGAATATGTAAGTAACTAAGTACTGCTAAACGACACTAAGGACTCACACGCCCGGCCAGTGTGTAGCAGTATGCAGTACCTTGGCTTGCACCCCGTCATTGACCCGGCCCACGGAGCCAGGTGGCACTGGGGGGCGACGGTTGAGCGCCATGCACAGGTGGAAGGCCTCGGTCTGGCCGTACCACTGTATCAGCGGCCGGCCCGTGCGCGCCTCGATCCAGGCGTGCGCCTCTGCCTTGAGCGCCGCCCCTGCTGTCACGCCCACGCGCAGCCGCTGCAGCGCAGACCGCAGCCGGCCCTCCGGAGCATGGCGCAGCAGCGACAGCCACTGGTTCGGCGGCATGAACATCACGGTGGGCTGCCGAAGAACAGACTGACAGCACCTCTGACCTTCCTGTGACCCCTCACGCTACACTTGTGGCCAGTGTAAGCCACTCCTGAATAGGACGTCAGAAACTTTACACAAGATTAAGCTTAATCGCAAGACATTTGGCATCTAACAGCATGGGAACATGTAACTTGAAAAGCTATTAACTTAACGAAATGATAATACGGCATTTTTCGCCAAGAGTCCTCTTCTGGGGATTTCAACTGACTGGTGCAAGTCTTTATTTGACGTCGCTTCGACGACTTGCGCGTCGATGATCATGAAAGTATGATCATCACAACAGAGACACACAAACACAAACATGCACACGCGCAGAGTCTCGAGTGAGCAAAATCCCCAACCTGGCCGGGAATCGAACCCAGGACCCGGAATCAGCAAAGCTAACAAAAGACTTCGTGCTGCTCACTATGAAACGTGACGATACACATTTAAAAAGTATTAAAAGTAATTGAGAATAGTCTTGTACATACAACCCCAAAAAATTTATAGTGGAAATAATATCTCTAAGGGAACTGATTCGGTGAGAAATGAAATTTATGGCTCAGTTCTACTTATGGAAGGAGTCGGTTGATAGGCTACATCATAAGGCAACAATATACAATTAGGAAGTGCAAGGAGAGTTGTTAATACTTAGCTTCAGCACGTTCAGATGGATGTACTATCAAGCTCAAATGTATGCGAATGACCTAAATTTCTTTTCACCTCATCTGCATGCACCTATGCACCTCATTATCATAACTTTGCCGGCCCGGGTGGCCGAGCCGTTCTAGGCGCTGCAGTCTGGAACCGTGCGACCGCTACGGTCGCAGGTTCGAATCCTGCCTCGGGCATGGATGTGTGTGATTTCCTTAGGTTAGTTAGGTTTAAGTAGCTATAGGTTCTAGGGGACTGATGACCTCAGAATTTAAGTCCCATAGTGCTCAGAGCCATTTGAACCATCATAACTTTCATGAATGTCCTCTCATCTCTTTTTGATACTCTCGTTTGGCTGTACAGATTGGTTATGAGAAACAGCTAGAAAACAGTGCTCTATATGGCAATTAATCCATATATGAGACCTGAGTTTCTTCCGGCGTATAAAAATAATTTACAGGGGTCATCCGCATGCAGTCATCGACAGCCACAGATATTTTGAAACGTGACCACCCTCTCATTTCCGTGGTAAATCTGTAGCAAGTAGGCGCTGTGCAAGTGAATTCAAAACCTCAATTTACAGAGCAATTCTGGAAAGATAAAACAAACACACACACATAGTGTAAACACTAGCGCCACCACACAACCAAAGATGACCGACGCCGGGAGTTATCGGTAGTGAAAATTAATAAACAGTTGGTGAGTTAGCATTGACTCTGTCCCTCTATTTCCTTTTCTTTTATTTTTTTAATTGAGTAGAGAGAGAGGAGGATTCCTCGATTAATTTAGGCAAAAACCTCCATCTCTATTTACGAGGTTACATGCTAATTTAATCTCACCAAATCCTTAGTAGTACTATCCCAATAGTTAGAAGTGCCTGCAAGAATTTCCACTTTGTTAAATTCCCTACACTGACCTACTGCAATAGTCGATGTGCTTCGCTGTTTAAGCGTGTGTGACGCTTTTGCTCATTACACCCCGCCGCCAGGGTGGCTGAGCGGTTCTAGGCGCTACAGTCTGGAACCGCCCTACCGCTACAGTCGCAGGTTCGAATCCTGCCTCGGGCATGGACGTGTGTGATGTCCTTAGGTTAGTTAGGTTTAAGTAGTTCTTTTTAGGGGACTGATGACCTCAGAAGTTAAGTCCCATAGTGCTCAGAGTCATTTGAACCATTTCACTACACCCGTCCTCCACGGACCTGATAGTCTGACCAATATATGACATCTCACAATAGCAAGAAATACGACAGACACCTGGCTTACGCAAATCCTGATAATTCTTAACGGAACCTAAGAGGACCTTAATCTTAAATGGCAGTTTGAAAACGTATTTCATATAATATTACGGCAAAATAAGACCAGTCTTGTTAGAGATACTCCCAGCGTATGGCAGAAAGGTCTTAGACTTTTCTGCCAACTCTATGTTATCGTCACTCACCCAGTGCACGGTTGGTCGATAGGGCAACGCATGCCTGATCTGCCTTTCACTACATCCATTCTGACGGAAGATGACCTCAAGGAGGATTAACTCAGGGACTGGAATGACGTGGGCCCTACGTGGGCCCTTTGAACCAAGCTACGTAGTATCCCTTCAGCGGAATCAACTATAAGCCTGTAGTCATCACTCACTGTGAGTAGGCTTACTACATACGGCATGTCCCGATGTACCATCAACCTCCCTCATCACCAACACATCAGGGAAGGGAAGACAGTCATCCTTTTTACCTCCATCGTGAAACGAATACTGGGATGGACAGAGTTGGATATTCTAAAAAGTCATTCATATTTTTACTGCCATGAGGCCAAACAACAAAAATATCGTCTATACATCTGAAAAAAGCATGCAGGTTACAAAGCCATCGGCTCCAAGGCACGTCCCTCGAAGTCTTTTATAAATAAATGTACAACAATAAGTCACAACGTCCTCCCAGAAGACGAGCCTCTCGTCGAAATCGTGGGAGGCAGACAAAGTAGGGTATGACCTAAAGGAGGGAAATACAGTAGAGATTTCGAGTGCCGGAGGAGCGATATAGTAGCTATGAAGGTCCTTTAGGACCTCTGAAAAATGGTGGCTAACGGTACTGAGGTGAAGATAAATGGAAGAAGATAGCAGAGGCAGAAGAAAAATACTATATGTAGTAATAAGTAAGAGGAGAGATTTGAGAGAGGATGCAACAATGACAGAAATGGGGATGATGTTAATAACATAGAGAAACTGAAAATAGCCTGGAAGCAGTACTTTGAGCATTTGTGAAATCCGAATGGACTTAAGAGATAAAAGGCTAAAGGAGGTAAAGTCAACTCTGGCTCGCGGGCGCTGGGCGGGTGGGGGGGGGGGGGGGGAGGGCAGAAAAGCATATGCTAACATGGAAAGAAATATGGTAATGAAACTGGACAACACGAAAGGAGAAAAGGCATCAGGTATGGACGAATTACGTATTGAAATGGTGAAGGCAGCAGGGGAGGTTGCGAAACTGTGACTGTATCGTGCGATCGTGCGATGATGGTGACGTGGAAGAAGACGACTCAAGGAGATTGGAAGGGGGCAGTAATTGTCCCTATAATAAAGAAATGGAGTAGGAAAGATTATGAAAACTACAGGAAATTCACCCTTATACTACACTGGGCCGAGGTATATGAAAAAATCCTGGAGCGCAGAATCCAAGCAAGCGTAAAATAATTGGGAGAGGATCAGCAAGGCTTCAGACCTGGGACGTCAACTGTTAACCACCACTATAAAACAAGAGAGTGAAAAAAGAGAAAATAAGAAGTGTGTAGGACATACAAAGTACAAGTCCATTATTTGAAAGTGGAAAATGAAAGAATGGATTGGATCCAGCAAACAAGTAGTGAGACATGGCAGTGCATTGTTACCTCTCTTCTTCATTGTGATCTTTGATGAGATAATGACTAAAGTGGCAGAAAAAACTGGAGAAGACGAGATGAAAGCAATGGTGTCCGCAGTAGACTTGACGATCTGGGGAAACAGGAAGGAGGAGATCCAGGAACAGCTTGATGCTTTGAAAGAAGCTGTGCGACAGTATGGGTTGATATTTAATATAAACAAATGTAAGATCCTGGTTACAGCTAGAACGAAAGATAGACCAGCTAGCAGAGATGACTGAAGGTAAAAAATTGATGAAGGTGGAAGATAAGTATTCGGGAGTGTGAATAAGGAAAATGGAAGAAATGAGAAACAGGTCAATGAAAGTGGCAAACATGCAGCAGCATTCCTGCGAGGTGTTGAGAGCCATGTTTGGAACTAAGATGTCCCACAAAATGCAAGGATGATGATGATGATTTGGGTTCAGGGGGCGCTCGACATCTTGGTCATCAGCACCCTGACGAAAAGTCAACATGAAATCTCATGGGTGGGGTCGAAGGCTGTTCCCAGATGCAGAGCAGTTTATAATGTACAAAAGTCTGCCACCCTTCCCCACCAGTTTAGTGATGAGGCCTGACAGTTCACAAAATTTCACCATTCTGTTAACATTGGTACCGGTATCTGCGAGGATGGTGGGCAGATCTCCAGCGAGACCGCCGGCTGCGGTGGCCGAGCGGTTCTAGGTGCTTCAGTCCGGAACCACGCGACTCCTACGGTCGCAGGTTCGAATCCTGCCTCGGGCATGGATGTGTGTGATGTCCTTAGGTAAGTTAAGTTTAACTAGTTCTAAGTTCTAGGGGACTGATGACCTCGGATGTCCCATACTGCTCAGAGCCGTATGAACCACCCAGCGAGACCGAGGGCTGCCCTAATATCAGTATACAGGACACACGTAGCCAAAATATGCTGAACTGAAAGCGGCACGCCTCAAACTTCACAGAATGGTGGATCTTCCCCCCCCCCCCCCCCCCCCCCAAGAGGAGGAAGCCATGTGTGAAAGGGCTATGCCCGATGCGCAGTCTGGTAAGCAAAACCTCCTTCCAACGGCGAGGCTGACACGAAGTCCGCCAAGCTTTTGTGGTCGATTTGAGCGACCGCAGTTTGTTGTCTGACACCTGGAACCATTCGTTCTCCCACTGACGCATGATACATCTATCAGAAAATGAGATAATGGCGTGCTGCTGGATGGAATATTGATGGACAGCTTCATCCCAACATGCTTCCTTGGCTTTGTCAGCCATGTTGTTACCCTGTATCCCAATGTAGCCAGATACCCAGCAAAAGATCACTTCCTTGCCACGGCGTTGGAGCTGCTGTAAGGAGTCATGGATGAGCTGAATTAGTGGGTCTACCGGATACATTTGGTGAAGTGCTTGCAGTGCACTAAGAGAGTCGGAACAGACAAGAAAACTGGTATGGAGATGTCTGTGAACCATCTCCAGTGCCATCAGAATGTCATATAATTCCGCATCATAATTTGTAAATTGTTCTGGAAGACGCACTTTAAAAACCCTATCAGGGAAAACCACAGAACAACTGAGAGCATTCTCCTGCTGGGATCCATCTGTATAAATAACGATAAAACTATGGTACATACTTAAAATAGTTGTAAAAATCATATCTGGAGTACACCTTTTCGTGTACTGTGTCAAGCTTAAAATCACTTTGGGCCTCTGAAGACACCAAGGCGGCAGTGCGTTCCATCCTTGGGTGTCTGTTTTCATGCCTGAGAGATTCAGATCCTTGAGACAGACCGTAGCACATATACCAAATGGCTAGGTCGCTTGAGGCCGATTCCTGAACAGTCGTTCGAAGGTGGATTGGTTCACTGAACTAAATGCCAATGACTGAGGTGACGCTGAGATTTTCAGCGTCTGATGAGCCAAAAGGAAACGTCGCCGAATCCGGAGTGGTGGCTCACCAGCCTCTGCACACAGACTCTGAACTGGGCTGGTCCAAACTGCTCCAGTCGATATCCAAATGCCCTCATGGTGGACAGCATCTAACATCCGGAGGTAGGAAGGACGAGCCGATGCGTAGACCAGCTGCCATAGTCCAAGCGTGGTCGAACAAATGCCCTATAAAACTGCAGAAGCCGCGACCTGTCAGCTCCCGATGTTTTTCCGCCAAGGCATTTCAAAATGTTCAACAACCGGAATCCTTTTGTTCGTAGGTCTTTCAGATGTGGGAGCCATGTTAATTTCGAGTCAAATAACAAACCCAAAAAGCGCACAGTGCTTTGAAAACGTAAAATTCGGTTCCCCATTGTAAGCTCTGGTTTGATAAAACTCCGACGAGCATGAGTAAAACTGACACACAGTCTTCTCAGGTAAGAACCGAGAACCAGTTGTCTGGGCCCAGGTTTTGCAGCCTCCTAATGGTCGGCTGTAGCTGCCTCGTCGTCGTCTTAAGATCAGAGGAAGAGCAGAAGATTGCAAAGTCAACCACAAACAATGAGTATTTGACAGGGCTCCTGACTGCAGAGGAAATGCCATTGATAGTGATGGCAAACAATGTGACACTGAGGACACTGCCTTGGGGTACACAATTCTCCTGAACAAAGCAACCAGACATGGCACCGCCAATGCGATAACGAAAACGCCTGTCCTCGAGAAACGATTGGATCAGAAGCGGCAGGCACCCACATAGTTCCCATTCATAAAATTTTCGAAGGATGTTGTACCTCCAAGAAGCGTCATTTGTCTTTTCTATGTCAAAAAACACACAAACTAAATGGTTTCGGCGTAAGAAGGACTCATCGCCGTCTCGAGTAGAATTAAGTTGTCAAGAGGTGTTTTTTGTGGGGTTTTAGGGCGCTCAACTACTATGGTCATTAGCGCCCAGTCACAAATGTAAATGCACATATAATCTGGTAAAACTCAAGGGGGGAACACCAGAAAGTTCTTACAAAGACGCAGATAAAATAATTAAAAGAGTTAGATGTCTTTGGACAAGTCCGTCAAAGTAATAAAACGAAGAACACGAGCAGCTGCTCGAGTGGCATCAGCTAAAATTTTCTATAGGATAAATGGCAGAGACAGGACAACACGAGATTGATTAAAACGGATACACGACAATAAAACATGGCCAAAATGACCTCCTCTCACCGAGAGGGTCGGGAGGAGGTTGTCCAAGTTGTTGGGAACGGTTTTATGGCTCAGAGCTTATTTTCTTGAAGTGACGACCAAGTATCCCACCATAATGACACAAACCTCTTACAAACAACCCCATTAATGTCAGACGATGGGACACAAAGGGAGGCTGGCCGAGGCAGGAGGACTGCAGCATTGGCCACAGCATTAGCAGCCTCATTTCCGGGCACTCCTACATGGCCTGGAACTCACATAAAGCTAACAGTAGAGCCATCAACAGCAAAATAATGGAGGGATTGCTGGATCCGTTGCACCAAGGGATGGACCGGATATGGAGCTCCAAGGCTCTGAAGAGCACTGAGTGAATCAGAGCAGAGTACATACGGAGAATGGCGGTGGCGGCGGACATACTGAACGGCCTGAGAGAAAGCAAAAAGCTCGGCCGTAAAGCTGGAACACTGGTCAAGGAGCTGGTATTTAAAGGTGACATCCCTGACGACATAGGCACAGCCGACACCATCGTCAGTTTTGGAGCCATCAGTGTAAATAAAGGTGTTACCGGCGAGTCGTGCACGAAGTTCGACAAACCGTGAGAAATACACTGCATCCAGAGTATCCTCTTTCGGGAGCGAGCTGAGGTCAAGATGAATGTGAACCGGAGCCTGGAGCCAAGGTGTTGTCGGGCTCTCACCCTCTCTGAAGGTGGTAGGGAGGGCAAAATCCAATTGTCGAAGCAGGCGACGAAAGCGGACTCCAGGCGGCAGCAGGGCAGACACATACAACCCACACTGCCGGTCGAGAGAATCGTCGAAGAAGGACTGATAAGAGGGGTGGTCGAGCATTGGCAACAGCCGGCAAGCATACCGACAAAGCAGTATGTCGCGCCGGTAGGTCAATGGTAATTCAGCAGCTTCAGCATAAGGACTCTCGACGGGACTGGTATAGAATGCTCCGGTCGCAAGACGTAACCCCCGATGATGGATGGAGTTGAGACAGCGTAAGAGAGATGGCTGAGCAGACGAGTAGACGAGGCTCCCATAATCCAGCTTTGAGCGGACAATGGACCGATATAAATGAAGCAGGACAGTCGATCCTCTCCCCAAGATGAACCACTAAGAATACGGAGTACATTAAGGGAACGTGTACAACGGGCAGCCAAATAAGAGACATGCGGAGACCAACAAAGTTTCCTGTCCAGTGTGAGCCCTAAAAACTTCGTTGTCTCCACGAATGGGAGAACAACGGGACCGAGATGTAAGGATGGTGGAAGCAATGCTTTATATCGCCAAAAGTTGACACTCTTCTCTTCAGAGAACCAGAAGCCATTAGCCACACTCCATGAGTATAGGCTGTCAAGACAACGCTGAAGGCAGCGCTCCAGGAGGCATGTTCTCTGGGCACTGCAGTAGATCGCGAAGTCATCGACGAAAAGAGAGCCGGAGACGTTAGGTGGAATGCAATCAATAATTGGATTGATCGCTATAGCAAAAAGAGCTACGCTCAAAACGGGGCCCTGAGGCACTCCGTTCTCCTGGAGGAAGACGCCGGGCAATACGGAACCCACACATACCCCAAACTTTCGATCTGTTAAAAAAACAATCAATAAAAAGGGGCAGGCGACCACGTAGACCCCACCTGTGTATAGTGCGGAGGATACCTCCTCTCCAGTAGGTATCGTAAGCCTTCTCCAAATCGAAGAACACAGCTACCGTTTTGCGCTTTCGAAAAAAGTTGTTCATGATGAATGTCGACAAGGTCACAAGGTGGTCAACAGCGGAGCGGCGTCGACGAAAGCCGCATTGAACATTGGTAAGTAGCCATCGAGATTCAAGAATCCAAACCAACCTAGCGTTAACCATGCGCTCCATCACCTTACAGACACAGCTTGTAAGAGAAATGGGGCGGTAATTAGAAGGAAGGTGTCTATCCTTCCCGGGTTTTGGTATGGGAACAACGACGCCTCACGCCAATGCATGGGGACCTGACCTTCGGTCCAGACGCGATTATAGGTACGAAGAAGAAAGCATTTGCCTGCCGGAGAAAGGTGTGTCAGCATCTGAACGTGAATGGGATCTGGCCCCGGGGCAGAGGACCGGGACAGTGCAAGTGCACGTTCGACTTCCCGCATGGTAAAGGAGGCATTATAATCTTCCAGATTCAGCGAGTGGAAGGAAGGTCGCCGAGCCTCTTCTGCCTCTTTTCTGGGAAGGAAGACATGGTGGTAATGGGCGGAGCATGAAACCTCCGCGAAAAAGCGGCCGAAGACGTTGGAGACATCCACAGGGTCCACAAGTACCTCATTACCAGAAGTCAGGCCAGGTATCAAGGAGTGGGCCTTAATGCCCGACAGCCGGCTCAGGCCACCCCAGACGACAGAAGAGGGAGTAAAACTGTTAAAGAAACTTGTGAAAGAGGCCCAACAAGCTTTTTTGCTGTCTTTGATGACTCGACGACATTGCGCTCGGAGTCGTTTGTAATGAATACAATTCGCCAGGCGGCGAAAGGTGCGTAAAGCACGTCGTCGTGCACGGATAGCGTCTCTGCAAGCCTCATTCCACCAGGGGACTGAAACGCGACTTGAAGGAGAGGTAGTACGAGGAATGGAACGTTCGGCCGCATTGATGATAACAACAGTGGGGTATTCGACCTGACTGTCACAGCTGAGAAAATCTTGGTCCGGAAAGGTCGCCAGGGAGGAATAAAGTCCCCAGTCAGCTTTCGGAATGTTCCAGCTCGAGGGACATGGGGACGGGGTGTGGTGCAGGAGACGAACGACACAGGGGAAATGGTCTCTCGAATAGGTGTCAGAAAGGACATACCACTCGAACCGATGGGAAAGAGTGGTAGAACAGATCGAGAGGTCCAAGTGGGAGTATGTATGTGTAGAGTCCGAGAGGAAAGTCGGGGCGCCAGTATTGAGGCAGACAAGATTGAGATGATTGAAAGCATCCACCAAGAGGGAGCCTCTCCGACAGGATGCAGGAGAACCCCAAAGGGGATGATGGGCATTGAAGTCGCCAAATAATAAAAACGGCGGAGGAAGCTGAGCAATCAGGTGCATCATGTCAGCCCGACTACCTGCGGATGATGATGTAGTGTAGACAGTACAAACAGAAAAAGTAAAGGCAGAAAGAGTAATACAGACAGCTATTGCTTGGAGTGGGGTGGTCAATAGGATGGGATGGTAATAGACATCGTCCCGAACGAGCAACATGACCCCACCATGAGATGGAATACCATCCACAGGGGTTAGGTCAGATCGCTCGGAGGTATAGTAGGTAAAAGCAATATGGTCAGTTGGGCGTAACTTCGTTTCCTGGAGACCAGTGATGAGCAGACAGTGCAGGCGGAGGAGCAGTTGTAATTCCTCCCGATTAGATCAAATACCTCTTATGTTCCAATGTAACAGAGCCATTGCGAATCAGAGAAAGGGGTAACGAAACGGGTGAAGAGCTGGTCACCTCTACGACTGCGGAGGGCCAGGTTTCGAGGGAACATCGCTACAACTGTCGGGAGGCGGATCCTGTTCCATCGAGTCGTCGCCAGCTGCAGCCACATTCCTCGGTTGCGCAGGAGGGGCAGCATCGTTCGCCAGCGACAGGCCAGCTGAGCGCCTGGCAGCAGAGTGTTCCGGCGAATCTGAGAACAGCCAGGAGCAGCGATTTTCGGATGGCGCATCAGACGAGGCGCGCCGGGATGGAGAGGGGGATAAGGGGATGGTGGGCTGTGGGGGCTGGACCCGAAGAAAGTCCTCACGCTTGGGGTCCTTTTTTGAACGCCGGACCTTAGTAGCTGGGGTCTGTAACGTTTCCCCAATGAACGCCTGAGAAGAGGATCGCTTCTCAGACAGCGGAGGAGGAGGAGGAGGAGGAGGAGGAGGGAGGGTGGCCCCTGGGGCAGAGGGGGCAGGGGCCACGAGGGAGGAGGATGTGGAAGGGATGGATTTGGAGGCGGAAGCATAGACCCTGGATGGGGTGAGGAGGTGGAGGGGGGACAGGATAGGGGTGAGGATACTGCAGAAGGAGTGGATATGACCGAAGCAAACAACATTGTCAACATCACGGGATGGAGGCGGTCATATTTCTTCCTGGCCTCAGAATAAGACAGACAGTCCAAGGTTTTCAATTCTTGTATCTTCTTCTTCTTCTGATATGCGAGGCAGTCAAAAGATCTAGGCGAGTGGAGGCCAGGACAATTGACACACCGAGATGGTGGGGTGCATGTATGTCCCTCACAAAGAGGACATCCACAATCGCCACACCATGGCGACATGTGCCCGAAGCGCAAACATCGAAAGCATCGCATAGGAGGCGGGACATAAGGTCGCACGTCGCACCAGTAGCACATCACCTTTACCTTCTCCGGGAGAACATCCCCCTCGAAGGCGAGGAGAAAGGCCCCAGTGTCGACGCGATGATCTTTGTGGCTGCGTTGCACTCGCTGTACGAAATGCACGCCACGGCGCTCCAGGTTGGCCCTGAGCTCCTCATCAGATTGCAGCAGGAGGTCCCGATGGAAAATAATCCCCTGCGTCCTATTGAGCGCCAGATGTGGGACAATGGACACTGGGATATCCCCTAGTCGATCGCATGCCTGGAGCACCGCCGGCTGTGTAGCGGAGGTGGAGAATGGACCCCCAACGCGTTTCACTAAGAGCCTCAATTTCTCCGAAGATATCCTCGATATGCTGTACAAAGAACATGGGCTTGGAGGTGGCGAACGTCCCCCCATCGGTCCGAGAACAGACTAAATAGTGGGGGAAGTATTTCGCCCCAAGCTGGCTGGCCTGTCCATCCTCCCAGGGAGTGGCCAAGGGGAGGAAGGCAGAAGTACCAGAACCAGAGACAGAGACAGAGACAGAACCTTTCCTCTTAGAAGACGCGGCCACAGAGTGACCTGAGGCATGTTGACGTTTCATCTGCGAAACGTCCGTCCCGATACACCCACTCCGACCAGGGGCTCTCCCCACGGGCGCAACCCAGCCTCAGCAAGGGCCACCTGGCAGGATGACCGTTGCTGGGAGTCCTGATGCCCCAGGTAGACGGGCATCTACTCCTGATGTGGGGAGGGTGCAGCTCAGGTACTGGCAGTACGATCCCTATGTTGTCAGGGGGCTACAACCTAGAGGGTACATGACAACCGCACCACAATGGGCTGGCTACCGTGCTGGATTTCAGGTGCCCTGAAAAGTCCATCATGATTGTAGGTACAGATGGGGACGCACTATGGGCGTAGCTTGTGCAACCCATCAGGTGTTTAGGCCCAAATTGATGAACAGTGGGTGCAGTTAGGCGCCGTCACGATGATGAGTGCCAAGGTCTTAGTGCACTGAGGTCCGGTGATACAACACATAAGGTGTCCTTCCCCAAAAGGCTCATACTTTTGTGGAATTTTGAAAAACGGAGGTCAAACCCCAATGGGGACCATCACATTGAAGGCTGAAATGGTTAAAACTCCTTTTAGTCGCCTCTTACGACAGGCAGGAATACCTCAGGCCTATTCTTACCCCGGACCTGCAGGGGGGGGGGGGGGGGGAGGGAGTTGTCAAGAGTGGAACAGTAGCGCCTGAAACCGCTCTGGGAGCGGCTTGGGTGACCTTGGGACTCGATCAGCCAGACGAGGCGGTGGTTGACCATGTGTTCAATAGTCTTGCCCACACAGCTGGTAATGGGCACACTCCGATAACTGTTGGGGGCGCTACGGACCTTGCCTCGTTTCCAGAATGGAATTAATATTGCCTTTTTCCAGGTCATGGGGTACTGTTCATCAAAGCAGATCTGATTGAAACAAGAGACGAGTTGACCTTTCGCTTCATGGCACAGATGACAAAACATGGTATAATGGATCTCATCAGGTCCTGCAGCAGTGTCTCTGGCTGCACATAAAGCTGATTCCTGTTCCCACATGGAGAATGGAAGGTTGTAGACTTCCTCATTACGCGAGAAGAAATTGAGTTTCCTCATCTCTGCAGTCCGACGGAATACCTGAACAGCAGGAACTTGTCTGGATGACTTAGTAACAGTAAAGAAGTGTTCAGCTAAAATGCGAGCCATGTTTTCCGGCGTGTCCACCAAGACCACATTATTTGACAAGGCCAAAAGGGGATGTGGAATACCCTTGCCTGAAATCCGTCTCATTGATTCCCAAACGTGCACAACGGAAGTGGACCGAATTATGGAAGTCGTGAATTCCCTCCAGGAAGTCCTCTTTCGTTCTTTGATCACTCGTCTTGCATGTGCTCTCACAGATCTGAAGGCATAAAGATTGTCTGTAGTTGCCGGCCGAAGTGGCCAAGTGGTTCTAGGCGCTACAGTCTGGAACCGCGCGACCGACACGGTCGCAGTTTCGAATCCTGCCTCGGGCATGGATGTGTGTGATGTGTGTGATGTCCTTAGGTTAGTTAGGTTTAAGTAGTTCTAAGTTCTAGGGAACTGATGACCTCAGAAGTTAAGTCCCATAGAGCTTAGAGCCATTTGAACCTTTGCCTGTAGTTGGACACTGTATGAAGTTCTGCAGAGCTGTCCGTCTGGCCCTGATTGCCAATCACACAGTCGTCATTCCACCAAAGTACAGGCCGTCGTCTGAGGTGGTTACTAGACCTGGGGATGGACCCTGCGGCAGCCATTTGGATCTCGTAAGTGATATGGGCCACCGCCTCCTGTGCACAATCTTTTCTTTCAAAAATAGCCCGTCGACTGTACTGCAACCAATTTTCCGTTTGTATCAGACACCTGTGTGGTCTCCTGCTGGCCACCATTCTAGGCGGCAGACGAATCCACACTGGGAAGTGGTCACTGGAATGCAAATCTGAAGCCTCTTCCCACTGAAACGAGTCTGCAGTAGCTCGGGAACAATAACAAAGATCAATAGTTGAAAAACACGCTGTAGCTGTGGAAAAGTGGTTCATCTGACCCGCGTTCAGAAGGCAGATATTCTCAGAATGGACAAGTCACTCGATCATCCGACCCCTGGAGCAAGTAGTAGCCGAGCCCCACGGCACACTGTGGGCACTGAAGTGCCCCCCGAGGAGGCGTGGGAGTGCGTGGAAGAGGTCTGCCAGTGCTTCCGTATCCAAAGAGTCATTGGGGGCAAGTACAAAGAACATACTGTGATAGTAAAGGGTGCGAGAACTTGCACAGCAATTGCTTGCATGGTCGTGGTAAGAGGGACAGGAGAGGAGTGGCATCCGTCGTCAAGGAAAATAGTCACACCACCTTTAGCCCTGTATCCAGTAGCATCGTCCTTCCTGTATATGAGGTAGCCCCGTAATGCAGGAATATCTGTGACTGTAAGCTGCGTCTCTTGTAAGCAGACACAGAAATGATTATCCTGGACCAGCAGCTGCAGTTTTTCCAAATGTGAGCGATATCCATTCAAATTCCACTGCAACACAAAAGTCCCTATGGAAGCCATTGGTTAGCGATTCTGGTTCTTTTATTTCTCCCTCGGCGGCGGTGATTTACCGGGGAGGTCAGGGGGAACGTTAGCCGTTTCCGTGCAGTCTGGAAGTCCGTATCCTCAAGAGCATAGTTGCCATCAGAAAGTGAGAGAGCTCGTCGATCTGAAGGTTTACTTACCGCTTTCTTGGACTTAGAACTACTTTTCGAAGGACGATTTTCTTTACTGACAGGAGGAGGCGGCTGCTTGGGTTGCGGGGATGGCTTAGTTGGCTTCTGTTGTTGGGGGAGTGGTATGTGGCTTAGCTGGTTGGGGGCTTCCGAACGACGTCAGTTGCAAGTTAAGCGTTTCCCCCACAGGTAGATCGACAGGTGAATGTGCACGTACTGGAATCTGTGGTCTGAGTTTGTGTGGAGGCATCACGCTTAGCTATTGGTGTCCTAAGGGCTGATGCAAAAGAAGTAGCAAAAACCGGTGGTTGTATGGCTTTATAAGCCTTTTTAACTTCACCGTAGGGTATGCATACCTTTACTTTCAACTCTAGAATTTTCTTTTCCTCATTGTAAACCCCACACTTTCTGCTCCACACCGGATGATCCCCATAGCAGTTTACACATTACGGAGGAGTTTACAAGAAGTGCCTCACTCGTGAGCGGAGTCTCCACAATTGCCACATATAGCCTTCCCGTTACATCCCATAGTGGTATGGCCAAATCTTTGACATTTATAGCATCGCATGGGATTAGGCACAAACGGGCGAACCTTAAGGCGGATATAGCCTGCAAGGATATGTTCCGGTAATTCCGGAGTACTAAACGTTAGAATAAACGTTGCCGATATTTTCAATTTTCCATTGACTCTCCTCATATAATTCTCCACCTCCGTGACGTCCACATTCTTCCACTCTTCCCGTAACTCCTCGGGGTCCACCTCCATTATATCGGAGCAGGTAACCACGCCATTACTATAGTTAAGGGTGTTATGCAATTCAGCCGAGATTGGATAGTCACCTAAGGCCGTACATCCCAGAAGCTTAGATATTTGGTTGGAATCAGCAGTTTCAACTAAAAGCGTTCCATTACGAAGTCGTTTGCACTTTTCAGAGACCCAGCAATACCTTCCAGTGCCTTGTGAATATAGAAAAGGGATAATTTCTCAAAGCTTCCCCCCTTTCGCTTGACTAAAATGAAAGTGTTATGGCACACCAATGCCCTGATACTATTATTCTAAGGCTTCTTTACGGGAGGACTGACCAACCGAGCTCTCTTTGAGGAGTGGGTGTAGGTGATGCCTGACGGTACACCCATTCCATCAGGAGAAGCAGTTTCATGAGACAGTTCTATAGGGATCCCACGAGATGCTAGGGAAACAACCGTCGACCCAGGCAGAGCCTTGCATGCCTGAGGAAGCCTGATACAACTGGGGGAGGGGGGGGGGGGGGGGGGGGCGGCAGGTGCCCCAGAGGTTGCCCGCTAAAGACTTTTTTACCTAAACAGCCATTCACCTCCTCAGCATGTAGCACACCTTGAGGTTGAGGGGTGTTTTACAGAGGTTTGTACCTTCCTCGCGGTCCAGGCGGTGAAGCCAAGACCCCCGTTCTACGAAACACACAACATTCCACCGCTGCCTCCTACGGTGGTCCTTAAAGTATGACCAGAGCTTACGGTGACAGAGGACTAGTGGCGCTTAGCAGTCCCCAGCTCAGGAACCCCGGGGTCGCTAAGCCTGTACTCAGCAAACGAATGCTGAGCCCTTGAGGGGGAAAAGCAAGGTAGCAGTATATAGAAGTTGCTACATCCATTATTGCCCATGCATCTGAAACATGAGTAATAAAGAAAAGAGATATAAGTAGATTACAGGAATTTGAAATGAAGTTCTTCAGAAATGGGATAGGAGTAACAAGGGAAGGCAGAACAAAGAATGAAAAAGTGAAGAAAATAGTGAAAAAAGTTATCTTAGAGCAGGATGGGCACTTAAAGAGAATGTAAAACAAGAGGATTCCCAAGAAGATACGCGAAATGAGAATGCGAAGGAAACGAGAAAGAGACGATTAATCCATTGATGACTAAAAGGTGTGGAGGAGTGTGTGAAAAATCTGACGAGGACTTGAACAGAGTGTACACAGAAAGACAGTGGGAAAACAGGACTAGATGGCGAAGCTTATGTGTTAAACAGGGTATTCTACAGGGTGATTGTAATTAAAGTTAAACTCTCAAACCGCTGTAGAAATAACAGCACTGGTTAGAATGACGCCAAATTGCAACGGAATATATCGGAGAAAGAGGGAAAACGTTTGGTAGAAGGAAAAAATAGTGTGAAAATTGATCAATAGATGGCGCTGTAAGTGTCAGAATACGTAAATTAAAACACCTTTCATGTGCACTACCCATTGAAGTTGGTATGAACACTCCGGGTACACGACTTTTCCTCCTTTCGCGTCTGCGACGTTCGCCGTGACTGTCTCATTGCAGGATGGCGCTCTGCTTGTAAAGCTGTATTACAAGAATGATAACTGTGCACACGTCGCTCTGCAGAAGTTCCGGGCACTGAAGGGTTTGGACAAAGGCGTCGGTCCGATGACTGCTGTGGCTCTGGAGAAAATGATTCGGAAATTCGAAAAGACGGGTTCTATTGGTGTGCAACCTGGTAGAGGGAGGAAACGAATTGATTCGAAGTCAGAGGAAGCAGTGGCCACAGAAATACAGGAGGAGACGAGTGGTGGTGTGCAAACGTCTAGTGCACGGAGAATTTCCCGAACATTTGACATACCCGAGAGCACGGTACCTAAAATCCTACGAAGCATCCTCCTTTGCTATCCATTCAAAATTACCCACCTACACGAGTATAGACACCATTTGTTTATATTTCATTCAAGCCTCAAGAGCATATTTCCTGCTGATCTGTTTTGTTGCATAGTAAGAGTCCATGGGCATTGTACGTAAGCGTTCCCAAAGTAGCACACCTGCTTGCAAAATGACGGGTAATGTACAAATGAATGGACTGCTTTCTTTTTGGAAACGATTTCTACCGGACGCTGAGCTAGACTAGTGTGAAATCTACTGTAGGACTTGAAATAAAACTAAAATAAAAGGGAACACTCATATTTTATTTAGATCATCTAGGAGAGTGAAAAGGTGACTGTGATTGTCTTACGTATTACGTGTTAGTAAGCGTACTAGAACCTGCTACTGTTTCGTTCATTGGTGGCTAACCTCGGATCTCTCGATGTGGTCCAGTACAGTTTGAGGACTGAATTCGGGCGTCACGACGAATTTCATCCCGGTGTCGATACTCCAGAGCGTGAACAGCGTTCCAGTAATCCAGGAGAATCCAGTTGTGGACAACAAGATGTCGTCGTCTCCGAACAGTGCATCGCTTCGCCTGAAATCACAGACGACGACTGCTAAGTGCCGAATTGAGCTACTTCAACTTTTTCCAACTGCTGCAATATAAAAATTTCGTTTTCGGTCTTTGTGAAAGTTATTACCTGTAAAGCAAACATAAAAAAGATGTAAATATATTATACCAAAGGACAGCAGCCTTCTATTTACCATTTCACTGAAGATAATAATACTAAATGAAATTCACATGAGCCATTATCGACTTCGAAACATCAGTCCATAATATTCAGATCTGTTGAACAGATACTGTAGTGCAGATATGTCTAGCCATAAAGTAAGTGAAACAAATTAAGATGAAAACTAATACCATTATAGTGAGACATTTTACAAGAAATTTCAACTCACATGAGAGTAAAAAATGGTTACGAAATGCGATGGGTTACCAACCTTCGATTACCTGGGTCACTGCACGTGGAAGCACATTGCACCCAGTTCAACTTATCAGTCAACATTGTATCTGACGTCATTGATTGTATCCAGTTTGAATGGTTCTGAACCACTTTACTAGCAGCTAAACTAGTCTCATGTCTTGAGTCCCATAGTCAATAAAAACAGAATATCTACATTATATATTCCATTACATTATACTGTTTTTTGAAATACAAGATTCGTCTGAGTAATTCAGTGAGTGGCCTGATATCTGGATTTACGAAAAGTTTAAACATTTCAAGGCATATGCACTTGCAGAGTCATGTAAAAGGAAGGACAGGTATATGCACTTGTAGAGGCATATCAAGAAGACCAAACCACCATGTAAGACGTGAAGCAAGATTTTGTGCTTCATATAGTCGTATGTAGTGAGTGCAAATCGTTATAGTACTCTTATGGTACGAGCGAAACATTTTATATGGAAGTAGATGTTTTAGCATGGGCCTACTTTGTAACAAATGCTAATAGAGGAAAAAATTGACAACTGTATCCAGTTACAAACGATTTTATGAAAACTGTTCGACATATTTTAAGGTTTCAAAATCCACCTTGAAGTACAACTGGTCTACGTTTGCATCTGTGTTGGTGATCATCTGAGTGATATTACTGTGTATTACGACAGAGCACTGTTGTTTATCGTTAACTGCACCAAGATAAACAAAAATCACACTTACAACTTCCATTCTTTCGCAATATTTCGGAAAATATTTTATAATAATTGTGAAAAAAGGCGTCTCACTCACAGGCGAATTTGGTATAAGTTTATGGAACAGAAGCTATAACGAAAAAAAAGCCAACAGTTAGTATTATGAGTAGAAAGCAAAATGATAATGATTCACCACGTCAGATGAACCATCAACAAACTTAATGAAAAAGTATGTAATGCGGTTGTGACATATAATGATGTAAAATTACCGAATGTTTGTGAGATTAGATTTTAATTGTGCTTAACTGCTAAAAAATTGTCAAAAAATATGATCAGCATAAGATCTGTTAACAGTTTGTGCAGCCTAAGCACACTGGACAGTATCTTCCGATTTCAATAACACGTAATCGAAGATCCATCCTCAGCGCAAACCACAGCACTAGGACGAGACGTGATGCTGGAACTTGACTTATAGAAGAATTCACGAGAACCGGGTTCAAACAACTGTCTAATACGGATTTGGGCTTGATTTGATCTCGTTAAATCACTT
Organism: Schistocerca americana; assembly: GCF_021461395.2. Taxonomy (NCBI): domain Eukaryota; kingdom Metazoa; phylum Arthropoda; class Insecta; order Orthoptera; family Acrididae; genus Schistocerca; species Schistocerca americana. Next base: position 259,222,341 of record NC_060119.1, on the reverse strand, counting down.
GAGACAAATTTCAAAATGAGAACTTCTAACATTGCAGCGCGTCAGCAATCGTGAATAATTAAATGATTGTAAAGAATCCAAATGTTCAAAATGTTCAAATGTGTGTGAAATCTTATGGGACTTAACTGCTAAAGTCATCAGTCCCTAAGGTTACACACTACTTAACCTAAATTATCCTAAGGACAAACACACTCACTCATGCCCGAGGGAGGACTCGAACCTCCGCCGGGACCAGCCGCACAGTCCATGACTGCAGCGCCCTAGACTGCTCGGCTAATCCTGCGCGGCATAAAGAATCCACCTCGATTGCAAATAGAAACCGGAGGTTGACCTAGGTTTCGGCACGGATAACCACGCCTTCTTCGGAACACACTAAAACTACAAAATGCCTAAAGAGGCATGGTCCATTGCAATCGAGGCGGATTCCTTATAATCATTAAATTTCAAAACGGGTCCCTTGAAAAGCACACCACTGATTATTTGCCCCATCCTTCCTCAGGACGAGCTTAGGGCTTGCATCTGATGTCTTCACCGGCGATGAGTCGTTTCATTTGAATTTTCCTTACTATTTAAGAGTAGCGCACTTAACCATCTCTTCATCACTGAATGTTTGCACAGCTGTTGTGTCAAATTTCGGTAGACATCCAACCATCTCGTAATACCCTGACCAGTCTGGGAAGAAATATTCACTAAGAGTTTACAACAATTTTAAGGATGTTGTAAAATTGTTCTTCTGGAACAAGTAAATTAAGATATTTTGCTTTTATGTTTAGTTTTCTTTGGCTTGTGATAAAATTTAGCGAACTATTTGGACTCACAATTCTATCTTATAATTAGAATAACAGAATAAATTAAAATAGTGTCTTTAAATTAGTTATGATACCTAGCTTAATTACTCTACTTCATTTCACCACTGTAGTATTGAGAGAACTGTGTGACAAGTTTACTAAGACCACTATCAAGTTTTAAAACGCTAAATACATTCGCCTTACGCTAGTAAGCGCATCGATAAGGCCAAGTTGAGGCGAGGTGTGCGGATGATCTTGGGATGCCCCGTGGTACCAGAACTGAGCAGAGCGACGGCGGGGGCCGTGTTGTCCGCCTGCAGCCCCTGGGCGCTCCGCATCAGCAGCTGCTGAGCGTCAGCTACCGACTCAGCAGACCCCAGCACCTGCAGCGGGCAGTCTGCCGTTTTGGCATCCGATGCGGACTCGGCGGACTCTGGTTGGCACAGCACTGCTGCGGGCTTCAGCTCGTGTAGCACTCGGCGCAGGCTATCTGCAGTGACAAAATGACCACCATGCTTTTTATTTCCACAAACCTGCATCATCACTTTACACTGCTCCATGCATTTACAAGACCAGGGTTTTTATAACTTAACGTGACCCAAATAACCATGTGTCTTTTTAACCCACCCATCTAAAAAATGTGAGGAAACTGTAAAACCTAACTATACTAAATTAAGAAAATTTAATTAACCTACAAAATGTTGCCTACACAAATTAAAAAGCGACGTCATATTTACTGATGCCAACAAAATTGTTTATTTTATTAATATTATGCTTTAACTTTTCTTGAGATGTAAGAAATTTAGTTAGATACCATTTGCAGTTCGTGAAAAAAAGAAACTTTATAATGTTATGTGAGCCTCACTGCCCTTTTCTTAACTAATTTGTGCCTAATTTTATTCTGGGAAGCTCAGAAATGTATGTAAATACCAACTGAAGCGCAGTTGGACAGCAAGAAACTCTTTAGCGCGCAATCCCCGCAACGATAGTAGTTGTGAATCTTTGAGTACGGACTCTAAAAGAAATTCGTTTATTAAAAAAAAAAAGAAAAGAAGACTGTTAATCTGTATTTTGTGGAAAGAGGACGTGTTGTTACGCCGTGGCTCAGACCCTATTGTTACATGTAATGATAATTGCTGTTGTAGTGATAAAACTGAGTAAAATTTGTGTAAGAGTTGCCAAACATTTATGTATACAAATTTTCTGGGAGAGAAGAGTAGAAATATCTTGCTTTGGAAAAGGAGGTGAACTTCATTGTCGTCGCCGGCTATCAATCAACAGAACTGTAAGTGTACAAAGTTCACTTAAATACAGGAAAAAAATGCATTCCCTATTCTATTTTTCATTCAGTATGTAACAACTTCTCATAATTTGTTAATTAGAGTAATCGGGTTATGATCTTGTACAATAGTATGGTGCTGAACTGCACTGACGTATTTTGATATAGCAGAACGTGTAGTTTGAACGAAGTTGTGTGCCAAGCAATCTCCTTTTCCCACGAAAAGCAGATTACTGTTTCATTGTATTTACTTACAATAGTGGTCCCTTAGACGAAAACTTGGGCTCAAAGCTGTCGGCAATACGGCCAAGTAACCAACAGAGTCGTACTTTAAATCTTCAAGAACAATAACTTCCTCCAAATCATAATACATCACCAACTAATGCAGAAGCTGATCATTTAAGGAGGCAGCAACCAAAGTTCAGGTACCAGTTACGACTTAAAGTCTCAATCAAAATCAATCTCTCTCTCTCTCCAAACACATATATACATATTCATATTATTAAGATAAAAGTCATTTTATAACTTTAACTTAATGAAGATTCCCTGAGTGGATGCAGTGCTTGCAGGGCAATAAATGATGCACTAATAAAATAGTTGTAAGAATGAGTTAGTGGTTTGATAAATTTATCACAGTAATTTAAACTGAACTCTTTAATCGTCAATAAGAAAATTTTCAAAAAAGACAATGGAAAACGAAAAAACCATTTTGCCTACTGGCTTTTTCCTTCCTTTTTAATCCCACAATTTCTCTCAACCCTGTCCAAGAGACAGAAAGTAACCGTGATAACAGAAATCATCATTTCAAAGGACGAAATTAAAATATGTAAATCATGAAGACACACTCCTGAGGAACTGACGGATACTCGTTGCAGGGAATAGATGCAGTAGAATACCTGATTATTACTTCAGTACACACGTGAGCTGCACGTATTGTTGACAACCGCAGCACTGAAACAGACCGACGCACATTGCCCTCACTGTACGCCCTGTGACCATATCACAAAACGTCACTTCAGAATATCGACAACACATGGAGCAATAAAAGTGAACCGACAGTTATTAACAGACAAAACTACTGTAAAATTGTACGTCAATTATTACTTTACACGCTACCAAATTCATGATATGCTGAAATATTAGAAAGTTCGGATAGTTGTGTACCAAAACAACTTATTCTCTAACTGAAAGATTTGTTTATTGATTCACCATATGGGAACATAAAATAACAGCTGCATTATGTATAAATGTCGATAAATAATATTACATAAAGTAGAATACTATACACCACAATATAAATAAGAGCACCATCTGTTATGGGTTCGTCAGAGCTCCACATCCAAGGACTGCAGTCACTTCAATACAGAGGGAGTCGCATTGACAATATCTCTTAAAGGACCAGTGACTTCCTTAAAGAGCGTCCCTAGGCAACGTGCTCACGGTTTGGTCACCGAAACCTTAGTCGGAATCGGTCGACACACAAGAAACTGTGGTAAGTTACAATGCCAAGGACAAATCTTGACCTATCCACTATCTTTGGATCACTTGAGGAAAGCTCGAAAACATTTTTGGAGAAACGAACATCATCCCATAAAAATTACCATTGGTACTGAAAAAAGGATACGAAATCCATCAATAATCCCAGACGGAAGGTTAAGAAAGCTAACTAGACATAAATTCACTGGAGGTGGAGAGCAGTGCGCACTGGATTCCTCCAAAAATGGAAAATATTTGAAGACCTTTATATGGTTAACTGTAAAACGCCCTCAAAACTTTATTATGATGAAGGACAATGGCAAAGATTAATGGGAAACTTATACACACAACGTTTAACATTCAGCTTGTGAACTGTTGGGAAGGATTAGTATCAAATCAACTCTGTGTATGTTGAAATTCCTGCTTAGCTGGAGCGTTAAATGTTGATAGTCTTATAGTTCTTGTAAGCCAGTTACTTGAAAAAATCGGATTCTGTAAACTTGAATTCTCTCCTTAGAACATTAATATCAATCCTACTTATCTCTGTAGCTAGCAATCAATATGCAGGGTGGTCCATTGATAGTGACTGGGCCAAATATCTCACCAAATAAACTCGTCTAGCTTGAAGGGTAAAACCAGATGGTGCTATGGTTGGCCAGCTAGATGGCACTGCCATAGGTCAAACGAATATCAACTGCGTTTGTTTTTTAAATAGGGGCCCCCATTTTTATTACCTATTCGTGTAGTACGTAAAGAAATATGAATGTTTTGGTTGGACCACTTTTTTCGCTTTATGATAGATGGCGCTGTAATAGTCACAAGCTTATAAGTACCTGGTATCACGTAGCATTCCGCCAGTGCGGACGGTATTTGCTTCGTGATACATTACCCGTGTTAAAATGGACCGTTTATCAATTACGGAAAAGGTCGATATCATGGTGATGTATGGCTAATGTGATCAAAATGCCCAACGGGCGTGTGCTATGTATGCTGCTCGGTATCCTGGACGACACCATCCAAGTGCACGGACCGTTCGCCGGATAGTTACGTTATTTAAGGAAACAGGTAGCGTTCAGCCACATGTGAAACGTCAACCATGACCTGCAACAAATGATGATGCTCAAGTAAGTGTTTTAGATGCTGTCGCGGCTAATCCGCACATCCGTAACAGACAAATAGCGCGAGAATCGGGAATCTCAAAAACGTCGGTGTTGTGAATGCTACATCAACATCGATTGCACTCGTACCATATTTCTATGCACCAGGAATTGCATGGCGATGACTTTGAACGTCATGTACAGTTCTGCAACTGGGCACAAGAGAAATTACGGGACGATGACAGATTTTTTACACGTGTTCTATTTAGCTACGCAGCATCATTCACCAATAGCGGTAATGTAAACCATCATAATATGCACTGTTCGGCAACGGAAAATCCATGATGGCTGCGACAAGTGGAACATGACGGACCTTGACGGGTTAAATTATGGTGCGGCGTTATGGGAGGAAGGGTATTTGGCCCCATTTTATCGATGGCAATCTAAATGGTCCAATGTATGCTGGTTTCCTACGTAATGTTCTACCGATGTTACTACAAAATGTTTCACTGCATGACAGAATGGCGATGCACTTCGAAAATGATGGATGTCCGGCACATAGCTCGTGTGCAGTTGAAGCGGTATTGAATAGCATATTTCATGACAGGTGGATTGGTCATCGAAGAACCATACTATGGCCCGCACGTTCACCGGATCTGACGTCCCCGGGTTTCTTTCTGTGGGAAAAGTTGAAGGGTATTTGCTGCCGTGATCCACCGACAACGCCTGACAACATGCGTCAGCGCATTGTCAACGCATGTTCGAACATTACGGCAGGCGAACTACATGTATCACATTGGAACAACCGAAATAAAATGTTCAAATGTACCTACGTTCTGTATTTTAATTTAAAAAACCTACCTGTTTCCAACTGTACATCTAAAATTGTGAGCCGTGTGTTTGTGACTATTACAGCGCCATCTATCACATAGCGAGAAAAGTGGTCAAACTAAAACATTCATATTTCTTTACGTACTACAAGAATATGTAATAAAAAGGGGAAGGGGGGGTCCCTATTTAAAAAGAACGCAGTTGATATCCGTTTGACCTATGGCAGCGCCATCTAGCGGGCCAACCATAGCGCCATCTGGTTTCCCCCTTCAAGCGAAACGAGTTTCGTTCTTTGTAGTTTTTTCGTTTGACGCTTATTTAGCGAGATATGTGGCCCGGTCACGATCAATGGACCACCCCGTGTAAGACACTATAATGGATTTCCAGTATGCTGGATTAATTGCAGGACACCAACTTTTGTTAACCAGTTCGATATAGAAACAGCAAATAGTGCAAGAACTGATAGTGAAGTCTGGAACTTTAGCTGTTTCTACACTGTCCAGCCAAATTAATGCGACCACCTGTCAAAAATATGGACGTCCACATATCATATTTCATAACACAGACCGCAGCGAGATGTGCAGGAAGAGAGTCGGTGAGGTTCGGGGGGGTTGCGACAGGGACGTGGGGTCAGGGCGACTACAGTTCACTCGTGATCAGCTGTGATGGGTTTAATGAGTGAAGATCGATAGTGCAAAGAGCCCGATCGAGGTGGTCCCTCAGATTCTCGTTTTGGTTTAAATCTGGGAATCTGTTAGCTTGTACGGTAGACTCATCCTGGTGCTCTTCAAACCACGCACATACACCACGAGCTGTGCGATAGGTTGCATTGCCCTGCTGATAGATGCCACCGTGCTGAGGAAAGACAAACTGCATGTAGGAGTGATCATGCTTCCCAAGGATAGACGCGTACTTATATTGGTCCTTTGCTCCATCCAGAATGACGAGATAGCCAAGGAAATGCCACGAAAACATTGTCCAGTCCAGACGATGGTTGTAGGGTGTATGCTTTGGACGTTTCACAGCGGTGCAGCAGAAAACGTAATTCAATTGAAACGGCCACCTGTCGCCACTCTGTAGATTCCAGTTTCGATAATGGCGTGCAAATTCCAGCCAATGAACAGCAGTCAGTACGGCTGCATGAACCAAGCGGCTGCTGCAGAGGCCCATACACAGCAACTTACGATGAATGGTCGTTAAAGAGACTCTGTTGGTAGCAAGGTCAGTCGCTCAACAGTTGCATGTCTACTCACTCGTACAAATCTTCGAAGCCGATGTTCACCCCTATCATCTATGGCCCGTGGTGCACCACAGTTGCTTCAGCTCCACTTTTGGATAGCGCCATTTTGCCAAGCGCGGTATTGTTTAACCATGGTGGCATGCAAACAGTTTACAAACGTAGCCGTTTGGGAAATGCTTCCAATCATGGCCCGAAAGCCAATGATTATGCCCTTTTGAAATCAAATAAAACACTCCGTTTCCACATTACGACAACGATTGCACTCTTATCCGCGTTCCCCGAACTCGATTTGTATGCCACCCACTGCTCTTGCTGGCACCTGCCACCTAAGATTAGTTGTCGCCCGTTGACATCGAACATAGGCGGCAATTACGTTAATGCGACAGTACCGTGTATATTGAACTGAATCCCTGTAAGAGCTACAGAACTGGTCATCTCACTGCAGGTGTAAGAAAAAAATGTACCTGAAGCTGCATGCATCATCTCAATGCAATCATACCCTAGACAGGTCGACAGTATTGAAATATGGAATAATGTCACACGGTCTTTTGTAGGATACCCGCAGAAAGGAACTATCTTGCTTGGACATCCTCATGACCAGAAAGTGAATCAAGTTACCGTATTTTTTATCGAGATGGACTGTCCAACATGTCTGCAGGTAATGGTATACCACACGCTGCGTTGTAAGATTTGTCGTACGTTCTCATCGACAGAGACTTGACTAGTGCTCGCCTTTCTTTGGTAATCGATCCCAACCCCCACAGGATTTACTAAGTTCATTGAACGCATTTCCATCTCAACCGGTCTCTGACAGAAACGTTTAGAAGAGAACTACATACACCAGACATTCGTATTCAAGTATCTGGCAAAACAGCATTGTTGACAACGCCACAAAACCTGCACACCTTCAACGCACAAAAAAGTGGGCAGTAGCTGATTGGAGTGGTGTAGTGTCGACCGACGTGTCGGGGGTTTGCCTCTTTGCGAATGATGAAAGGCGGTGCGTGCATTGCTGTCTTAGCGAGGCCCCATCCAGTGGTGTGTGTAGGGTGTTTCAGGGGTCTTTCGCATCATGACCAGTTCTCTTCACTGTTTACCTAAAGCCGGATGTTTATTTCATTATTGTCATGGAACAGGGTTCAGAAATGGTTCAAATGGCTCTGAGCGCTATGGGACTTAACTTCTGAGGTCATCAGTCCCCTAGAACTTAGAACTACTTAAACCTAACTAACCTAAGGACATCACACACATCCACACCCGAGGCAGGATTCGAACCTGCGACCGTCGAGGTCACGCGGTTCCATACTGTAGCGCCTAGAACCGCTGGGCCACACCGGCCGGCCAGGGAATGGGGGTTCCTCTTTCTACCACATCTTCATGATGAGCACGCCCTGGTTCTTCAGAAGTGAGCTGGCCGCTGTGGCCGAGCGGTTCTAGGCGCTTCAATCCGGAAACGCGCTGCTGCCACGGTCGTAGGTTCGAATCCTGTCTCGGGCATGGATATGTGTGATGTACTTAGGTTAGTTAGATTTAAGTAGTTCTAGGTCTGGGGAACTGATGACCTCAGATGTTAAGTTCCATAGTGCTCAGAAGTGACTGCATCTGTGTTCACAGCGTGGAGCGAATTCGATGCTCGTTTCATAAGCACCTTATGGAACCTGGACCGTCTCGCTTAATCACTCGATCCTAATTTCTTTGGAACAGTGGGCGAAATGTGATAAACAACGTGGTCGTAGTTGGGTACCTGTAACGTATCCTATTAGTAACAGCTGAAGGCTGGATCAACTTGTGGACTGTCATCCATGCCGATTTGAGGCCATTGTCGAGTCTGGAGGTGTTATTGGGCGGTATTTGCGTGACGCCACCTGGAGACGGTAAACTTTTTGTCCGGTGTTCTTATTTACTAAGGATGCAACAGACTCCGTCAGAATCATAACAGAGAGGCAGGTGTCCGTACCATGAGGCAGGGCTGCATTGACGACGGCGCAGACGGCCCCAGAGCAGAGCGCGGCCAGCAGGGCCGGCGCGAAGAGCGCGGAGCGGCCGACGCAGACGGCCACGGTGTCCCCCTCCCGCAGGCCGGGCACCGCCCTCCGCAGGGCCGATAGCTCCGCCGCCGCCTGCCGCAGAATCCAGTCCGCCCGCCATTCCTGGCCTAACACCACCTGCACCACACGACACACACGTAGTCACAATCAGCAGGAAATAGATACTATTACCGTATGGGAGGGACAACGTGATCGTGCAGAACCTGTACTAAGGTTTAAGCATGGTAGTAGACTGGTTAACACGCTTGGCTCACACGTTCCGGAGGACGTAACTTCAAATGTCCATCTAAATTGCGAGGAACTCTTAAAGTTTACTAAATGAAACAAACTTTATTGTCATTCTACAACGTTAATCTTTAGTTTTGCATATTTGGAGCCCTCTGCCACTAGAGGGTTCTTAATAGTAGCGTGTAGCATGATGACGTGTAAGGTAACTACGTCGGCGAGTGAGGAACAGCCTGCTGTAGTCGAGTTTCCACCCCGTAGCATTCATCCACACATCGAGAAGCCTCTCCTTCAGCATGACAGTGCCACACCTCATGGTTGCGCTGCGACACTCCTTGGATTCACTGTCATCGGTCCCATTTTCATCTGTTTTCATATGCTAAACAACACCTTCGACGACTTCACTTAGTGACGAAGCGGTGCAAACAGAGGCGAGGATGTGGCTCCGTCAATGAAGTGAAACATTCTACGTACAATGACGATTGGAAAAAAAAACTGATCTGTCGTTAGGAGAAATCTGTTCGTTGCCAGGGTGACTATGTTGAGAAATCAATTACTAGACACGAAGAATAAAGATTGAGAATGTTAATAAAGTTTGTTTTATTTAAAAACCTTTAGCAGTTTTCACATGAAAAATTCGTTAGTGTTACTTTTCAGTGCACCGTCGTACATTTTCTATGGTTTCCTTTAATCGTTTAGGGTGCATTTAGAGATGGTACCTTCGACAAGGGTGAGGCCGATATCCTTTCCCAACCTGCTCTCAAGTCGAATTTTGTTCTCACTCCCTGCTCATCTCGTCACTGACGGCACGTTACACACTAATATTTCTTTGCACAGAAGATTTTTCATTCAGTTTAAAATAAACTGGTAAACTCTTGATTCTTCAAAAAATTTAACCCTGATGTATAAAACAATTTCAAAATTTTATAGCTTTACAAATGGGTTAGTGTGTTAAATATTTGACGTTAAGCACGTAAGCGAGAAAAAATTTGGACAAGATTTGAAAGTAAGCTTAACGTTTGTTGGAAAGTGCCAAGTGTTCTGGTTGTGAAATACTGGATGAAACACTCCGATTAATTTGCGATTAATTTTCACCAAAGCCAGTTTGTCAAGAATCTCAATGTTTATGAACGTTTTCATACTTGTTTGGTCAGCTCTGAAGAATACCATGTGAGGGACCCAGGTTCAATTCCTGGCTGGGTCGGAAAATTTCTCCTCTTTAGGTTTGGGTATCGTGCTATCTTCGTCATCATTTGATTCTCATCACGAGCAAGTCACCGAAGAGGCGACAACCAAAGAAGACTTGCACCAGGCTATCGGTCTAACGAACGGGAGGCCCTAGTCACCCGACATCTCGTTTCCTGAACTATGTTCCCCACAACGACTTAACTTTGCAGGTACACTCAGTCATGTATGTAGATACTGTATCCAAAGTTAGTTACTAATTGCGTTTGTAGTAAATAAGTAATAAATGATAATGTCCTTTCTCATGCTGAAGTCTTACTGCATGAACAGCGAAAGTGTTGTAAGCGATCAACTTTTTTCCTTTCATCATTCTGCAGGGGACGTCAGCGAGAAAATGTTTTTTAAAGGTTTGAAATTATGTATAAGGATAGCTGGAAGTCGCTAAGTGCTCTCATTCTTAAGTACTGGATAAATGAAGTTCGCTGCCTCAAGACAAACACACAGTTTGTAACCGTAGTACTTGTCTTATCGAGTTAGTTTTGACACAAGAGTATACCTCTTAAAGAGTAGATTATGACAGCATTTTAAGCTTTTCAATTCGGTTGGTGATTATTCGAAATACTGAAAATCAAAAGTCATTGCATAGGCAACCTGCAACTGATATTTGGCTACGTGTTCTGGACTAATAATCTCTTAGTAGTATAGTTACTTCTACATATTCCTAATTTTCACAAGTAATCGGCGAGTCCATCTGTAGTGGGCTCCAGAAATAGGGTAAACTGAAGTGGATCCTTGGTGACTGTAATCAGTCTCAACGATCCTTCAAGAACGGTGCTAGGTGCCCTACCCATTGGCCATAACCTGGCAACTGTGTCTTTGAATAGGGATGCCTGCACCCCTCAAGCTTACTGCCAATCTTTCCATCATCATTTGTGGTCACAGAGCAACATTTTTATGGCTGAAAAATTATTTGTTTCCTTTTGCAAGTTGGTATCTTGTTTTGTATTAAATATAACTGATTAAAACTGGTGTTTTGCGATGGATGTATATAGAGTTTAATGTCTCGTTTACGCTGCTTAGGGTGAAGAAAAAAAAACAGACTTCAAGAACTCACAAATAGGCTGCTTCTTTCAACTATTACCAAACAGGACTCCAAACATAATGTCGATATTTGAAGGCTCCATCATGACCAACATTTTTTTCCTTCCTTTTTATGTTCTTATTGACAAATTAGGACCACCTAACAACCTTATCTCCACTACTTTGTTATTGTTTCCTATTTTTCCGGTACTCCTTCGTCTTCAACTCATGATGTCTTTTCTACAGTAAAATTGTAGGTTGTTCGAACAATGAAATGAGAGAAGTAAGTAGTACCCAGATTCAAAGGCTATAAGCAAACCTCAAACTTAGTTCTAGAATACGTATTTACATTAAATGAAACGTTTCTGATCAGCTACTGCGTCACCTACCTCTTTCTGCAACCTGTTCTTGGATGTAGTTTACAACAAACAGGAAAGAAAACAAACAGCTCTTCCATAAATAACAAAACAACACAATATTCTGATTCCTGTTCACTTATTTAGTAACGTGGGAGGATTCCCAAAAAATACTGGAAAGATGAATAAATTCTTGAGTGTCTCACATCATGAAACCAACTCAAGACAAACCTGCTATAATGAAGCCTCAAGATTGAGAAGGCAAATCAGTCTTGATAGTAGGCATAAGAAGTGTATGACATAGAACATATTTAGAAATGGAAATACGATATCCTACATACATGAATCTTAAATGAGTTGCTGCAGTCATAGCTTTGACAGGCCATTATTGACTTTAGAACATACTGATAAAGATGGTGTCTGGTTTCAAAAACTATGAATTCATCTTACGGTGATTTGCTGAAAAGCATCTAAATAATCTCCACAAACATCAATATCTTCTTTTTTTCCTCTGCAGGTTCTTTCCATCTTGTTCTAAATAAATCAATTAATCAAATTCAAGGGCTAAATAAGAATGTTTTCTGGATAAATGACATGTAAAATGGACGAACGAAGCATTAACGGGTCAACGTTTTCAAAATACCACGGAACTGCGTGTATTTTAGCTCAATAATTTACAACTTAATAATAATAATTAAACTATTCGTCATCAGTATGGCTAGTGAAAGAAGTAAATTTTGGCTTTCGTTTTACATGTTTGAAGATGTCACACAAACTTGAATTGGATGAGGGTAGAGTACGGTAGTGAAGTGTTCTCAATTTACTTTGAAAATCCACCCAGGAATTTGTCCTTACACCTTTTGCTAAAATACTGGAAATCTAAATCTCAGCACATGTAAACAGTAGGTTATTGTGTCTTCACTATCAGAAGTTAATGAAATGAATTAACTTGTTATTAATAAATTCCATACCATATATTCGGGCAAAGTGATGGCCCACAGAAGAGAGACTTCCTCTTGTGATCGCCCCAACATTCAGTATCACAGTTTCTAGTACTCAGCATCTGGCTGAGCATTTGTGATATTTGAAGGGAAGTAGAGACCCAATGGCTAACTGACGCTGTGGCTCAACAGGAATGGTTCCCACGGTGATTAATGTATCCAAATAAATATACGGTTTTCACTTGTCACACATGACTTTGAGCTCAGTACGAACTATCATCAATATGAAATAACAAATTTAATGGCCGAAAAAGTTAATCTTATAGAGCTTTATTTGATCAAGGCGAAGTGGGGAAGAAATGAAAGATGGAAAGGAGAAGTTTACGTTACAACTTTGCACTGATCACTAGTGACAGCATCACCTCTGGAGGACTCGTAGATGAGAAATTCCACTTTTGCAGGGTACTTCAGAGACCTCAATAGATATGATTTGAGAAACTAAAGGACGGGGATGTGGACCAGGTTCTTTTTTTTTTAAAAAAAAAAAAGAAAAGAAAAGAAACGACGTCAGTATCTTAACCTTTTGGAGGACTACTTCTAAGTTCATGCTGGTGGCTATAAACTCACCATTCCTGAAAGGGTTCTGACGGTCCCGATAATTTCATATACGATGTAGCAGTTTCCTGAAACACATACACTGTAAATGCTGGATTTACCAGGGCTATTCGTTTATTAAGGCCCAATCGGCCATGAAAATCCTATGAAGCTTTGCACAGATGTGTTGGACAGTGTTTCCAGTATCCCCGTCGATCACTTCACGTCTCTTTGTTCAGTTCTGAGCACACAATGAGCACGCAAAGATGTCTAGAAAATAATGTAGCCCGTCAAACATGAGTGACTGCTGAAAGATTTCACCTGATTTCATGCGGACCCAAATAACGTAGCTAACATGCATTTCCTTTTTCATGACAATTCTCGGCTGCATACTATAGATACATTGAAGACGTCCTACAGCGTTTTCGATGGGGAGTGTTTGATAACCCACCATACAACCTTGACTTGGGTCCTCAGATTTTCATCTCTTTACTCACATGAATCGCTGGCTATGAATACAACCTTTTGGTAGACCAACGTGAAGAATTAGCGTAAAGCACAGGTGGCAGCCTTCTGTGACAGGGATGTTGGAAAACTGATACAATGCTAAGACTGAGTCAAGCTGCGACTATGTAGAGAAGTAGCTGCAAGGTGTAGCTAACTATTGCAAATAAAAAACTTTTGTTTTTCACTGTGGTTTCTGCTTCGCGACAAATTGGCCCTTAGTAAATGAACAGCCCTTTCAGACGTGCGCGTGTGGTTCGTCCGCGGACCGACCTGCAGGACGCGGTCCCCGTGGGCGGCCAGCTTCTGCACGAGGTAGGGCGCCAGGGGCAGCTCGGCCCGCGCCACCTCCTCCTCCGTCAGCGGCGGACCGCTCAGCACGTACCGGCTATCCTGCTCGCCGCTGCCTGGCGTGGCCATGGTGGACTACTGGCGACAGCGCAACGCTCACCCTACTGGCTGCAGTTGTCGTCTTATCTCGTGCAGTGCACACATGCATTGATAACGCAAGTGAGCTAGGATTAATTGCTGCAGGGGCCAATTTTCTCGAGTTTCTGCGCTGTCGTGAGTGGAAAAGAAAAGAAAGAAATGAAATCACGTTGCCAGCTGTGTGAGCTGAATACGAAGATACACTACTGGCCATTAAAATTGCTACACTAACAAGAAATGCAAATGATAAATGGGTATTCATTGGACAAATATATTATACTAGAACTGACATGTGATTACATTTTCACGCAATCTGGGTGCATAGATGAGAAATCAGTACCCAGAACCACCACCTCTGGCCGTAACAACGGCGTTGATACGCCTGGGCATTGAGTCAAACAGAGCTTGGATGGCGTGTAAAGGTACAGCTGCCCTTGCAGATTCCAAACGATACCACAGTTCATCAAGAGTAGTGACTGGCGTATTGTGACGAGACAGTTGCTCGGCCACCATTGACCAGACGTTCTCAATTGGTGAGATATCTGGAGAATGTGCTGGCCAAGGCAGCAGTCGAACATTTTCGGTATCCAGAAATGCTCGTACAGGACCTGCAACATGCGGTCGTGCATTATCCTGCTGAAATGTAGGGTTTCGCAGGGATCGAATGAATGGTAGACCCACGGATCGTGACACATCTGAAGTGTAACGTCCACTGTTCAAAGTGCCGTCAACGCGAACAAGAGGTGACCGAGACGTGTAACCAGTGGCATCCCATACCATCATGCCGGGTGATATGCCACTATGGCGATGACGAATACACGCTTCCAATGTGCGTACACTGCGATGTCGCCGAATGCGGATGCGACCATCATGATACTGTATACAGAAACTGGATTCATCCGAAAAAATGACGTTTCGGCATTCGTGCACCCAGGTTCGTCGTTGAGTACACCATCGTAGGCACTCCTGTCTGTGATGCAGCGTCAAGGGTAACCGCAGCCATGATCTCCGAGCTGATAGTCCATACTGCTGCAAACGTAGTCGAGCTGTTCTTGCAGATTGTTGTTGTCTTGCAAACGCCCCCATCTGTTGACTCAGGGATCGAAACGTGGCTGCACGATCCGTTACAGTCATGCGGATTAGATGCCTGTCATCTCGACTGCTAGTGATACGAGGCTGTTGGGATCCGGCACGGCGTTCCGTATCACCCTCCTGAACCCACAGATTCCATACTCTGCTAACAGTCATTGAATATCGAGCAACGCCAACAGCAATGTCGCGATACGATAAACCGCAATCGCCATAGGCTACAATCCGACCTTTATCAAAGTCGGAAACGTGATGGTACGCATTTCTCCTCCGTACACGAGGCACCACAACTACGTTTCACCAGGCAACGCCGGTCAACTGCTGTTTGTGTATGAGAAATCGGTTGGAAACTTTCCTCATGTCAGCACGTTGTAGGTCTCGCCACCGGCGCCAGCATTGTGTGAATGCTCTGAAAAGGTAATCATTTGCATATCACCGCGTCTTCTTCCTGTCCGTTAAATTTCGCGTCCTTTACACGTCAGTTTCGTGGTGTAGCAAATTTAATGGCCAGTAGTGTAAAGATGTTTGTGATGTGACAATAATGCGACAGTCATCATCAATGGTTTAAGACACAATGGAATAACAGACATTGGCTGTGAGTCTGCACTGATTTGTCAGTGGGGAAAGTTTGAAAATTCGGGATTCGAACCTGGGTCTCCTGATTACCAGGAAGATGCGCTGACCACCGCGGAATGTAGTGGCCCTCGCCCACTATTATCACTTCCTGCATTTCGCCTCTTCCGTAAAAGGTCAGGCCTAGTGTGCATCCACACCGAAGAGATCAATGGCTGTCCTCGCCTCAAATATGTGTGTGTGTGTGTGTGTGTGTGTGTGTGTGTGTGTGTGTGTGCGTGTGTGCGTGTAGTGTTATATGTGGTGCATATATATATATATATATATATATATATATATATATATATATATATATAGTCATTTTTCCTTACATGTTTTAAATTCTTTTAAGTGTGCACCGTCTATGCAACAAATTGAAGGCAGTTTGTTTGTTGCAATACGCGTTTCACACATTCGGTTGATGTACTATGCTGCTATGTTACATTTTGTCTTGCATTTCTATTGTTTCTTAGGTTAAAATCAACTTTTGGAGCACTAAGTTCGTAATGTGAACTTATCGTTCGGTATTACTTACGATTTCCAGTGCTGTTAACTCATGTGTGCGGTGCTGGAGATGTATTCGCTAGTTTCCATACTCAAGCTGGCCGATTTATGGCGCTCTTTCACCCACATTTCCCACATTGCATATCTCACTTGCACACAACCAGTACCAAGTGACTGACTTGTTTTGTAATACAAATGCTGTAGCCTAACTGTTAGTAGAGCGAAGTACCATCAGTCATGCGGGAACTGCACAACTGCCGCCTTTAGTCACCTAGGAGATGTGTGATATCTGTTGATGCGAAGAACACGATATGTGACATAGCGAAAAATGATGTCAAATCCGTTGTAACTGAAAACAGCGTACTTTCGAGCATTGGCGACTGAATAAAGGTAGCCTGGGGAGGGAGAATGGCGGAGTGGGGAGCACAGTATAAAATCGTGACCTTTGGTATAAATGATTTTTTCAGTTTAGAGGCGTCTCTTGCAACAACAATTAAATTTTGTAGGTTGCAAAAGGTCGGTTGCGTCTTGGCCTTATCGCCATACTGTGCATGATACTAGTTGCATTGTAGAGTAACCAGTACGCTCCCCACTACCCCAGAATCAAATTTTAAGTGTCTTTTTAACTTTGTAGGCCATATGTCAGCACGATAATGGGTCTGCTCATTTACATAGTTTATTCGTGAAATCAAGGGAAGTGGTCACGCTATCTGTAACTTAATGGAATTGTCGAGGTCTAAGAAATTTAACATTTATTCTAGTGCAGATTACAAACGCTAAATACCATTCTTAGTATTGTAACCTACGAACTCCCTGTTTATCTCACAAGGAAACACCAGGCTTAAACAATACAGCTTACAGTCATTCATGCGTCGGAGAGCGGATGGCACATGCCTAAAGGTTCGTTATATGACTCAGTTACTCACACATTTCCATAGACATAACTACTCTGATCACTTTGCAAGTAAATGTTTACATCCAGGAGTGACACTAGTACACTACTGTCAGTCGGTTGATTATGGTGAGGGGGAGGGGGGGGGGACGTAAGTGCCCTCTCTTATTTCAAGTCACCCCTCCCCACCCACCCGCGCTTATGCCTTCAATGAGATGTCATCATATTTTGATAACGTATTTCTGAACTGCTTCTGCAAGCACACCATCCTAAACTATGCTTGGTCAATGGAGAAAAGTATCAGGCTTGTTCATAATAAATAAATAAGTTGCTGCGCTATTTCATACAGTTTCTGAGCACATTGCACAAATTTACGATCTCTTCTACAGTAAGTAAGCATTACCCACTGCACTACTGTCGAACAGTGAACTCGGCCACAACTGAGGTTGAAATGAACCAATGAACATTGACGTATTGTAAAAACAATTGCAACGTCATAAATCAGTTAAACTGATTTTTTTTCTAAGTGGGTAGAAGTGTATGTTCCAACTAACAGGAAAATCACCAACAAGGCAACTATAATTTTTCAGTTTAATTGTCCGTCTTGATCGCTATGATATCTTTATTTTTTTAAAAAAAATAGATCTTAACGCGTTTCGATCACAGTCATCATCAGAATCTGTCAAATGAACGGAACAAATGAGAAGTAATGTAAATGGAATGAAGACGTACCACATTTAAAATCTCAATACAGCGCATATCATCAGTTAAACGTACTCTTTGGACCGTAACTAGCGTTGTTCAGTGGGGCACCTGGACTTATCTGACAGATTCTGATGATAGATGTGTCCGAAATGCGTTCAGATGTCCATTTTTTTAAAAAAATACCAGCGATCAAGACGGACAACTAACATTGACTACTGGTAGAGATCGCGTACTCGTATGATGATTTTATGTCATTTATAGACAAAACTATAATTTTCCCATAGTCATTGACGGGCCACTACTTAAAATACTAAAATAAGAGAGAATATTCTGTTGATAGTTGCGATGTTTCTATTATAAATAAGTTTGTCGTCGACTACTATCGTAAAAATTATATTACTAGACACACCGACACGTGTTTGTAACCACTGTATATGAATAAACAGTGACAGCCTAAATCTCAGTTTCATTTACTTGTGTTTGTGGCGACAATTTTTCGTTTTCATAACCAAAATTGGGTCACAATAGTTTACTGTAGTACATTGTGGCTCTGGACAAAAACTCCTTGTATAGGCTGGGCACATTAACTTTGGTCAGATGCTGGTTTGACAACCAAAATCGGTCACTATCAATAAAAATAAAATTCATATTTACACTGTTAGCATTTAGTCGTTTGTAAATCAAAACCACCAAAATTCCATGTTTCTGTCTCTACTGTAGTAGCACAAACTACTTGAACCGTTATACATTGTTAGTTTTCACGTTTGTCTCTTACTAGCAATCAGTTGTCTACTGAATGTAAGTGCACCCAGAGAGGGATCAAACGAAAAATGCAGGATATATATCTTTTAAAGTTTTGTCTCTTTGTATCTCTCTTATTCCATTATAGGTAATGTTCTCCTGGTACCTTCCGAGTTCCACGACCAACTGCCAGGCAATGATGGAACTGCTGTACCTGGTCATGCCACCAGAGTGACGTCTGAGCGTGGAGCAGTGGTTCAAGTGTACACAACTGTTGGCCGTCCAACATTTAGGTCATACTGGCGGCCCGCCATACCTTCACAAGTTTTCAGCAAATGGTGATAGCCTTCCCAGGGGATGATGATTCTATAACAATCTTGAACATTTGAGAATTGATTGACCTAACAAGACGCTCAGGTTACTAAGCACAATGTATGTAGAATGAGGTTGTTATAAGGTGTACAATATCATATTAATGACAAAATGTCTTACGCGAGAGCTCTGTGAACTGTAACACATTCTAAACCTTCAGTGATGAAGCTCTCAAATCACACATTTACAATGGCGTGTTTTCTTATATTTGACCTCATACTAAGAGTAAGAAGAAGTGAATTTAAGAATGGCCCAGAGCACTCAAAGTGAACATAGCCGTATGCTGTGAAACAAAACTGATTATCATCCTGATACGTTTTGGTACACTCCTGGCATATGCATATCAACTTTTCCATGACATTAGATAATCCTGTACTCTAATCATGAGGATATACAAAGTTTTAGTTCCATGTGTCCCCATTACCCATCTTGCAAGAGGGACAGAATCTGAAGTCAGGAGCAATTTTGGATCTCCACTTGGTACTGATCTGACTAAATGATAAAACTGTGAATCTTCATGTCCATTGTTAATTTGAATAATATCCTCTCAGGCATCAGGTTTCATCATTTTCAATCCAGATTCAAAATTATGTAGCTTAGCGTCCAAAACGATCTTACTGAAGTTGACTGAGTAATTACGATCAAAAACTACTGTTCTTTCAACAGTTTGTGTCTTTGCAGAAAGAAAGTCCACAGTGAAAGATTGTCGAAATTTATTTCGTATCACAGTTTTCTAAGCCATGTTATCTGCATCAACACGAATCACGTTAGAGTTTTGTGATGCTCTGTGCAGTGTTAAAGGACAATTATGTTTCTTAATTTAATCCTAATCCTGTTATACTCAGTGTTGCTTCCAGTCCCTAATCGAGAACATTCTTCATGTTAGCATTTTTCGAGTTAAAGAACAATGAAAGAAATTGTTACAGGCATGAGGAGAAGTCAGTTGTTGCTGAAGGCACTACGTCACACGTTCTGCGCCAATCGCAAAGAGGGCTACATTGCCTTCTGATCAATGACCCCGTTTCTTTAGTACAGTTAATGGCTAATTTAATAAATTATTTGCACCTGGTTCAGCATGTTTGATGAATATGCAATTGGTTGCTGGCTTTTATTGAAGTTGTTATGTATGAGCACAAGGTCTGTTCCATATCATGACTTATCTGCTGCTCAGGCTGTTAACCTGGCTTATAACTGTCATCTACGGAGCAGATCTGACGGCCGTTTTCAGTGTAAAGAGCGCTGCATCATATGCTTAGGTCCATTAACCCAGAACACGTTTACACCTAAAGTCATTTAGTGGGTTCATAATGGAGTACTTGGAAAATTTGCCATAATAGTTAATACTATTCAGAAAAGTTTGTACCTGTGTCTGTTTGAAAGGTGTTAGTAACTCTCGTATGTTAATGTTTCGAATGTCCCTGAGTTGGTGATATTGCTTCAACTGAGGTGCTACTGAAAACTTTTAATTTTTTCTCGATTAAAAACGTATTTGTTAAGTTATCTTTTTGTAGCTGAATCGTATAGCCAAACAAAAACTGTTCAGAAGTTATTTAAACCCTTTTCCTATTTTATTGCGGTAGCATAAAAGTCGTATAGTTAGTTCTGTACACGTTGGTGTGTGCGAAGTTAATTGTTAATTTTTGGTACTGACTGCACATCTCAAACTTAGAAGCCCTGCTTTCCAAAAATTAATCACAATCTGCTACATTTGTGAAAACGCAGAAATGTGTTCATAAGGGACGTGGATGCCTACTCTTTGACCAAAGCTACTTAAGAAAATGTTTCACACTACTTAATATCAATGGCATCTTTCAAGTCAAGAAACCAAGTACTTGTTAAATTATGAAAACCTTTATTGAATATAGTCTATCCTTTCTCAAGACCGAAATGACTGGTAGGGGACTAGCCTGAAAACATTAACGGATGACGATTGACCTCACTTTAGTGGCGACTTTGAAGCGAACTGTATATTCTGCAATTTGATACAATTTTTCCCTGCCCTTATAGAGAAAAGTAAATGGATACGCTCACTGATCACAAACACTACAAAAGAATTAGTATTTTAATCAGCACAGTTTCATCTACTCCGACGACTATTAAATTCATAGCTCAGGAGAGAAATTCATGTCTGGACTCCAATGGTGTCTTGTTTTTGACCATGACAACTGTTTGTTCACAGCTAGACTCGCTATCATCGTAACCCACCATGTGGAGTGGAGTGTCCTGGCATAGGACAGAGGCAGCGTATTGGAACTTAAAGAGGTAAAGAGGGGTTAAGTCAGTCTACAATTTCCGACAGCTTAGGAGAGAATGCAGAAAGACAACTTCAATTGATAGGTGATTGCTCCGATCAGCGCCAACACTCTCACAGTCTACCTACGAGAAGTGTCGATTGTGGGACACGATAAGAATACTTACAGGAAGCACAAGGAACTCAGTGGTCTGAGATACAATTGTTTGTTGCCTTCAGACTAATTAGTACACAAAAGGCTATATTTCATCTTTATCTAGAAGCAACAACCCAAGTCAGTGTCTGAGCGCGAGGGGCGATAGCTAAGAGAAGTGGTAATCACAAGCAGTATCGTAAAATGATAAAACGGACATAAATCGGAGCATACCCGTGGCTGGCGTCGAGCGGTATGATGTGGGCGTCCTAACTATCTGGCTAAAAACTCTTCTGAATAAGAATTTTCGGAGTTTTTAAAGGATTGTGGTTTCACTCTATCCTCGCCATCTATAGCCTATCCACCAGTCCAGCAGTACTTTACAGGCATCGGCAAATCTGGCATGTGGCCTTGCATCTTCGTGGTGCCTCTCCAACCGATGATGATCCTTTCTCTTCTCCCACTCTGTAGTTAGTGATGTTCCTGACCTTTACACTAACAAAGTCCGAATTTGGTAGCAACAGCTTTCATCTGAAAGCTAAACGTCTCTACCCTTCCTATAATGACTAGCAACAACAGTGTGTCACATCACTTTGCTCCATCCTAAGGGTGGAGACTCTCTCTGAAGTGGATATCGCAGTTCCAGTAGTTCTAATCATTTCCAATATCACTCTAAAGTGTGTGAATCCACTGATATTACCTTTCTTAATACAGTGCAGTAGTTTTCATAATGTTTCACTGTTTCAGGATCATTACTCCCCCTAGCTATAAGATACATTTCCCTTTTCTGTTTACAAGGTACCTTTATCCCTTTAGTTAGCCATGGTTTTTACATGGTTTCTTACAGTTATATCTCACTGTTTTCTTAGGGAAACTGTTTTCAAATATACTCACAAAGATATCGTGAAATAGGTAAAATTTTAAATTAGCATCATGTTCCCTGTACACGTCATCCTAGTCTAACTGTTGCAAGCTTTCCCTAAAATTTTGAATTGTTAAATCGTTAATTGAAGGACTGTTTTGCATTACTGTATGGAACTGTATCATATACTGTAACTAACTGTGAGTCATGATCAGACAGACCATTCTTAACAGGAAAAGTTTTTATTTGATTAAATTTATCTTGGTCTATGAATACATTATCTATCAGTGTGCCGCTTTCCTGTACCACCCGAATACGAAAATCAATAACTGATGTCGAATTGAAAGAACCAAGTAATACTTCAGGGTCAAACTTTCTATCGGACTCTTTCATAAAATCTACATTGATATCTCCACAAACAATAATTTGCTTTCCTCTGTCTGACAGATATAGCAACAAAAAATCCAAGTTTTTCAAAAATACTTGAGAATTTCCCAATGGGGCCTATACACGGCTACAGTTATAACAGTGGCATTATTTAGTTTAAGCTCACATGCACATGTTTCTCTATGTTGCCCTACAAAAATTTTTTTAGTTTCCAAATTTTGCATACTATGACAGATTTTAACATATATGGCAACTCCTCCTCTCTCCATAGTGTCTCCACCTACATGTGCTGAAAGCTTATATCCACTTACACTTATCATTTCCATACCTGTGTTCAGACAGGCATAGTACATCTATTTCACCCTCAGTTTCTAAATCTTCTAAACAAACAAAAAGCTCATCTACTTTATTATTTAATACCCTGATATTCTGTTGCAATATGTCAACATTACTTTTCATTGTGTTTTATGTGAATCTTGTGACATACTAACATTATTTTTGACTGTACTGAGTTCCTTGTGATATATTCTCATCTCTAGTACCTGCCTCTGAACTTCCCATTAAGCTTAATTTCAATCAATATAGGATGATTGGACACTGATCTTAATCTAAAAAAGTACTCCTGTGAGATTCAGTGCCCCACCTTAAAGATTTTGGAATTATCCCAGCCAGTTTACCCTTCCCTTTCCTACTGAATGTAGGCCATGTCTTGTGAAGTCCCATCTACCAATACCATCAACAGGAACCAAACCTATGCCCGGCAAAGTAGCTGCCCGAAGCAGCTGATCTAGCTTCATATTGACCCTCCTGACAGAGGTGTTCAATTGGGGCCGATCATATCACATGAAAGCAGGGACCAAGCCAACATTTGTATGGTTCGATTCAGATGCTATTTTTAGCAGGTTACACTCAATATTGTAGCCCTGATCACTGTCAATACTGTTTCCCACTCCACCAACTACCACAACATGATCCTGCTTTGTAAAACACTTGCACAATGATCCTACATCCTCTATCACTTGACTAAGACATGCACTGGGCTTGAAAATACTTGTGACCTGGTAGCTGCCATCTAACTTTTCCTGAAAGATCTGGCCCACATCTCTTCCATGTCTACTACCTAACAACAGAACTTTCCTCCTACTTTATACTTTTTTTGCAACAGTTGGTTTCCTAGTGAAAGTCTGTTGAGTGCTGACTACATTTACATCTACTTGAGCCTCTTCCTTGGTTGACTGAGGTAGCAAGGCAAATCTATTGTTTGTGCTAAAGGTGAAACTGTCAGATACTGTTCTCTTTCTGTGGCCCCTGTTCCTTGCTACCACTTCCCACCTGCCTTTACCCTTCTTCCCCCTTAACCTCACCAGTTCCTTCCAGCACTATCCAGTTCAGCCTGAAGGGCTCTAATCTTCCCTTCCTGTTCCGCTTTTTTCTATCCCTTGAACATAATCTGCAATACCATGGAAGAGACCCATTTACTTCCCTGATTCCCATGCCACTACATTCACTCCAATGTAACAATCTGCCGCAACAGCTGCACAGAACCCCATAACTGACTTTCCTACGGCAGCTCAAACACTTCTCGCACATGATCGTTTACAATATTTTCACAAAATTTATTTTGGCAATAACAGTAATATTCCATTGACTACAGATCACAAGAGCCACTAAAGTTATGTGGAACACTAATATACGTGTACACTACTAATACAGTAACGTAATGCAGTTAAACTAACGTTAAAAAATCAAAACTTGTATACCTGAAAAATTAGGCCTAAGATCGTGCGATACGTACTTTACACGTTTTGAAAGGAAATAACAGATAGAACTTAAAACCTCTAATTCCCCGACTAGATACGACGCTACTAACTGTACGTGTAATTAAGACAACCTAACTTCTTCACTTAATACTTAAAGAAACCGGCCTTTAGGATTTTTTTTTTCGAGAAATACATTGAAACGAGTGAAACCTTCAATAAATAATATAAAACAGACTCTAATTAACTTAATTGACAGTAACGATAGAATTAATTACTTATCTTCACGAGCTTAATATTCAAGCGTGTGCGAACTGCGCCAGTGTTGACAATAAATGAACAATTAATGCTGAAATGGTGGAAATTTCTTTCAAAAAAATTCTATACGACTGTGATCTCCTACGAAGGAAAGATCATCTTCTAGATTCTGAGATCTATCAAAGTACTTCTTATCCTTCTCATTACAATGTTTATTATAATCACTGATGCATTGGTGCATTACAATGTTTATTATAATCCCTGATGCACTGGTGCATGTGTCTCATTTTCTTATTTAATTTGATCACGTGATCATTAGAATTATAAGTAACACTTGTGGGATCCCTTCATAGCATACCTGGTGCGCTACATTATATAACGAAAAACAACTCATGGGGTGTATAACTACTTGTACTATGGGGTATGGCATTATACACAAATATCACAACTGAGAGCCATTGGTCCCTATCTGATTGTACCCTTTAATACAAAATTTCACGAATTCCAATGTAGTTCGGTGTGATCTTCCGAAAGCTCCATTCGACTCACCGCGGTAACAGGTCTGTACCCTACCAGACGTTAACAATCTGCATACTCCACTTAGTGAGTCACTCAAAAAACTGCCGCCATTGTCACTCAGTATTATTATCTCAATCTCCAAATAACCCTTTCCACCAGGACACAAGCCACTGCATCTGCATCCTCCTTTTCTTTCCGCTCTGTTACCATGAACTTCGTTAGAGCATCCTAGAAAGTTAGTTTATACTTATTATTTCTATCTATTACCATCAACAGAACGGTGATATACCTCTCAAACAACCCGTCTACTAATCGTGTAATCGTGGCGTAACCAACAGCATTTTTTGTCTTTATATATTAAATTCGATCGTATGTTCTCACGATTCTTTGATGAACACGTATGGATGCGTCATGGAATTGCAGCAAATTTCCGCTTTTTCTCAGCAGTTATCTCCTGGTGTTCGTCTTCCTTCACTATCGACTTTTCCTCTGTTGCATTTGGTCCAGTTTAGGTACCAGTTGACTTTATGTCCCTTATCGTCGGCAGTGCATGAGTTACCTCAATGTTTTTTTCACCTTTTTCGCATTATTTCGCAGTCATTCTTCTCCAGCTGAACTTCATTAAATGTGAGAAGAAATCGCTAATATTTCCGACCCATTGTAGTGGTTTGTGATGTGTACAATGGTAAACCTACGATCAAATCTTGTGGTCTAAAATGTTTTACCAAGCAAACTATGGCCAATAATTCTCTCTCAGTTTTACTGTAATTTCGCTCTACAGTGTTCACAGGTAACAGATATGTGTTCAACTCGAAGATACTTACGTACTTCCCCTTGACTAAGAAAAGTATCAGTTGCTTCCTGTCTAGCATCAGTCATAATTATGAACTTTCTAGAAAAATTTGGGTACTGTGATATAGGGGGCTCTTTTAATACTTGGCATCCCTTTCACATTTAACACTTTTTCTTGAGAACTCATGTAGGGGCTACGCCCGTTTATTAAAGTCAATAAGAAATCGTCTATAATACCCATTTAAAATTTTTAATACTTTTGTTTTTTTGGGGGGGGTTGTGGATATTCCACCACTGCTATTAGCTTCCTTGGCTTGGGTTTAACCCATTTTTGGTTAAGACTTGTCCATGATATGTGACCTCATTCCTTAAAAATTCACATTTGTTCACCTATTTAAAACTTTCTTGCCTTGCACCCTCGAAATCTTCGCCCAGTTAATCACTGTGTACTTCCAGAGATGGGCCGAAAATACATATAACCTACATAAATATATACCTTTTCGTCCTGTGAACACATTAGTACTTAATTCATCAATTTGTGGGAATGTGGAGGATGCAGAACGATGTCCCATTGTCTTTCTTTCATGCATATAATTGGCGGACGGATTACTGAAAGCTTAAGTTCTCGGTTCTTTACATCTAATAACACTTTATAGTATCTTTTAGCGAAGTCGAATGTTGAAAAATATTTTCCCTTACGTAATTCATCCAGAATTTTATTGAAGCGTGGAAGTGGGAAGATTGTGTTGACAGTAATGTCACTTAGCTTCCTGTAATCAGCTGCCAGTCTTCATTTCATTTTACTAGTCGCATTCATGTTTTTTGGAATCACAATTAACAGGAAACTCCAGGCGCTTGTCGATGGCACTACTATATCGTCCTCTAACATATCTTCCCTCGCAATACTTCTTTCTGCACTTGTGGTATTCTGTATAAACAAGAACAAATTACTCATTCCTCTGCTTTGGGTATTAATTTTGTTTGTGCCAAATTGAATGTGTGTATGCCAACTTATATCCTGTCAGATGAAATATATCGTCATATTATTCTATTTTAGATTCCTTTCCTAAGCAATTTAAATTGCCTGATCGTAAATTCTCTTTTAATAAACTGACTCTATTTTTTCTCACTCCAAACCTCTCCTACCCGACACACAGTCTGCCTTATATTTGTGATAAATTGTGGCACTTTATCCACATTAATACGAGATGTCTCAGCAGAAACTGCCTCCTTCTCTTAGTCTGTTATCTGCAACCTTTATCCTCAATATACTCTTCTCATGAGGACCTAACTTTGTTTTAGCCACCTGACCTGCCTTGGGCTCTGTATCTTCAGTTTCCTGGTGACACATCCGCCTACCAGTAATTTGTTTACTTTCCCATTATTTCAGCTTATTTTTCTTTACTATGTTCTCCGAGAGAGAAAACTATGAATTCTACTGCATCTACTCTTTGCAGTTTCAAAACCTGTTTGTGATTTTCTAAGCCCTTGCCACTGTGTATTTGCGCCTTCCTGTCCTATCTCCATACACAATCCACAAGTTTCCTTTGGCATAATCAACTACTATACCATGTATCTCAAAGAAGGCTCTATTTATTGTGCCAGCAAAAGGAATATCAAGTTCCCCTCCCACCACATGAAATTTCTATTCCCCATACATATATACGACTGGATTTATTATACGTCCAATTTTTCTACTTTCTTCAGGTC
This sequence comes from Schistocerca americana, assembly GCF_021461395.2. Taxonomy (NCBI): domain Eukaryota; kingdom Metazoa; phylum Arthropoda; class Insecta; order Orthoptera; family Acrididae; genus Schistocerca; species Schistocerca americana. Next base: position 259,194,684 of record NC_060119.1, on the reverse strand, counting down.
TATGCCTGACATGGCTACACAGATAAATCACATCAGATAACCTCTCATTATCTAGAAGTAATGCATTTTTAAAAATTCGTGAGAAGAAAATCTATTAGAAGTTGTTCTTCTACATAATTGGGCATTTAGTAGTACTTGAAGTATGCAGATGATATTTTGATTATATGCAGTGGAACGATGGAGAAGACTAGTTCTTCGAAATATTCATGATAAAATTAATTTCATTTCCGTGTTGCAAAATGAAAAAAGTGAGAAAAAGATCTGGCTCTCAATCTGACCCTAGTATATGATATAATAACTTCTGATATTTCCCATAAAACAACAAGAACCGACCAAATACTACCTTCTGATTCAACACACCCTCAATCCTACAAGACACCTTTCTTTCATTCAGCTATTCATCACGCTATAATTAATCCTTTATTAGAGGCTTAACTAAAAAAGTAATTAATTTAATTCAAACAGTAGCTTGCAATAACGCTTATGAACCTTATTAGTGAAAGTATTTTTGAAGCTAAAACGAATAAAAGAGTCAATAACCTAGGAATCTGTCATGATAAAGATATTGATAATGGATAGAATTGCTTTCCCCACAAATAAAATATACAAAATATTTAATCCATAATTTTATAACTTCAAGAAATCCTTTAATAGCTAAGGAGTTCACAAAACTGCTTGCAGTGTATTTCCGGTGTTTTATGTCATACAGAATGGTAAGATCTTTAACAAAATGTACAAGGACCAACTGTTAAGAAATAATGGTTCCATTGTACGTGTTTACCCTTTCGCAGAACGTTTCTTAGTATTGGGACACAATAAAAGGAGGAGACGTCATAATTACTGTACATAGAGAAAAGAAAGGGTGGAAGCTTGACGTCTTGGAAGAACTTGACATCTTTAGACACACGATCAGTAAAGATTGCCTCATATTAGATGAAAAATTACAGTTGAGAAACAAAAATTGCCTTAAAGCTATTAAGCCATTTGTCGCAACTGCATGGTGTTTTGTCACATGTTTATTTTCACTTCCGTTACGGAAATTTTGGTTTTCCCCATATTTAGCAGACTGACTCTGTGTTACCATAAAGACAACATGCCAGATGACACTATATTCTGGTTATGAAGGTTTCACATAAAGAATATTTTTCATTTTTCCTGTTAAAATCCTGCTGTAATACATTCTTTATTACTTTTCATCAGCAAATATTTTTGTAATTAACCATCTTTTTAATTCTTGTGCTATGTGCTACTGTGGTCATGTTTTAATTTATCTTATTCCTTTTATATTCTCTTTTATAATGTCCTTGCTTTCACTCCATGTACAATCTGATCTATTTAAACATTAAAATGTACTTATAGTGACATATTACTCTTTCAATAACGTATTTCATATGGTTGAGTGTTTACCACGCTACTAGCACCCAGCACTCCATTCTGCTTTGACTAGGCATTGTAATTAGTTGCCACACATTTATTTCAGTGCATACTCTTATAATAAGCTGTAAGTGTGGAGTAATTCTTACTGCTTTTTATCGAGGATGTAATTCATAATTTTTCCCATTTAACTTGGGCATTTAGCTCTTAATACATGATTATACTTTTATCGCAATGTAATCGATGGAAGTACCTATGTTCCATGTACATCAATTCATTTTTGCTAACATATTAGATATTTTATACATTTATTTTGTATTATTTTTAAAATATTTTAGGTGAATATATTCCTTCTGAAGAAGATAGCCCCAATAGTAATGAAACCTGGTTAAGGCTTATTACAATAGACATTGTCTAGCTTGTTTGCTGCATACATCTTTTATTGAAAGTTTATTTGTGGTTGCTGTCAGACATTTTTAGAATTGTAAGCATCAGCCTGATATTGTTGGCTTAAGTGAAGACCAGAGCGTTGCATTCTTTTGTTGTCGCCAAATCCCTGAACATCAAGGAAAAAATCATGGAAACCCTCCTTCTTTCATCATTGTTGACAGACGATGAAGTACCATAGCTAACTCTTTAGCCCACTATCCAGATCTGAACCTGGGGCTGCTTTCTATCTCATTCTCTCCAAAATTTAATCAACACTTCATTTTCAGTCATAGTGGACAGGATCACAGCAGATCCGGTACTTACACCCTACTGTTCCCCTGATGTTAAGCGCACTGGTCCTCCCATCACTTGGCAAGGATACTGGATCAGCTCTGGCACAGTATTTGTGGGCGCAGTCGTCTCTGTGAATGACAACTTCACAAGCCAACTCGCGCTACCTCAATCGTCTTACACCAAGGACATGCTTAGCTACCATTCCTGCAGGGTACCAGCAAAAATGTGCAAGGACACAAAAAATAACATTACTATATTACATCTACCATCCAACACCACACCAGCACAACTGCCAAACCACATTCTGCTATTAATTATTTTGCAGGAAGCAGTGAAGTTGGAAAGTGGCTGTATGTTGTGTGGCTGCGCTCCCACCTCCACCTCTTAGACAAAGGAAAGCATATAATATAGATATTAAAAACACTATAGTGTAGATAGGTATTCCTGTTTTAACGATTTAAAAGTCTGTTTTATGTAGGTTTTTAACTATGTAGTAATTGGAAGCTTTTGTGGCTACTTGCCCTGGAGCGATCCTAGTTACCACACGAACGGCCCTTGTTTCTGCTGGCTGAGCATGAACACTGTCGTCACAGCATAATATGGCAGCAAAGTATTCGCAGTGGTGAACTGCATTACGACGCAACCAACTCTGGCGCTGCACCGCTTCCTGCCCTTACAGAGTCAGAAATTATCTATCAGTACAGGACAGTGTCCAGCGGTCACAAATATCGCCCCTCTCGGCCATGTAGTATTTCTCATCGTCCGCAGCCACCTACGAAGGGTACTCCAAGATACCCATCGAACTGGTATCATCGTCCAGCCTACTGGAAATAGACGTTGCCTCCGCTAGCTGCAGGACTGTGGGCTACTACTGATGATGCTATAAGCTGAACTGGTGAATTCTAGCTGTGGACCAAACGCTGGTTCACTTCAACCAGACTTCGGGCACCAACCCGGGGATCCAGGTTTTGCACCTCCGCGCATCTTATTGCTGAGCTGGTGCCTTCCCTGCGTGCTTGCATTCTGCTTCCAAAGAGTGGTGTCTGCAGGTCGTTTTCACTGCATCCTTTGCTGTGGTTCTCGGTTCGCCGTTTCACTCGGGTACCCGCTGCACTGAGTCGCTCAGCTGCGCCAGCGACGTAACCAGCCTATTATGGAGACTGTAGCCACTGTGTGCCTGCTCCCTGGTCGGATGTGTCGCGGCATTAGGCACTACACTCGCCGAGGTGCTGACATCTCTCACATCTCTTCCCCCTCTCTGCCGCCTGCTCGGATTGCCGACTCCTTGAGCCGGCCGCAACCACAGGCAGCGAGATAATCTTAGACCATATCACCCTCCAGGGTGCGTCTCCGCCGCTGGATGCCGACTGCAGCATGACGTTTTATCGACTGCTGACTGCTTGTTGCCGGCCGTCGTGACCGAGCGGTTCTAGGCGCTTCAGTCTGGAACCGCGCGACCACTACGATCAAAGGTTCGAATCCTGCCTCTGGCATGGATGTGTGTGATGTCCTTAGGTTAGTTAGGTTTAAGTAGTTCTAAGGCGCACAGTGATCAAAGCCATTTGAAACATCTACCAAACAACCTTGACTTATTTCTCGAACACAGTGTTCCAGAAATATGACTGCTTGTTTTCTCACTGCCTCTACGACAGCCATCCATCTGGTTCTACGTACCCGCTAGCCCGCCAAAGATACTACATCATCAATGCGACCTTCGGTGAGGTTTAAAAACACACAGACTGCCGTAAGTCCATTACAAGTCTAATGAAAAATACTTCTCGTTATGCATTAGTTGACAAAGTATAGGTTAGATTATTCTTCTGTGTTTGGAATAATTTCAGGTATAGATATTCAATTCAAATACACTGAAGAGCCTAAAAACTGGTTCACCTGCCAAACATCATGTAGGGCCCCCGTGATCACGCAGAAGTGTCGCAACACGACGACACATGGACTCGAATAACGTCTAAAGTAGTGCTGGAGGGGAGTGACACCATGAAACCTGACAGGCTGTCCATAAATCCATAAGAATAAGGTGGAGATCTCTTCTCAACAGCACTTTGCAAGGGAACTCAGATACGCTCAATGGCGTTCATGTCTGGGGAGTTTGGTGGCCAGCGGATGTGTCTAACCTCATAATAATGCTGCTAGAGCCACTCTACAGCAATTCTGGATGTGTGGGCTGTGGAATTGCCCAAGCCCATCGGAATGCGCAATGTACATGAATAGAGGTCGGTGATCAGACAAGATGCTCACGTACTTTTCAACTGTCAGAGTCGTATCTAGATTCATCAAGGGTCCCATCTCATTCCAACTGCACACACACCAAACCATTACAGAGCCTCCACCTGCTTGAACAGTCCCCTGCTAATATACAAGGCCCATGGATTCACAAGGTTGTCTCCATACCTGTACACGTCCATCCGCTTGATACAATTTAAAACGAGACTCGTCCGACCTTCTAGTCATCAACAGTCCAATTTCGGTGTTGACTGGCCCAAGCGAGGCGTAGAGCTTTGTGTCGTGCAGTCATCATGAGTACTCGAGTTGGTCTTCGGCATACCGATGTTGTTTCATTCAATGGTTCGAACGCTGACATTTGTTGATGGCCCAACACTGAAATCTGCAGCAATTTGCTGAAGGCTTTCACTTTGTCACGTTGAACGTTGCCGTTCTTGCAGGATCTTTTTCCGGCTGCAGCGACGTCGGAGATTTGACGTTTTGCCGGGTTCCTGTTATTCACGGTACATCCGTGAAATGGTCCTACAGGAAAATGCCCACTTCATCGCCACCGCGGAGATGCTCTGTCTCATCGCTCGTGCGCCGCCTATAGTACAGCGTTCAAACTAACTTAAATATTGATCCTGCCATTGTAGCAGCAGTAACCGATCTAACAACTGTCCCAGATACTGTCCCAGATACTTGTTGTCTTATATACCGACAGCAGCGACGTTTTCTGCCTGTTTATAGACCTCTGTAATTGAATACGCATGCCCATACCAGTTTCTTTGGTGCCTCAGTGTACATGTTGAAGAACTGGCTCGTGTACTGTAGTGGCGCTTTTCGTATCCACATAAGGTACGTTAGTACAGTTTATATATATATAGTGTCTTGTCTTTCGAACATAACCAAAAGAACAGACGGCACATACATGACAAAAGAGAAATTCTGATTTAAACTACAATCAGGCATTGAATTAAATCTAATGGCGCGAAGTGAAAATTTCCCACTTACTGCGAGCAGTAGCCTTAACCACTTTCCTTTCTTTTTTTTTTTAATTGAAATACACAATAAACGATTCCAAATATGCTTCAAATTTTAACAGAGATCTGTCACATATCACTCTAAAAAATAATTCTGTTACACGCATTACACTTAAGAAAATTCTAGTCTCAGTAGCAACCACTTGACTGTCATAACAAAAGTAATATTTAAAAGTAACGCTATTCTCATAGAACATAAGGAAACAAATACTCAGCATAATAAAGGTTTAAATGGCTCTGAGCACTATGGAACTTAACATCTGAGTCATCAGTCCCCTAGACCTTAGAACTACTTAAACCTAACTAACCTAAGGACATCACACACATCCATGCACGAGGCAGGATTCAAGCCTGCGACCGTGGCGGTCGAGCGGTTCCAGACTGAAGCGCCTACAACTGCTCGGCCACTCCGGCCTGCGCATAATAAAGAATTTGATTTTCGGTCCCACCGATGCTCCTTTATGTCTTCTTACAAAGAGTGGAGAAAAACTGTCTAATGACATTTTAACCCTGGATAGTTGATGACAGTAGGAACCAAAATTACCAATGTTGTGTATGTCGACAAGGCGCCATTTTTAAACTACGGAAACTTAGCGCCACGCGCAGCTATTAGGCGTGGAATAGGCCTGTTGCCGTTCGTCGGTTGAGGGGCATCGCTATGGTTGTCGGTTCACAAATACAAACGTCCCTCACCCCGTCACTGGCCCAACGTGCTAACGCACACGTGCCGAATAGGTCTTGCTGTTTGTCAGCACCTCACGTCAGAGGCATTCCCACGTAAGATTCGCTTCGGAGAACACACACGTCACCTGCAATTTAGTCCTACAGTAAACATCGCAGCACAGTATTCGTTTGAAGAACAACGAGACATGGATTTTATTTATGTTCTAGCAAACGGTAATGCGCATGAAGCTCACACACCCGTAAAGGTTTAGAGCAATTCACCAGCGACTTGACGAAACAGGCTTGTTATCGGGATATCATGGTGATGGGTGATGCTGGGAGACCTCGAATACAAAGGGATGCTGCATTTTAAGAGACTGTTCTCGAGCGCTTCGAGGAAGCACCTACGACAAGTAGTCGAGCGGTTGGACACGACATGGCGGTCGCTGGTCGGTTAGTTCAGATGGCTCTGAACACTATGGGAGTTAACTTCTGAGGTCATCAGTCCCCTAGAACTTGAACTACTTAAACTTAACCAACCTAAGGACATCACACACATCCATGCCCGAGGCAGGATTCGAAACTGCGTAGCAGTCGAACGGTTCCAGACTGAAGCGCCCTGAACCGCTCGGCTACCAAGGTTAGTCTGAGAGGTTTTGAGGGATGACACCCAGCATCCATTTAGTTTCTAGCCTCTCCAAAACCTAAATCTTGTGGCAGACTATGGACACAGGCTAGGGTTTTGCCGGTGGTTTCTGTGCCGTGTTGCACGAGATTCCGACGTCCCCAAATGTTCAAATATGTGTGAAAATCTTATGGGACTTAACTGCTAAGGTCATCAGTCCCTAAGCCTACACACTACTTAACCTAAATTATCCTAAGGACAAACACACACACCCATGCCCGAGGAAGGACTCGAACCTCCGCCAGGACTAGGCGCACAGTCCATCACTGCAGCTCCTAAGACCGCTGGGCTAATCCCGCGCCCGACTTACCCGCCATTGTGTTGTTTACCGACGAGTGCACCTGCCATCGGGATGGCCCTTGCAACACTCGTAACGTTCATTACTGGACAAGGGGAAAACCTCACGTCACGTACGTCCACGGCCATCAGGAACCATTTTCACTCGACATTTGAGCAGGCATTGTACGATATCATCTCAATGGGCCCGTCCGTCTACCTCCTCGACTTACTGTGGCAAATTATCTTCATTTTTTGCATATTTAAATGAACTCTTCGGCGGCGGGGTAATTGGCAGAGGTGCTCGCAGGACATGGCCCCTGCAATCACGAGAACTTACGCCACCGGACTTTTTCCTGTGGAGTTTCTTCAAGGTTCCAGTTCACCCACCCGGACGCGAAACACCTAGAAACGAAGAGGATTTAATGGATCGTATTCAGCGTACCGCCAATCACAATAGGGCAATGCCAGGAATCTTTGAAAGAGTTCGGCAAAACACCGTTCGACGTTACCAAGCTTGTGTCGCGTCTGAGGGTCGCCATTTCGAGCACCTGCTTTAAGAAAACAATGTCCTAGCTACAAAAAAGGTCCTTTTCAGGATGGACACAAATTGTAAAATTCTGTACGCGAACTAACAGCTGTGGAGGGTTTTTTTTCCCGGTACGTCTTATCATGAAACTACAATAGATGTGTGGGGACGGATTCGCCCCAGACCCCCAGAGAGGAAGGCCGGTGGGCTACCACCTAACGTGCGGGCCGCCTTCGAAACGCAACGATCTCCGGTAGACAAAGCATTCACGTTCATGCGTCATCCAGAGCAGCCGGCACCAGGGCAATCCTGCGCCCAATCGGAGCGCGGGACGCCAAGTTCCGTAGTTTAAAAATCCTGCGTTGTCGACCTACACAACATCAGTAACTGAGTTTCCTACTGGCATCAGCTATCCATGGTTAAAATTTCATGACAAAATTTTCTCCATCCAGTATATGTATGGTGATCAGCAAATCTCTTTTCTTTTTTTTTTTTTTTTTTGATGCGCCCCACAACGAATTTCTGTACTGTGCCAACCTCTTCATCACAGGGTAGCATTTGCAACCTACGTCCTATATGGTTCATATGGCTCTGAGCACTATGGGACTTAACATCTATGGTCATCAGTCCCCTAGAACTTAGAACTACTTAAACCTAACTAACCTAAGGACAGCACACAACACCCAGCCATCACGAGGCAGAGAAAATCCCTGACCCCGCCGGGAATCGAACCCGGGAACCCGGGCGTGGGAAGCGAGAACGCTACCGCACGACCACGAGATGCGGGCACCTACGTCCTCAATCATCTTCTGGATGTATGCTTCAGCTGATCGATGGAAAAAGGAAATACAAAAACATTCAGAGAAATTGAACAGTACAACAATACAACTTGCTGAGGAATGAAATAAACACACTACTGGCCATTAAAATTGCTACACCACGAAGATGACGCGCTACAGACGCGAAATTTAACCGACAGAGCATTCACACAAGGTTGGCGCCGGTGGCGACACCTACAACGTGCTGACATGAGGACAGTTTCCAACCGATTTCTCATACACAAACAGCAGTGGACCGGCGTTACCTGGTGAAACGTTGTTGTGATGCCTCGTGTAAGGATGAGAAATGCGTACCATCACGTTTCCGACTTTGATAAAGGTCGGATTGTAGCCTGCCGCGATTGCGTTTTATCGTATGGCGACATTGCTGCTCGCGTTGGTCGAGATCCAATGACTGTTAGCAGAATATGGAATCGGTGGGTTCAGGTGGGTAATACGGAACGCCGTGCTGGATCCCCAACGGCCTCGTATCACTAGCAGTCGAGATGACAGGCATCTTATCCGCATGGCTGTAACGGATCGTGCAGCCACGTCTCGATCCCTGAGTGCATGTGGGATGAGAGTATCGCTGGTAGGGGTGGAAATAAAATCGCTTCATGCATTCTGAAAGTGTTCAAAAAATGTTCAAATGTGTGTGAAATCTTATGGGACTTAACTGCTAAGGTCATCAGTCCCTAAGCTTACACACTACTTAACCTAAATTATCCTAAGGACACACACACACACCCATGCCCGAGGGAGGACTCGAACCTCCGCCGGACCAGTCTCAAAGTGTTAACCACCAGGACAACAACGAAGAAGAACCTTATTGTTTGTAGTGACAACTATGCTACACAAGACAAGAACTGAATTATGGTATTTCGTTTGCTTTTTCTGGTGGCAAATGGATTGTTCAGCCGAATAGAACAACGATTTTAGTGGGCACAGCTTCTTCCCTGCGACTCTACGTTTGCCTTGGTAGAGAGAAGGAAGTCAGTGACGAAGGCATTTGTACGCAGCGACCTACGCAAAATGGTCGAGGAAGCAAAGGTTGTTAGATCTTTCAAAATAATGTCTACGAATACTCCCGATTTTTTAATTGTTCAAGCTGTGGCTCTCTACAATAAAAGTTGAACATTTCAAAAGATGTATCATGTGTAGTAATAAGAGAATGTCACGGAGACATGGAAAGGATCCGTTAGATGAATGTGCTCAAGAAAGGGATAAATGCAAGAAACGTTCTACCTGCTACCTTTGAATCTATTTCCTCAACACATTCAATTACAGATGAAAAGAAGAAAAATTTAAAGGCTATGATAACTTACCTGGAAAAGAATGAGCATAAAGAATATTATATGTATATCTGTGGAGAGTGACAAAGAACATAGAACCTAGAATAATTTGATGGTACTTAGCACCTTTCATAAATGTTTCTGCTTTAATTGCCTTCAGCAGCAAGCAATTCCAGCTGTGTCATGAAACCACCACTAATATTTGAAGGGCTTATTTCAATAGTGGTACAAGTCAATTTTTGTTCTTATTGAGATACAGAGTCCTAAAGTTAAATGAGCTCTGAAAAATCTGCAGTTGAGATACCAGAAATATTCAAGCATATGGCTTCTTGCTAGAGATGAACTTTTCTTTCTGTTTGTTTGGCTCATTAATTTCAGAAGCATTATAGACAGAAAAGTGGAGGAACTGGACTTGTGCTACTGTTGAAATAAGCCCTTCATATGATTACTCCGATTTCTGACATGGAAAAGTTTGAGGAATAAATAATTTAAACACTGAACTACAGACAGTTTGAATGCAATAACTTCAGTTCATAAACTTGGCACTTTGCACCTTTATACAATTAAGTATTATTACGTTTCCACTTCTGATCACCAATGTAGCAATCAAAGACGTTTATCACTGTTCAAATCCAAGCAAATACAATTTGTTAACGTCCACAGAAAGCATTCTAAGCACATAAGTTGAAACCAGTATTGGATAATAATGTGTTGCGATGTTCCATTTCTTCTCGCCTCCATATTGTATAAACGGTACACATGTAAAATCATAGCATGGGGCAGTTTTGGAAGTACTGCAGTCGATTATCACAGATCCAATGTTGCACCAAAGGCGAAAAGAATCCTTGTCGTTTACTCACATACTTAGTTTCTTTAGTTTTCGACGGAGGATGAATTCAACAAGATATTAGCTAGAAACATTGACCAATAACAACAGTAACAAGAGTTATGTATGAGATAATCCAGTAACAATCCTAGGAATGAAAGGCAGAGTTATTTAACACATGCGGCACTTACTGAAACTGTTAGTAAAGCGGTACATTCTTGTGGAATTAACATGACCATTTCTTTCCATACGCTTTGGCGTATTATCTCGGGTTGTCTCCGGTGGTACCTGGAATGACAACATCAGTCACGCGATGCGGGAGATAAAATTTGTCACAAAGTCGCCAAGGTGTGCTGGATTTTCTCAGGCGCATTACATAATGCATTTCTCATTCACGTCGTGGCGAAATGCCATTCGACGCACGGCCTCTGTGCAAAGAGCGGTTGGAATGGCCTTTGTTGGTGAAATAACTTTCATCTTCATTTCAGGTGACAAATGAACAACGGGAGGGTCGGCTCGAATTCCTACACTTCTCGCAGGCCAAGCGTGTCGGTTCGTTCTGATAATAAAGTAATATGAGAAGTTAACAGGCTCTTATTTCTGAATTTCGAACATCATTTGCCCACGAAATAGACAAACAAAACGTGTTGCAAAAAGAACTGGGAACGACTCTCTAGTAAAATTCTATAAGATTGTAGTGGTAACGTGGGAACGATTAAGTGAAATATTCACAGATAGATGTTAATAAGTATAATGTAATTTAAGGCTGCCCGCTTGCTTCCTGAAATATACAATGATGTGCCAAAACATCGTGATCGCTGCCACACCGCATAACACAATGCGCCTGGTGGAGATGTGTGGATGTGATGCGCTCAGGAAGATTTATATGTGCTATAGGGACCATTTGGTGAAACACTCTAACAAGAAAACTAGTCGCAAATGGGGAAATCCACTGACATAAGTGACTTTGACAAAGGGCAGATCGTTATAGCGCAATGCCTGAGAACAAGCAACTCGGCAAAACCGGCAACCTGTTCGAGTACTAATGTCGTGACCATCAACGGAAAGTAGTTGATTGTTGAAATCACGAGTAGACGACAAGGTGTTGGACATCACTGCCTCATCACAGAACGTGGAGGTCGAAGGTTAGCCAATTCTGCTAAGTACTCTGTACCAGATCTTACGACACCGTGTAGTACTGGTGAAAGCACAAGTATTTCGGAGCACACATTTCAACCCAAGTTACTGTAAATAAGTTTCCGCAGAAGACGGGCATTACGTGTTCCCGTGATGATCCAACGACATCGCTAATTATGACTGCAGTGAGCTGCGAGATCAGAGACTGAACCGCGGATCGATGGGAACGTGTCGTCTCGGCGGATAAATCACTTTTCTTGTTACACCATGACGATGGTCATGTCATCCAGGCAAACGGCCACTCGAAACATTTACGGCGTCACAGATTCAAACCGGTGGGAGCAATATAGGGCCATGGGAGATATTAACGAGGACTTCAAAGGGACTTGTGATAGCAATCGACGGCACGAAGACAATTGAAGGCTACGTGAACATTACTGTGGGCTACCTGTATCCGTAGATGCTTGAAGTCTTCCCCAACGGCGATTGCATCTCCGAGCAGTGTAACTCTCCTGTCTTGTCAAAAGTGCACCAAATTTGCTTTATCTGGACCCGATATAACACGTCTGGGACGTTATCGAGCGCCAGCTACCCTTCTAAAAACCACCGTCCCGTAATTTATGCATTTGTCGAACACATACCGTGCAAACGTTCCGCTGTATCACGTTCCTAAGAGTTACAAGGGAAAAAGGATGTTGAATGTGCCGTCCCTTATTAAGGCCATTGCACAACAAGAGTGGCGCATTCTCAGAAAATAGTACTTGTTCTCGGTTTCCTGTAGGTTCTGTTGCGGTACGGACTACAATTCCATCTCAGTATGAGATTGAAATGATGGGGCAGCTTGTAGCACCTATTTTCGACCTGTTTTGTATCTGTATCGATATTTCTATGCCAATTTCTAGTGTTGCATGTGTAGAGTGTTGTACCTATCTTGGATATTCTTTGACTATGTATACAAATTTCAGTTATATCAACTTTTTGAACGACGTTGTTTAAACTATGCTTGGATTTAAGTAACCACTGGATTGATTGTTTTATAATGTACTGTAAAAGACTTGGTCCATAGTTAGGGAACGTAGGGTTGAATGTAAAAGGTGTGGGGAAGCATCACAGCTACGGAAGTAGCCTGGCAGAGTGGGAAAAGTGTGACTGATGCACAAGTGGCAACCCATTCTTTGTGACAGGTAAGGAGTCTCGACGGAGCACTTGCTGTGGTTAACATCTCGCTAGCAGTAGCGGATCACTGTCACTCATGTGACTCATATTCTTGGAGTTTTAAGGCCAGACGAGCTTCAGAGCAGTATTTATGGGCCTCGGATGCTCCGTGATACTATTATCATGGCATGGTTTATTGCCCCTGTAAAAATATAATTCCTACGACAAGAAGATTTGTAACAGGGCAAGGCCAACAGTACTGCCACGATAGTATAGCCGTCATGCTAATAGTCACTGAAATTACTATACCAGTACCACCAGCCTTCCACTAAATTGATAATATTTGGCACTCTGTAAATGGACCAGGTATTTGTGAAATTTGGTTTATTTTAATAATAATCGTGGTGTTGCTAAAAGCTATGTCTTACACCCGTGATTATCCCAATTCACAAACCTGAACAGGAATCCTATCCTAGTGAATTTAATTCCGAGTGCCTTGATTCATTATGGACAGACTTATTCGGCAGATATAAAAATAATTGTGATTGCTTTCTAATGTGTGGAGCTATAGTGTTTAAAGTCTCATTTTATAATTTGAGAAATACTCCACTCCCAGTTCGTTTTTAAATCAATCTGCAATAACTTTCTTAAATAATTTGCCTCACTTGAAAAATAGTAAAGTTACTAGCTAAAGGAACAATAACATCGATCTGAAGTAAAAAGGTTATTAATTGTTGCATTTATGCACTTTGACCGGAATTACAAAGTATTATCGGTGTTGATTTCATGAGAAAGTGTTTGAACTTGAATTTAGTGTTGTGTTTTCATTTGCACAGTCAACTATATTTTGAGTAGGTTAAAAGCCTATTTATCAAAGCACATTTGTTATTTGCAGAGTTTTAGTTTTGCTGATTTACTTTATAATTATTGATGAGAATACTTACCATTTCTCATAAATACTTGTGTAGTCTTGTTAATGGTCATGGTTTTTGAAACCATGAAAGTTTAAGGGCCCTCATGTGCTAGGCTAGTTGGTTAATGAAGCAAAGCTAGGTCTCCTTTAGAGCCAGTGTAGCTAGACTTGCATTCTGTCTAATTGCTTCAAACAGAGCTTAAGAAAGAAATATTTACTGTCTTAGTTATTCTATTGCTAGTTGGTTAATGCACGGGGATAGAGACCCTGTACTCTACAATGATGTTATATAGTATGATCATTAATAGATCCCGTGATTTATGTCACAATCATTTCTTGTTTTTCCCTGTTAGTGTGGCTATTAGTTTCATGTGTGTTGGCGATTGGTTCTATCAACTACAGCATGTAGTTCATTTAAGGTACGTTTTGTGGAGAGGCATATGTTGCTGTTTGTTATCTCATTGGCCATTTGTTTGCTGACGTCAAAGCTAGCAGTCCATTTAACTGCAAGGTTAGATTACTGTGCTGTAGTGTGACCAGTTATAAAGAAAGAGTTTAGTGTGTGTTCAAAGAAGGTTAGGTTAGCCTTAGCACTGCCTTCTGCTTTATTATATTGCTTGACACAAGAGTGCCTAATTAGGTTGGCGACCGATATCAATACGTAATATTATAACTTTCTTTTGTCCTGGGAGAACGTCTGTTCCTGACCCCCTTGTTTACTGTTGGTCATACTCCGCTGAAGTGTTTCGTAAACGAATCCTAGTCTGACTGTTCTGTTCCTATTAGGTTATCTTACGACCACAACGTTCTCAAAAATTCCTCGCAGAGCTTCAAGGTTAGCATCGATCGCCGTTTAAGGTGATTGGTGTTACGGCTACACTTGAAGTCACGTGATAGAACATTTATTGTATTCAATCATAAAATACAATAAGTCTCTAGTGAAAATTAGTGTGGTTCGAGCAGCGAATGTCCAGTGGCGTGAGGGTGCAATTAAGTCAAGTAGAGTGAACACCAGTAGACGCTGCACGCAAAATTTTAATATACATTCAGAATGGACAAACGTGTGAATGGAGTATCTGCACCGAGTGAACGGAAAGAAATTGTGCCGAGTGCCATTGGAAATGCTGCCAGCAGAAGTAGTAGTTCACGTGGGAAGATAAAATATGTGCCAGTGATAGGCAGCTAACCTACACGCAATATCAGGAACACGTAAATGAATAATCGAGATGTTGCGACTGTCAAACAAGAAAAAATAGAGGACACAAATTATGAGGTCCTTACAGATAGTAGCGGTCACACAAACGAATCATTTGACATGTTCTATTCGCCACAAATAAAGAAAGAACCGAAAGAAGCATATGAGGTAGGGTCAAAGCACGGAAGTTCGGTAGAACATGAAAATAGACAACCGGTGAGTGTGACTTTTTAAAAACGATGTCTGTTCAAATGAAAACACAGATCAGTGGCCTCAACTAGCAAATTGCAGCCCAAGTTAGCAGTATTGAAAGCCAGCTTAAAACACAGATTAGTGATCTCAAAAGTCAAATGAATTTTCATAACATAAAAATAAGTCAACACATTGAACAGGTAGACCAAAAAGTAGGTACTTTAAGTTCTATGGTCACTGAAATAAAAAATGAAATTAATTCCATGTACGAAAACGTGGCTAATATTCAGAGAGAAATTAACGATATTAATGGAAGGCTCGATGTCGAAATCATTAACATCTAGGAAAATATAGAACCCTCAGTAGTGACGAAAATGGACAAAAGAACTTTTAGTCCGAAAACTGAAATAGCAGGCGAGTGCAAGAACGAAATCTCACATTTGAGAAGAACAGTTTCAGACACCAAAAAAAATTTAAGAAAATAAGTTGTCGAATGCCAGCAGAAGTGTGCAATAAATTCAGAACACTTCGCAAACTCAAGGAAATATTTCTGACATTAAATGTAAAATATGAGGCAGGACCGGTTTTATTAGTAACGGAACACTACTTAACAAGTTGTTGGAAGGCGAGGAAAGATTCGATCCCGCCAAGAAGCTTAACATATGGCATGTGTTACACTTCGTAAAGAATTGCGAAAGAATTTTTCCTAACTATTTATCTGATCAGCAAAAGATAAATGTGATGATTAGAGCCTTGGCAGGTGATGCTAACCGCTGGGGACTTGACCTGAATACTCAGGAAATGACTTTTGACGAATTTAAACAAAAATTCACAGTAGAGTACTGGTCTGAACAAAAGCAGGATTGCTTATGGCGGGAGTTTACACGGGTAAAGTCCATGATAGTAGGAGCAGGAATTCAAAAAATGGCTCTGAGCACTATGGGACTCAACTGCTGAGGTCATTAGTCCCCTAGAACTTAGAACTAGTTAAACCTAACTAACCTAAGGACATCACAAACATCCATGCCCGAGGCAGGATTCGAACCTGCGACCGTAGCGGTCTTGCGGTTCCAGACTGCAGCGCCTTTAACCGCACGGCCACTTCGGCCGGCGGAGCAGGAATTCTCTAAATGATTTCTGCTAATATTGGTACTAGAAGTTGACACACTTAAGAAGTAGACGATCAGAATCCGAAATTGTCTGGGAACTATGGAAAAAGCTTCCAGAATATTCTAAAATATACGTAGAAAGCAACCACCGAAGCTTCATAGCATTCTTAGATAGGGTGGAAGACAAAGACCTCTGGCAAGAAATCGGTGATAACTGCTAGAATAATACTAACAGAACCAACTAAATCATAACGAACAAAATGATGGCGATGGTTATTGCGTCAATGTGACTCAAAGAGGGAGAGGTAGCGGCTGAGGAAGAGGAAACTATGCTGGTCGCTGTAGAGGTTTTTCCGCACGAAATGAACACCAGAGTGATACCGAAAAATTAATACCGCCGATGCTGAAGGCCAAACTGACACGGACAGAATTTACCAGCCCAGACGAAGTAATTTTTACCGAAATAGTCGCAGAATAATGAAACCGGAAATCGGTCGCATGGCACAGCGCGACGCCGGATGTACATCGGCAGGTGCACGGTCGGGTGATTCCCCGATAGCAGGCAGCAGGCTGGCATTAGCAAACCATGCTTTCAGAGAGCAGCGACCGGTGCAAATGTTCCAAGTGTTCAAAGAGAAGCCGAGTTCGAGGCGGCAGAGAAGAATGTAGACGTCACAGTAGATAGAAGCGAAACTGCTACGGCAAATGGTAGTTCCGTAGTCGAGGAAAGAGTGGCCGGATTTGTAGACATCTACATCTACGTCTACATGGTTACTCTGCAAATCACATTTAAGTGCCTGGCAGAGGGTTCATCGAACCACCTTCACAATTCTCTATTATTCTAATCTCGTATAGCGGGCGGAAAGAACGAACACCTATATCTTTCCGTAAGAGCTCTGATTTTCCTTATTTTATCATGGTGATCCTTTCTCCCTATGTAGGTCGGTGTCAACAATATACAGGGTGATTCAAAAAGAATACCACAACTTTAGGAATTTAAAACTCTGCAACGACAAAAGGCAGAGCTAAGCACTATCTGTCGGCGAATTAAGGGAGCTATAAAGTTTCATTTAGTTGTACATTTGTTCGCTTGAGACGCTGTTGACTAGGCGTCAGCGTCAGTTGATGCTAAGATGGCGACCACTCAACAGAAAGCTTTTTGTGTTATTGAGTACGGCAGAAGTGAATCGACGACAGTTGTTCAGCGTGCATTTCGAACGAAGTATGGTGTTAAACCTCCTGATAGGTGGTGTATTAAACGTTGGTATAAACAGTTTACAGAGAATGGGTGTTTGTGCAAAGGGAAAAGTTCTGGACGGCCGAGAACGAGTGATGAAAATGTAGCACGCATCCAGCAAGCATTTGTTCGCAGCCCAGGAATTGGCTGTTCCCTCAGCTCGAACAAGAAGCACAACAATTCATATTTCAGCAGGATGGAGCGCCACCACATTGGCACTTATCTGTCCGTAACTACCTGAACGTCAACTACCCGAGGCGATGGATCGGCCGCCAGGCAGCCCGTGACAGAGCACTTCATCACTGGCCTCCAAGAAGCCCTGGTCTTACCCCCTGCGATTTTTTCTTATGGGGGTATGTTAAGGATATGGTGTTTCGGCCACCTCTCCCAGCCATCATTGATGATTTGAAACGAGAAATAACAGCAGCTATCCAAACTGTTACGCCTGATATGCTACAGAGAGTGTGGAACGAGTTGGAGTATCGGGTTGATATTGCTCGAGTGTCTGGAGGGGGCCATATTGAACATCTCTAAACTTGTTTTTGAGTGAAAAACCTTTTTAAATACTCTTTGTAATGATGTATAACAGAAGGTTATATTATGTTTCTTTCATTAAATACACATTTTTAAAGTTGTGGTATTCTTTTTGAATCACCCTGTATTTTCACATTCGGAGGAGAAAGTTGGTGATTGGAATTTCATGATACGATTCCGTCGCAACGAGAAACGTCTTTCTTTTAATGGTGTCCAACCCAAATCTTATATCATTTAAGTGACACACTCTCCCATATTTCGCTACAATACAAAACGTGCTGCCCTTCTTTGAACTTTTTCGATGTACTGCGTCAGTCCTATCTGGTAAGGATCCCACACCGAGCAGCAGTATTCTAAAAGAGGACGGACAAGCGTAGTGTAGGCAGTCTCCTTAGTAGATTTGTTACTTCTTCTAAGTGTACTGCCAATAAAACGCAGTCTTTGGTTAGCCTTCTGCACAAAAATGAACTCCAAAACCGAAGAAGCCACCTGATACAGGTGATTTGCAGGAGAAGGACATGTCTTAGGGCGACCTTATGGTCGACCAAGATCTATTTTGAGAGAAACAAGATGGCGATAATAATTTAACCAACGAGCAGACGATAATCCCAGTTGACATTTATAACGTCAGAAAACAAGTATTTCTGGGTACTGGCCCTCAGATAAACGCTATGTCTCAATCATTTTTCGAATACATCTGTAATAAACCTGGATCATGATGTCAGTTAGTTGCGTAAAGATCATAGGTGCCACAGGTAAATCTAGTAAGCCAATAAAGAACCAAGTGTATGTAGCCAAGGTTCTCGGATGTCCAGCCGGATCCGATCGTTGAAGTTCGACGATCGGATTCGGCTGGACACCCGAGAACCTCGGATACAGCGCATTCGCCGGGAAAGCCTCAGATCGCATAAATAACTAAGTATTGGCTGAGTTCAATATCAAAGACCAGGAGTTTGAACACGACTTCTTGGTCGTACTAGACTTATATACTGATATGATCCTACGCATATATTGGTTGCAAAAAGAAAAAGTAATAATCGATTGCAGTCAGGAAATGCTTCTTTATTTGTTTTATTTTCCTTTATTGATTTTCGATCCCCCCTCCCCTTCAAAAAACGCGTCTCCTCATTCCTCAGTACTCCAGTACCCCTTCCACACTGATTATTCCAGACGATTCTGTTAAACTTCAGTCTACTCTTCATCATTACTGAATTGTGATCTGAGTCTATATCTGCTCCCGGGCTTGCGTTATAGTCCAATATCTGATTTCTGAATTACTCTCTCACCGTTATATAATTCATCCGGAACCTTCTCGTGCCTCCGGGTCCCTCCCAAGTATATTTCCTCCTCTTGTGATTCTTGAACAGAGTGTTCTCTGTAACTGGCTGAAATTTGTTGCAGAGATCAATTAGTCGTTCTCCTCTCTCATCCAAGCTGCCAAGCCAATATTATCCAGTAAGCCTTTTTTTCTATTACTTCCAGTACAACCGCTTTACAAACCTCACGATTACTAAATTTTCATCTCCCTTTACATACTGAATTACCCTGTCAGTGTCCTCATATACTTTCTCTATCTTTTCATCTTCTGCTTGCGACGTGGCATGTGCACCTGGTTTGCTGATGATCTGAAGAGAACAACCTTACCACTGAACTGTTCACAGCAGCCCACTCTCTACCCTCCTTTCTTATTCATATCGAATCCTACTCCCGCATACCATTTACTACTGCTGTATTCTCTTGACCACAAATTCTTATCTTCTTTCCATTTCACTTCACTGATCCCCAATTTGTCTAGAAAGGCCATTTGCATCTCCCTTTGCAGCTTTTCCAGCTTTCCTACTACATTCAGACTTCTGAAATTCCATGCTCCGACTCTCAGAATGTTATTCTGTCGCTAGTTATTTCATCTTTTTCTCATGGTCACCTCCCGCTTCGCAGTTCTCTCTCGGAGATCCGAACGGGAACTAGTCTGGACGCTTTTGGCAATGGGGAGCTCATCATCACACTTTCTCAATTACAGGCCTCAAGTACTGTGAATACACATTATGTGTCTTTAATCCAGTGATTTCCATTCCCTTCTGCTTCCTGATGCCGTTGATCATTGCAGGTTCTTCCACCTATTCCTGACAGCTTCCCACCCAAAAGGGAAAGTGAGTGTCCTGAACGTCTGTCTATCCTTCCGCCCTCTTTGTCGAGAATGTTAGCCGAACGATGGTGACTTCTGATGCCAGAAGTGTTCGACCGCCATTGCTGATGAATTTTATTCATAATTTAAGCAATTTCTCGGTTGGATCCAACGGTGTATGACATTTTGGTAACCAACCAAAGAAGCTACTCTTAGACCATGGTGCATTATACTGGGGCTACAACTTTGCTTCCGCCGTTTTCTCTCAAAGTTCGAGGCTTTCTCGTGAGCATCTTACAAAAAAATTACCTTTAAAAGTATTGGCCATCGCTGGCCACTAGTTTCTCCCATCTTTCGGGCAGCATACGAATCCCGCGGCGGAAGAACTAGGCGTCTTTCGAGAAGATCCAATTTTGCAGTTGTAGAAAGGAAGCGCTGGGCAGCCAGGTCGTGTGCCATGGAACTAAAAAGTTGGTAGTCAAAGGGAACAATATCTGGAGAATACGGCGGGTGGCATAGGACTTCCTATTTCAACCTTTCCAGGTATGTTTTGGCGGGTTTTGCGACATGGGGTCAAGCACTGTCATGCTGCAAAATCACCTTTTCATGCCTGTAACTGTATGGTGGCCGTTTGTCTTTCAGTGATCGGCTCAAACACATCAACTGCTTTCGATAACGATCTCCTCTGATTGTTCCCGTCGGTTGAAGTAGTATCGAAAGCTTTCTGTTTTCCACCATCATGCCAGTCTTCAACTTCAAAATCACCGTTCTTGAAGCGTGGAAGCCATTTTCTGCAAAGTTCTGTCACTAACAGGCGTCCCATCATAGGTGTTACCCAGACTTTTATGAGCTTCCGTCACAGATTTCTCCATATCAAAGCAGAAAATTAAAACCTCCCGCAGATTACGAGAATTGGGCTCGTAAGTTGACATATTCAGCCGAGAATAACTTTAAGATGCCATCAAAAATCGACTAATATTTTGATGGTGTTATGTTCTCAAAGAAGGGAAGGCAGAAAGGTGGAAGGAGTATATAGAGGGTTTATACAAGGGCGATGTACTTGAGGACAATATTATGGAAATGGAAGAGCATGTAGATGAAGACGAAATGGGGGATAAGATACTGCGTGAAGAGTTTGACAGAGCACTGAAAGACCTGAGTCGAAACAAGGCCCCGGGAGTAGACAACATTCCATTAGAACTACTGATGGCCTTGGGAGAGCCAATCATGACAAAACTATACCATCTGGTGAGCAAGATGTATGAGACAGGCGACATACCCTCAGACTTCAAGAAGAATATAATAATTCCAATCCCAAAGAAAGAAGGTGTTGACAGATGTGAAAATTACCGAACAATCAGTTTAATAAGCCACAGCTGCAAAATACTAACACGAATTCTTTACAGACGAATGGAAAAACTGGTAGAAGCGGACCTCGGGGAAGATCAGTTTGGATTCCGTAGAAATATTGGAACACGTGAGGCAATACTAACCTTACGACTTATCTTAGAAGAAAGATAAAGAAAAGGCAAACCTACGTTCCTAGCATTTGTAGACTTAGAGAAAGCTTTTGACAGTGTTAACTGCAATACTCTCTTTCAAATTCTGAAGGTGGCAAGGGTAAAATACAGGGAGCGAAATGCTATTTACAATTTGTACAGAAACCAGATGGCAGTTATAAGAGTCGAGGGGCATGAAAGGGAAGCAGTGGTTGGGAAAGGAGTGAGACAGGGTTGTAGCCTCTCCCCGATGTTATTCAATCTGTATATTGAGCAAGCAGTAAAGGAAACAAAAGAAAAATTCGGAGTAGGTATTAAAATTCATGGAGAAGAAGTAAAAACTTTGAGGTTCGCCGATGACATTGTAATTCTGTCAGAGACAGCAAAGGACTTGAAACAGCACTTGAACGGAATGGACAGTGTCTTGAAAGGAGGATATAAGATGAACATCAACAAAAGCAAAACGAGGATAATGGAATGTAGTCAAATTAAATCGGGTGATGCTGAGGGAATTAGATTAGGAAATGAGACACTTAAAGTAGTAAAGGAGTTTTGCTATTTAGGGAGTAAAATAACTGATGATGGTCGAAGTAGAGAGGATATAAAATGTAGACTGGCATTGGCAAGGAAAGCGTTTCTGAAGAAGAGAAATTTGTTAACATCGAGTATAGATTTAAGTGTCAGGAAGTCGTTTCTGAAAGCATTTGTATGGAGTGTAGCCATGTATGGAAGTGAAACATGGACGATAACTAGTTTGGACAGGAATAGAATAGAAGCTTTCGAAATGTGGTGCTACAGAAGAATGCTGAAGATAAGGTGGGTAGATCACGTAACTAATGAGGAGGTATTGAATAGGATTGGGGAGAAGAGAAGTTTGTGGCACAGCTTGACTAGAAGAAGGGATCGGTTGGTAGGACACGATTTGAGGCATCAAGGGATCACAAATTTAGCATTGGAGGGCAGCGTGGAGGGTAAAAATCGTAGAGGGAGACCAAGAGATGAATACACTAAGCAGATTCAGAAGGATGTAGGTTGCAGTAGGTACTGGGAGATGAAGAAGCTTGCACAGGATAGAGTAGCATGGAGAGCTGCATCAAACCAGTCTCAGGGCTGAAGACGACAACAACAACAATGTTCTCAAATGTCTGAGCTTACTGTATGTCACTAACGAGCTACGACTTGCGCCCCTACTTTCCACTAATGCCGTCTACAGTACAGTTTCATTTACAAATCTTTTGTGTATTTTTGACGAACACGTATGATCATGTAACACCTCTAACTAATATTAAACAATTATTAAAATACACTTAACAGTAATAATATTAGTTATAATAATGGCACTACATTAGACATAATTTTAAGCTTTGATTATCTTTTGGTACGTTGCCTAGGTCAATGAGATTCTCTTAATGTAATGTTTTCCGGAATTGCACTGAGGACGCCTGTTTCTTTGTCGTTTATTTCCTTTCACATTAAAAATAACTATCGTCGATTTTCTTATTATTGAAGGGATATTCGTATTTCAACATCTGATGACGGTGAGATCACTAGAGTCGTCATACAAGGTCTTGAAGTGAGATGATGGAGAAGGAATTCTGTCGTGTCATTTCCACACGAGCTATTCTGACGTTTTCCTTAAGCCATTTAGTTAAACTATGTTAAACCTAAATTTTGGTGGGAAAACAAGAATTTCAGTCGCGTCCCTACGAATGCTAAACCAGTCACCACACTATCAGGACGTCATCCCGATCAGTTCTTAATTACTGGTGTTTGAAAGGATTCAAGAATGAGAAAACTAAGGCAGTGAATGCAGGAAACAGCGTTATTGCTATAAAGATAAGAACGCTACGCCTAACAACCTTGGCACGCGGGCACGTGTGCCCGCTGAGCGCTATGCTGGTAAACAAGTTAGCAAGACCTGATAACAGCGAAAGAGATCCCGCTCGTGCAAAAATGTTATCTAGAAACTTGAGCGTGCCACGAGGAAGGAAGTTTCATCATGTTCGGAGTATGTCTTGTAACTGCTGCGTATGTAAAGTTCTGCGTAGCGCCGGGCTGTCTAGTGCTTCAGGCACTTCCAAGTCGAGCGTGTTCGTGATGAAGGCTCCTCAACTATCGGCGTTGTAGTCTGCTCGCTGCAGGTCTTTGAGAAGTACCTGCCCAAACACTATAAAACTGAGACTTTCCTGCTCTTATCTGGATTAGCTTCCAGTCGCCTCCGTGGAATTCCGGTGATTTACTTAAGTCTCTCTGCGTATATCTAGGTGGGGGTTGTAGTTCTTCGTTTAGTCAGTTTCGTTAGCAATTCGGGACACAGATATCAGATGGTGATGTCCGAGATGGAAACAGATAAAGGAAAGGGGAATTTTATACATGGAAACTGTTTCTAATGTAAGATGACAAATTCCAGTCAGTGAGTGAAACACAACATAGGGAATCTGTAGACCTAATATTTTAAGACGTACGATCACTTTAGAGAATATCATAGGGAACAAACCTAAAATTTTCACATGTTAATTTGAAGCACGTGAAGATTACACGTAGTTCCTTTATACCCGTACCTATAAATACTTTGTTAAAAAAGAATATATAAATATAAATGTCGTGTGACTAGGGCCTCCCGTCGGGTAGACCGTTTGACGGGTGCAAGTCTTTCGATATGACGCCACTTCGGCGACTTGCGCGTCGAGGGGGATGAAATGATGATAATTAGGAGAACACAACACCCAGTCTCTGACCGGAGAAAATTTCCGACGCAGCCGGGAATCGAACCCGGGCCCTTAGGATTGACATTCTGTCGCGCTCTCCTCTCAGCTGGAAGGGGGGGGGGGGGTATGGAACAGCATATGATGAAATTTCCTGATAGATTCAAACTGTGTGCCGGACCGAGACTCGAACTCGGGACCTTTGCCTTTCGCATGCAAGTGCCCTACCGCTGCAGAGTGAAAATCTCATTCTGGAAACATCCCCCAGATTGCGGCTAAGCCATCTCTCCGCAATATCCTTTCTTCCAGGAGTGCTAGTTCTGCAAGGTATGCAGGACAGCTCCTGTGAAGTTTGGAAGGTAGGAGACGAGATACTGGCGGAATTAAAGCTGTGAGGACGGGTCGTGATTCGTGCTTCGGTAGCTCAGTTGGTAAAGCACTTGCCCACGAAAGGCAAAGTTTCCGAGTTCGGGTCTCGGTCCGGCACATAGTTTTAACCTGCCAGGAAGTTTCATATCAGCGCACATTCCGCTGCAGAGTGAAAATTTCATTCTGGAAGCATATGATAGAATTAATCTGCAAGTGGCCCACACTACATTTCTTATTCTAAACTGTGTTGCACATGTTCTAACTGAAATTTTGCTTTTAGCAACCACGTTTACAAGTGCTAATTCACGTTCCGTCGGCAGCTTTGTGTGTGTGTGTGCGCGCGCGTGTGTGTGTGTGTGTGTGTGTGTGTGTGTGTGTGTGTGTGTGTACATCGTCAGGGAGACAAGGCAACCTGTATTATTTGCTGCAAATTTTAATAGTCTTGATAGCAAAAGAATCTAATAGCGAATAGAAAAAATATTTCTGTTAACAAGCATTTCTTGGCATTACGCATTTGGGCAGAGACTAGACTGTCTACGGAACAAACAGCCCACTCATCAGACAAAGTTTTTAAACATACACAAGATCAAAAATAACTAAAACGTGAAACATTACAAATGATTTTAGAATTTTCAAAGTGGCGAATTTTATGAAGGCTTTCATATGAACAAAATTTTAGCTGGTTCATTAGGGCAGATTTCGCTGTCTGGGAGAGGAAGTTTGAAATTTCGTTACGGAAGGATGTGGAATACATGGAGGCTTGGGTTGATGGAATGTATCGGTATAGGTGCGGCACGTTCCACGGTTAGAAATCAGAAGACAGAGAATAGAACTGCTGGAGATGAGATTATGGATCGTGCAAGTTGTACTCCTGTGTATTGCGGAGTGAGGAGAGGTGAGGGTTTGAATAGATGGTTAAGGAGTCATGTGGGGC
Source organism: Schistocerca americana (assembly GCF_021461395.2). Lineage (NCBI taxonomy): Eukaryota > Metazoa > Arthropoda > Insecta > Orthoptera > Acrididae > Schistocerca > Schistocerca americana. The sequence goes on along the minus strand of NC_060119.1, from coordinate 259,169,131 downwards.
AAGTAAATGGATGCAGGAAGCGATGCAGAGTGCATGGAGGATTTGGAGGAACTGATATAATTTAGCTGGAGTGGATATCCAGGCAACATTTACATAAGAGAGGAAGGGTTGCATCAGTGGTATGTAAGTGTGCAGGACAGCGTAAAGTCGTCATCCATAAATTCGGTTAGCTTGTGGTTTCTGCAGTTTTCGTCTATTGTGGGTTTCCTATTGGCTAGTGATCATGTGCGATTTCCAGATTAGTTGGCGCTTGAGTGTTAGTTCCCGGTATTTTAATCTGTTCGTTAGTACGAGGCTCTGAGCACAATGGGACTTAACTGCAGTGGTCATCAGTCCCCTAGAACTTAGAACTAATTAAACCTAACTAACCTAAGGACATCACACACATCCATGCCCGAGGCAGGATTCGAACCTGCGACCGTAGTAGTCGCGCGGTTCCGGACTGAGCGCCTGAACCGCTAGACCACCGCGGCCGGCTCGTTAGTACGAGAAGGTAATCATAAATGTAAATTGAAGGGGTATCACTGCTGTCAGCTGCAGAGGGACATTAAGCAGAACCAGAAGCGACGAGCGAAAATGTGTTCCGGACTGGGATACGAACTCGCGATCTCCTGCTTGCTAGGCATGCGGGACACAGCACTATCGCACCTGCACGGACTATCTCGGTACGTCTCAAGGCTGGTCCACGCTTCCACCAAGCGCCACCTATCCGCAGTCCCTGTCCATTACAGTCCTTTCCGCTACTTAGAAATTCCCAAAGAGTTCGGACATATTTGTGTATTCGCACTGAAGAAAGTGGATCCATTGCCCCGCTTGGCTTATCAGTTATTTGAATGCATGGTGTCTCTTCCTTCGAAAGAACAGACGCCACGCAGATCCCACAGCTGTAAAACACTACATGTAAATTAAAGAGGGATGGCTGCTATCACCTTCAGCATCGACGAGCGAAAATGTGTTCCGGACCGGGATACGAACCCGGGACTGCGGATAAGCTGTGCTCAGTGGAAGTGTGGATCGGCCGCGAGGCGTCCTGAGATAGTCCGTGCAATTGCGATAACGCTGTGTCCCGGATAGCGCACCTGCCTAGTAACCAGGAGATCCCGGGTTCGTGACCCGGCCTGGTGCACATTTTCGCTCGTCGCCGCTGATTCCGCTCAATTTCCCACTGCAGCTGACAGCAGTGATCCCGCTTCAACTTACATACAGTGTTTCACAGCTACGGGATCTGCGTGGTATCTGTCCTTCCGAAGGAACAGACACCAAGCATTCAAATAATCATAAATGGCCTGGAAAAATCCCACATTTCAGGTAACTAACACGTCTGTTCCTGTATAGCAACGACACTGTTATTACGAAATTATTTTTTTCTTTTCAAACTGTACATTTTTGTAATTGGTGCAGTAGCTTCATGAGCATTAGTGTAATAATAATACTTGTTTGTTCTTAAATTCCTCACTGTGTACGCTTGTGCGCCACCTGTTCGTTGTACACTCAACAACATCTTTATTTGTGTTTTGTAAGGCCGTTTACAGTCACGAAACTGCATGTGAAGGCTTATTAATTTAATGCATAATATAAAGTAAAAACTTTGGCTCTCACATCTTTATATTCTTATATCTGTAAGAAAGATACAAATACTGGACGTGTAACAATGGGAACTGTGGAGCTTTTGGAATCAAATGGTTCAAATGGCTCTGAGCACTATGGGACGTAACTTCTGAGGTCATCAGTCCCCTAGAACTTAGAACTACTTAAACCTAACTAACCTAAGGACATCACACACATCCATGCCCGAGGCAGGATTCGAACCAGCGACCGTAGCGGTCGCGTGGTTCCAAACTGTAGCGCCTAGAACCGCTCGGCCACTTTTGGAATCATCATTGTGGTTTCTAATGTTGTTTCAGAAATTGATTAGCAGCAGCAACTGTGGCATTTTTATTATACATCAGACGTCATTCTTATTCTGCTAGTTACCACAGCTTTCGATTTTAACATCCTACATTCTTACGTCCACGTTCAATTGTCATTAGTAAAGAAGTAGCCCAAACCAACGACTCATGGCACGCAGAAACCTGCCTATAAGCACTAAGTGGGCTTTGTGTGCCATAAATGCAAGGAATTTTAATCGATGATGTCATATTACGGCTTGACTCAGCTAAGAAAGCATGCAAAGAGATATATCTAAGAAATCCGTCCTTAGACCATGTGTTATAAATTGTAAGATGTGCAGCTGTAAGACGAATAGGAAATTTCTGTAGCGTACCACGCCCCACAGTGTCACGTATGAAGTGCCTTCTCAGACTTCAGAAGGTCTCAGAGTCATTGCAACTGTGCTTACAATACTAATTCTTTTGTATTGTGTGACGTCAACGAATATGTCCGCTTATTCCTCTTATTAAGAACACGGACAACTTGTACTAAGCATTCACTATGTTCTTTGCATTTGGGATAGAATATGAAACTCATTTCAGAGCCCACATTACAATAGTAACAATCATCGTCCTTAAACGTTTTCGGGAAAGTCACATGCAACATACCAGACACAGTAAGATTCTATCTCCAGAAAGAACTCGATACGTTACATGAAATAAGTTGTATGAAAACGTCCGTTGCCGCGAAGAAGTTCACCTTAAAATTAGCTAGTAGGAAACACCTTTCTCTTGAAGTAGCTTCGGTGCATGTCTTAATTGCTTCTGCTACTTGTCAGAGAGTATCCTCAATTAACTTGAAGCGTAACTAGACGTAAAAACTAGTTAGATAGCTGATATAAATTGCGAAAGTATTATAAATAACTCGTGAACAACTTTGTTCGGCTAAACAATTGAGTCACAAATTAAATCTTAAGAAATACATATTTTTCCGAGAAGGAATTGAATATCTTCTACATCACCTCAGTTCAGACACTGTATCATCCACTCAGGGACGTTTGGAAGCCATTGACATGTTACCAACATATTTGAACCAGACACATGTACAATCCTTACCGAACTATATCAGCTATTGTGGCATATTTATTCCAAATACATCTCACATTAAGAACCCACCAAATCAGTTTAGATGTAAAGGTGTTCCAAGTAAATGGTTCCATAATGTCATGTTGCATTCTTTACGCAGAAAACGATGGTCAGATCCGCTACATGGTTGGCAACTTTTAAGCCATGCTTCATGCTATGGAGTAACCTCTGTGTTTTTTCATTAGAAAATCTGCTAGGAGACAGAAACCAATTGTATATGCATCAGATATGCACATACTAAGCCTGCCGCTGTGGCCGAGAAGTTCTAGGCACTTCAGTCCGGAACTGCGCTGCTACTGCAGTCGTAGGTTCAAATCCTGCCGCGGGCATGGATGTGTGTGATGTCCTTGGGTTAGGCAGGTTCAAGTAGTTCGAAGTCTAGGGTACAGATGACCTTAGATGTTAAGTCCCATTGTGCTTAGAGCCATTTGAACCATTTTTCAAACACTAAAGACACTTCTGTTTGTAACGCAGCTCTCTCGGTGCGTGGTTGTGAAGATTGGGCGACGTCGGAATGCTGTTCATGGACCAACATCGGCCCTGAGAGGCAGCTTGGCGACCATCAACGGGGCACTGGGTCACTGGCGTTAAGTCATTGCCTGCCGCCTGCTGACTGCGCAGGATTCACTAGCCATGGCACAACATAAGTGGCTCCACGTAGCCGAAACCACCTGGACCTGGATTCGTCGAAGACTGGCCCAGTTGCGTCATAAGACACTGCCCGGACGACGCTGCGCTCTGTCAGCGTTACGGGGTGGTAACATTTAGAAGGGCACTTCCAGAATTGAAACACGAAGGGGAGCCTTAATAAGCCAATATTGAATTTCAGGCTGTTTGATTGGCGCTGCATGACGTCTCCCTGCACCCACAACCCCCAGCTGTTACAACTGGTGTCACAACACTAGCGTCGACTTTTCAGTGCAATGTTTGTCCGTGTAGCGAGTCAAGAAATTTAATTGTTATTGTCAGAGCGTCATGGGCATAGAAAAGAAACTTGACTGCCGCACTTTTTGTAAGGTGAATTTTGTTGCAAGTAAAGATCCAGTGGATTTGTTACACTTTAGATGTAATGGGGGACATAACTGCCTACTACATCAGATGAACGATGTGTAATTTGGAACATCACTCAGCACTATATACAGAAATAGTATCAGCAGTATCTTTCACATGTAAGCATTACGGCTGGCCGGAATGGCCGAGCGGTTCTAGGCGCTACAGCCTGGAACCGCCCGACCGCTACGCTCGCAGGTTCGAATCCTGCCTCGGGCATGGATGGGTGTGATGTCCTTCGGTTAGTTAGGTTTAAGTAGTTCTATGTTCTAGGGGATTGATGACCTCAGCAGTTGAGTCCCATAGTGCTCAGGGCCATTGAACCATTTGAACCATTACGGGCATATTGCTAGACACTGCTGAGAATCAAAATTGATGAAGATTATATGTAAGAAATAAGTTAACGTATTTTATTTTATTTGTCTCATTGTTGTTGGTGATTCACAACGAATGTAAAGAAGGTCAAGGGTTTGGTGGGGTCAGGAATGCAAAGAGCATCAGGACCAAAGGAAGTTCATATATTGTAGTACCATTAACAGCAGTTAAAGGGAAGCTGCATGGTGTATTAGAAGTCTAGTCACAGCAACGAAAAGTAAACTTGTCAACCAAAACTTCACTCGCTACTTCTTCTGGGAAATCAACTAAGGATGTGCAAGCGTTCGTAGAGGATCTTAGGAATTTTGCAGAGGTGGAAGGGTGCTATGACGCAGAACTTTCTAGGGTAGCCAAATTAAGAATAACTAGAGGAGCAAAAGATATGTAGCTTCTATCGAGGTAATCAAGGGACCTAGAATATTTTGAGGATTTAAAAAAGAGTTGATTCAAAAGTCTACAAAGCAGAGGAGAGCCAGGCGTTTTAATGAACAGTTGGGAATGGTAAGAAAGGAGGGTACGGAATCAGTAGAAGAATTTTTGGATAGAATAAGGAAGATCAAGCACAAGTTGGGACAGAATTTTATAGTGAATGAAGTGATTTTGTGAGAGGATGAGCACAGGGCACTCGGCACATTTTTAATAGGTTTGCCTTCAAAAATGTAAATGAGAGAACGAACAGTGTTATCGATTGATACGCGTGTGGCTGTCAACGCAGTAGAATGCTAGGAAATTGTTGTGTCAGCCGTGTTGCAAGTTAGATGGGCAGTGATTTTGGTCAGCATTAGGTGTTGGAGACTGCAGGAGCAGACAGGTACGGGAATTATCGCACAATCAACTTAACAGCTTATGCATACAAGTTTCTGAGAAGAATAACACACAGAAGAATAGAAAATAAAATTGAGTATGTGTTAGATGACGATCAGTTTGGCTTCAGGAAAGGTTCTGATGTTGGCGGTGGAAACAAGGCTAAAGAAAAAACAAGACACGTTTAACGGTCGATTTGCCAAAAGCGTTCGACAATATCAAGTGCTGCTAGACGTCGAATTTCTAAGGAAAATAGGAGACGGAAAATACGCAACATCTGCAAGAACCAAGAGTAAATAATAAGAATGGAAGACTAAGAATGAAGTGTTCCAATTAAAAAGGATATAAGACAAGGATGTAGTTTTGCGCCGTACATCGAATAAGCAATGATAGAAATAAAAGAAAGATTCAAGAGAGGGATTAAAATTCAAGATGAGAAGATACCAATGATAAGGTTCGCTGATGACAATGCCATCCTCAGTGAAAGTGAAGAAGAGTTACACGATCTGTTGAATGTCTAATGAGTACAGAGTATGGACTGAGAGTAAATCTAAGAAAGACGAAAGTAATGAGAAGCAGTAGAAATGAGAAGAATGAGAAACTTAACATCAGGGTCAATTTTCACGAAATAGATTAAGGAATTCTGCTGCCTAAGCAGCGAAATAATCAGTGACGGACGGTGTAAGGAGGGCATCAAAAACAGACCAGCACTGTCAAAAAGAGAAGTCTACTAGTATCAAACATAGACCTTAATCTGAGGAAGAAATTTCTAAAAACGTACGTTTGGAGCACAGCAGTATATGATAGTGAAACGTGGACTGTGGGAAAACCTGAACGGACGAGAATCGAAGCATTTGAGATGTGGTGCTATAGACGAATGTTGAAAACTGGGTGAGCTGATGAGGTAAGGAATGAGGTTCTGCACAGAATCTGAGAAGAAAGGAAAATGAGGAGTAGCCTTACAAGGAGAAGGGGCAGGATGATAGGACATCTGTTAAGACATCGGAGAATGATTTCCATGGTACCAGAGAGAGATGTAGAAGGCAAAAACTGTAGAGAAAGAGTGTCATTGGAATGCTTCCAGCAAATAATTCAGGACGTGGGTTGCAAGTGCTACTCTGACATGAAGAGGCTGACACAGGAGAGGAATTCGTGGCGGGCGGTATCAAACTAGTCATAAGACCCATGACTCAAAACAAAAAAGGTGTTGACAGATGGGATATGTGCGGACGCAGTGTCGCCAGGCATGGGACTGCTGTTCAAATGGCTCTGAGCACTATGGGACTTAACTTCTGAGGTCATCAGTCCCCTAAAACTTTGAACTACTTAAACCTGACTAACCTAAGGACATCACACACATCCATGCCCGAGGCAGGATTCGAACCTGCGACTGTAGCAGTCGCGCGGTTCCAGACTGTCGGCCGGCTTGGGACTGCGGTAATAGAGGCATAGGTCAGTAGTTAGTTAGTTAGTTAGTTAGTTGCGTGTTCCGTTGATCAATCGCACGGTACGGTAGCCGTTATGATGTGGAACGTGTCAAGTGCACAAGAAATGTACACATGAATCAAGATTTTTTAATATGTATATATTACAATACTGAGTTACGGATTAATATTTCTGTTATTTACCCCATTACCTTAAATGGCACAAAATGCATATACTATATTTATAGATTTATTTATTCCTGTTCAAGAGTTCCTCTATGGTATAGAACGAGTTGTCAAGGCGATATGATTTCAATTTATTTTTGAAGCTATTATTGCTGCTGTCAGACGTTTTATTTCATCTGGTAATTTGTCGAAAATTTTTATAGTAGCATATTTTACCCCTTTCTGTGCCAAAGATAGGTTGAGTAAAGGATAGTGTAAGTCTTTCTTTTTTCTGGTATTATAATCATGAATGTCACTGTTGTTTTTAAACTGGTCCATGTTGTTGAGAACAAATTTCATTAGCGAGTAAATGTACTGTGAGGGTGTTGTAAGAATTCCCAATCTTTTAAAAAGATGCCTACAAGATGTGCGGCTGTGAACCCTACACATTATTCTAACTACTTTCTTTTGACCAGTGAATACTTTTTGTCTAAATGTTGAGTTACCCCAAAATATTATTCCGTGTGGCATCAGAGAGTGAAAGTATGCAGTTAGCTTACTAATTTCGATAGCCTAAAAATTTTCAATTATTCTGATTTCAAAAGTTGCTGAACCTAGTCACTTTAGAAGATCCAAAATAGGAATTTTCCAATTAAGATTCTCATCTATATGTACACCCAAAAACTTAGTATGCTCTGCCCTGTCTACTGACTTCTGTTGATGTGTTATATTTATTGAAGAAACTGTACTTTTTGCAGCAGAAAATTGGATATACTGTGTTTTTTCAAAGTTTAGAGCAAGCCCATTTGCAGAAAATCAATTAATGACTTTTCTGAAGACCTTATTTACATCATTTTCAATTGGAGTTTCTTTTAGCAGATTAGCAATGATGATTGTATCATCAGCGAACAGTGTAAGTTCAGCTTCCTGTTTCAGATATGAAGGAAGGTCGTTCACATATATCAAGAACAGAAGGGGACCCGTGATTGAACCCTGTGGAGCACCTAATGTAATTTCTCCTCAGTTAGATGAATTGGCAAACTTATTTAAATCACTTGACCCATATAAGGAAACTTTTTGCTTCCTGTTCTGTAGGTACGACTTAAACCACTCATATGCTATTCCATTTATACCATATAACTGTAATTTCTGTAACATAGTGTCATGGTTCACACAATCAAATGCTTTGAACAAGTCACCGAAAACTCCTATTGGTGACATTTTATTATTTAAAGACTCTGTTACGTAGACAGTGAAACTGTGTATTGCTGTCTTAGTGGAACAGCATTTTTGAAATCAGAACTGTGATTTACTCAGTATCCCATTACTGTTGGGATGGCTAACTACTCTTGAGTACATTATTTTCTCGAGGATTTTTGAAAATGCTGTAAGCAAGGATACTGGCCGATAATTATTGACATCTGTGGTGTCCCCCTTTTTGTAGAGCGGCCTGACAATGGCATATTTTAACCTGTCTGGGAAAATACCTTGAGCTAATGATGCATTACATATGTGACTCAAAACATCAGCTATAATTGCTCCACATTGTTTTAATACCGTATTAGAGATGTCATCCACTCCAACAGAACATTTATTTTTCAAATATTTAATAATTTTACTTATTTCACAAGACTAAAGTTTTTCAAACTGACTCTTCCACTTACTGCCTGGCTTTTTCTTTTGAACTTTTCTTACCAATTTTTCCTCCTACACTTAGGAAATGGTTGTTAAATACATAACCTACTTGTGTATTGTTGGTTAAGATGGTCTCGTTCTCCTCAATAGTAATACTACCTACCCCAGTGGTTACTTTTCCTGTCTCCCTTCTAACAACATTCCATACTGATTTTATTTTGTTGCTGGAGTAGTTAATTTCTTCTCTATCATACATATTTCTTGATTTCCTTACAACTTTTCTCAGTATGTTACAATAATTTTTATAGTGTAAAGCTACTTCTGGATCTTTACTAGTTCTTGCTGTCTCATAAAGTTTTCTTTTTCTTTCTGAAGACATTTTAATACCTGTATCAATCCAAGGTTTCTTTGAAAAGTGTGTGCTGTTACATTTAGTAATTTTCTTTGGGAAACAACGTTCAAAAAGGGATATACATTTATCAAGAAATATGTAATGTTAACAGTAGTTTCTCCTGCCTCTGGCATGGATGTGTGTGTTGTCCTTAGGTTAGTTAGGTTTAAGTAGTTCTGTTCTAGGGTACTGATGACCTCAGAAATTAAGTCCCATAGTGCTCAGAGCCATTTGAACCATTTGAACAGTAGTTCCAGTGATATAGGGCAAGGAATGAAACAGGTGCTAGATGCCAAAGGGAACTCAAGGTCCACCTATGAGCACTCCCAATAGCAATAGCTGCTACCAAGTCGTATGCAGTCGTGGATTGTACTGTCAAAGAAATAGTGGGGACCTAAGGTGTCGCTACCACGTGCTGGAAGTCACTTTAGAGGACCTTCCAAAAACTGTATTTTCTATGCTGTGGCCATATTATCAGTTCAGAAGGATACCTTTTGCATTCAAAAATGCATCTGTGACATTTCAGAGATTGTTGGACGGAGTTCTCAATGTGTTGTAACCATAACAATGCAGAGTGTATCTTGACGATATAATCATCTATGCCAGTGTTATGGAACAGCACTTGTAACTAATTGGGGGGGGGGGGGGGAGGGAATTCCTGAATTTAATGCTGTGTACAGAGAAGTGTCATTGTGTCTTAGAAGAGCTGGAGTGCCTTGGAAACTAATTAGTAACGGTGGAGTCAGAAGAGACCCAAAGTTAGTTAAATCATTTCTTGGAGTCACAAATTATTATAGAAGATTCATAAAAAGATATACAGATATTGCCGGACCGCTGACACAATTGATGAAGAAAGATTCAAAATTTGTTAGGTTAGAGAATTGTCGGCATGCTTTTGCGAAACTGGAATAAGTTTCACTTTGAGTCCGCTTTTAGTACTTCACAATTTCAATACATAATCCATTCTGTCATGGATAGCATTGGACCATGCACTTGGGTGTGTGTCGTCTCAAGAAGGCGAGGGCATAGAACATCCGTTGATCCATGTATCAAACAGAATGAACTCAGCAGAGAAGAATTAACCCACGACAGAAAAGGCAATGCTGAACTTTATCTATGCAGTCACGTATTTAAGGTGCTATCTCTGAGGGGAAAAGTTTCGAGACAAAACGAATCGTGTAGCGTTGAAGTAGTTGCGGGGGTTCACAAGGATCCATCTAGTAAGGTGACACGATGGGCAATACGACTGAGTGAATTTGATCTTGAGGTCATACATAAACCCAGAAGGAAAACAAAGAAACGCGGATGGATTGTGGAAGAAAGTAGCAGTGCTACAGAATAGGAAAGTAGTAGTACAGCAAACAGGAGAACAGGAGGTCACGACCTTAAGGAATGGAAGACAGGACATAAGACGGATGATCAATGTAAGCAATTTCGTGAGCAATCGAAGTTTTGTGAGAAGGATGGGTTGTTCTGCAGAGAAAACAAGCTGGGGCTGTGCGTGGTGGTGAGAAAGAAGCTTAAAGATAGTGTATTGCAGGAGACACATCATTATCTTATAGCAGGTCATGGGGCATGCAGGTCTACTAAACACAGTACAGCAGAGGGGTACTGGTGGAGGAATAGGAAAGTGGTCATGCCCAGGATGTGCGACATTGCAGACAGTGTGCACAGAGAGCGGATTTGTATCGGCCGAGAGTGCCGTTTCAGAGGCTACCTGAAGCATTAGCATCGTTTCAGTTGCTCAAGATTGATGTCTTAAGTTCTTTCAACAAAACACCAGCAGGGAATAAATATATACTAACGATTTTAAACCATTTTTCGAAATACTTCGAAATGGTCACAATGTCCAACAGTTTCACAAGCGTCAGTGGGCAACTGGGTACTGAAGTTCGGGGTACCTAAAACGATAGTCATAGATCATGGAACCAATGTATGTTCAATCAAATGTGTTAGCTATTGCGTGAGAAAAATTGAGAATGCATCCTCTACATTCTCAAGCCCATAGAAGACTGGAAAGAGTTTATAGAACTGTGGAAAAGATGTAAGGATACTATGTAGACGCTCAGCGCACAACTCAATGCGGCAAACGAATACACGATTGTCACAGTGAAGGAGTATATGGTCGTAAGATGCCATCGCTCTTCTATATGTTAAGAGCCAAGAAGGGAAAGACAGGAGAATCAATTCGCGAGAGTGATAAGCGAAATGAGGAACAGGGTTCAAATGGCTCTGAGCACTATGGGACCCAACTGCTGTGGTCATAAGTCCCCTAGAACTTAGAACTACTTAAACCTAACTAACCTAAGGACATCACAGACAGCCATGCCCGAGGCAGGATTCGAACCTGCGACCGTAGCGGTCGTGCGGTTCCAGACTGTAGCGCCTTTAACCGCTCGGCCACTCCGGCCGGCGAGGAACAGGGTGTGCAAGTTTAATACCAGGGCACAAAGCACAAAGAAGCAGTGAATCGTACAGCAAGAATGATACAATACTAAACTGACGTAAGAAAATCGCAACACTAAGAAGGAGTTGTGCGATGTAAGCGGAAGTAGGTAGGCGTGTAACATTTGAAAGATGCTGTCTATTCAAATTTCGCGTCAGGCGCGTGAGAGTGGCACTATTAGCAACACTATTGAAGATGCAAATTAGGTTTGCATTACGTACACGCTGTAATCGTCGTGAGAGGAAGTTACATTTGATTTTGGACGTGGTGCGTTGATGTCTGTCAAGAAAGCATTGAAGGAAACAAAGATGCCATCATCAATACCTTATTGACTTCGAACGAGGTCGTCAAACATGGCTTCGAGAAGCTGGATGTTACTTCTGCGATATTATAGAGACTTGACAGGAATGTACCCCCTGCACATGATTGTTCGCAGTGGTGGTTACGAGAATGCGCTGTCGCAAGAAGACCGAGATCCAGATGGCTACGTGGCACTACCGAGAGGGAAGACCATCACGTTCGATATAGAGCTATGTCGCATCGTACTGCTTCTGCAGCAGCAATCTGAGCAGCTGTTAGCATTACAGTGACACAACGAACTGTTACAAATCGGTTACTTCAAGGACAGCTCCAAGCAGACGCCCCTTTTTTTTTGTCATCAGTCTACTGACTGGTTTGATGCGGCCCGCCACGAATTCCTTTCCTGTGCTAACCTCATCATCTCAGAGTAGCACTTGCAACCTACGTCCTCAATTATTTGCTTGACGTATTCCAATCTCTGTCATCCTTTACAGTTTTTGCCCTCTACAGCTCCCTCTAGTACCATGGAAGTCACTCCCTCATGTCTTAGCAGATGTCCTAGCATCCTGTCCCTTCTCCTTATCAGTGTTTTCCACATATTCCTTTCCTCTCCGATTCTGCGTAGAACCTCCTCATTCCTTACCTTATCAGTCCACCTAATTTTCAACATTCGTCTATAGCACCACATCTCAAATGCTTCGATTCTCTTCTGTTCCGGTTTTCCCACAGTCCAGGTTTCACTACCATACAATGCTGTACTCCAGACGTGCATCCTCAGAAATTTCTTCCTCAAATTAAGGCCGGTATTTGATATTAGTAGACTTCTCTTGGCCAGAAATGCCTTTTTTGCCATAGCGAGTCTGCTTTTGATGTCTTCCTTGCTCCGTCCGTCATTGATTATTTTACTGCCTAGCTAGCAGAATTCCTTAACTTCGTTGACTTCGTGGCCATCAATCCTGATGTTAAGTTTCTCGCTGTTCTCATTTCTACTACTTCTCATTACCTTCGTCTTTCTCCGATTTACTCTCAAGCCGTACTGTGTACTCATTAGACTGTTCATTCCGTTCAGCAGATCATTTAATTCTTCTTCACTTTCACTCAGGATAGCAATGTTATCAGCGAATCGTATCATTGATATCCTTTCATCTTGTATTTTAATTCCACTCCTGAACCTTTCTTTCATTTCCATCATTACTTCCTCGAGGTACAGATTGAAGAGTAGGGGCGAAAGGCTACAGCCTTGTCTTACACCCTTCTTAATACGTGCACTTCGTTCTTGATCGTCCACTCTTATTATTCCCTCTTGGTTGTTGTACATATTGTATATGACCCGTCTCTCCCTATAGCTTACCCTACTTTTTTCAGAATCTCGAACAGCTTGCACCATTTTATATTGTCGAACGCTTTTTCCAGATCGACAAATCCTATGAAACTGTTTTGATTTTTCTTTAGCCTTGCTTCCATTATTAGCCGTAACGTCAGAATTGCCTCTCTCGTCCCTTTACTTTTCCTAAATACAAACTGATCGTCACCTAGCGCATTCTCAATTTTCTTTTAGATTCTTCTGTATATTATTCTTGTAAGCAGCTTCGATGCATGAGCTGTTAAGCTGATTGGGCGATAATTCTCGCACTTGTCTGCTCTTGCCGTCTTCGGAATTGTGTGGATGATGCTTTTCCGAAAGTCAGATGGTATGTCACCAGACTCATATATTCTACACACCAACGTGAATAGACGTTTTGTTGCCACTTCCCCCATTGATTTTAGAAATTCTGATGGAATGTTATCAATCCCTTCTGCCTTATTTGACTTTAAGTCCTCCAAAGCTCTTTTAAATTTCGATTCTAACACTGGATCCCCTATCTCTTCTAAATCGACTCCTGTTTCTTCTTCTATAACATCAGACAAATCTTCACCCTCATAGAGGCTTTCAATGTTTTCTTTCCACCTCTCTCCTCTGCATTTAACAGTGGAATTCCCGTTGCACTCTTAATGTTACCACCGTTGCTTTTAATGTCACCAAAGGTTGTTTTGACTTTCCCGTATGCTGAGTCTGTCCTTCCGACAATCATATCTTTTTCGATGTCTTCACATTTTTCCTGCAGCCATTTCGTCTTAGCTTCTCTGCACTTCCTATTTGTTTCATTCCTCGTTGTTGTTGTTGTGGTCTTCAGTCCTGAGACTGGTTTGACGCAGCTCTCCAGGCTACTCTATCCTGTGCAAGCCTCTTCATCTCCCAGTACCTACTGCAACCTACATCCTTCTGAATCTGCTTAGTGTATTTATCTCTTGGTCTCCCTCTACGATTTTTACCCTCCAATACTAAATTGGTGATCCCTTGATGCCTCAGAACATGTTCTACCAACCGATCCCTTCTTCTGGTCAAGTTGTGCCACAAACTTCTCTTCTCCCCAATCCTATTCAATACCTCCTCATTAGTTATGTGGTCTACCCATCTAATCTTCAGCATTCTCCTGTAGCACCACATTTCGAAAGCTTCTATTCTCGTCTTGTCCAAACTATTTATCGTCCATGTTTCACTTCCATACATGGCTACACTCCATACAAATACTTTCAGAAATGACTTCCTGACACTTAAATCTATACTCGATGTTAACAAATCTCTCTTCTTCAGAAACGCTTTCCTTGCCATTGCCAGTCTACATTTTATATCCTCTCTACTTCGACCATCATCAGTTATTTTGCTCCCCAAATAGCAAAACTCCTTTACTACTTTAAGTGTCTCATTTCCTAATCTAATTCCCTCAGCATCATCCGACTTAATTCGACTACATTCCATTATCCTCGTTTTGCTTTTGTTGATGTTCATCTTATATCCTCCTTTCAAGACACTGTCCATTCCATTCAGCTGCTCTTCCAAGTCCTTTGCTGTCTCTGACAGAATTACAATGTCATCGGCGAACCTCAAAGTTTTTATTTCGTCTCCATGGATTTTAATACCTACTCCGAATTTTTCTTTTGTTTCCTTTACTGCTTGCTCAATATACAGATTGAATAACATCGGGGAGAGGCTACAACCCTGTCTTACTCCCTTCCCAACCACAGCTTCCCTTTCATGTCCCTCGACTCTTATAACTGCCATCTGGTTTCTGTACAAATTGTAAATAGCCTGCCGCTCCCTGTATTTTACCCCTGCCACCTTTAGAGTTTGAAAGAGAGTATTCCATTCAACATTGTCAAAAGCTTTCTCTTAGTCTACAAATGCTAGAAACGTAGGTTTGCCTTTCCTTAATCTTTCTTCTAAGATAAGTCGTAAGGTCAGTATTGCCTCACGTGTTCCAGTGTTTCTACGGAATCCAAACTGATCTTCCCCGAGGTCGGCTTCTACTGGTTTTTCCATTCGTCTGTAAAGAATTCGTGTTAGTATTTTGCAGCTGTGGCTTATTAAACTGATTGTTCGGTAATTTTCACATCTGTCAACACCTGCTTTCTTTGGGATCGGAATTATTATATTCTTCTTGAAGTCTGAGGGTATTTCGCCTGTTTCATACATCTTGCTCACCAGATGGTAGAGTTTTGTCAGGACTGGCTCTCCCAAGGCCGTCAGTAGTTCCAATGGAATGTTGTCTACTCCCGGGGCCTTGTTTCGACTCATGTCTTTCAGTGCTCTTTCAAACTCTTCACGCAGTATCGTATCTCCCATTTCATCTTCATCTACATCCTCTTCCATTTCCATAATATTGTCCTCAAGTACATCGCCCTTGTATAGACCTTTTATATACTCCTTCCATCTTTCTGCTTTCCCTTCTTTGCTTAGAACTGGGTTTCCATCTGAGCTCTTGATATTCATACAAGTCGTTCTCTTATCTCCAAAGGTCTCTTTAATTTTCCTGTAGGCAGTATCTATCTTACCCCTAGTGAGATAAGCCTCTACATCCTTACATTTGTCCGCTGGCCATCCCTGCTTAGCCATTTTGCACTTCCTGTCGATCTCATTTTTGAGACGTTTAAATTCCTTTTTGCCTGCTTCATTTACTGCATTTTTATATTTTCTCCTTTCATCTATTAAATTCAATATTTCTTCTGTTACCCAAGGATTTCTACTAGTCCTCGTCTTTTTAAATACTTGATCCTCTGATGCCTTCACTACTTCATCCCTCAAAGCTACCCATTCTTCTTCTACTGTATTTCTTTCCCCCATTCCTGGTTTAAGAACCATGAAAGAAGGTTGTATACATGGAAAAACCCTGGAGATACTAAAAGGTATCAGATAGATTATATAATGGTAAGACAGAGATTTAGGAACCAGGTTTTAAATTGTAAGACATTTCCAGGGGCAGATGTGGACTCTGACCACAATCTATTGGTTATTTCATTCCTCAGCGACTTGTATTTCTGTATTCCTGATTTTCCCGGAACATGTTTGTACTTCCTCCTTTCATCAATCAACTGAAGTATTTCTTCTGTTAGCCATGGTTTCTTCGCAGCTACCTTCTTTGTACCTATGTTGTCCTTCTCAACTTCTCTGATGGCCCTTTTTAGAGATGTCCATTCCTCTTCAACTGTACTGCCTACTGCGCTATTCTTTATTGCTGCATCTATAGCGTTAGAGAACTTCAAACGTATCTCGTCATTCCTTAGTACTTCCGTATCCCACTTCTTTGCGTATTGATTCTTCCTGACTGATGTCTTGAACTTCAGCGTACTCTTCATCATTACTATATTGTGATCTGAGTCTATATCTGCTCCTGGGTACGCCTTACAATCCAGTATCTGAATTCGGAATCTCTGTCTGACCATGATGTAATCTAATTGAAATCTTCCCGTATCTCCCGGCCTTTTCCAATTATGCCTCCTCCTCTTGTGATTCTTGGACAGGGTATTCGCTATTACTAGCTGAAACTTGTTACAGAACTCAATTAGTCTTTCTCCTCTTTCATTCCTCGTCCCAAGCCCATATTCTCCTGTAACCTTTTCTTCTACTCCTTCCCCTACAACTGCATTCCAGTCGTCCATGACTATTAGATTTTCGTCCCCATTTACATACTGCATTACCCTTTCAATATCCTCATTCACTTTCTCTATCTGTTCATCTTCAGCTTGCGACGTCGGCATGTATACCTGAACTATCGTTGTCGGTGTTGGTCTGCTGTCGATTCTGATTAGAAGAACCCGGTCACTGAACTGTTCACAGTAACACACCCTCTGCCCTACCTTCCTATTCATAACGAATCCTACACCTGTTATACCATTTTCTGCTGCTGTTGATATTACCCGATACTCATCTGACCAGAAATCCTTGTCTTCCTTCCACTTCACTTCACTGACCCCTACTATATCTAGATTGAGCCTTTGCATTTCCCTTTTCAGATTTTCTAGTTTCCCTACCACGTTCAAGCTTCTGACATTCCACGCCCCGACTCGTAGAACGTTATCCTTTCGTTGATTATTCAATCTTTTTCTCATGGTAACCTCCCCCTTGGCAGTCCCCTCCCGGAGATCCGAATGGGGGACTATTCCGGAATCTTTTGCCAGTGGAGAGATCATCATGACACTTCTTCAATTACAGACCACATGTCCTGTGGATACACGTTACGTGTCTTTAATGCAGTGGTTTCCATTGCCTTCTGCATCCTCATGTCGTTGATCATTGCTGATTCTTCCGCCTTTAGGGGCAATTTCCCACCCCTAGGACAAGAGAGTGCCCTGAACCTCTATCCGCTCCTCCGCCCTCTTTGACAAAGCCGTTGGCAGAATGAGGCTGACTTCTTATGCCGGAAGTCTTCGGCCGCCAATGCTGATTATTTATCAAAATTTAGGCAGTGGCGGGGATCGGACCCGGGACCGAAGACGTTTTGATTATGAATCAAAGACGCTACCCCTAGACGCCCTGTAGCGTGCATTCCTTGACCCCAAATAAGAACCATTTGTGGCTTCAGTGGTGTCAAGCGAAAGCTCATAGGTGGGAAGGGTGGAGGCCTGTTGTGTTTTCTGATGAAAGCTGTTTCTCCCTTGATGTCAGCGATGACCGTGTTTTGGCTAGAAGGAGGCCAGCTGAGGACCTGCAACCAGCCTGTCAGTGTGCTAAGCACACTGGACCTACACGTGCAGTTATGGTCTTTGGTACGATTTCTTATGACAGGAAGAGCGGTCCCATGGTTATCCCACGCACCCTGAGTGCAAAAATGTACGTCAGTCTGGTTATTAGACCTGTTGTGCTGCCATTCATGCACAGCATTCCAGGGAGTGTTTTCCAATAGTACACCGCCTGCCCAGAAACAGCTGCTGTAACCCAGCATGCTCTACAAAGTGTCAAAAAGTTGCCTTGGCCTGCTTGATCAGCAGATCTGTCTCTTATCGGGCACGCCTGGGATCTAATCGGATTGCGACTCCAGTGTCATCCATAAAAAGAATTAAACGTCTCTCTATTAACTGAACAACAGCAACAGGCATCGAATTCCATCCCATAAAGTGACATCCAGTGCCTGTACAAGACGCTCGCATGCTTGCATTCAACATTCTGGCAGCTACACCGGTTATATTAATGTAGTAGTATTTCATATTTGGAGTGGCTTATCTTGCATTTTCATTAACCTGTGACCTTTTCATTAACCCGTGACCCTGCAATGTCCGTCACTTTCATACGTTACCTAGACAAACATATTCCCGAAATTTGGTTACGCTACATTAATTATTTTTTGATGTTGCGACTTTTTTCCGTTGCTGTATAGTGGCGAATGAGTAATGTTATTTACTTCTTATACTCAAAGTGGAAGTCGAAGAAACTGTTCGCAGAATATCAAGGACCACATCATGTTGTGGAAACTAAGTCACCAGTGAAAGTAAGGATCCAGTTGCAGAAGAAGACGACCTCTTAAACGCTCGAAACCGTTTCGTGGGAGTCTGGATTTTAATCCAGGAATTGTGAGGTTAGAACGGAAGGTAAATGGCAAAATCAATATAGGGAGTAATGAGCGAAAAGGTTAGACGAACAAAGCAGCAGAAGTCCGCAAACGTTAAGAACTAGGAGATAAGAATGGATTTATGGTTTTCGTTTGTTAGGTGCAAGTATGGAATGATGTATGGTGCACGCACAATGAACTGCTGTGAGGCAGCAGGGAAATTTTAGGGAGAAGAAAGGGAGATAGCTATGACTGTCCCCAGTTTAGTTACATCAGGACAAAATATGGAGAAGGAGCGGACCATAGCCACAGCCATTGTCAGAGTAAAAGCATTGCAGAACTAGCACATTGAAGGGGGAGTGCTGTTAATGAAATAAGAATAAGTGGTGATTACCAATCACCGATGGGTAACGCAGGTGGTGTTTAACACGTGGGAAATGCGGAAAAAGGTGAGACGACTAGAGGAACCGTTCGACAGTTCCCAGCAGAATCACAGACACCTTAGAGGAGTTATCGGGTATGATACGTGGAAATTATGAGAAACTGAGGTAGAGATGACGCAGGTTCTGGGGATTATATCGCATACAAGGAGAAAGAGAAGTTGTACCGACAGGAGATGCCAACATCTGAGTACTGTGTTTGAAACAGATGACAAGGAAGACATGACGAGGATGAACGACACGGCAAATGTAGTAAAGCAGTGGATAAAAGGAAACAAGGCAGCAGGTAGTGGCACATAATACAGATCGCAAATTTAGAGAAAGATGGTTTAAACATTACCCATTTATTGTGCCAGCTGTGTCCAGAGGTAACGGACTATGAGGAAACTGTGGAAGAATCTTTAAACCAGAACATTAAGATGTAACAATCAAAAATAGAAGTACTGGATAGGGACGCATTTATAACGAAGTGATTGCTGTCCTTGAACAGTGTGAGGGAGGTACGCAGAGGGGTGTAGCAATTGCGGGAAGCTATGTAACAGGCTGTGCGAGGACGACTGAAATTAAAGTTGTTGTTACCAAATCAGTGCCAGGAAATGCTACGGAAAGAACCTTGTCATAAAAACTTACCCTTCTATTTTAGCCTAGTCACAGTGGAAGCAAGGGCCCCTGGAGCAAAGGTCTGCATTGAAATTTCCATTCCAGTAGCAGGAGAGCGATACCAATGTTTTGTAGTCCACGCATATCCTGTGAAGCGGGAGACACTGAGGAAATTTGTCAGGATAAGGATGCTTCGGTTGTTACTAATTGCAGAGGACAACAGTAGGCATGGGTAAATCGAAGAAGTGGACTTACTGAAGTGTTACAGAGGTCAAGTTACGGTTTGTCCAAACAGGGTAGTGAGAGAGGGACAGAACTCTTCCACAGTAAAGTTATTGCTGGACAACGAAAAGGAAAAGTATTGCAAGAAAGACGTGACTGAGCCTGTACTTCCAGCAGGCTGAGGCACATTGGGTGTAAGAAAGAGGTGGTTAGGCCTGAACTGTGCTTCCAACAGCTTGAGGCACATGGTTGTACTCTAACGTAGATAAAGTGATAGTAGTAACTATTTGCTACGAACAGGGGAGGCTCATGGCAGCAAAAGGGCTAGTGACCGACAGAAGTGAATTTCTAATAAATAGGACATCACATTATAGAATGGGACCCACTTTTCGTCTACCCCTCGCAATTTCGGGAATAGCACAGCATTTCGCAGTCTCGGTTGTATTGGCGAAAGGAATCTATGGAAATGTTACCAGCCACGAAACCGATTATACTTAACCTGACTTCAGGACTCAACTCAATTTAATCCATATACAAACTAGTAAATGTCTATCTCCATGGAGACATTGATGCAGTATGTGAATCTTCATCAGGTTATCATCCATTAGGAACGTGGATGCACTCAGCGACTGTGATATAACTTACAAATGATAGAGCACAGTAGTCAGTCCTCCTTTTCTTGCAGATTTTATTTGGAAAATCTAGATTTCGGCTAGTGCCTAGCCATTATCAATGCTAGGCACTTGACTAGGCCTAGCAGTTCCATCCTGGAGCGGCAGTATGGCCGAGGCCTTCAGAGAGTATCTGGAGAAGAGCATCTACGATGGAGAAAGAGAGAGGAAGATACAAACAAAATATTAAATGATGTATATCATGTATTTTAGCTTACTCCCTTTCTGGGTTCATCTTATATTTAGTATGCGACTGCGTTCCGAAGTTTTTTCTTCTAGTTCAGCCGTTTTCTTCCAGACATTACTTAAAAGCAAACAAGAACACTAACAATGAAACCCGCAAGAAAAGGACGACTAATTGCTGTGCTCTATCATTTGTAAGTATGTGACTCTACTGGGAAACCAGTACCAGAGAGAAACAACCTTGACCAATTTCATACCAGGTATCACAGTGTCACTTACTCTGCTAAGCGTAGTCCTTGTTTATACACTCCTGGAAATTGAAATAAGAACACCGTGAATTCATTGTCCCAGGAAGGGGAAACTTTATTGACACATTCCTGGGGTCAGATACATCACATGATCACACTGACAGAACCACAGGCACATAGACACAGGCAACAGAGCACGCACAATGTCGGCACTAGTACAGTGTATATCCACCTTTCGCAGCAATGCAGGCTGCTATTCTCCCATGGAGACGATCGTAGAGATGCTGGATGTAGTCCTGTGGAACGGCTTGCCATGCCATTTCCACCTGGCACCTCAGTTGGACCAGCGTTCGTGCTGGACGTGCAGACCGCGTGAGACGACGCTTCATCCAGTCCCAAACATGCTCAATGGGGGGCAGATCCGGAGATCTTGATGGCCAGGGTAGTTGACTTACACCTTCTAGAGCACGTTGGGTGGCACGGGATACATGCGGACGTGCATTGTCCTGTTGGAACAGCAAGTTCCCTTGACGATCTAGGAATGGTAGAACGAGGGGTTCGATGACGGTTTGGATGTACCGTGCACTATTCAGTGTCCCCTCGACGATCACCAGTGGTGTACGGCCAGTGTAGGAGATAGCTCCCCACACCATGATGCCGGGTGTTGGCCCTGTGTGCCTCGGTCGTATGCAGTCCTGATTGTGGCGCTCACCTGCACGGCGCCAAACACGCATACGACCATCATTGGCACCAAGGCAGAAGCGACTCTCATCGCTGAAGACGACACGTCTCCATTCGTCCCTCCATTCACGCCTGTCGCGACACCACTGGAGGCGGGCTGCACGATGTTGGGGCGTGAGCGGAAGACGGCCTAACGGTGTGCGGGACCGTAGCCCAGCTTCATGGAGACGGTTGCGAATGGTCCTCGACGATACCCCAGGAGCAACAGTGTCCCTAATTTTCTGGGAAGTGGCGGTGCGGTCCCCTACGGCACTGCGTAGGATCCTACGGTCTTGGCGTGCATCCGTGCGTCGCTGCGGTCCGGTCCTCGGTCGACGGGCACGTGCACCTTCCGCCGACCACTGGCGACAACATCGATGTACTGTGGAGACCTCACGCCCCACGTGTTGAGCAATTCGGCGGTACGTCCACCCGGCCTCCCGCATGCCCACTATACGCCCTCGCTGAAAGTCCGTCAACTGCACATACGGTTCACGTCCACGCTGTCGCGGCATGCTACCAGTGTTAAAGACTGCGATGGAGCTCCGTATGCCACGGCAAACTGGCTGACACTGACGGCGGCGGTGCACAAATGCTGCGCAGCTAGCGCCATTCGACGGCCAACACCGCGGTTCCTGGTGTGTCCGCTGTGCCGTGCGTGTGATCATTGCTTGTACAGCCCTCTCGCAGTGTCCGGAGCAAGTATGGTGGGTCTGACACACCGGTGTCAATGTGTTCTTTTTTCCATTTCCAGAAGTGTATGTACAAGAAGCGTAACACAAGTCGAAGTCCAGGCCCAGCGACAGTGCAGATCCCGGTGGATTGGATTCCCATAGCCTAGGAGACAGTACAGGAACTATAAATGTAAGTGAAATTAAGCTAAAAAGGAACTAACGGAGCTTAGGATAAGTAGGACATAAGGAAATAGTGTTAAAAGCAATCTTCAGTAATGCGCAGACTAAAGCCATTTGGGCCATTGTCAGGGAAATAGTCACCTTGTTTTGTATACGGGTATTCTAACTTAGGGCGGGCAAGGCGACCAGGTCTTGTTAACGAGGAATATGTAGTAGCCACCAACCATATTTGATCAGACATGCTTAAGTAGCAAGTCGTTGGCAGTAGTTCCAGGCGCAGGCAAGCGTGGGTGCTAGCCTTACAAAATGTAATACAGCCACGTCAACGTTGTGATGCGAACAAGCCTGGCAACGTGTGGAAACAGCTGACACACCTGTACGTAAGTGAAAGAAGACAGAAGCCTTTCCACACCAGCAGCTGCCAAAATACTTAGTACATGTGCCACAAGGCATTACAAAGCCTAAGCAAGCGCAACTCGGATGTGTGTAAATACCTAGCTTTTTACACTAAAGTCTCTTCTGTTAGTGTTGTAGCTCTACTGCAACTGGACTGTGAGGCTTTGGCGTCGTCCAGTAAACTCTTCGTGGACGACAGTTCGACATCGGACCAGCAGCAGCCCTGGGAAGCAGCTTGCCGGCCCTCAATGTGGGGCAGTGAGACACTGCCGCTATGTCACTTGCCTATCGCCTGCTGGGCAGCGCAGGATGCATGAGCCGAACAAATGTTGCCGCAACTGGCTGAGACTGCCCAGATTCTGTGTCGCCACTGACTGAGCCAGTTCCATCATGAGCCACTGCCCAGTCGACGCCGCATTCTGTCAGCACTGCATGCCCACAATACACATGAGGCCGCTGCATGCCTCAGTCATACTGTCGCTTCCTGCATTTAGCCACAGCGGGGAGTAACAATAAATCAATTTTAAGTTTTTACGTTCTTTGATTGGCACCTCACGGTGTCGCCCTGCATGCCACATCCACCACATGTCCCATGTAACAATAAGTGTGACTATACTCGATTTATCAACATACTGACATGAACAACCTCTCAAGATTGCAGATTGGTGCCAATGATGATTGTGATAAGCACTACAGACTATATTTAAAACAAGATTAGGATTATGCTGAGCAATAGTGCACAAATCATTGTAAAACTCTAATGATGCAGACAACTTGATCCTGCATTGGGGATTTTGTTTCCACAAAGCAACGCGTTGTGTAAAAATAGTAGTTTATGATCATAGTCATGTTTTGTCTCTTAGCTTAGAGCTTCGTTCACATTGAGCATTCTGGGCCATTCTTAAATTCACTTCCTTATTGTAACAATGTGTGTTCAAACACAAGAAAACATGCCATTACTAACGCGTTACCTAAAATCTTAGCGTTCGTTATCGCAGTTAACGGAACTCTAACGCAAGGCGTTTTGTCAATAATATGAAACTGTCCAGCTTACGACAACCCCATGGAACATTCAGTGTGTTTGGGAAGCTGAGTGACTTGTGAGAATGGTTAATTCCCAAATTTTCTAAGCTGCCATAGGATCACCAGTTCCTGAGGAGGCTTTCGCCATATTCCATAATGCATGTAAAAGTGCGTCGGTTGCAAGTGTAAGACGTGTATATTTCTATTGTCTATTGTCAAACCACAATTTATGACAGATGTTTATATTTTATTAATAGGATTAAGTAGGAATAATTAATATTTGTCATGTTTGAAATAATTATGGTAGCAGGGAATGTCTGCACCAAATTATTGTTGGCAAGAGAGACTGCAAATTGACATAATTTTAAAAAGGGCGGGAGAGACCGCGTATGGATACATTTTAAGAAAAGAGCGGGAAAGTCCACGCATTTATACATTTTGTAATGGTAGCAGGGATTATCTGCACCAGAAAGCATTGTTGGCAGGAGTTACCTCACTTTAGCGTTCGTAGGAAGTCAGTAGTAGGCCAGATGTGAAACATTCTATGTTTCGTCGAAATAATCAGAAAATAACATTTAATAAGCACCATTTAAATTTGTATGCGGATATTGAGAAAGAGTATTAATTTCAAAGGGAAGATTTCGTTTGTTATTATTAAGCAAGAGATAGAAATCCTAAGGAAATGTTTCATAGGTTATTGTAGAAGGGAAGTTTGCGTAAAAAAAAAAACAAGAGATATAGAAGAGACGGGAAGGTTTCACAAGTATAGCAGAAATGTTGCACAACTGACAGCTTGAAGCTCTGCTTCACCCTCAAAGATCATACTGACGACTTGACCAGGCCTTGCAGTTCCATCCTGGAGTGGAAGTATGGCCGAGGCTTTCAGAGAGTATCTGGAGAAGAGCATCTACGATGGAGAAAGAGAGTGAAAGGCAAAAATAACATATTAAATGAGGTATATCCAGGTTTTTTAGTTTGCTCCCTTTCTGGGTGCATCTTATATTTAGTATGCGACTGCGTTCCGAAGTTTTTCCTTCTAGTTCAGCCGTTTCTTCCAAACATTACTTGGAAGCAAACAAGAACACTAACAATGTAGAACAGTTCCAATGGTTTGTGCCACTACAGGGCAACAGTTACAGAGTAAAACCTTTGACAACATGGAATTCAGTGATTTCAGTTAACATAAGAATAAACTGTACCAGTCTACATCATTCGTTTATAATAACCATCATCTGATCACAAATTACTTACCCAAACCACATGAGGAGCCAGCGCTTGGAATGACTGTGATGATGATGATGAGGTCCCATTCTCCCAGGAGCGCAGGGGTCGTTGTGGAAGATCCGCACCTCTGACTAGGTGGTTTGCCATTGCCTTCCTCCGACCGTAATGGGCATGAATGATGATGAAGACGACACAACAACACCCAGTCATCTCGAGGCAGGGAAAATCCCCGACCCCGATGGGGATCGAAACCGGGACACCGTGCACTGGAAGCGAGAATGCGACCGCAAGACCACGAGCTGCGGACACTGCATGCTACTTTAAATTACTTGTGATCTAATAATGTTTTTGAAATCCAAAACCGGTCACCATCACTCTTCTCTCATTCTGGTAGATGAAGTTGAGAGCTTTCATTTATTACAAAATCTACCTAGCAACCAGCCATCGCCTCCGGTATGCCAGATCGTGTCCTTGCAGTTAAGAAGACAGCTTGGTAATGTACGTCATCAGCACCGGCAAATCAGGGAATTTTTCTAGGTGATAATCAGAGCTCAGCAGAGCGCGCCTCTTCGTCTTTTCTTTGTTCTGTGTTGGGTGTTCATTGCCTGAGTTATCACTACTGTAGCAGCAATTAATGTTGGGTTGGCTGGATATTTCTCTTAAGATTTGAGCTGCAAGGAATTGGCTCCGCATACCACTTGGTTATAAATGTCACAATCTAGTTTATGGACAACTTCACCTTCACAGCAATTATTTGAATATCCAATTTCATGTATTGAAAATGTTTCATGTGTTTTGTTTATTATTTTGAGTTTAGTCATAATAAATAAAATTGTTATTTTGGACAGAACTTTCATTCTGTTAATCCGTAGAGCAACCCTTTCATTTCTCACTACATTAATGAAACTTTCCTTTATCTAATTAATTTCTATCCAATTAAATTATTGCAGGTGCCAAACTCTTTTCTACTCCACTTGCAGGGTCGATTACAGTCAGTTTCTTCTTAATCCATGTGCAACAGCAAAAGTTGGAGTTAGAAAAGGGGAGGCTTAGAGCATCATTTCCATATGAAGATTCGATAAGAATTTAGTGTTAAATACACTGATAGCCCCGGAAACTCGCAATATATTTAGTAGATAACCAAAAGTTATTTGGAACGTCAAATCTCATGGTATTTCTATCTACTGAAACATTGATACTAAGGCATCTGTATCACTAAATAGATAGAAAGTTTTAAAAAATTATTTTCATTTCATATAATGACTAACCTAATTAAATGTACGAAATTCTGTTATAATCATTAAGAGGTATAACATTACATCAAAAGCTTATCACAATAAGGCTATCATTAAAGAAAAGGTCTTGAGGCAGTGTACCTAACAAATAGTTTAAAACTTTTCGAAGCATTTCTTGCTGATACCAACAAAATAATGATAGCAAAAAACCGTATCGGTCACTACATTTTTTTTAAAAAACAATCAGGCATAACATTTTAATTTATTACTTCGTCACTAACTATATTCACAATACATTGTGCACACAGTATCCACATATGTTACTGATAGTACTACTTCCTGCCTAATTTGCATGCGTCCTACTAAGTGTAACATTCCTCTAGGTCCTCTAATCACGTTTAACTAAAGAAAATGCATAACGCAAGAGGCCGCTAGTAAACACTGCTCTTGATGGGAAGTAATCAAGATGCAAATTAATATTCCCATATTGCAAGTGTCAGGAAACACATCAATAAAGATGAGACATGTTGTGACGCTCGTAAACTCAAATTTATTACAATATGTGTTACTTAAGAAAGCTATTCTCAACTTCCAAAGACGTGACGAAATAAATTTACTGGAGGGTACTTCAGATTCCTATGCGACAGCTGTTGTCACTGTTAACTTACCTAGAAAGGTCTTAAACATGGTTTCATGCACAAATAATAAAATGTGTGCATGTATAAACTTAAAATGACACGACGTAAAATTTTGTGTTGGACGGGTATTCAGTCCCAACACCAAATCGGATTCCTAATTAAGCACAATCAAATTTCAGATATTGAAAATTTTAACCTTAACCGAGATGACTGATACTGAAATGACGAGAGCAAAAAATTTTCTTACCAAGATTTGAACCAAGCACATATCGTTCTTCCATAATCGCGAATAGCCCTTAAATATAGTTTTATCTTATCAATAGCGAAATGTGCAGGTGCATAAACTAGAAAAAACATGACAAGCTATAAAGTTGTCTGGGAGTCGAAACCGTGTTACCGATCGTTATTGTTGACAAAAAATGATGAGACATTAAAACTCATAATCATTTTCCGATAGCAGTTTTATGTGTGTGCCTCCTACAGCTTGAAATTACGACAGGCAAAATTTTGTGACAGACAAGGATTCGACCCAAGACATGCGCCTTTCATGGAGACTAGAAGAGATCTGAATAACGAGAAAAAAATGAAATGACGGAAATGTAACATTCTGAAAGCGCGAAACCCCACTAAAGGGAAATTGGAGTCCAGATTTTAGTCCAGCAACAATTTTTTCAAGATCTAAGGCGCAAATACAATAAAAATACGTTTTCTCTTATCTTACATGATGATTGATCCATTAAATAATTCCTAGTGTAAGAAAGCTTACTGGTGACAGTGTTTATTTAACATGGTTCGACGGTCATGGCCTAACCTATGTTGTTAGTATTGGAACAAGGTAGACACGAGCGCAAAGTACCGTTATCCAAGATGGCGGCCGTGACGTCACAGACACACACCTCCCCGTGACGTCATCCAAAATTGTGGCTGGGACATCGCAGACACACCCCCAGTGACGTAATCCAAGATTGCGGCCGGGACGTCACAGACACACCCCCAGTGACGTCAGTCACGTTGGTGGACTTTGGCAGGAAGAAGGTCAATTGGGCTGCGTCCACTAACCTAACCCCTCCCCAAAAAAATGGCACCAAGTTCAAATTCCAACAGGATAATGCGTCACACATAAGAAAAGGCCCGAAAAAAGGACTTTATTATTTAACCAATTTCAAGCAGGTAATAAAAGGTGTTCACTATACTTTCAACTACTTTTCAAGGCCCTGACCACCACCTCTTCCTAGGAATCGGCGCCGAGTTTGAATTCTGGCTGTAAAGAAATGTCACTTCTGCTTCCACTACCAACCTAAGAAACTTGTTGCAAACGTAGCCCAGCACCACTAACCTAAGCCTCCAGGGCGCAACTTTTTCCTAGGGGTTGCTGGTAAAATGACTCAGGCTGATGGAGAGAGGAAGGAGTGTACTTTAATTATTGGGGGAGGGGGGGCAATTTATTTAGGGATGCAGTATATGTATCACAGAACAGATGCTCTAACATGCCCACAGCATACAGACCTGCAAACCACTCCTACATAATTCATGTATAAGTCTCTACACGTAGACTTGCTAATTTTAAACCGTCAAAAATAAGGCATTGCACAGCCTACAGACATGCAAACCACTCGTAAATAATGCAATGCATTTACGTCCAGATAGCCAAAGCACTCGTAAATTGTCAAAATAATAATCCATGTAAAAAAATCTGCTTGCTAATTGTCAACTGTCGAAATCATACACCAGCCTTTATTTAAAGAGTTAGAGGCAGCACCACCACCCAGTGTATTCGCCACTGAGTCCAGAGCCCAACTGACTTAGTTCATATCGATGCCACTAGAGGACGCTGTAGCGTCATCAGGTGATGACGCAAGTACCGTAATCTAAGTTGGCCCCACCTAGTGGGTTCACCACGAGCTCCAGACCCCAACTGCCCTAGTATATTTTGTCGTCGCGCCTCCGTGGCACCAGTTGATGACACAAGTACAGTTATCCTGACAAACAGTGTGTTCTCCATGAGGTCTAGTACTCAGTACCACCAGCAGAGGACGCTGTCGTCTTTTTCGTGACATAAACCAAGACGCTGAGAGAAAATAGTGGGAAAACGACTCAGCCTGATCTGGGCTCCTGGGGAGGGTAAGGATGGAGTGCACTCTATTTATTTTCCAACAACATATTTAAGGATAGAGTACATTATCACACTCATACAAAACATCCACCCTGATGTGCCTGGGGTCATGTTGCACAGCCCACAGACACGCAACCAACTCGTAGTTTCAGTACACAATAGCAAACTTCTCCTAAATAATTTTCACACTGATGTGTAGACACGCTCAGTACTTGTACTCTGTCCAAATAGCGCATAGCAGGGCCTACAGAGCCGCTAGCGGAATAATGCAATCTACGCATGGAAGCACAGTCCATCGCCCCCTGCCCATTACAGTACACAAGATGTAGTGATAAGTGATGCTTCCATCAGATGTCAAACCGTGCACAGTCCCTGCTCTGCTTCCGCAAGCATGAGGTGGTGACACCCCCATTCATACGTAACACCTGAAAAATTTCTATCCAAATACATGTTCACCTACACACACGCGATGAAGTGAACAGGCGGGAACGCAACAACAAGCTACTGCCGAACGCAGGCCAAAGTTGTATGTAGGCGCCGTTAATGACCGGGGGTTTATTTACAGAGCCGCATACATTCCTCGTTCCTCACTACCCTCACTCTAACTGCGGTCCAGCGAAGACGCTGCAGAATTCCGTGCCACAATAGCAGAACCTGCTTCCTCCTTAGTGATTCTAACGGGCCATACCTCGTGTTTGACTCACGCTGCTTCACCATGCGTAGCTACATACCATCACAAACGCATCTAGCAATGTTATCAATCTTATACTGAAGTCACTTTGCTGTCTAAAATAATAACCAAGTCTAACTCTACTAAATTCCACAGCACCCCCCCCCCCCCCCCCCCGCCAGAAATAGTTAACGCTCGCTTTCTATCGCCGAATCCAGTCTTCCTCCCGGACATAACGTGATAGCCTTCCTGCTCTCAACATACACAAATGTCATCCTCATCTGAACACTGTTCCAGATATTACGCATAGCAGATCCACATTCAAACGCTATCTCGGGTCTACCACAGATTCTGAGAATCATCTGCGAGGCGTGCATATTCACAAGACAAGCAGAAGATAGATCAAACGATCTCCGAATTTGGAGCTGACTGGATACATTCGAGTACAGTGCTATATTACACCTCCCGATTAGTGCATTTGGACTAGATGTTGGAGGCTGCGTTAAATTTACAGGCAATTTTAGAACACAGGATGAGCAGTTACATAGTGATCGCATGGACAGATCTGATATAAAATCCATAGAATTGCGAAAAATGTCTAGGGAATAGGTATAAATTGAACGAATATACACCGAAATCTGGGGAAACTGAGGAAGTACTTGTGTATGTTCTGGTTCGAGCCGAACAGTTTGTACATGGGATCAAGTATGCGCAAACAAGAGGAAGGCGAGAAAAACGTTGACATCGAAACGAAGTGGAATCAGGGAGATAGTCAATTTTCTTCCATTGAGTCAGTATTGTACTGTATGTCTATTGAGGTATCAGTGATACACGCGAGTTGACTACTGTATTTCGTGCTTTTTAGGAGTACAGAGATCGTTTCACCTCTAAACTTACTTGCATCTGCGTTATAGGATAACAGAAAGTGGAGGGGTTGATCGATTGAGAAAAAGCTGTAACGAAGTAGATTTAAAAGTTGACTAATTCATTCTAGAGAAGGAGAAGTTGGTGCAGGTAAATTATATTTTTCTGCAGTGTTCTATCCTGATGCATGAGTCACGTGACATAGCCAGCGTTCTACTTGTATACAGCTACGCGCTCTGTATGTGGTTTAAAGCACATCGTTAATGGTAAACCTCTTGGTCATCAGAGGACTTCCATCTAATATGTGATGAAACTTGACACATTCCTCTAAACGAATTTTGATTTTATGCGATCCCCCTGTCGCATCTTGGGTGTAAAATCGAGACTTCAGAGTCATAACTAACTTTGCAGTAAGAGCTTGTGATGCGTTGCAATCCATGTGTACATATTTGCCCGACTGATGTGCTGTTTACAGAGTTAGTGACGGAATGACTTGTAATTTTCACACCTCGAATGCTGCTCCTATGCATTTATCTGTTTCCTTGTAGGGTGTATCCCCCACTACTAACTATCATTTTATATATAGGCCTGATGCAGGTATCGTATAATTTCTGAACCGTGATCGGATGTGAACAGTGGACACTATATGTCTCCACACAGTTATATTGTGGATGTATCATGCGAGGCAAATGTTTTGCGATTCGATAAGATAGTTCAGCATAGAGAAACGGTGAAGAAGAATGTGTGTCTGATAGGTCGGAAACATATGCGATCTATCATTATAGCCAAATTTTAAGTGCAGAACGTTGTAGTTTTAGTGCCCGTGTTTATGTTCTCTCTCTTAGTAACACCTTCCAGATGCGGATCCTAGATTCCAGAACAATACTTTAGAGTTGATAGCTTGGATGATTTACGTAAAAATACGTTGAGCTCCATCTGTCTGGGGCTCCATTGCGTATAAAAATCAATCTTTTTTTGTTCTTCTTAACAGTCTGCTATTATATGATTGCACTTTGGAATCTGTTACTATACATCGATAAGGGGTTCTAAGCTCCTCGAGACTGTTGCATCTCGACAAATCTCGTGCACTTGGACGGGTTAGGAATCAGAAAGCTCAATTCATTCACGAGACATGTAGAGGTCTTATTATGGTCAGTTTCAGATTAATTGCCTAACTGTGCTGCAGGGATGGTTGGTCAATGACAGTGCGAGGATGGTCTTTTACCATAGAGCTCGTGGTGAACCCACAAGATGGCGCCATCTTAGTTGACAGTACTTGCGTCATCACCTAACGTCACTACAGCTTCCTCTAGTGGCATCGATGTGAACAAAGTCAGTTGGGCTCTGGACTCAGTGGCGAATACACTTGATGGTGGTGCTGCCTCTAATTATTTTAATAAAGGCTGGTGCATGATTTCGACAGTTGACAATTAGCAAGCAGAGTCTTTTACATGGATTATTATTTTGAAAATTTACGAGTTCTTTGGCTATCCGGGCCTAAATACATTGCATTATTTACGAGCAGTTCGCATGTTTGTAGGCTGTGCAGTGCCTTATTTCTGACAGTTTACAATTAGCAAGTGTGTGTGTAAAGCATTATACATGAATTATGTATGAGTAGTCTGCAGGTCTGTATGGTGTGGGGCATGTCAGAGAGTGTGTTCTGTGACACATTTACTCCATCCCTAAATAAATTGCCACCTCCCCCCCCCCCAAATAACTAAAGTACATTCCTTCCTCTCTCCATCAGCCTAGTGCAGGCTGAGTCGTTTTACCAGCAACCCCTAGGAAGAGGTTGCGCCCTGGAGGCTTAAGTTAGTGGTGGTGAGCTTCGTTTGCAACACTTTTCTTAGGTTGGTAGTGGAAGGACAAGTGACCTTTCTTTACAGCCAGAATTCAAACCCAGTGCCGGTTCCTAGGAAGAGGTGGCAGTCTGGACCTTGAAAATTAGTTGAAACTAGGTAGTTGAAAATATAGTGAACACCTGTTCTTACCTACTTGAAATTGGTTAAATAATAAAGAAAAGTCCTTTTTTCGTGCCTTTTTCTTAGGTGTGATGCATTATCCTGTTGGAATTTGAACTTTGTACCATTTTTTTTGGGGAGGATTTAGGTTAGTGGAGGTAGGCCACTTGACCTTCCTCCCGCCAAAATCCGCCATCTTGATTCTCGATTGTGTCTGTGTCTGTGACGTCACGGCCGCCATCTTGGATAACGGTACTTTGCACTCGTGTCCACCTTGTTCCAATACTGCCGTCTCCTCCAGTCGGTAGCGAAGGATACCACATTTAATAAAGTTTTAGAGCCGCTATCAAACATACGTTGTTAACGTGACCAGAGGTGAAGAGTGTCTGTTAAAAGCAATTACATGAAATATGAATAGAACCAAGATCTTAGGCATACTGTGCTAGAATCGTTCCAACATACCACCAAATTCCTTATACGGCTAGGTCACAATTTGTCGTAACGTAGGAGGTGCCACAGTGGATGAGAAGTCTAACTCTCTAAAGTTAGATCACAGCCTGTTGACGGAATGGGGTGGCGCAGTGGTAAGCACACTGGACTCACATTTGGGAGGACAACGTTTCAAACCCGTTTCCGGCCATCCTGATGTAGGTCTCCCGTGATTTCCCTAAATCGTTTCAGGCAAATTCCAGGATGGTTTCTTTCAAATGGCCCGGCCGATTTCCTTCCCAGTCCTGCCCTAATCAGAACTTGTGCTCCATATCTAATGACCTCGTTGTCGACAGGAGGTTAAACACTAATCTCCTCCCTCTTTTCCTCCACAGCCTGTTGAATACATTCACTTCGTTGCTCAATGGCAGTGGCACTCATCAGATGACTCGGGTACCCAGAGTTGTACTTTGAACTTGATTTTTCTGTCACTGACTTAAATTCACATAATGGCCATTTTACGAGTTGATAGGATTTTTGTGGAAATATCTACAGGAAGGTTGAAATCGCTTGATCCACATGCGGGACAAACGTTTCGAGCTGTAATCTGTTGCATCCACTCGCTTTACCCGCACTGTGGATAACAGGCACAAGGAACAAAACGTCACAATCACATGGGCTGTAACTGCTGTATTGCCCAAACACTTTTCTGATCTGGACAAAGAGGCATGAGCTCCTGTGTGAAAATGGTTTTGGAACTTTTGTGGGTTAGAAAATTAAGTAAATTATTTTGAGTTTCCATTTTAATGTTAATTTTAGTAGATTGACGAAATGTGTTTAAAAAATAATAAAGGAGTGAGTGATCTCTAACCATCTAAATTGCGTTCTCACTGCACGACCTTAAGAGAGGATGTAATGGATTTTGGACCAAAAAATCGGTTTTCAAAACTGTTATTTTCTTGATATACGCAGTTTAATCTATGTTATGTGTGCATTTTATCGTGGTAGCAGCTCTAGAAATGCCTTTAAATTGTTAAACTGATTAACTCTGCACTGGCGGCCACTCCCACCTTTTCTGACATTTGGGAAACTGATGCTTCAGCGGAATTTTTGTAAGTATGAGGAATATTTTCTTTCGGTATCTTGACTGACATATATATCTCTGGCTGACATCTATATCTTTGCCTTAAAACTTTCTTGCCTGTGGTTTATTTACATTTTCACAGTACTAAAACATATTAGTAAGTGGAAAGTTGAATTCGTAAACCTTTAGGTGGAAGTCAAGATTTATGCATATTGGATGGTGGAAAAACCGTGTTGAGGAATCGGAAGTTTCATTGAAATCGGTTTATCAACAAAATGGGAAGCAGTTCGAAATGTAGAACATATGCTCTCAACTTCAGCATCTAAACTTGGGACAGGAGAATTGTACAGGGGTGTGAATGATGTTGATATGGATTCCCATGGATTCAGACTTACTGATTTAGACTTTCTCTGCAAGGCTATAAAGTTTTCATGTTCATATGTTAGCTGTAAAAATACGGAATGCATGATTGCTGTTGAAGAAATAAGAGTGAGAATGGCTTGCGATTTTAAATTAATTTTTAATTCGTGTGGCTATGCATTTTCGTTTACCTCTTCCACAAATACTAACACTGGGGCCTATGAAAGTAATTTTAGGTTAGCATATGGTCTGAAATGCCTTGGACAGGGAAGAAGGTAATTTATTGTGTGGGTTTCTAAACATGCCTCCACTTTGTGCAAGGTTTGAAAAAATAAATAAAGAAACGTCTGATGCTGTATGCGATACTGCTAAAGTTTCTATGAAGAAAGTAGTGGAGGAATTCGTGGAAATAAACCAAAAAGAAATAGATCCTGGGCTAGATATTCATGACAGTGAATCTCCTACAAATGCTACTGACCTGTGTGCATCTGTAGATGGGACCTGGATGAAAAGGGGTCACACATATCTGTATGGAGTTGCATCTGTTATTGGCATTGATTCAGGTAAGGTTTTGGATATAGAAATTATGTCTAAATACTGCCACCAGTGTGCAGCAACGAAAAATGCCCAACAATTAAGACAATGAGAAACTGTGGGAAGAAATGCATGCAGTAGCATGCTCTAAAAATTATAGTGGCTCAAGTGGGGGCAGGGAGGCTGCTGCAGTTGTGAGGATGTTCTCCAGACCTGAGGACCAGTACAGTGTTAGATACACTAAATACCGTGGTGATGGAGACTCCTGTAATTGATAAAAATCCATACAATACAACAATAGAAAAATTGGAATTTTTTTGGCCACATCGAAAAGAGTGTTGGTTGTTGGCTTCGTCGCTCGCTGAAAGAGAAAAAAAGGTGAAATACTTGAGGATGGAAAACCACTAGGAGGAAAATTTAGGCTTACTCTGAAAGAAATTGGTTCTCGTCAGTTATTTTACGGGAGAGCCGTCAGGAAAAACACACATACTTTAGGGGCAATGAGGCGTCCTATGTGAGCATTTTTTTTTTCCACAAACTATCCACTGACCAAACAGCAATTTACAGTCTGTGTGCGAAAGACGATTGGTGTAAGTTCAATAACAGAAATGAGGCGTATTCGCATAAACGCTCATTACGAGGACCTGTTATGAATGCAGTTAAGCCCACATTCAGGCTTCTTGCAAAGCCTAATTTAATGAGGAAGTGTCTTCACGGAAAGACACAAAACGCGAATGAAAGCCTCAATAATTTAATTTTGATTAGATGCTCAAAAACAACATTCCATGGACTTGATGTACTCAAAGTAGGTGTGTGTGATGCAGTTTTATGTTACAATAAAGGAAATAATGACAGAACTGAAGTGCTGAAGAGAGTTGGTGTAGATCCTCGTGTGTTTACAACAAAAGCATTTATACTATCGACAACAGCAGGGTCAAGAAAGCTAACAGATCAGTGTCTTCCCTGCAAACACAGGCCAGGCACATTCTAAGAGGAGAGAAGAGAAACCTGGAGGATAAGGAGTATCAGTATTGAGGATTTTAAAACTGAGGTAAGTTTATTTCATGTAGAAGTACGCGAAGAAAATCTTTGAACCTCATTTTCTCTGTTTTCCTTTTTTACGTTATTAGAAACCTTTTCTCAAACAGTATATGCGCTAATACTATCAAATTTTCAGGAGCCGTTCGCAACGTGTTGCTGTCTCCCTGGAACTAAAAAATACGAGGTCCTGCTATAACATTCTGATTTTTAGATGATTTTTGTAGGAAAAAAAGTTTATTTTGGATGTGCAAAATTAAAACTCTCTTAAAAATAAAATTTGTGCCATAAATTAATAACTGTAGTACTCAGGATACTACAATAAAATTTTCAGATTAATTGCGTGATTAGAAACTGAGTTATGGCTTTTTATGAAAAGGACAATTAAAAAATTAGAAATGAAATTTTTGGCAAAACATTAATCCTGCATATTTTATTATATTTTTCCGTTAAAACACAGCTCTTTTGTTTTACACATGCAAAATTTTAGATTTGTGCATTAATAAATATGGCTGTTAGGATTTTTTTTAATAAATATTTACATTTTCCATTACATTCCCGCTTAACCATAAGACTACTAACACATATAGCACCAAAACAGCTCAAGTAGAAAGTAATACTTCCTGTAGAAATTTCTGATTACAATTTCATCAGATCTAGAGGTGGCTGTTAAGTGAGTTTATTTCACTGAGTCAAAAATCAAGTCAAAAGTACACATCGTGTAGCCAAGGAAGCTGATGAATAGTGAAGCGGTTGAAGAAGGAAATGAATGTATTTATCTGGCTGCAATCCAACTCCAGAGAGACAGAATTCTTATTTAGGGTGGCACATCCGCGAGTAAGCATTAAGCGAGACATCTCGCACCTCGACACGAAAAGTGACTCAAGTCATAAAACGGAAGTTTTTTGCTTTTGTCACCAAAAAATGTATTTATTGCCCCAAAGGGCATGAAAAACATCATATCTGTATGTCGCAATTTGTCCACATCAGGGCAGATACGTCAGTTATGTTATAGGTTTCCTTCATGCTCCGCCATGGCAAGAAAATAGTCACTTCAGCGACTTCAGTGTTGCTAGCGCAGGTCTGCACGGATCATTAACGAAATACGGCACATTCTGAGCTATGAAGCTTTTCATGTATGAGGTAAGTTTAATGTAATTGTGAATACCGTTGATTATTACACTGTCGGCGTTTATACAGTGTCCGTGTCTTACATCGCAATGTCCTTCGTATTCGTATGAATGCATGTCTAAAGAAACAGACGCTTGTTTGACGATTACAGCTGTTGTAGATATTACAAATTTTTTGTGTTGCAGCGTGCAAGAAAAACGAAATGTATATTTCTACCATAAAGAAAGTTCATATTGCATCATGTGAGTGCAGGCTTTCTCGGCGAATTTCATATACGAAGTCTTCACGGGTTGTCAGCCGAGTAGCGTCGTCGTCTCGTAGCAACGATTCGATAGAATGCGTCTCCATCATCTTCAGGCGAAGATGATGGAGACGCATTCCATCGAAACGTTGCTACGACCATATCCGATTGTATTGTGGAGCGGCGGGTAGAATTAATTGTTATATTAATGTTTGAATGTAGAAACACTGCATTTCCCGGCCGATTAACCATATGTGCGGCGGCGGGTGGAATTATTGTTGTTAAATGTTCCTATTATTTATGCTGTCTTTCGCCGTTCTGAACACTGGCTCTCTAACTACAATATTGGCAACCAGAAAGTGATTAGCAAAACGTGAAGCCTGTAATTAGGATTCCTAGTGCCCACTTCATCTGAGAATACACTTATAGTTACAGCTCATAGCTCTGAGGAATTAGGAGATTGTCCGGGATTTATAATCAAAAACGATTTTCTAAAATAGTTTAGTATATTCTGAAAGTCACAGATGAAAAACAAAAGAATCCACACAACCTAACTAACAGAGCAGCTCAGAGTCTAATGCGCTGATGCAACTATAATGTCCAAATTAAATGTTTAAATGAATGCTCGCCATAATTTGATGATTAGGTTCATCAAACGCCACGCTAAATAATTGGTAGAATGTCTGTCCCGCGACGGCACGTGAAAATACGACAATACGTAAACTGAAGATCGATAATTAAAGTCAACCCAGAATTAACACTTCACTCGCAAATGATTTCATGGTTACGCGTATCTCGAGTAACTTAATACGGCATCCGGGGCTGTTTGTAGCAATGATACCGACGCGACGCGACTCCCGACACAGATGACGTGCTATTCAGCGTCTGGAGAGAACTGTGGCCTTGCTTCCTCGTGCAGCGTTCTTATATATAAAGCCGCGGTGCGGACGACTAAGGTAACGCCTGATCAAATCGGTTCTCCCGACTATCCGCTGGGCTAGTAATGCACCACTTTAAGTTACCTAATAAATCATAGCTTCTCTTGCTGATGGCCGATGAAGCTCTTAATTTAAATGAGCATTCAGCACGCAGGTAAGTATTGATAATAAAATTTTGACGTGGCTAAGTTAAATATTTTGGGCGAGAGAATTAATTTAATTACACTGCACGCAGTAGACGAGCTCTGAACTGGCCCTGTGGAGATACGCTATCGCTATAGTTTTATAGGTATTCAAATGAAACTTCTCACATCCTTATGGTGATAGCGGATCTCCATTCTACTTAAATATAAACATCCTAGCCTTATTTATTAGCCTACTTAATCTATCTTGCTTCCTTAAGTTTTAAGACGAAAACCAGAAAATCATGAATTTCCACTAAAATTTTAATTTTTGAAATCCAAAGTACTGTTTTTATTAAATTATTATGAAAGATGAATCTAAATATAAAATTTTAACTCTCTAGCTCTTTTCTGTTGCGCCAATGGTTTTTACAGAAAAACGTCCAAATGTCGAAAATGGCTAAAGTTATCGAACTGATATTCAACCCATATTAATTTAGTATTACTCCTGACATGCTAGAAATGTTTTAGGTTATTTGCTTGATTTTTAAAGTATTGCGCAACATTTATGACGTCAGAGCTAGTTACAGCGGACTGGCTGGCACACAATGGAAAGACTGATGTGAATTTACTACGACATGAGTAGGCTGCTTCCCTACATCACCCTCAACTTAAATTTTTTTGTTTATGAATGTTAATGAACGAAAAAAAAAATTTAATTACAAAAGGGAAGCAAGAGTACAGCTTAACTTCCTATGAAAAATTAAAATTGGAATGTAAACATGTAGAAACATTAAAAGAAAACTGATTACCTACATTAATTATTTAAACTGCGGGCATGTTCACTGCCTCTTAAGCAACATTATTACTCAAAATTTAAGCAAAGTCAATGAAACACTTTCGCATACATATTGCCTTAGACAAACAAACACATTAAATATGTGAAATTATGAAAATCTTAAATCCATTAAATACATTCTTACATACACAAATTCAAAGAAGATAAGTTATTCAAGATACATAAACAGATGATTATATCTTAGCAGTCTTTTCTAAACCTGAAAAAAAATTTCACAAATCATTTTTACACACGTGGTTGTAGCCGCTTTGAATGGCGTCCTACACTTCCATTCACAAGGGTAGAGGAGGGGAAGTTGCTATGGTGTGCGTCCTTCACGTTCACTCTAAATTACATGGGGAAAGGGGAGGGGTCACTGTGAGTTGTGTCCAAGTCACTCCACGCTTTCACGCAGCTACCAGGCTGCCACTATCTGGTTTGTCCTGTAGAACAAACAAAAAGAGTGCCTCAGACTCTGTTCACCTAATATCTAAGGGTGGGTCACAATGAAATGGGGAAATACACATTTTATCTTTCAATATTTTTCTGAAACAAAGTTAACAGAACCTTTTTAATTTTACTTTCATGGTTACTTAATTGTCATAAAATCGATAAACAAATGGCTCAAAACGCCGTTAGTCACGTACTAAAGAAAATTTATGCTCAAGGCATACAATCATAAATCATAT
The DNA here is from genome assembly GCF_021461395.2 of Schistocerca americana. Classification (NCBI taxonomy): domain Eukaryota; kingdom Metazoa; phylum Arthropoda; class Insecta; order Orthoptera; family Acrididae; genus Schistocerca; species Schistocerca americana. The sequence continues at coordinate 259,129,195 of NC_060119.1, read as the reverse complement.
TTAATCTCAATTTATCATTTATGGGCCGGAACACTGAACCAATGCTCGGTACATTCCTGACAAATCTATATTTTATTCACTTAGCTGACTCATCTTTGAATACCTTATTCTTAGAGATAGTATAAGTATATTTGATTAGTAGTTGTCTTCTCAGCTTCTTTGTACGTGTGAGTAACTTGTGGTAATAGTATAGTTCTGAGTGTTCAAAACACACTACGTTTAGTTGACTACTAAATCCACTTATTGGTCCTCTGCTGCTGTGTCAGTTCCACATCTGCAATTATGTACTTACTTCATCGAAGTGTATTTATGCTGAGCTATAAATAATGTTTCACGTCTGTCATTGTGTTACTTATTTACTTTGCTAGTGTATGAACTTAAGTAATACTCACTCCATTAACATTTAAAACATAGGACAGAACATTTATTTCATATCTGTAGTGTATTGCAGCTGATCTGTTTGCTCACGTGGCAATCCAATTCCACTCGATCGGACGCTGAAACCACAGGTAGTCTCTCTCGACCTACCACTAAAGTGCATTAAGTAATTATGGACGAGCGTAATGCTAAATTCCTTAAACCTATAGGACACCATGAGCTGCTCTGTCTCATCTAACATAAGGGTACCTATGGTCGCATTTACGCCGCCAACTCATAACCTCAATAAGTGTAGGTGTGTCCTGTCACACACTACACCAAAATAATGGCCGGCTCCAACCTTATAAATACTTCAGGGACGTGTCCTTCACGTCTCAACCACAAACACTGTTCATTTCTATTACACTGCCATTCCTTGCTACACAAGGTGAGTTCATTTTTACAACTTATCTGCATATTTTTCTTAACACTGGGCAATCTCTTTTACTATTAATTAATTAGCTCTACAGCATACAATAGGTTTCACTACCACTTCAGATCCTGCTTGTACACGAATTCATATATCTTTTTAAATTACTGTTGGTGGACCATTTCCAATAAAACAACACTTTGTACTTACTATATTACCAGGGTTCTATACATAATTGTTACTCAAATACATTTTATCTTAATTACATCATACTTCTCTGTTGTTTACGTCACTGTTAGGTTTGTCACATTAGGTATTTTTCTTCACTAATCGGTGGATAGAATGGTTCCAGAACTCATGGCTCGATAGCCATGACGGAAAATTTTCATATTGGAAAGAAGAGGTCAAAATTTTTGTAGATAGGAAAGATGAAGAATGAGCGAGACCTGAAAAGGGAAAGAAGATCTCACACAGCTGGGACTGTACAGCTGCCACACTGTGTAGAGGTTACAGACCAACCTTGTCCCTACAGCATTCATTGGTTTCAGAAAATTTTCATATTGGAGAGAAGGGGTCGAAATTTTTGTGGATAGGAAAGATGAAGAATGAGTGAGACCTGAAAAGGAAAGAAGATCTCACACAGCTGGGACTGCACAGCTGCCACACTGTGTAGAGGTTACAGAACAACCTCCTCCCTACAGTATTCATTAACTTAATGCTGGCTTGATAGTCATACTGGAAGATTTTAGTATTTGAGAGTAAGAGCCTAAATTTTGGTGGATAGGAAAGATGAAGAATGAGTGAGACCTGAAATGGAAAGAAGATCTCACACAGCTGGGACTGCACAGCTGCCACACTGTGTAGAGGTTACAGAACAACCTCCTCCCTACAACATTCATTAGTTTAATGCTGGCTTAATAGTCATACCGGAAAATTTAATTTGTTGGAAAGAAGGGGTCGAAATTTTTGAGGACAGGAAAGATGAAGATTGAGTGAGACCTGAAATGGGAAAGAAGATCTCACACAGCTGGGACTGCACAGCTGCCACACTGTGTAGAGGTTACAGAACAACCTCCTCCCTACAGCATTCACTGGTTTCAGAAAATTTTCATATTGGAAAGAAGGGGTCGAAATTTTTTGGGGACAGGAAAGATGAAGATTGAGTGAGACCTGAAATGGGAAAGAAGATCTCACACAGCTGGGACTGCACAGCTGCCACACTGTGTAGAGGTTACAGAACAACCTCCTCCCTACAGCATTCATTCATAACCTTTGACCACGCCACGACGATCTGAAAATACTTTATGATGGCTTTTTAGAACCTGTCTCAGTTCTTCCTTCTGATTAGCGGAAATTTTATCGATTTCCTGCAATTTAGCTTTTATTTTGTCCAAAATAATTGCTTCTTCTTCTTCTGTGTTTAGCTTACTGTTACTAAGATTAACACTTTCGTCCCAATATATCCTATTTTTCAGAACTCGTATAGGCAGCTCCCAAGTTTCATCATTAGTTACTACATGGTTATCACTAAAAGGTACTGTAATTACTCTGGTTATTGGCAAGACCATTCTTAACTGGCTTCTTTCAAAGTCAACAACACTCTGATATTTTGAAAAGAAATCTATGCCAATTAAAACCTCAATACTGAGATTGTTTACAATTAATCATGGATGATCAATTAAATTACCATTAATGTTAAAGGGCAACAAAGCTTCTTGCTTTACTGTTTTTGACACCTTGCCAGTAGCACCAATTATTCTTAGTCCTGATACCCTTATTACTGTAAGCTTGTCTTTACCAGGTAATGCATCAAAGAAGGACTGAGATATCGCACTCACTTCACTTCCACTGTCTAAGAAACAACGTACATTGATACCCAACATATTCACTATTATTATAGGGTGGCTTATTCTAGGTTGTACAGGTGGTTCCTCAAACTCATCCAATAGCTCCTTTTGGGTTTGTCTCCAACTAAAGTGATCGACATCTGTCTTCATTACATTTAGGTCACAGTGTGTAGGGGTTTCCTGAATTACATTTTCAGCTGCCTTTTCCAGTCGGTCTATTAATTTCAAATCGAAACACGGCACGACTTCATTACATTTAGTTTGCTGAACATGACCCAAATTACTGTAGTCTGAGCGATTCTGCGCCTCCAGACCGGGCATAACACTAGTTACAGCTAAACCACTTTTACTATTTTCGTCGGGTTCCTTCTCAAGTGACAACTGGTCACTGCTTCTGGGTTCATCGACCCCCAACAGGCTACCCTCTACATTCTCACTTATCTCCTGTCCTAAATCTATTAGTACATTATCAACATCCTGCACAGGCACTTTAGATAAGAGCACATCATCCTCATCGTAAATATAAGCATGAATTTCTTCTGCTTCTTCACCTGACAATTCAGTAGTTTGTAGCTCTTCCCTACTGTTACACTGCTGCGCCTTCTCTTTCTCTTCCCACTTAGAAAGCGTCTCTAACACGGTATCTATCAAACACTGTGAGTGATCTAATATTTCTGTTGTATCCTTAGATGCTACCGACACTTCATCCGCCTGTTCAGTTTGAGTATTCTAATTTGTCTTACCAATTCCCGTAACTACTGGCTTAGGAAAAGTAACCGCCTGGTGAGCGCCAGTGTCCTCATAGACGGGAACTAGTTTTCCTGCCTCGGCCTACTACTGTTTCCTTTATTTTCATTATAGTTAACTGGCACAGCATTACTTTCCGTACCGTTGTTTACATGCATAATTCTGTTTGGAACAAAATTATTATCACTTGGATGCCATTGTTGGTTCTGATAATCATTTCTCCAATTCCTACCTCTCTTAGGATGGCGAACACCTACTGTTCTGATGTTTACATTGCCATTTTGCTCGTTCCTAAAATTACTACTATTGTTATTAGCATTTCTGTTATTACGTGCTTGCTCCTCATTGGCAGCAACACGTTCTACACGTTCCAAATATTCAATGAAACGGTCCAGATTGTCTCTAGGGGCAGATATAATTCTAGTTTGCCAGTACCATGGCAGTTTGGCTTCAAGACCTAGTATAATCATTTCCGGTTTTAGCTTTTCCGCCAAATGTGACAAACGTGAGATCCATGACCTAGCAAACTCTGTAATTGATTCCTTGCCTGCATTGAAGCGTTTTCCGCTCCAAAATTCTCTCAACACTTCATTTTGCTTATTACTAGACCAATACTCATTAATGAAAGCTGTTTTAAACTCCACTAATGTTTTACACTTCAACATAACATCAGCTGACCAACGCATGGCGTCACCTGCTAAATGGCTTCTAATAAATGAGATTTTCTCTCGTTCAGACCAAGTTGGTGGAATCACATCTTCAAAATCGTTCCAGAAATCTAGCGGGTGGATATTTTTATCTGGATCGAACCGCAAGAACTGCCGACACCCGATAAAAGCGGCGTTTGCAGCTACAACTTGTTGTATACTACCATTACCAGAAGTTACTGAAGCTACTTTACTCTCAATGTTAGCAATGTTAGTACTGATAGTTTCTACTCTCATTTCAACATTATTTACTCTTTGCACAATATGAGTAGTGTCAGTTTTGATTGCATCTACTTCTGCTTGACATATGTTTACTTTTATATTAACATCTTTAAATCTATCTGAGCACAGTTCAGATTCTGCCTCGATCTTTTCTGTTAACTTGTGCTCCAGTTTCGAATCTTCCATTTGGAAGTCTTTGCGAACCTCAGCAACTTCGGATTTTACTGTTTTATACATTTCAGAAAACTGTTGAGCAACCTTTTTCTTAATATCCTCATGATTGTAATCAGTTTTATAATTCAAACTGTCTAGATCCTCTTTCAACTTATTGCAACCAGCCTTGAAAGTATCGTCCAATACCTCCAATCGTTTATTAAAGTTAGTTTGGCTGGCCATAATCTCATACTTTAATTCAGCATTACTGCTTTTGACCTGTTCACTTATTTCAGACTTTAATTCAGCTGTCATTTTTGCATTACTGGGAGCTATTGCTTGTAATATAACATTTACATCAACAGCCACAGCATCTTTGGGTTGCTCACTAGCTGGCTTTTTATCACACTCAGGTGACGAAAAACTAGCTCCAACACCAGAATCATCAAAACTAAATGAAACTTCTGATTGATTAGTCATATCTAACTTCTCCTTCTTAAACTCTACCACCTCTGTTGACTGATTCATTTTTAATTCAACAGAGAAACTATCATCCAATAAATTAACAATTTCTACTTTCTGCTTTACTACAGGGGTCTCTATTATTGAATCATTGCCCCTTCCCACACTACTGTCAGGAGACAATACTTCATATTTCACTTTAACATTACTACTTTCATGTATATTTACACTTGAACCGTTGTCTGGATTTACAGTTCCCTCAACAGACATAGGTTCTGATATAAGTTTAACCTCAGTTTCTTTTGGCGGTTCCATCGCCGACAGTCTTTTGGTGCAGGTTAGTAAAATTTTTAACAGCTTTTCACTTAACTTAGTTCCTTCTGCACGACGTATGGCGTTGTCTGCGCGGCGTACCGGGATTACTGATGCGCCGCAGTGCGCTGAACTGCCGACGGCACGCCGACGGCTGTTGTGTGTTTGCGTGGCCCGCAACTGCAGCCTTTGCTCCGGCTGCTCCAGCAGACGACTTCAGTCAGGCGAAACTGGCTTCTCTCGATGCCGGCAGCGCCGCTAGATTCAGTGCAGGCTCCGTCAATCCAGAGGCGTTGTTAATCCAATTGCGTCGTCCACATACACACGTAACACATTCACTGTTCTATGCTCAGTGGTGTGTCGCATTTCACTCGCGAATCCGAATAGTTAAAATCACTTTCACTTTTACTCAGTTTATTTCCTGGCCGATGCACCATATGTGGGGCGGCGGGTAGAATTAATTGTTATATTAATGTTTGAATGTAGAAACACTGCATTTTCCGGCCGATTAACCATATGTGCGGCGGCGGGTGGAATTATTGTTGTTAAATGTTCCTATTATTTATGCTGTCTTTCGCCGTTTTCAACACTGGCTCTCTAACTACAATATTGGCAACCAGAAAGTGATTAGCAAAACGTGAAGCCTGTAATTAGAATTCCTAGTGCCCACTTCATCTGAGAATACACTTATAGTTACAGTTCATAGCTCTGAGGAATTAGGAGATTGTCCGGGATTTATAATCAAAAACGATTTTCTAAAATAGTTGAGTATATTCTGAAAGTCACAGATGAAAAACAAAAGAATCCACACAACCTAACTAACAGAGCAGTTCAGAGTCTAATGCGCTGATGGAACTATAATGTCCAAATTAAATGTTTAAATGAATGCTCGCCATAATTTGATGATTAGGTTCATCAAACGCCACGCTAAATAATTGGTAGAATGTCTGTCCCGCAACGGCACGTGAAAATACGACAATACGCAAACTGAAGATCGATAATTAAAGTCAACCCAGAATTAACACTTCACTCGCAAATGATTTCATGGTTACGCGTATCTCGAGTAACTTAATACGGCATCCGAGGCTGTTTGTAGCAATGATACCGACGCGACGCGACTCCCGACACAGATGACGTGCTATTCAGCGTCTGGAGAGAACTGGGGCCTTGCTTCCTCGCGCAGCGTTCTTATATACAAAGCTGCGGTGCGGACGGCTAAGGGAACGCCTGATCAAATCGGCTCTCCCGACTATCCGCTGGGCTAGTAATGCACCACTTTAAGTTACCTAATAAATCATAGCTTCTCTTGCTGATGGCCGATGAAGCTCTTAATTTAAATGAGCATTCAGCACGCAGGTAAGTATTGATAATAAAATTTTGACGTGGCTAAGTTAAATATTTTGGGCGAGAGAATTAATTTAATTACACTGCACGCAGTAGATGAGCTCTGAACTGGCCCTTTGGAGATACGCTATCGCTATAGTTTTATAGGTATTCAAATGAAACTTCTCACATCCTTATGGTGATAGCGGATCTCCATTCTACTTAAATATAAACATCCTAGCCTTATTTATTAGCCTACTTAATCTATCTTGCTTCCTTAAGTTTTAAGACGAAAACCAGAAAATCATGAATTTCCACTAAAATTTTAATTTGTGAAATCCAAAGTACTGTTTTTATTAAATTATTATGAAAGATGAATCTAAATATAAAATTTTAACTTTCTAGCTCTTTTCTGTTGCGCCAATGGTTTTTACAGAAAAACGTCCAAATTTCGAAAATGGCTAAAGTTATCGAACTGATATTCAACCCATATTAATTTAGTATTACTCCTGACATGCTAGAAATGTTTTAGGTTATTTGCTTGATTTCTAAAGTATTGCGCAACATTTATGACGTCAGAGCTAGTTACAGCGGACTGGCTGGCACACAATGGAAAGACTGATGTGAATTTACTACGGCATGAGTAGGCTGCTTCCCTTCAGTATGTTTTCGTGAACTGTCTTCCTCAGGTTGTACCTACCTGATGTTTCTTACTCAGTTCTATTCATTTTCATAAATAACAATTTTGCACTCTGTATTTTTCTGATTTCAAAAGACGCTTATACAATTTCATTATAAGTTTTATAGAATTCTTTAAGTCGATGTATCTCATGTAGTGCACTATTGATTAGTGCCGCTGTTTTTTCTGGTCTGCGATATGTGGGATCTGCTGATATGTGTAATTTTTATAGCTTAATATGCTGAAGGTCTGGGTTCCACTCACACGTATTCAACCACTTTTATGAGACACGTACAAACCCTCCTAAACTCTGACAACGGTAGTTGGGCAGCATATGGTTGCATCAAGGTTCTAAATCCTCAATGAACGTCATGTCCTTCGGAGGAGAGTAAGTTTAGGTTAGACAATCACATATGTGCGGCAAGTAGAAAACCTGTCACCAGTAAGCTTTCTTACGCTACGAGTTCTGTTTTGTTTAATCAACCAACCGTCGTGTAAGGTACGAGGACACTTACCACATTTCCCCTTTGGCGGGGTCTGATATCTTCAGGTCGATACATTTTCATCATTCCATTGTTTCCTCGACAATTCAAAGTTCTCACAGCTTCCACGAAATGCTCATGTGTGGGTTCACAGCTTCATTTGTCACAAAAAAGTTTGCTCTCGTCATTTCAAGTCGTGGTGTTTGCACAAAAGCTACTGGTGAGAGAAGTTTGTGATTTTAACACCTCTTTGTGCAGTGTCAACAATAACTATCAGCGCCGGTTTCGATACCCAGTGAGGGGCAACACTTTTTGCTATGTTATTTCTAGTTTAAACACTTGCACATCTCGCCACTAGTGAAATAAACCGATATTTTACATCTAGAAAACAACGGCTATAGGTGCTGGATTCTGATCCCAGTAAGGCGAAACTTTTTCGTCTCGTCATTTCAATTTCAATAATCTCGTATGGCGAAAAATTTTGATATCTGACATTTGATGGTTAACAATCCGTGAAGATACTCGATTCGAATCCCCGTCCAACACACGGCTTTACCTCATTTCATTACAAGTTTAAATAGCGTGAATGAAACCATAGTTAAGATCTTTGGTGCTAGTTAACAAATACAGTAGTTGCTCGATAGGAATCCCAAGGACCCAATTCAGTACAGTTGTTTCGTACATAATTTTCACTTGAGATTTGCTTTCTGAAATGTTACTTATTGTAATAAAATTATGTTTACAAGCGTTAAGGACTGGCTGAAGCGCTACTTTACAAAAAAAGGAAATCATTGTCCTTTACGGGCAAGTAAGCTTCATTGAAGATGGAGACCTGAATAGCGCTTAATATTCTGTTAAAGTTCAGTAAAGAAGAGGCAAATAACGCTTGATAAATTTTCACCTCGAATGCTCCCTCTTCGTACTATTTATATATATTTGAACGTTTCAAGTCACTGAATATATATACTCAGTGACCTGAAACGGTCAAATGAAATCATTTTATATTCAATGGCATTGTGTTCATCGTAACTGAGTTACCACTATTCTATTTTTACGATTAAGAAACAAAGTCCCGATACCTAACCATGGACCAAAAAAAGAGGAAGAACAAATGAAATGGAAACTCAACTGAATCCCGTACTGAGTATATATATAGATAATACTCAATGATCTGAAACGTTCAAATGAAATCATTTTATATAAAATGGCATTGTGTTCATCGTAATTCAGTTACCATTATCATATTTTTACGATTAAAAAACAAATCCCGATACCTAACCATGGACCAGAAAAAGAGAAAGAACAGATGGAATGGAAACTCAACAGAATCCCGTACTGAGTATATATATAGATAATACTCAATGACCTGAAACGTTCAAATGAAATCATTTTATATTAAATGGCATTGTGTTCATCGTAATTCAGTTACTATTATCCTGTTTTTACGATTGAAAATAAAGTCCCGATACCTAACCATGGACCAGAAAAAGAGAAAGAACAAATGAAATGGAAACTCAACTGAATCCCGTACGCGAAAGGAAACATGCACAAAATGGCATGAAGGAAAAAGTTACGACGCATTGTGTCTTGAACAATCAACGGTCTGTTGTTGTGTCTAGTACAACATTATTTACAAATAAACGATTATCTAATTCATTCAATATCTTAAAAATCAAAATAATTTTCCAATCTTATAGTAAGCAGAAAATCACGAGAACGTACGTCATATACCATGATGAATTAAAGAAAAAAAATTATCTTCTGTTATTTATCTATTTAGATTGACATGACGTCCAACAGTTCCCCTGCTATTTTACTGCCCCATAGCCTCTACGCGGTTTACTTCCCTTTTTATTTTTCAACCACTCACCATCAATCACGTCATAATTACTAGGGCATGCGTGGTGATTTCCAATGTTATTCGGTTATCTTATGGTCTCTATGTACGTTAGATCAGGCATGGGACATCTTCGGTGACCCGTGGGCCTGATCCACATACTTCAGCCCATGGGCCGCCTAGTCACGTGATGCAGCGTCATCGCTCCTAGCGCATAAAGTCAATACTGTAGCGTCTGTGACGTTAATGTTTATGGGGGGAACGCAATGATATGAATATCACCACTGTCGTAACCTGTCATGCCAAAAAAATTATGCCTAAAAGTACCCGCTTACATTTACATAAAGTGTCGTGAACGTTGTTTCTTTACTTAGGGCAATTTGCAATAGCCCACTTAAAAAGTTCCGTTACGAAACTGTGCAACGTCTTTAGCAAAGAAACTATGTTAACGAGACGTAAGGCATGTTGAAATGTGAGCACAGAAATGTAAACCTCTATAACAGCAACTGGTTGCAGCTAATTCATTACAAATTACTTCCAATTTCAACTGTTTCAGTGGTGTCGTGCGCGAAATAGCGGTCAATGACAGGCAACACCACATTAGTATTGTGTGCATAGTATCGCTCAGTGGCCGGCGACACCACAATGGTGTCGTGAGCATAGTATAACGCAGTGGCCGGCGACACCACTTTGATATCTTTTGCGTTCTGTTGGTGTTTTGTTTAGGTAACAATAAGTTACAAACGTCAACAAGTTTTTCTGTTATTGTAAGTACTTGTGCCCTTTCATCACGACAGACGAAAGAGACGATACAATTATTTACTACGAATGCGCGGAGCAAAACTTGTAGGTTGCCACTACACCGCGTACGTCTCATCATGATCCGGTTGACAGACTTTCCGGCCGCATAAAGCAACACCAACGAATAGGCCTAAGTATTTTCGAAATGATAAACGAAAACGAAGAAACTGCCATGTATGTTCCAAAAACAAAAACAAAACAAAAACAACAGACTTAATGTGCAAGTCTTGGAGACTATGAAAGAGAAATACTAAGTACGAAAGACAATGCAAATAATCAAATACATGAAACAAATTTTGTATTTATTTACGTATGTATATCTTCGAAATTCCATGAAAGTAGGGAAACAGGGTTGGGAACTTACGAGAACTAAGGACGAGATTAGTAAAACGAAACAATTTACAATCTCTCGATAATGTCAAGAATGGCCGGCGACAAGCCAAGTAATCCGAATTAGCGGTGCCGGCGCCAAGCGAATAAATTTGTACGAGACGTGCGGATGGCAAAGTGTTAATACGGAAACATCGAAAAATATACCGCAGGCGGTATATATGAATATCCCCGACCCTCACGGCACGCTCCCCCACGAACCTCTTCCGCGGGGCGGATTGAAACCTTGAAACCAATCGTGAGCGGGATCCGGCCCGCGGGCCACCAGTTGCCCACCTCTGCGTTAGATTATCATGCCATTTCTTCGTACAACTGGAGCAGATGTCTTTCTTGAATAAACAATAAGATAGTTATTTATAGATGACGTGTTACTTGTTCGTGACTTGAGGCATCAACATGGGAAAGATATTATGTGAAAGTAAATCATTTTCAAGATTTTTTGTCGGAAAGCTGGCAAGAAGCCATAGAAGTAGCAGAACATCAGAGTTGTGAACGGTTAAGTTCTTACAAACAACGCACAATGCTTCTTCTAGTAACATAAAGTAAGCTGGGATGGAAGTGGGGGTAAGTCAAGTCACCGACTGTTTACTCTGTGATCAATAGTTGATTACTGTGTTATTGATTCGGTATTAATGTTGCTAGGAGTTTTTAGTATGACAAAATGCCTTCAAACCTGTTCCATAGAACTAGTAAGACATATTTGCTGTCTGCACAGAAATTTACTTGATTTTATTTACTGGTGATGTATACTTTTGTTTTTTATTATGACCTAACCAATTTCTATACTTTCTTTGTGCAGGCTACTTGCAAAAGCATCTGCAGCTGCCGCAGGCTTGAGAAGAACGACGTGCAGAATCTGCGCTGAGAGTATTGGAACCAAAATTGGATTCGTCAAGGTACTTTTCTCTTTGGTATAATCAACATAGTGCAGACGGAACAAAGAGGCTGCGTAAAATGGTTTGTATTTTAGGCTTTAATTTTCGCAGTGGCAAACTGTACAGTTGATAAAGGTAGTTTGAAACTTCTAGTGTTAGGACATTCAAAAATGCCTTGTGACGGAGATTTCGGCATCACAGAGAAGAGAAAGAGAGTTTTACAACCAATGACTTCTGATGAAATAGCTGATATGACTAGAGAAGCAAAGAATGTACAATCATCAATGCTGTAAATATGACGGAGGAAAATTTCGATGATTTCACCTTGACATGTGATGCATTATTGTGCACAGCACCAGTGAAGATCAGTTCTCTTTCTTGGATTACAATTGTGAGGGATAAGCTGTCCATCATAGAACTAAAAGATTCGTGCAATGAAATGGAACCATGGAGTGAGGGCAACATTTGGAAAAAGGGTAGATCCGTCAAGAGCATCTCCGCAGTTCGTTCTCTGTCACCAGTTGGATCAGGTCTCACCATTATCAATATTTAAAAAAAAAAAAGACCTAGCGATGTTTAATCACATGGACATCAAATATCATGCATTTTACCGCAGACTTTGTACATCATAATTGTATTTCTTACACAAATGTGACAGATTACTGTAAATATATATCTAGATTTAAAATTTTGTAAATACAGCTTCGTATTGTGTAGCTTCTCCTGTGAAATTTGTTTTTCCTGACGTACCCCCTTCCCCACGTCGACGCCTCAATTGTAAGCAATAATCTCTCCAGTCATTCACCACGTTTTAGTCATGTGTAAACCGCAGTAATTTACATCACGTCACTGCAAATTGCTCATCATAGACTTAGCTTAATCGAAACACAGGTAAACGTAGGTATCTGTACGAAGATAATACAAGAATTGTTACATTTTGCTTGGTTTCCAAACATTCCAAACTGCAATTAGAATTCCTTCTAGTCTAGATCATGGATACATACAAATATTCAAAAATATAAGGTATTTAAAACGTAAATATCTACATACTCTTGGAATGTGCTTACTTATTTAAGTCTTTTTTGATGATAAAGTCCTTTAGTTTATGGAGGTTTGGGGTATGAAATTAGATAACACCTTTCATGAGATTTCCTGGCTGTCTTCTATGGTTCGGTACATAACAATTGTCATTTTTTGTTTCTTTTTCTAAGATTGAGGGATTCGAGTGAGTTTTCAATAGAATTTTCTCCCCAACGTGAAGTTTCTGCATCCGACCTAGCCTCTGGTCATGGGCGGACTTTCGAAGGCTCCTCATGCTCCGCATGCGGGCACTGGAGGAGTGGGTCTTCCCATTGATTTCTTTCTGCGGTTCCCAGCATTTCCACAGTATTTGTTTGATGTATGGAGATATGTGGAAGGTTATTTACCACCTGTTAAAGTGGAGACACAAATTAGCTTGTCACGTGTGAAATGTATTTGCAGCTGCAAATGTGAACCACCTCCGGCTGTGTAATGGAATGAGGACAATGAATATCTGTGCCGCACTTGGTCATGAACGTAGATTTCTCGCATCAGTTATTCCAGCCCGATTCACGGTCAGATTCAGACATTCATATGTCGTCATCCATGTGTCACACTTGCACTCCTACACATCATTAATGGTATTCTCATACAGGGGAGGCATTGTATTTTGAAGTCGCAGGCCTAGTGTCGGCCGGTAAATACGAAATTCAGCTGCTCAGGAAGACATGAAACGTACTCACAGTTGCGAATATGAACCGCCTCCAACTTTATAATGGAATGATGACAGTAAAATTTGGTGCCGACCCGAGACTCAAACCGGAATATCCCGCTTTTCGTGAGCGGTCGCCTTTATTACTTCAAGGGCGAATCATGGTCACACCCGAACTGCCATATGTGGTCACCGATGTTTCATACAACCCATTAATATGCATACATGTTCGAAGTAACATTCCATCGTACTTCACGACACAGGCACTACAGATTCGTATCGCCCTACACCGGGTCTGCGACTTTCAAATAAACTATCTATATGTGCGGGAATAACATCAATGCGAGATACGAGTACATACATGAACGACGACCACATCTCTCTCCCTACGGTGGCCCATAGTGTGGAGTTCCAACCACCAGCCCTTCCTTCCTATGGACGTCCGGGCCATGTGGTATCACATAGCCAACAGGAAATTTTCCACGAAGTAGCGACTACTCAGCATCAGTTTGTCAGATCCCCCTCTTTGTCTCTTTTGCCGGCAACTCGGCATTAGTCATGGACTGTGCGGCTGCTCCCGGCGGTTGTTCGAGTCCTCCCTCGGGCATGGGTGTGTGTGTTTCTCCTTAGGATACTTTAGGTTAAGTAGTGTGTAAGCTTAGGGACTGATGACAGCAGTTAAGTCCCATAAGATTTCACACACATTTGAACATTTTTGAACTCGGCACTGATAACCAACGTCTGACCTGCACCTCTTCGCACAAAATCTGGCGATTCGTGCAGCAAATGAGTGCCTGCTACATCTGAGTGCCACTAGATGAGATCGAACTTCTATGTCTGGAGGACACATATTTTCCAGCCGCCAAATTTTATCCAATTAAGTATGCCACTGTTTTGGGAGAGGGGGGGGGGGAGGTTAGTTGCCTATTCCGTGAGGGAGCAAAACTCCGCCTCTACTTCTGGAAGTATTTAGAAACCGCCCACGCAGCGCTAGAACATACGCCAGATTCTGAATGGTGGGCTCTATATGGTTCCCAAGTTGTGCAGTGACCGTAAACCATAAAATTACCAAATGAGCAGCAACCAGTCGCAAGATCATGTTTTCTTTATTTACTTTTGCAAGTCGATTTCAACTGATTAACAGCCATCATCGGTGCTTTCAACGTGTATGTTCACTGAATAATAACACTGTCTTAAACAGACGCCACACTTAATGTTTGGCGTCTGTTTAAGGCATTACTCAGGGAACATACACGTTGAAAGCACCGATGATGGCTGTTAATCAGTTGAAATCGACTTGCAAAAGTAAATAAAGAAAACACGATCTTGCGACTGGTTGCTGCTCATTTGGTAATTTTTAATTATACGACACATTACCGACTTTTATTTACCAACTATATTCGAGGGCTCTTTGTTAGAGCTCCATTTAGTTGGGAATTGCTGAGAGGTGACGGCATCAGCCCGCTTCCTGTGGTGTCTGAGTTTGAGCTGCCTACGATCGATTCTGCATCCAACCTCCGTGGACAGGAGATGGCGGGGTAAATGCGCGGATTTTTTTTCTCAGTCTTTTCTTTCTCAATGTAGGTAATGTCTGTTCCACATAATAATAGTCAAAATTATTAAAAGTAAACAAACAAAAAAAGAATACCTTCCACTTCTGTCGATTCCTAAATTCCCCCTTTTCGACCCTCCACAGGATCACTGGCGGTGAGGGATGAGACCCCTGACCAGTCTGTCCCCTGAGCTCATGTAAAGTGAGAAATCCAGGCTCACTTTCCAGACTGGTACATATTTTCACTGTCATCATCACATTATACACCTGGCAGTGATTCATATTCGTAACTGTGAATACATTTCCTGTCTATCATAGCAGTTGCAGTCGTCACAGTACCTGTTCCTTTTGACATACATGCATGTTCGAAAAAACACAGTATCATACTTCTGCACAACAAAGGCACTGCAACTTAGCGTTTAGTTTGTTATTGTGAAAGAAAGCTCTTAAGGCCGGCCGGGGTGGCCATGCGGTTAAAGGCGCTACAGTCAGGAACCGCGCGACTGCTACGGTCGCAGGTTCGAATCCTGCCTCGGGCATGGATATGTGTGATGTCCTTAGGTTAGTTAGGTTTAAGTAGTTCTAAGTTCTAGGGGACTGATGACCTTAGCAGTTAAGTCCCATAGTGCTCAGAGCCATTTGAACCAAACCTCTTAACAAAATTATTAAATTCGCGGAAAACGCTTGCTGTGGAGTTCGATTCTGGATGAACGTTTAATGTTGTGCTCTTGTAAAACTGTCTTCCACTTTTTAATAGTATTACTCAGAACATCATCAGTGAGAATTGCATCTGGTACCAAAACATTCGATATGTCCATTGGCTTGACAAGTTCGCAGTAACCAATGCACACGTCAGTGCAGGTTTGGAACGTACCAATACTGAGAAACCTTTTGTTTACACTTTTCAACCTCAAAGTAATTCCATGTCAGGTGCGTATACCATACAAGTTGATCGCGATATGCAGAAGGTATACACACACATCACGATTCCGAGTCGTCCGCTCGCCTGTGGAACAGGACATTGTTATGCATCATATAATGCTGCGTCATCTTGTGATGTGGGTTTAACTGTCGCCCACTTTGAGACTACATCCCACAAGATTTCCTTGGCGCATCTCTAGGCAATAATGTCAATGCAGCGTGTCTTTCATTAATAGGATCTTGAAACCTTTGTTTGATGAGGTCGGAAAATTCCAGAAACCCTTACGAAAGTCTCGAGAGAGCATTGTGATGCGTGGGTGCAATATACTCCAGCGACATCACTGGTGGGTCGCTGGAGGGAACATCCTCCATGTGGAGAACAAGTCTCGTAAGAAAGCGTTAGAGCGGGAGGTTGGCGAGCGGCCCACTAGGTGGTGCTGAAGACTATGGTGCGGGAAGTAGCTCTGTGTGTGGCAATCATGAGAGACCTGCATGTACGAGAGGAGTGACAGTACTGCGATCTGAATTGTACGCCCCGTTTTGATGAGATGCAAAGTGCGGACGACCTGTGATGTGTGAGGCTTTCGACAGCGAAGTTGGACGGCTGTTTCTATGGTGAGCTGGAATTTTTGATCTTTGGGAGACTGTGTCGACATCTAATCTAAGTAGCTTTTACGGTTCCTCCACTGCAGTCATTGAGTTTTGAATTTATGTCCTTGTGGACATTTCAAAACTTTAGTTGCTAGGGTTAAGCTCACCTTACGCTCTGTTCAAGTGGCAGATTGTGTATCTTCTCCACTAAATGTTGAAATTGTGAAAGAAGCTGTTTTGGGAGGGGTGGCGTAATTCGCCGCCAAGTGCAACATTTATGAAAGAATGTTTCGGGTTGTTGTTTTGTCGATTGCGCACGTTGCAACTGCCAATTATGCACACGCATTGAAGTGTATATAATTATAGTAAACTAATTTCATTTCTCTGTTTGTTGTAGAGGCACACTGTGCACTAGTTTTCCGTGCTACCAAAAGATTGTTTTGTAATTGCAAGTGGTCTGCGCTCTTGACCAGTCAACAGGATAATGCATATTCTGGCTCTGGTCCTGGTCCTGCAATGTTTAATTGAAGTGGATGTCCTGCTAAAAATTCTTACTCTTATTGTTACCAATTGCTAATGATCAGTAGTGGCTTATTGATGACAGCATATTTTTTTAAATTGGAATCCCCTCCCCCCCACCCTCCACGAGATTTGTTTCAGTGTTGTAGTGTCTTACTCATGTATTGTTTGACGTAGGAGATGAACGAAATTGTTCCCTTTTAAAAAATAACAGTACGTTAATAGTTCCTCCATGATTGTATCATTCTGTTTTTATTTCTGCTGGGACTTAGTCCTGTATGTTCTGGTTTTTAAAGACTAATATAGTTACTGAGCTGACGTTTTATCAGTGTATATCTTTCGAGTGCCAAGTAATGAAAGATTTACTGTAATAAGTCTGCCTAGACTGAAGGTTCAGCACCTTTCCTTGCCAACCTGCTCAATTGATTTGAAACTTCAAACCAATTGAGTATTTCAAATAGAAGCAGTGAGCGGAATTACTCTGGAAAGGTTGCATTTCTTGACATTGAATAGTTAATATACATATTAAGGGTAAGAATTCCAGGATATTGTCTAATTACCGTGTGTGTTTGCAGATACGTTGCCATGACTTCTAGGACCGTATTGGGATTGAAATATTTGAGGGAGGCTCCTCTACAAAATGAGTCATGCATTCGAGGTGAAGCGGACAAAGCCAATGTGACTGAAGCGAGCCAGCATTTGCGGGGCGTATTTGACGCGCCGATCCACATCACAGCAAGCGGGGTCCCAGAGGTGAGTACCTCATGCAACGCGTGCCTTCCCTTCCTCTGTGTACGATGAAGTCCATTCTCTAGATTAATTTGCCCCTCCCTCATTCTCTCCCCTATCCCGAACAGGCCTCGCAAGGCCCAACGGTACTGACCAATCGCCGCGTCATCCTCTGCCGGCTAGCGTCTATGGGGATGGAGGTGCATGTGATCAGCACGCCGCTCTCCCGGCCGTTGTCAGTTTTCGTGACCAGAGCCACTACTTCAAAGTCAAGTAGCTCCTCAATTGGCCTCAGAAGTGCTGAGTGCATCCCGCTTGCGAACAACGCTCGGCAGACGCGAATGGGCACCCATCCAAGTGCCAACCAGTCCCAAATTCGATGATCTGACGGGAACCGGTATTACCACAGCGGTAATACCGTTGACTAAATCTGTGCCTGCACCTTCACAAATTGGCTTCTGGCACCAACAGCACCAGGAACAACATTGCTTTGCATTTACAACATGGAGATCTTAGACGTTTCAGAGACCTTCATATGGAAACTACACGCTATCACATTAACACTTACAAAAATGGTTCAAATGGCTCCAAGCACTATGAGACTTAACATCTGAGGTCATCAGTCCTCTAGACTTAGAACTACTTAAACCTAACTAACCTAAGGACATCACAAACATCCATCCCTTGACAGGATTCGTACCTGCGACCGTAGCAGCAGCACGGTCCCCGACTGATGCGCCTAGTACCGCTCGGCCACAGCGGCCGGCACTTACACCTGTATTTAAAATAATCACGGTGGGTACTCCTCCCACCACCGCGTTAACAGCGGCTTCTACTATTTCTTTGGGCGTTTCCGCACAGTTCCACTATCATTACTTAACTCTTAGCGGATGCCAATGTCGTTGTTGTAACGGAACGTTTGAACTTGCTCATTTGAAATGGTATACCCACCCCATCCTGTAACTGTCAGCAGGGAGCTCCATGACGTCGCCTCTACTTTGTCGAATCAGCCAGTCGGAGGCCGTGTTTCGGCGTCCTCAGCTTTGTATCATGAGTGTTCTGTGGTGCCCAATGCTGTGGAGTTTCGTCATTATCCCTCTATTTCCGGTATGAGGATTTATATGTTGTGGTCCACTGTTTATATTTCGTTCCCACCGACATACATGAATCTGATGCCTCTGGCTCCTGTAATTCAACTGCAAGTGACTATAGGGATTCTCTTTACGGATGGGCGGGTACCCCGGATGATATGTATAATCATTATGATTTCACAACACCTGATAAGATTGCGGTCCATCCTGTCCGTATTCACTTGTGGTTGATTGCTGTCCGGAATGCGGCGTCCTGCTCTTGACATGGTGTCCACCGTTAGGCGCATTATTGTCACCGCGGCCGTCTGAAATCACATACGGGGACCCTCCATTGTCGGAACCACTGTTAGCACCCACCCGAATCACATTTATTGAACCCAGAACTTATAAAAATATTCTAACTCATGATCCGGTACCGTAATTAACTTTTCCCGAACACTGACAGATAACTTCGCCTCTAAGATACTCAGAAAATCTGTTTTAGCTGTAGGATAGAAGAATTATAGGATCTATTGAATGAATGACTGCAAAATATTGGTTGAAAGTAAATCGATGTAAGATGAAAGAAATGAGAAGTAGCAGAAATAGTAACAGCGAGAAGCTTAACATCACAATAGGTGATCACAAAGTAGATGAAGTTATGGAATTCTGCTCCCTGGGCAGCAAAATATCTCATGAAGGACGGAGGAAGGAAGACGTGAAAAGCATAACAGCACTGGCAGAAATGGCATTGTTGACCAAGAGAGGTCTGTTGGTATCAAACACAGGACTTAATTTGAGGAAAAAATTTCTGAGAATGTACGTTTAGAGCACAGCACTGTATGGTAGAAAAACATGGACTGTGGTAAAATTGGAACAGAAGGGAATCGAAACATTTGAGATGTGGTACTACAGAAGGCTGTCGAAAATTAGGTGGACTGATAACGTAAGAAATGAGGAGGTCGTCTGGAGAACTTGCAAGGAAAAATGTATATGGTGTTCACTGACAAGAAGAAGGGACGGGATAATAGGACATCTACATCAGGGAACAACTTAAGTGGTACTAGAGGGAGCTGTAGAGGGTAAGAACTGTAGAGGAAAACAGAGATTGGATTACGTTCAGCAAATAATTCAGGACATAGGTTGCAAGGACTACTCTGAAGCGGCTGGCTCTGAAGAGGCTAGCAAAGGAGAGGAATTGTTGGCGGGCCCCATCAGACCAGTCAAAAGACTGATGACAAAAAAAGGGTCGTCCCAATAGCCTGTCTTGTTAATTTACCTCGCAAAATATTTACTTCGATTATCCTGTTTGTGGTTGCAGACTTGCAGGTTGATCCCCTGCATACACGGCCGTTCCTAATCGTATACTGACCAGTATTTGGCCAAGAAAGCATTTTCAAACTGTTCAGAAGTAGTATAATTTTCAGCCCCTTCGGTCACCCAATAGGGTCTGTTGCCCTGAATATGTGCTGCAAAGAACTGGATGTTCTGTTCTTTGTTCCGTGAAATCAGTAACATATTCCACAAAATCAATTGGGGAGGGGGGAAAGGAATTTTATTTACTGTATTTATTGTGTCTGCCATGAAAAAATCGTTTGATACAAAACTGTAACGTTTCCCTCTTCCATTAAGGTAAAATCTTAGTAGTACAGACAGGGCTCGCCTGGGACAGACTGCAGGTGTGCCAGAGCTCTTTTTGACGGAACTATCGATGGAGCGGGGAGGGCACAAGGGCAGATACCCGCGGTTTGCCTGTCTGGGCATGTTTCACAGAACTGCACTGGGTGCCCCGCGAAATTACCGCTTGCAGGGACCCACGTATTTTGAAGGCGAAAAGCAAGTTTTTGTAATCGATTTTTTGTGTTAATTGTGTCTTTGTTTCATTAGACAGGAGACTGAGTGTTTTTTTCTTTGCGTATGAGACTTAAGACGTTAGGAACAGTGGTTGATTTGTAAATCAGGTAGTTGGTTGAACTTACCCTCAAAGGGGGTTACGCTCCCCGTAACAGAGTGTTTTCAACTAATCAGGAACGTGAACTGACAAACCTTTTAACCCGTTCTGCTGACACACTTCGAAATGTCACCAAAAGAGGTACGAAAATCGACTTTTGAGCTTACTATGAAATACGATTTGAAGTGACCGGCTACTGCGGATGAAAGAGGAATGGTTGGTGAAGAATGATTCGTTATTAAGAGGAATCCTGAACTATCTGCTCTTGCAGTTTAAGCAATAAGTCTCTCAGGGGCAACAAGCTACAACAAAACAAATGTAGAGGCTTTCTAGGGCTATTTATGAGTTGTTATAGACAGACACAGTGCGAACCGCAGGGCACTTATAATACTGAAGACACGGACAACTATTCAAAAACCTGATAAAGCCGTAGAAAGACGTGGCTCGTGAGACATAGGAGACGTTACTTCAGCTGAACAAGTCACCTTAACCATTGTCTTCGCAGCAGACGCCTTAAGGAATGCGATTTCACCCTTATTTACGTTTCCTAGAGTTCGATACTGCTGTATACTACTATGATTGTGTTAGGGACGAATTCGTAGGCTCCATTGAGAGATCAAACCCATCGGGATGGATGCAAGACGTAACATTTATTGTATTTCTCAAACATTTCAGAAAGCATACCAGCACTTCTCCGAATCAAACTCTTAATTGTGCTCAATAGGCACTCCTTACAAGTTCATATTAACACTCTGAATTTCTGTAAAGTCAACGAAATGACTTTACCATCGTTTTCTCCTTCCTGTGATGGATGGGTACGAAGTCATACGGGAAAAACCATGAGTATATATTATATTCCAGGGACCATATAAATTTCTGTACCACTGGCGTTGACACAACAGTACATTTAAACCTAATTTTCCTAAAACGGTACTTTATCCCTTCAATCGCAGTCAATTCGGAGAAAGTGACTTTGCGCCCTCATTCGTAACTTACAGACCATACCTTTACGATGAAACACGAACATTCTCTCCTTCATTACTGAATGATCGTCTGACTGCTCTTTCTAGCTCTAATAATAAGAATATTAGACCAATGCCATCGGCCCCTGAGCATTCCTTGCCTGATTCTCCGCTACAACAAATGCAAAGCACTTCTCATATAAATGAGAAATCGAGGTCGCAAAACTAAAAGATCCACAGTTTACATAGACACAATTGAAAGAGAAGCTATAATCTAAGAATATGAAGAGAAACAGGCAAGAGAAGGCCAAGCAGACGAAGGACAAAGGAGAAACAACGAAAAGAACACATTTCTACCGGAAGATGTGTTTTTCTGCGTTCTTTGTCTGACACAGAATACTGTAATTAGGCCCGGATAAACATAGCTTCAGTACCAACTTAGAGTGCACAGATGGTGGTTCGTATAATATTTTCCATAGCTGCAACGGGTCTGATTCTAGATTTGATCGCAATGAACTGTTCATTTTCAGTTTGTGAAATACAGGAACAGACTCCCTTTTCATTTTCTCTTACATTGATGGCTTATTTTCTACAAAGACATATTTTCCCATATTGTGGATTTACATCAAAACTTAGGTTTTTATTCGGTCTTCAGGAGGATGACAAGCTCATGGGTGCTGAACGGCGATGTTATCATCGTTATCCTCAGTTTTGATATGGAGATATTTTCTCGTTTTTGTTTGTTATTGGCTGTAGATAATTTGTAATGTTGAAGATAGTTATATGATAAAAAGAATATGTTTCCAAAGAGCCTTAGCAAAAAGTGGATATACCACTGAATTCAAATCATATCTGAGTATTCTTTATGTACGTCACTACGAACCTCAGCCAGTCACAACTTCTCGTGGCATGGAATCGGGCGTGACAAAATAATACTTTATCGGGAACTGCTCCTGTGAAATAACTATTATGTCTAGGAATAAACCTTCCTTATTCACACGTAAACAGATGTACACACACCAGCATTTATCTCCCACCCAGCTGGCATTCTTCAGTTACTGTACGACGTTCAGCTACTAAGGAAGATAAAAAAATACAAACTGTCTGTCACATACTTCCTCGAGTTTTCGAGTAAAGCTTGAGTGTGATGGCAATGGAATGTACGATATCCAGATTCGCTTCGTGGTGAGATATGTTATCTATCTGCTGCTGAAACTTCGTCTTATTTTCGGGAGATACCACTTATACTAGCACGACACGTATTATGTTTGTTTGTCAAGCTTATTATGAGCGTATTACGTCACTTGCATACCTGCATCCTTTCTCAGTTGCTGGATGAATCTTTGTTACTATGCGGCGAAAGTATGCAGCTATCCTTTCCCATTGAACAAAAAGGTTTTATTAAATTTGCAGTAAGAAGTCTTCAACCTTGCATCTCACCATTTCCTCGTCACGTCGTAATAGGCATATACGAGGCGTGTTTTTTAAGTAAACCGTTTTGAAATTTAAAAAAGACGTGCTAAGACATCTCAATAATTTTATTTTTAGATGAAAGCCTGTTCCTAAATCTACGCACTGACGCCATTACAGTCTGATTCTTCCTTGTTTACGTTGTATACTGAGTGTTTAAGATGCCTCCGATAGTCGTAAGTCTCGTCGACTGTGAAGTATGGTCTGTTATAAGATTTCTTAGTGCTAAAGGCCTAAAAGAGATCGATTTTCATCGTGAGATATGTGCAGTTTACGGAGAAAACATTATGAGTGATGGAATGGTAAAAAAAGTGGGTGAGAGCATTTAAAGATGGCCGTACAAAGGTGCAAGATGAACAACGGAGTGGGCGTCCTTCGGTCGGTAATGAAAGTTTGGTGCAGGAAGTGGACAATAAGGTGAGAGGAAACAGGCGCTTTACGATTTCCTCCTTGCGGGATGACTTTCCTAATGTTTCTCGTAGTGTTTTGTATGGTATTGTGACCGAACATTTGCATTACCGAAAATTGTGCGCACGTCGGGTACCGAAAATGTTGACGGGTGTGCACAAAATCAAACGTTTAGACGGTGCACTGACTTTCCTTGAGTTGTACCACAACGCCGGTGATGACTTCTTAAGCCAAATTCTTAAGGGCGATGAAACATGGGTGGCCTACGTCACACCAGAATCAAAGCAACAGCCCATGGGAATTGAGCAAGGGCATCGTTTTGCTGCAAGACAATGCCCGTCCGCATGTGGCGAATCAGACCAAAGATCTCATCACATCTTTTCGATGGGAAACTCTAGGTCACCCTCCGTACAGCCACGATCTTTCGCCCAGTGACTACCATCTGTTCCTGCACTTGAAGAAACACGTGGGCGGTCAGCGTCATCAAGACGCTGACGAAGTCAAAACAGTGGTGATGCAGTGGTTAACAAGTCAGGTGGCAGACTTCTATGAGGAGGGTATTCAAAAACTGGTACAACATTATGACAAGTGCCTCAATATTGACGGAAATTATGTAGAAAAGTAGATTAAGGTACAAGCTTTCATGTAAAAATAAAATTATTGAGATATCTTAGCACGTCTTTTTCTTAATTTCAAAACGGTACTTACTTAAAAAACACGCCGCGTATGTACATTTCTGGGCACTAAAACTGTAGAACCATGTAGAAGGCATATAAACATTAGATTACCATAAGATATATTGGATGCTTGAATGAGCAGATGATCAGCATTTCAGGGCAACAATACGGTGCACTTATTACTAACGCCATCTAAATTCCGCATGTAAGGAAGGATTACACAGTGAGTTGCTCACCCAATAATCACATAAAAAAGTTTGTGAGATGACAGTGGAATCGTTGTGGCCTTTCGACACTGTCGTTTATCTTTCCATAATAATGTTGCTCACGTTAGTCCCTATCACACGACTCTAGTGCGAATGTGGCATTCATTGGTTTAGGAGTGAAATAATCAGCTCCACACAAAATGTCACTGCCCCCATGCGACTAGCTCCCAAGAGGGCAGTGCAGAATCGTGTAGCCACGTCCCAGGAGATGGGTTTATTAAAAACGAGACAAGTCCACACAAACAGTGCGATGATCTAAAGTGCCGTGGACTGTCAGCATGGCGACCAACGTCGTCATTTTCCTGGACCACCGGTGCCGGCAGATATTTGCTCAATGACAACATTGGAAACAGGAATGGCACCACGCCTTCTTTTCAGACGAGTTCCACTTCGTCGTATGGCTGCTGACATGACGGTATGGACAGCTGGTCTCAGCGACTGTGTCGTTCAACCTAATGCAAGACCTCATGTTGTTAGTGCCCTCCTGACTCTTTCGACACAGTGGGTATTCCATTATTTCCTTTGCCAACATGCACTCTAAATGTCTCATCCACTGTAAGCCGTTGGTCATGCTTTTCCCAGAGATGGTATACCACTTCTCACCAGCCGCTATGGTAGATGAACTCTATCATACAGTTGAAGCAGAACGAGACGATGCACCCATATCTGTAATTCGAGCTACGTTAGACTCAGTCCCAGTCAGGATACAACCACTGATTGTTCTAGAGATATCAGCTCAGTGTATTAGATTTTTCACCATGCATATTCCAAATCTGGTGGATTAATAAAGTATCAACGTATTCGTAACACAAAATAAGTTCGTATATTAAGAATCACAACTACAGCCCACGATGCTTACATTATGATAGCTGGACGAGGAAAGACAAATGCGAGCAGCCACGCTTCACCTACCTCCTCTCTAAAAAATCTGAAGCTGCACATTCTTTTGTTACGCAGATAACGAAAATATGAACATCGGCTCTTAGGTAGGAAATCTTCTCACACAAAAAATAATTTTTTAGAAAGGAGGTATTTCATGTCCACCTGAATAATATTAAAGTTTATCGTGTTTAAAATGAGGATAGTACACAGGAAATGTGCTTTAGGTATTTTTAGTGCAGTCAGAAACATGAGCATATCAAATAATTTTAATAATTTAAAGATCATAAGGTTATAGGATAAACAAAATGTGAAGGAGTAGTCTTCCACACCTCATCGAAAGGAGATCCAAATTTAAAAAAACAAACTCACATTATTATTGGATGTTCCTTAAGTAGTTGCATTTGTAGGTAAGTAAGAGGAAGTAAATGTGGTAAACACAAGCCAGAGCAATAGCATTGCAATATATGAAGAAGCTGAAGTATTTCTAGATGAAATTTGTAACTAAATAAATGGTACCACTAGCTTGGAACACAAGGAAGCAAAAATTCTGACAGAGCGATTAGAGAAATATAAGGAAGTTTTCGCCGGAAAACTGGATGCCATAAAGGGAAAAATGTACAAAATTAAAATAAGAAGCCATAAACCTTTTTTATGCTCCCTTATCTGTACCACAAGCAAGGAAGGAGGCAGCCAATAGGAGCTGTTAGGCATGCTAGCACTTGGAGTTCTACAAAGAGCAGTTGCGAGAAAGAACGGAAAAATGGGGCTTGTCCACAAACCCAATAACATTTTTGATCGCCTAGAAAAAACTGACGAGCTGCAGCAAATGCTCAAAGAAGCAAAGGTTTTTACTAGTCTTCTTCTAACCTCTGCATATCAAGTACTACTGGATCCGAAATTAAGGTAGTAAATTGTGTTTGTGTATGATAGATGTTGCTACTAATACAGAATGTTATAATTTGGATTGAATGTGTCTATGTCAACCCTTATTAAAACACTTGACTAAGTACTAGGTGAAAATTCACTGAAGACAATTACATTGTATATAGATGATATTCTGTAAGCCAGCGAAACATTTGGAGAATATTCCAAAACGTCGGAAAAAATGTTTGACAGGTGAGCACTTGCGGGTGTGAGACCGAGAATCAGAAATAATAAACTAGGTGTGGGTGACATGAAATAAAATTCTGACACTCATAACTGAACTTGAACGAGTCAAAAGGAAACCGATAAGGAAGCTCCATCTATCGAAAATAGAGAATAGTTAAACATCATTTTTAGTTTGTGTGTATTCTGTCTTCATTGTGTTGGCTATTAAATATTGAATTGTAGGAATCTCCATGGGGTATTGAAAAAGAGCAATGCGTAGTCATGAAGGGAGAAGTGAATCGAATATCACAAAAGGATTAAAAACAGTATATGCTGCACCAACATTGTTGCCCCCTTGATCTGTATAAAACACTCGATTTGGGTTGTGATGTGTCGGATTTCAGATTCGTAATAAAATTCTACAAGAACGGCGAGATAGCTGGTAACGCAGTAATAAAAACGATAGGATTAAGATGCCGTATGTTAATGCAGCATGAACAAAAATACTCGGGAATCATCAAATAGGAGGCGCTGTTAGTAGTATTCGGCTTTACATAATTCTGATAGTAAGTGGCAGGACACAAATCAGTAGTAGTAGTAGTAGTAGTAGTAGTAGTGACATTCATACCCAGTAGTAAATTAAATCATGGAATATTGACTAGATGGATGCTTGTTGTATAGGAGTTTGGTTTCCCTAAACAATATGTATCAGCAACAGATCAACTAGTACCAGATGCGCTGTCACGTTTGCCAGCTGCATTAGAAGAATGAATGGAACAGTCTGAAAATAACGAATCTTGCGTTCGTCTCATAAAAGGAGTGGCATATGATGAATCGCCGAGAAAAATATGAAAAAGATAGGAAGAGAACAAAATAATGAGAAACTGTTACCGATTGAAAGAAAATGTAATTGTGTGAGCGAAGAAAAAATTATAAAATACTGTGTATTAAGTTATACATGACCGTGTTATGTACCGAAGAACAAATGTAAACAAACTGAGTGTAGTATGTGCAGTCGAGATCACAGTGTTGAGCCCCTAAGTTTCTGCAAAATTTTCTCCTCGAGAAATGTATACAGTAGTTCCGCCGGGCTTTTTTTTTTTTTACCTTACTTTCGTTAAGAGCTGCGAGACGCCCCTAAAGATAAAACCAACTTTGTTGCAGCACTACGGTTTGATGTACGCAGTGTTACCTAAAGAACTGAAAGAGCAGTGACAGACGAACTTTTAGGTCCACTGCTAAAATTCAATTGCAACTTAACGCAATTCTCAGTAACTGTAGAACTACTTCTCGTTTTGTGCGGTTGTAAACATTACGGATATCTATAAGCCATTAGATGGCAGGGGAAATGGCAAAAGGCTTGTTTATAAACGCATGTGTCTCTAAACGCGTTATCAGCTATAACGGCAGCCAATTTACTGGTAAATGTTTGATGAAGACATTGAAGAAATACAGTGTGGAACCTGTGGCTATTTCATAATATCGATCTGTATCTAACCCGGAAGAAAGAACCATGAAGGCAATAAACAGACTGTGCAAGTATGCGGCCATAACAGCCATTGCTGTGAGTCCATTGGATTCATAAATTTAAGGATCTTATCAACAAAGTTCTTCATGTTTCAACACGTAATGGCCGTGTGGAAATACTGTTTGATAAAACATCAGACAGTTTAATTAGAAAACCTTGCGAAATATGACAGAATAATATACCATGTGAGAAGAGGCAGCTGAGAAAGAAGTAGTAGTTCTCCTTATAAAGGCAAAGGCCTAAAAGAGACAATACAACAAAGTTATTTTCCTAAATGTTCAATGAAAGGGATTGACTACTAATTAGATCACGTGTACAGTCAAAGGAAGTTCACCACGAGATTAAGAAATTTCACCTTGCATACCAAAGGACGCTTTGGGGTAGTTGAAATAAGGCACGTGAACACTTACGAGCTGGCAGAATTCGGAAGCAGAAGGAAAAGGTTTCACAGAAAAGAGACGCTGCCTCCAGGCACAATAGTGAATACAGGATCTTAGGATACAAAAAAGTGTTATATGTACTTTCGTCATACTTGACTGTTACAGATAAACAATGAGATCCATTTGTATGTTCATGTTAAAAGAGTGTTTATTTGTAGACTATTACAGATATTAACTGCATCAGGTTCTGTACGGAAGTTTGGTAGGGCATCTGTCACGTACGTGAACCTTGGGAGTAAAGTTATCCACCAATACTGTACGAATATGAATTGTCCGATTCGTTACTAAAACTACTGCAGACTAAAGAAACAGTCTTCAAGAATCAACAGTAATCCTAATACAGGGTCGGGACATCCTGATATTGAGATCAATCGGACGCATATTTATCACACAAATGATCCCTCTATTTGCCGTTAATGGTCCAGGGAAAAGACATGAAACCTAAATCTGGGTTGCCGGAGGAGGTTGTGCCCTAGCTCTCCCGGATGCAAGTCCAGGGACTTAGCACTGCATTACTTCGTACGGTAACAAAGTGCGAGGACGCTTACTGTTATGTCTTATTATGACAATTCATCGGTCATTAGCAGACAGAACGCAACAGGCGAATACGTCAAAGGTATAAGTAAATTCGGGAGTACTCCAAAAAAATTTGGTAGGGCATGTAAGTATTCAGGAACATAATGTCTGAGGCTCCATGAAGTTCTTGCCGGAAGCGAAGCCGCAATGTCATAAAACTGCAGGTAAATATAGAAAAATCCGTGCAGAAAACCATTAATGCCATGTGGTCTTCCAGTAAACCAGAACTGTAAAATACAGGGTGGTCAGAAAGAGCCTGAAAAGTTTGTAAATATGTTGCAGTGTAGGCTGTGCTGAGAAATAATTATTAACAAAAAAAAATCGATACGTTGGGCCGTTTCCGAAGTAAATAGCATTGAAGTTAGCCAACAGCGCACAAATTCAAGCGGCCCGCCGAATACAGTTATTGTCAATTGTTCTCACAGCGTAGATGATAGCACACGACACCGCTCATCCTTTGACTCAGGTTCGGTTGATTCTTACTGCCGCATCATGTCCAATTTCTCAATCCTCTTCGGTTTTAGAAAACCAAACGAAGATCACCTTTAGCGACACCGTCTCTGGCGCCCGCAACGGCATTATTGGTTACCTTCAGTGGCAATTAACACGAAAAGGCGCAAACCATCGATTTTTTTTTCATAGTTTCTCAGCACAACCTTCCTTGCAGCACCCGCGCGGGGCAGAGTGGTACGTGGGCAGCCCGCATGGTCGCGATACGTCATTACGGACAAGTGCGTGGCCCGTGATAATGACAGGCCGCGGCGCGCACGTCACGAAGGTAGGCCTGACTCGCTAACTCGCTCAGCTCAGCAGACAAACTACGCCTCTACACCTGTTAACTGTGTGTTTACGTACAAATGAGGATTGCATCTTCTCCTGTGAATGCGCTATTATGTACCTTTATTATTTATTACTCCTACAACAATCCAAAGTCCATATTCCTACTAATAATTTATATGAAGACGGTATCTGTTCTTTCGGATATGTCCGAAAGAGCACATACCATCTTCATATAGGTAATGCTTACCGGCCAACGATCTTCTTGAGTGCGGATGCACTCACATTGCTCAAATTCATACGGGAATCGGTAGATTGACCGCCGCGAGTAATGAGTATGTTGGGCAGGGGCACTGCAAATGTAGTGTGTGGACAGTAAGTTGGAAATGTGGGTCTCACGGGGAGCGTGCCAGAGATAAGTCCCTGCAGTCGCTCTATCATCTGTGTCCTCGATGGCTCAGACGAATAGAAGCCGGCACGGTAGCTCAGCGTGTTCGGTCAGAGACCTGGCTGCTCCCTGTAATAAAAGAACTGAGTGAAAGGGTCAATAACGAACTTCAATGGATGTCATGTGACGTCAGCTACGACCAAATACAACGAACAAAATGAAGAAAAAAGAAGATAGAGCGTCTGCCATGTAAGCAGGAGATCCCGGGTTCGAGTCCCGCTCGGGGCACACATTTTCAACTATCCCCGTTGATATATATCAACGCCTGTAAGCAGCTAATTTCATGGTAATTTCGTACTAATGATTTGTTGCGCTGTACTGTGTATAATACAGTTTTATCAGTTGGATGAGGCACTACATCCTGTATATAATGAGGACTGTTAGTTAACCGAGATAAAATGCTATAAACGAGCTGTTATACCCTTTATGCAGAGCATAGATCTTAAATTACAACTACTGTCCCCCCTACCCTCCATCTCTACACCCATCATCTCCTTTCCCAAGGTGGCTTCCATCAACTCCCCCTACCGGTTGATGCCCTCTCTCCCTCCATTTATCCCTCCTATCAACTCTGATCCTCACTCCCCCTCCTTTCCTCTGTCCTTTTCCTGGGCTCTCTCTCCCCCCCTTCCATCCTCTTTTTTCCCCACCTCCTTTCTCTCTGCCCCCTTCTCTCCCCTGAGTCCTTTTGCATTTCCCTCCTCTGCCTCCTCTCATTCCCTTTTGCGTCTGCTCTGCCTCTCTCCCCCTTTATTAGTCCTCTCTCTCCTTGGTTCCCCCCTTTTCGTTTTTTTCCTTCCTCCCTCCTTCCCCCTCCTCCAGGTCCCCCCCCCCCCCCCATCTGCCTTTGGCTCGGGAGTGTCAACTTTGTGCCGCCCTTTTCGTGCAGTGTTTTACAGTGAGTGTTTTACAGTGAGTGTTCCGTGTTGTGTTTTTTGGGAAGTGTTGCGAATGGCCATCATACTGTCGCTGGGTGTGCTTTTTATCTCTTGCGAACAGAAACCAGACTGTCGCCATGTTTTTTAATTGTGTATGTACTATGTTACTTGTCTGATTCCTGTGTCTTTTATTAACATTGCCAAACCCTTTTGCTTTCTGTTTTAACTTTCCGCATTTTCCCGCCATTTTACACTTTACGTCACCGTTTTATCGCCTGTTTTTCTTGTTTATTTTCTTCTTCCGTTTTTAAAATAAAAGTCTGTAGGCTGCAGAGCAGCGTACTAGGCTGTTGCCAGCCCGCCCCCTTCGGGGGGAATTGAAAATCAATAAAGGAAAAAAAACTGGAGCGGCAGTCTTGCGGCTCACTCTGAAGATGGCTGAACGTTATACAGCCGAAGTATTAGAAGAAGAAGGAGATTTCTTGCGGCTGCACACCCGAAACTTAATGGAACAGTGTCTGTCTCGTCCGGAGTGCTAGTATGTGTTACGCCGCCAGCCTGCTCGAGTTGCTCAGGCAACCGTCATTGGCGGTTGGATCGATCGGTTGGTCGGTCGCGCACTGAGACACAAGATGACTTGTCCACCTTGAGTGTCGGCGCATGTGAGGTCGCCACGTGAGTCCAGTGGGCCGCGCTGTATAGCGAGGGATAGTGGCTTCGCGGCCGACACGAGAGCAACAGGAGTCAACCCACGACATCGGTCTGGCCGGTGCGAGCTGCGACGCCGTGAGACGGGAGATCGGCATGCCTTCATGCATCCGTTGAAGCGGCTGGCAGCGGACGATTCGGGAGAGCGTTTTGGGGGTGCTGCGCCAGGTCTTCGCCAGACAACGCAGTTTATTAGAAGTGATTCGTGATATGTTGTTTCATTTACTTGTTAAATTCTACTTGTTTTCTTGGTCAGTCTCTCGTTCCCAGCTTGCTTGTTTGTCTCTCGTCCGCATTTGTTAGGCAGTTAGTATCTGTATGTCTGTCTGTCTGTCTGTCGGTCTGCCGTACGTTAATAGCTGCCTCTGTCATGTTTCTCAGATTCGGTGTTCACGGATTTATTGCTTGAAGTGTAATGGCCGAATTCCTGAAATATGTTTTTATCTTGCCTATCATCTTGAGAGGCGGAATATGTGTAATGTAGAGCATGTTTGGCCAACCTTGTATGTTTTATGTAAGGCTGCATGTCATGGTTTTTTATTTAAATGGTCATTTTAGTATATAAAGTTGCCACCAATCCACCGTAACAGATTTTTTTTTTAAATCAAGTTGCACATTTAATCTTTTAATGTTAGTGTTTTGTACCATTTCCTTCCGTCCTACGGGATGCATAGGTTATGTGTGCTTGTGTGAGTTGTAAAAATTTTTAGTTTAAAGTGATCTGGTGTGTTGCAGATTTTCACTAGTGTAATCTTTCAGAGGTTGTTGCGAGCGGTCGTGACTTCGGCAGTGTCAAAAGGGAGTGGCAAGGTTCTCAGCCTGAAAGCTCATACAGTCAAAATTTGTTCTTTCTGCCTCTGAATAAATTGTAACTTGATATTTAGAGGGTGCTTTCTGATTATAATTTTTAAATCTGTTTAAAAAAAGGCTAGTGGGAATAAAATTTCCATTTGTTGAAAGAAATTTGATTTGTTTTCATCAGTTACCCACTGGCAACTACTTCCACCCTCACATAGTGTGATTAAATGTGTTAATGTTCTTGATGGTTCGCTAGCAAATAAAGTAAATTCTTAAGAAAAGGTTTTGAAAGTAAATTCGCGGTTTACCGCTGACGCTGCTACCAAGGCTGCAGTCCTACTTCGGCCCACTAGCTCTTACATTCGCTCCGATGATCTCTGTGTTGCCGTCTGTCAGGAGGTGGTGTCGCTTTGGCCTCACCACTGGTTCTCCCTTCATGGGAACAAGCTCCGGGTTATTAAGGCTCTTCCAGTGTTTTGGACGACTTCCTCTCGGCCCTCTCGCCGTGAGATCATTTTAGCTACGTTGTACTGACTTTTTAACCATCGCCATTTGTTAAGTGGTGCCCCCACAACTTTGTGCCCATTGCTTTCAACCTTTGACCGTCCGCCATTTCCTCACGGAATGCCCTTTTTCGAACGACTTACGTTTTCGTTTGAGTTTGCCGTCTGAGTTACCGGCCGTTTTAGCGAACGACGCGCGGGCTGTCGACCACGTTTTACTTTTTATCCGTCGTAGCAGTATTGCGAAGGACGTTTAATTTTTAATTCAGGACCTCCGTTTCTCTATGGGGTACTTTATAGACATTTCTCCTCGTCCTTGCTTTTAGCTCTCATCTCGTCTGTCAATGGGGATTAACGTGTAGTCTTTTTTAACTCGTCTCTTTGTCTTCGAGTTCTACAGTTCTGACATGGGTGCGTATGACCCTAGTTGTTTTTGGCCCTAAAACAAAACAGAAAAAAACGATTCTGGGGTCACTGCAACGGTTGATATCACCAGCATTTTTTCACCAATCCAACGTAATGACGCGCTTTCGTCACCTCAGTGCAGACTGTCTGAGGTGGAAATCATTTAGTTTTGGCCTGGTAAAAAATTGTTTGGTCGTACGCAATTCTTTGTACTTCCAATGAAACACCACATTTTTGGTATACTGTAGGTATAGCTTAAAGATATTGTACGTTTTATGTAAAGTACTGCAAAGTGAACCACCGTTAGATCCGATGAAGGACCTGTTTTGTGGTGTGGTCATTTTGCACTGTACATTTGTACAATCGCTTTAAAACCTTTTGTTTTTATTCTTCAGGCAGCGGATTTAATCTTTTTTCAATTTAACGTAGGAGCTTTTTAGGAGACAAATCATAAGCCGGGCGTTTTCGGTGAAACGCGATCGATGAGAGAAGTATCCACAAAAAATTGAAACAGAAAATTTTGTGTACGCCTTATCTTATGCGTACTTACTTGTTGTATATAATGGTGTGTCAATTCATGTCACACACACAGTTTCTGGAGGGGACTTAGCACATAACATAGCACATAACATTTTACAGAGGAACCCATGTCAAGAAACGTTATCTAACGATGCTGCAGGGTCTCAAAATTATAGGTGCCTAGTAACGTCAATGAATGACGTTTCCGGACATGGATTCCTGTGTAAAACTTGATGTGTTAACTCCCCTCTACAACTTCCTTAAAACATTTTGACAGCCAAGAGTGGAACCAGGTGTCTCAGTCCATATTCCGTCTGCCTCAACAAAAACTGCCGCATGAGAGCATATTCGAGTTTTTTGTGCTGGAAGAGAGTAGCAGAGAGTCACTGACAGTTGAATAGAGAGGAGACATGTCAGTGGGAAATAAAGATGGAAGAGACAGTGATGGTAGGAGAGAGTTAGTGGTAGTGAAAGAGAAAGAGATGGATGAAAGAGAAGCAATGGGAGCAAAAGAGGAGACAATGGTAATTGGAAAGGGCGATGAGATCATGTACAGGTTTACTGGGTTTACACCCCAGCCCCCCCGCCCCCTCCCTCCTCCCTTTAATACTACCAAACTCTGATGTGTAAGTGTAGGGGAGGACGCAATTTGGGACGAAATTTCAAATACGTTGGTGTAGGGAAATAAAGTTGGGAACCCTCCCCCCCCCCCCCCCCCCACACACACACACACACTCACACAAAAAAAAAATTGTACTGCTGAGGTTTGCTGCAGACAGGGACAGTGGGAAAGAAAGGAAGAAGGAGACAGTAAATGAGAAAGGAAAGAGTGCCAGTGAGACATGCTATAAACACAGTGTAAATGAGAGATAGCAGACAGTGATGATGGGAGGGAATGGCAGAAGGAACCATTGTAAGTGAGAGTGGTGACACAGTCAGTGTGAGAAAAAGAAACAATTGCACACAGACCAAAAGAGAGGATTCTACATGTCCGCCAATCACCAGTTTGGAGTGGGAGGAGGAGGAGGGGTGTTAAAGTGTCATGGTCTAGGGTCTAAACCCCTAGGGCATGTGCAGAGAAGGGACAGCAGACCAACTGACAAGAAAGACAATTAAAGTGGGAGAGTAACAGATCGGTATTGCGAAACAGCGACAGAGAAAATAACAGACAAGAAGAGAGTGATTACTAACAAGGAGATAAACATGTGAGTGATAACTAACAAGGACATAGAACATGTGAATACAGTGACAGCGGCAGGGACACGTAATCGATTGTCAAATCCTTTGATTCACGTGCGGTGAAATGCCGAGTGTAACATAAACTGCCTGCGAGAGTTGGACGTTCCGTGCTACGGACGCATCTCTCTGGAATAAGTAACCAAAGATGTATATTGGGAGACTCTGTGTGAGGCGATTACAGGGATCGGACATGTTTTATGTTGGAGAGATTTTGCTATTGTTGTGCGACGTTTTTAAGCTCCATTGTGAATGTTTAATTAGTCGATGGTACAATAAACAAATTCAATAAAATAATACGCATTCAATGTGTGTATATATCAATTTATAAAAGATTTGCCAAACATTTTTCGGATATCACGTGGCGTAGATCGATCGGAGGTGCACTGTGGAATAATAGGGCCAGCCTGCATCTTTTCACTGTCAGTATTCTTCGAGAGAATATCTCAGAAGCAATAGACTTTTCGTTGATAAAAAGAGTTAGACACATCAATCCATACGCATCATACCAACAAAGCACCTAGCACTTAGTTGTACTATCTTCGTAGCGAAATAAACATTTCATACATTTCAGGTGGAGCAGTTCCGGCGAGGAGTGTCAACAAGATCGACGCTGCGGGACATATATCTAGCTCTCCTGTGGTATTTAAAACCAAAGACTTATATTCTTTAGCTTTTAAAAGACAGAAGCTAAAACCTAAATAAAACCATTGGAAATCATAACTAAAAATACCAAAAATAAATAAGAAGCACTGAACTTTCTTAAACAAAATTTCTTAGATAAATAAATAAATTAAATTAAAATATAATAAAGACAGAAATCAGAAAGCGCCAATGGCAAAAAAAGAAGGCAGCGGGAGAGATTTTAAAGAGTGGTTGTGAGAGAGGTTTAATCATAAAGACAGACGTTGTTAAAGGATTTACAGAGTTCTGTGTTAAATGATCACGGACAGTTTTGCACGCCAGAAATTTTGCTGAGGAAGGCTGAATGGGAAATGGGGCAGTTGGTTCCCCACCTTTGTCAGTCTTTTAAAGAGGAGCATGCATACTCATCATTTTTAGTCTCCGGCATGAGAGTTTACCCACTGGTTTCTATAGCTTTGCCTTTTATATTATTCTCATAGTTCCGTGTGGCACATCTCTTTGACGTGTGCCTCATTCTCTCTAGACTTTTTCTTTTAATTTCATGTAGCATTCATTTTGTGAAGTGGTTTGTATTTGTTCCAGTTAGAGTTTAAATATACTAATGTTTGACAAAAACTACTGCAAGTATTATTTTTATAATCAGCTTACAAGCGATTTATTTTTTCAGGGGAGGGAATGAAATTTTCGGGATTATTTGTAAACCGATTATCTGAGGTGCTAACAAATACATCGATCGTTTAAGCCTTTAAGGGAATATGGTAATCGATATAGCACTTCACAGAGACAGCAGACTCATTAAGTATATTGACTCATCTCTCAATTAAGTTTTCGCTGGTTGTTGGTGACATAATGGTCGATCTGGATCCACATGGGCATTCATTTCGCGAAAACTGCAGAGCAAAGAGAACAACTGCGTAGGCTCACGACGGTCATGGCTTAATGGGGGGGATCGACAAAACTCCGGAGGGATTATCGAGGCCTGTCGACGTCAATAAAATCGGCTCCCTCTCTGGCGGACCTGGCAGCTGTGTCGATAGCGCAGCTTAATGGAGTGCTCTTCGGTGGAGGGATGAAAAAAGAGCGGATAGCATTGTCATTATTCAGACGGGGGAGCCTTTCATCCCGGACCGCCAGCGAATAAAGGGCGGATTGTGTGCTCCACGGCAGCACTGGACTATTGCCGGCGATATAGGCGGAGCACCTGACTTCGATGTGCTTCGTCAACCGACATCCTGACCTCCACTATCATCTCTCGTGAAAATTATGCGTTTCTATTCTTAGTGCAGGCACATGTTGGTTTTCTTTCCCTTTATTGTCACTTTTCACCGGCACAGAAGCGATCTGGCAGCAGACTGTAACTGCTCTCTTCACCGACTGTGCTGAATCAAAGTATCACGAACACCGCCCACGCAGGGACTGATTGCCATCTGGAACTGATTGCCATCTGGACACGACGTGGTAACGAAAGTAGTGCCTTCTACACACACCCTCTAATTGCTGTTTCTACTACCATGCCGTCAATGCACAAAATAAATTCTGCTTTCGAGTCTTCTTCTAAAAAGTGTGTTACATCCACTGTATAATTTTGGAACGTGTAGGAGTCCTAGTGTCTCTACGAGAACCCCATTTGTCTGCACAATTTTCACTGAGATTTCAACGCCACTGTTTATTTTCGTATAAGACATAACTCTCAGTAGCGTCTCTCTCTCTCTCTCTCTCTCTCTCTCTCTCTCTCTCTCTCTCTCTATTTCTGCCTGGCCCTTTCTTGAGATCGACGAAGACTAAGTGTTTTCTTCCACCTTGCTGTGCCAGTGTGTCCCTTGCCCTGTCCGCTAAGTATTTCACTACCTGTACCGTACTCCTGGCGTAATACATGCAGAGCATGAAGAGGCGGTGAATGTTTGGCAGGAATTCGACATCTCTGATTTAGGAGGAAGTGCTGGATTATAAATGGACGCCGATGTACACCTGCTGACAGGCATTTTCGAGAAATTCCGGAGTGCACGTCTAGGCACACACTCTCTGATGCCTTTTATACCACCACACCAGGGCTTCGGTGGGGCACAATGTTAAGGAAGGCGCATGTCAACGTCGAGCTGTTGACCGATGTTGATATGCTGCTCTACTTCGAACACAGTATTTGCGAGTTACTTTTTCAGTGTGTGCAGAGGTATGCCGAGGCGAATAACCTGCAAATAAGTGAGAAGTAGTACAGATCATCTGACGATTTAAGTGAAATTCTGTACTTTAATGTGTACGACGACTACAGGTATGCCATGCAACAAAGCCTCCAGTTTGTAGTTTTAAAGAGTATCGTTAAATTCATTTAGTTTACCGTTAGGATGGGTGTTATGGCGCAGGAGATTACATCGCAGAACGATTTCAAACTGGGCCACAATCTTCAGTGATCAGTCGCTGGGAAGATGGCAAACTTTCAATGCAGTTCACAAAGACTGTCTCTGTGTGTTCTGGAGCTCTCGAAACGCCACATATACCATTCCACTAAGAATTTGAGACAAACTTCGCTCATACCAAGTTACTTCATATGGATACAGGCAGTTTCGTCCACTAGGTGAAAGACTGGAATTCGTATGAAATAATTAGGTACAATCAAGAAGAACTGTACACATCTGGTTAAGTGGCTGACAACAATTATGGAATAACACCACAGCACAAGAATGTTATCGTTGTGATAACTGAAGTAAATGATTTGAAGGTTGTAGAGTTTGTAGGCCTCAGGTTGAAAATCTATGCATACCGCATAGATGCAGTTGCCACTTAGAGGCGGGCTGATGGTGTTGTGGCAAGTAATATTGCACATTTCACAGACTTAAAAATCTTTTCTCAAAACGTGTAATCAATAAAAACAAAATTCGGTAGATTCAAGTTGAGCTCTAATCTTTGAATCACAAGGTAATTTTTCTCAATAGGTATTTGTGTAGAGACAGACAAATGCAACATGTAATATTATCCTCCTATAAAAGGATAGAGTTTTACTCCAGGACGTCATCAAAAGGTCGAGGTCCGTACGTTTAGAACTCCAGTTTAAATCTATACATGACATCACTGCAGGTAACGAGACAAAGGCTTTGAAATATCAGATGTTGAATTAACAGAGCTTACATTAATAAGAAAATAATTTTGTATGTATACGATCACCCAGTATCAGTGTGTAAAGTTATCTTAGTAAATCAATAGAAATTCTAGATAAACTCTCACCTACAAAAGTTAATTGAACTTCGTCTGAAAATATAAACGTAAACACAAGCACCGGAAAAGCAACTAGTAGCAGCCCTATAAAAATCAATCATAATTTCAGTATGCCCTGGTTCGTCAACACTGCAACAAGAATAACTACAACGACAAAACTGGTTCTCGACCTTGTGGCTCAAATATGGACAGGATAAACTGGGATGTAGCTGTGAAAGATCATCGTCTCTG
The DNA here is from genome assembly GCF_021461395.2 of Schistocerca americana. Classification (NCBI taxonomy): domain Eukaryota; kingdom Metazoa; phylum Arthropoda; class Insecta; order Orthoptera; family Acrididae; genus Schistocerca; species Schistocerca americana. The sequence goes on along the minus strand of NC_060119.1, from coordinate 259,089,850 downwards.
AGACTATTTATGCGAAATAATAAAAACAAATTCAGATGCAGGAAATGCATCCAAACAGCCGGCCTAAGAGAGACTTTTATCAGAAGACAAAATGCAACATTTTTCGAGGGATCTAGCAAACGAAATTTGGGGTGAAATGTCTAGAGAAACCAATGTAAATGCGAAATTAAGTTCTCAAGATTATTTTATTTTAATTTTGGAAAATTTTTTCAAAAATACCGTCGTCATCAAGCAGCAATATTTCACGACAATCAGCTAGAAACAAACACTAGAAAGTCCTCACAGACCCTTACGTAACTTAATTCAATGTAAAAGATACTTAACAAGCCAGTGCCCCTAAATTACTACTATAGATACACAAAGACTTACTGAATGATGCTGTTTGCTCTAAAAAAAGAGTAACTTAATGCAAAAGGATATGCAATACATAAAATAAAATCAAGGCAGTGTGAGATGTTATTTAACAGGAAACAATGACAGCCGAACAAAAGCATAACATACAACGGAGGGCGCTAATGTAATAAATGATTCACACCAACGATCAAACTCTGCGAATGTTCGTTCTTCAAGTATTGCAAATAACGTACAATAAACATTCCCAAAAACAAATGTAGGAACTGTAAATAAATGTGAACTAAATATAATGATGTTCTTACCAACCACAGAGCACGGAATACGTAAATCTAAAGCTGAAGTATAAATAGTCAACAGGCTTCGATCAACACTAATATATGTGAACAAACAGTGCATACAGTGCGTACGTGCTCCCTTAACAAACATTTGCCTTAGGGAACTTTCCACATAACTTGCAGTAAACAGGAACTGTGTATCCGCTACAAAAGATATGGCAGGAGATATAGAAAAAAATACAGGCAAATTTTCCTGTTGTCATCTTTCTCAAAATTTATAGAATCAGTTATGAGAGATTAACGAATCATCTGAATAAAAACAAAATTCCGAGTGAATCACAGTTTGGGTTCTGAAGCGATAGGAATTCAAAATCAGTGCTATAGTATTTGATGCTCTTGACAAGAAATAGCGCGTCACAGACTTATTCCTACATGTTTCTAAGGCCTGTGATGCGGCTGAACATAAGGCTGTTCTAAGTAAGCTATAATCATTAGTAATAAGTTCTGATTATAACTAATGGATGAGGTACAAATGGTAGAGGTGACATAAATGTTCAACTAAGGTTATTCTCGTAGTGAAAAACTTATAAGAACCTAAATACACTAAGACGCCTCAATAAACCTCTACTAGGCAGGACAAGGAAGGCCTGGGCAAACCGTTATTGACCATCGTTCGTTAATGAACTTCTGAACTAGAATCTACTAAAATTATAAATTCCACATACTGCATAAAATTAGCAAAATTAAAAGGATAGCCCCCAAAACCATGGGGTGTAGTTACGAATTTCCAAATTAACAGCATTGCAAAGCAAAGAATTAGAGACGATGAAATTTACCAAATATGCTTCACCCCAGTGAGTATTTGAGAACAAAATTACGTAATTGTAACAGGGGAGGCCTTTAAATAACATCAAACACAACTTAAAACCGCTAGCAGAGCACGAATTAATTTACACAAAATCACTGTAACACCCAACTGAATCTTGACTGGGCACATTCACCGACATTTAAATCAGTTTAAAGAATGTTTTAAGGAAACATATGTCCACCTACTGTAATAAGAAATTTGAAGATGAAACTAACAAAATATTCGGAGCAATCTTCTGGTCTGCAAGCTGTTCGCACCGGTAGGTGGAGCCCGTGGTACTTGTGATGCCTCTAATTAGTGGTAAAAGTCATTACAGTGACACGCGTTTTACGAAGAATATTTATCACAAACAGTGTATTGACACTTTAGACTTCTCGTTGAAATTAACAGACTCCGTGAACTACTACATAAAAGAAAGATGTCATGTTATCTCTCTCTGACCCCTTGCCTTTATCTCGTTGCTTTGCTCCTGTCTTGTCTTGTGCTCGTTCCTCTGTATGCCATTCGGTGTACAGAAGCTTGCTGCCTATTCATGTAAGTTGAATTACCGTTAAATAATAATCATCAGCGTTGAATTTAAAAAAAAATGTTTTTGCTGCGAAACAGAAACCGTTTCCTCTCCTTACCATCTACTTAAATGTGGCCAATGCTTCGTACGGGTGGAAGCTCGTGTGGTATTTTAATTTACTTCCAAAAGTAGCTTAAAATTAGGTTTTTGATATTTCGCGCTCTACATTCTGACCGACCTGCATTTTAAAGTTATTTACGAAGTCGGATTTTCAGTTAGCGCAGCACGATTATCTTTGATTGTTAGAAATTTATGTCTACATAAAACCACACTGGCTTAAGCTTGCATTACCTTTGACTTGAGCCTCACGAAGCAATATCTCAGAATGAAAGGAATCAGATAGAAAAACGTTTAATATCCATACCAGAGATAAGCAGTAAAATATATCTATGATCTCAGAATAATAATACCTAACATCGCGATATATTCACTTTACGTAAAGGATATATTTGAAGCGCAACTTCCATTATTAAATGTCGGGAGGGACACAACAAATGAAAAACATCAAGCACAACAGAAACAAAAGACAGACAAACACACAACACTTAGCAACACTGCACACCGAAAGCACACATACGTTTTTCACCAAATGGAAGTGAAAGTGAAACATGCGATGTGATAAGTGTGTATGAAATAACGCCAGCTGGAGTATGAAGAACAATGAATACATCGCCAGGAACACACATATGTGTTAACACCGCTGGAAATCGTAACACCGAACGATTTATTCACAATACGAAACTTGTGCTACAAAAGTTGCTTCTAATCTAAAAACCAAGAGAAAAACAGGATAAAATGTAATATATCAGCATATTATATCTATTCACATAGTACGTTTATTGAATGTATAAAAAGAAACATGTATTTCAGGCCACTCATTATGCTTCCCAAATAAATGAATAGAAACGCGTATGGCAACAAACTAATTGCCTTTATTTAGTTGCATATACGGTACATACCTCCACGAATGAAATTTTGATAAATCCTATAAAATAATACATAGAAAATTAAGTGTGACAAATATACATTAACCAGGACGACAATTTTCAAAATGTACAAAAGTTACTTATGTAAAATTACATTGATAAAAAGCGATGGTAAAAATTTAGAGCAGCTACGTTCAAGTAAAAAGTGAAATAAAGCGTTCCTGTCTTTGCCACGTGTACCTAGCTGGGAAAATCATCAGACTGATCAGCCCAGGGGCTAGTTCAAAAAACTATTTACGACAATATGAGTGCTTTATACAAGAAAAAGGACAGATTAAAGGAAGAGGCCTATGTTGTGTATCTTGTTCTCACAAACATTTTTGAACTGGCTAATCTTAAGAGCTTTTTACCTGTCAAAAGTCCTGTTAGTAGTTTCAGAGGTGTGAGAATACATTGTTTAACAGAATTCTGAATAAGACTGGTATAGAGTTTACATCAGAAGAAATTGCCTTGTTGGAAAAAGGACTAAAACACAAAGAAACGCCTAACTTGTCAGATTAAAATGTCGTAGAAAATGTGATTCTGAATCTCAAAATGGGTCTTGATAGTGTCAAAGTAGACGCTTCTCAACAAATAAGGGAAGCTCATGACGTATGTAGTATTTTTGACAAACATGCAGTTAAAAATTCCTGTCAGTATAGTTGTTAAAAAAATTCATTAAAAATATTAATGTCAAGCTAAAAGAGACCAAAGCCTGTGTAACTAAATGTGGCAAAGTGAATGCTATAATCATTGCTACTCAGAATGAATATGTGTCTACAATATTAAAAGTTTTTGGAGGAGAATAATGTTTCCGAGTTCGATGAGGGTCCGAACTCCATGATGCAAAAAGAAATTAAGCTTACCGTTAACAGCTCTAAGCATGTCTCAAATCGTTTCATAAAAAACAGTTTATTAATACAAATATACAGGCCTAAAAATGGCGTTCCCAGTTTAAAGTGCATAATTCCCCATCCGATACGTTCGATCTTGAACAGTATGAAACATCAAGGTTTCTTCACGAAACGATAAAAAAATCTCTGTTTTTCCAAATGATTATTCTGTCGTCAGCAGTCAAAATCACCGTCAGTAACCTCAAAGACTGCACACAGGAAGCGGCTAAACAGGCAGCGATGGCAGTGTGGAAGGGACTGGGCGGTTTTTTAGGTTAAAGGGTCTCAGAAAACCACAGAAAGGGCGTCTGTCTAAAAGGGGGCAGGTAAAACACAGTAAGGTAGTTGTAGAAACGATCGGTATTGTAGTTGTAAATTGTCGTAGCTGTGTTGGGAAAGGACCAGAGTTCCAAGCCCTAGTAGAAAGCACTGAAGCTCAAATAGTTATAGGTAAGGAAAGCTTGCTAAAGCCGGAAATAAGTGCAGCTGAAATTTTTTCAAAGGACCTAACAGCGTTCAGAAAGGATAAATTAAATACAGTTGGTGATGGAGTGTTTATTGCTGTCAGAAGTAGTTTACCTTGTAGTGAAACTGAAGCAGATACTTCCTACGAAATAGTATGGGTAGAGGTTATACTTGACAATCGGACTGAACTATTAATTGGATCGTTTTATCGACCCCCCACTCAGAAGATATTGTTGCTGACGAGTTCAAAGAAAACTTGAGTCTCATTTCAAATAGGTACCTCACTCATACAATTATGGTCGGTGGTGACTTCAGTCTACCCTCGATATGCTGGAAAAATTATACGTTTAAAGCCGGCGGCAGGCATAAAACGCCATCCGAAATTGTACTGAATGCTTTCTCAGAAAATTATTTTGAACAATCACTTCATGTGCCCACTCGAAGCGTAAATGGTTGCGAAAGCAACAAATAATCCTGGACAAATAGGGAGTGTTATGACGAATACAGGCTTAGCGACCACAAGGCAGCGGCTGCTAGCGTGACTACTGTAACACCTACACTCATCAAAAAGAAATGCAAAGTACATCAATTTGAAAAAAAAGCTGATATAAATGCTCTTAATGCCTTTTTAAGAGACAGTCCCCACTCCTTCCGATCTGATCACGTAAGCGTCGAAAAGATGTGGAATGATTTCAAAGAGATAGTATCGACGGAAATTGAGAGATACATACCACATAAATTAATAAGTGATGGTACTGATCCCCCAAGGTGCACAAAACGTGTCAGATGGCTGTTGCAGAAGCAACTAAAAAAGCATGCCAAATTTAAAAGAACGAAAAATCTACAAGTTTGGTAAAGTTTTGCAGAAGTTCGGAATCTAGGGCATACATCGGTGCGAGCTGCTTTTAGTAATTTCCACAATGAAACTGTCTCGGAATCTGTCAGAAAAACCAGTGAGATTCTGTTCATACAAAAAGCACACCAGTGGCAAGACGCAATCAATACCTTCACTGCGCGATGACAACGGTGAAGTCACTGCTGACAATGCCACTAAAGCAGAGTTATTAAACACGATTTTCCAAAACTCCTTCCCCAAAGAAGACGAAGTAAATATTCCTGAATTCCAATCAAGAACAACTGCCAAGTTGAGAAACATAGAAGTAGATATCCTCGGCGTAACGAAGCAGCTTAAATCGCTGAATAAAGGCAAAACCTCCGGTCCGGATTGTATATCATTCAGGTTCCTTTCAGAGTATGCTGATACAACAGCTCCATGTTGAGCAATTATATACAACCGCTCGCTCACAGAAAGTTTCGTACCTAAAGGCTGAAAAATCGCTCAAGTTACACCAATACCCAAAAAGGGAAATAGGAGTAATCCGCTGAATTACAGGCTCATATCACTAACGTCGATTTGCAGTAGAGTTTTGTTCGAACATTATGAATTACATCGAAGAAAACGATTTATTGACACATAATCAGCACGGATTCAGAAAACATCTTTCTTGTGAAACACAACTAGCTCTTTATACTCATGAAGTAATGAGTACTGTCGACATGGGATGTCAAATTGATTCCATATTTTTAGATTTCCAGAAGACTTTCGACACCGTTCCTCACAAGCGTCGTCTAACTAAACTGCGCGCCTATGGAATATCGCCTCAGTTGTGCGACGGTGTTATGGTTTCCTGTCAGAAAGATCACAGTTCGTAGTAATACACGTAAAATCATCGAGTAAAACGGAAGTAATATCCGGCGTTCCGCAAAGAAGTGTGATAGGCCCTCTATTGTTCCTGATCTATATTAACGACATAGGGGACAATCTGAACCTTATTAGATTGTTTGCAGATGATGATGTCACTTACCGTCTTGTAAAGTCATCAGATGACCAAAACGAATTGCAAAATGATTTAGATAAGATGTCTGTATAGTGCGAAAAGTGGTAACTGACCCTGAATAAAGAAAAGTGTGAAGTTATTTACGTGAGTACTAAAAGAAATCCGTTAAATTTCGATTACGTGATAAGTCACACAAATCTTAATGCTGTAAATTCAACTAAATACTTAGGGATTAAAATTACAAATAACCTAAATTGGAACGATCACATAGATAATGTTGTGGGTATAGCAAGCCAAAGACTGCGATTCATTGGCAGAACACTTAGAAGGTGCAACAGGTCTACTTACACCACGCTTGTCCTCCCAATTCTGGAGTATTGCTGTGCGGTGTGGGAACCACATCAGTTGGGACTGACAGATGACATCGAAAAAGTTCAAAGAAAGGTGGCTCGTGTTTGTATTATCCCGAAATAGGGGAGATAGTGCCATAGACATGATACGTGAATTGGGGTGGCAGTCATTAAAACAAAGTCGCTTTTCGTTGATCTTCTCATGAAATTTCAGTCACCAGTTTTCTCATCCGATTGCGAAAACATTCTGTTGGCATCGCCATCAAATAAGAGAAATCAGGATTCGCACAGAAAAATTTAAGTGCTCGTTTTCCCGCGCTCCGTTCGAGAGTGGAACGATAGAGAGACAGCTTGAAGGTGGTTCATTGAACCCTCTGTCAGGTACTTTATTGTGAGTAACAGAGTAATCACGTAGATGTAGATGTAGATTGTGATCAAGATACTAAATTGTTTTCATTAGACATTACCAACCTATTTACTAACTTACCTGTTCAAACAACCATTTACATCGTTGAAAAAACCTATGTATTTTTAAAGAAGATAATTCCGATGAGCAAACCATTGACTTAATTCGTTTTCTGAAAATAAAAGCAAAATAAACTTGTTTGCTTTCAATCGCAAACTACACCATCATCCTGACGGCATGGCAATAGGTAACCCACTGGCAGGCGTCTTGGCCTATATTTTCGTTACTTCGCTAGAAGAGAAATTCCTCAATAATTTTTCAGTTGATGATCTTGGTATTTTGTATTATGCTCGGTACGTTGACATTATTCTGATCATATACAGTGGTTCCCGGGAAGGAATTCAGCATTTGTTTGAAATGTTTAAGTCTTCATGAAGACGTTAGCTTCACTTGTCAATTACAGAAGAACGACCGTCAGTTTAATTACTTGGACCTCAGTATTGCTATTGCTATTGATGACAGACTGTCTTTCTTTCGGTATTTTTCGAAAAGCCACTAACACAGATGAAATTGTGTCCGCTAGTTCAGGGCACCCTCATTCCCATAAGAAAGCGTTTTTCTGTGCAGCCATTAATCGTGCAGTTTCTGTAGCTTTGTCACCTGACATGCTTAATAAAGAGATGAATATACTAAAAAATAATGCGGTTAAGATCTGATTAGGCGTGAAATGGAAACCAGTGTGAAAATCAAAAGGAACTATGCACAGGTGGGTTGGGCAGAGTCCTTAGTGTGTCCGATCGCTTCACATCGCCCTTTTCAGCTCAGAGCGAAAAGTAATCACGTAGAAATGCCTAAAACAACAGTGTCATCCGCCAAGCACATAAATCTGGAGAGATATTTCGCCTGAAACATAAATGTCATGCGTTTTTTTTTCTTCAAGACAATTTTCAGCCGCATTCTGCATGGTCAATGAACACGCTCCTGCAGCATTTTCGATGGGAACTGTTCGATCACCCACAGTACAGCCCTTAATTGGCTCCCTCCACTGTTCATCTCTGCTCCCTCCATTGTTCATCTCTGCTCACATGAACCGCTGGCTGCGAATACATTTTGGCACGCCGGCCGCAGTGGCCGAGCGGTTCTAGGCGATATAGTCTGCAACCGCGCGACCATTACGGTCGCAGGTTCAAATCCTTCCTCGGGCATGGATGTGTGTTATGTCCTTAGGTTAGTTTGTTCTAAGTTCTAGGGACTAATGACCTCAGAAGTTAAGTCTCATAGTGCTCAGAGCCATTTGAACCATTTTGGCACAAACAACGAAAGGCAGATCAACTTAGAGAATTGGCAGAAAGCACAGGGCTCTGCTATATGACAAGTGTACTGCAAAGTTTGTACAATGCCACGACAAATGTCTAAGTCGGAGCGATGACTATTTAGAGATGTTGCTAAGTGTTGCGAATAATTTTTTTTTTTTTTTTATTTTCGCTGTGCTTTACACTTTGTTACCGATCGGACCTTACTTTCCGAACAGCCTTCGTATAACCAATGGTACTGAAGTTGGATCTTCTACTCCTGAAGTTTCACCAAAAATCTAGGGAATTCTATAGAAAAGATGCGAAAGTTTTCACTTACGAAATCGCTGGGGAAATTTTGAGAATTTTAAATTCAAAGTGCTTCTTAAATCCGGTATGAAATATGAACCAATAATGGGAAAATGTGAACAGTTCAAACTGGCTGTGAGTTTGAAAAATGTACCAGGTGTGCATTAGAAATACATATTTATGATTGATGCCTACTACTTGAATTCGTAAATTTACGTATTGCATGTAGTACGCGTTAGCATCAATTCTGAACAGATTAAATTTCTTTATTATTATATGTCTGACAAATGATGGGAACGCTAATAAATAATCAACGGGACATGAAGCGATGGAGCAGAGATGATTGACAGCCGATCAAACCCAGCTATACTCCGTTTAGACGTTGCCCTTCATCACTGCACTGACAAAAAATGGTTTATCTTTCAGGAACCTTCTGCAAAATGTGGTCACGCCGAGCGGAAGCATCAACAAACCCAGTTACTTGCGTCGTAGAAGCTGCTGTTAGCTGTCAAAATTTGACATCATACTCCCTTGGCGCTGTGTGATTCATTACTGGAAGATAGAGATTTCTGGATGAAGACATGAAACATTTTACGGGATTTGACACCAACTCTAACCGTTTTAAAAACCACAGTTCGGCGATGAAGAGCGTCCACAAGTTCCTTCAGGTATGCCATATACACTCCTGGAAATTGAAATAAGAACACCGTGAATTCATTGTCCCAGGAAGGGGAAACTTTATTGACACATTCCTGGGGTCAGATACATCACATGATCACACTGACAGAACCACAGGCACATAGACACAGGCAACAGAGCATGCACAATGTCGGCACTAGTACAGTGTATATCCACCTTTCGCAGCAATGCAGGCTGCTATTCTCCCATGGAGACGATCGTAGAGATGCTGGATGTAGTCCTGTGGAACGGCTTGCCATGCCATTTCCACCTGGCGCCTTAGTTGGACCAGCGTTCGTGCTGGACATGGAGACCGCGTGAAACGACGCTTCATCCAGTCCCAAACATGCTCAATGGGGGACAGATCCGGAGATCTTGCTGGCCAGGGTAGTTGACTTACACCTTCTAGAGCACGTTGGGTGGCACGGGATACATGCGGACGTGCATTGTCCTGTTGGAACAGCAAGTTCCCTTGCCAGTCTAGGAATGGTAGAACGATGGGTTCGATGACGGTTTGGATGTACCGTGCACTATTCAGTGTCCCCTCGACGATCACCAGTGGTGTACGGCCAGTGTAGGAGATCGCTCCCCACACCATGATGCCGGGTGTTGGCCCTGTGTGCCTCGGTCGTATGCAGTCCTGATTGTGGCGCTCACCTGCACGGCGCCAAACACGCATACGACCATCATTGGCACCAAGGCAGAAGCGACTCTCATCGCTGAAGACGACACGTCTCCATTCGTCCCTCCATTCACGCCTGTCGCGACACCACTGGAGGCGGGCTGCACGATGTTGGGACGTGAGCGGAAGACGGCCTAACGGTGTGCGGGACCGTAGCCCAGCTTCATGGAGACGGTTGCGAATGGTCCTCGCCGATACCCCAGGAGCAACAGTGTCCCTAATTTGCTGGGAAGTGGCGGTGCGGTCCCCCTACGGCACTGCGTAGGATCCTACGGTCTTGGCGTGCATCCGTGCGTCGCTGCGGTCCGGTCCCAGGTCGACGGGCACGTGCACCTTCCGCCGACCACTGGCGACAACATCGATGTACTGTGGAGACCTCACGCCCCACGTGTTGAGCAATTCGGCGGTACGTCCACCCGGCCTCCCGCATGCCCACTATACGCCCTCGCTCAAAGTCCGTCAACTGCACATACGGTTCACGTCCACGCTGTCACGGCATGCTACCAGTGTTAAAGACTGCGATGGAGCTCCGTATGCCACGGCAAACTGGCTGAAACTGACGGCGGCGGTGCACAAATGCTGCGCAGCTAGCGCCATTCGACGGCCAACACCGCGGTTCCTGGTGTGTCTGCTGTGCCGTGCGTGTGATCATTGCTTGTACAGCCCTCTCGCAGTGTCCGGAGCAAGTATGGTGGGTCTGACACACCGGTGTCAATGTGTTCTTTTTTCCATTTCCAGGAGTGTATATGCGAAGCCAGTCATTGTTGATTAGGTCTCAGCTAGCACCCATTTTCGAGCAAATTAACTGCTGTGTTTCACCCGCTATTGCAAAGATCCCCAGGCATTTACTGTGGGGTTAAGATGGAGTGCTTCAACGAAGCAATCATGTGCGATACGGTGCCCGAGCACTCGTGAAAGCAGAAATGTATGCCTGCCGCCCGCGGCTGTGACAACATTGAAGATGGGATTGTCCACAGCATACTAACCACGAAGATGTCGAAAGAAGGACGACACCTGGTCGTCGAGAAAGCTGAAATAAACATTTTGGTTCATTCTCACCTGAATGAACAGGCCCAAATCGTAGTACAAAAAAATCCGAAATCACCATAGAACAACATTCCGTAGTTTCTATGTTTTTTGCCCAAATTAAAGTGTGAAGCCTTAAGTGCTGATGACAGCAATGACTTTTTGCGATGTTCTCGGCTCCAAATGTGAATCGCATGCAATTTCCTTCTCAAAGTTCACTCGGAAACTGGTTGCCACGAACCTGCGTTCATTCATGTTGGATGTGGAACAGTGTGTCATTGAGAAGACATGACACTTCTTTCTGTTCCCTGTCGGTATGTAACTTCTTACGACGACTATGCACAGGACGGGCTACGTTCCTGCAAAGAGTGCACCGTTGCTGTAGGGAAGTTTGGCATTCCGCATTGATACACCAACAACTCAATTCTTGATTCATACCGAATCCATATCATTCCAATGTTACTAGTGTGTGTGATGTCGTAGTGTACGTTTTAAAACCATCACGTTGCACTATTGGAAGAAATAATGTAATTTATTGACGTGACGACATACTCTCCAAAATAGCGGCAAATATTAACAAAAATTATGACATAAGACACTGACAAAGCAGCGCGTGTGTGTGTGACTACGGCGTAGCTGAATTACTATAACGTAATGACGTCTTGGCGTATTTTGCATGCTAGTCTATCCACTCCTCTAGGCGAATTGCGTGTCCCTCATCTTTGTTAGGTTAGCATTGAGAGAACACCAATAAATTTCCTTGAAACCTGGGCGGAAGAGACGTAATGCGAACAGTGCATTTGGCATTTGCCACGGCCTTATCTAGGACCAACTGTCGATCACAATATGCCTTCAAGTCAGGCAGGCAATATTTGTCTGCGACCACAGAGGGCTGTGGCGTCATGCTGCAGATCTGTGAATCACAACTGGGCAGCAGGAAAATGTGGTTTTATTTAGAAAACAAGTATTTCTTTGTTTGCTGCGGAGGATGGCCACGCAAACGTACCTGATATTCCAGCAAATTCTCCTGCAGCTTGTATCCCCTACAGCTCCCTCCAGTAACATGGAAATTATTCCCTGATCACTTAATCGATGTCCTATCATCTTGTCCCTTTTTGTTGTCAGTGTTTTCCATAAATTCCTTTCCTCACCGATTCTGCGATATGGCTCCTCATTTCTTACATTATCCGTCCCACTAATTTTCGACATTCCTCTGTAGCACAACAGCTAAAATGCTTCGATTCTCTTCTCTACTTCACTACCATACGATGGAGATCCACAATGTGGCCCCTTTTAGTCTTTGTCAGGTACTGACAAAGTTGTGTCACGCGAGTATGCGGCATATCAAATGCCTTCACAGTGATCTCTCAACATTTTTCGCGTCCCGTATGTATCCTACCAGGTTGGATAATATTAAACGCGAACAACAACAAAGCACTTCGTTGACCATTCAACCCATCTCAGAAAACTGCAACTGTAATCATTTACATACCCGAAAATAGTAAGTATCTGTACGAAGTTACATTGAAATTATATTGTAGGCATCGCTGGTTGTAAACTGCCGGCAGAGATTCACCCTTGGTACAGCTTATTCGTTAGTACATATCCCAATGCACACGAATGGGGAACAACACAGCAACAAAAGGCGTTCTATGTCCTCCGTTTCAGCAGGTGCATTTAAGCTGCAATTGTGATTTTCGAGAGCACAACACTGCACCTCCCACAGCGTGAGATGCTTACAGATCTCGCATTGTACCATTGGTCTGTAAGATTGCCTGACGTACTCTTGTAAGATCCGATAGGATTGAAACTAAGAAGTTTCTATGATATTTACGATATTGTAGAAGACGAATATTGGTGCATGGTTTTATAATGATGATGATTTTGTTATTAGAGCTTATTTTCAACTACGTATTTTTCCGCAAAAGCAATAACTTTACTAGTTAATTCAATGAATACATTCGACAGTGTTAATAGAATGAGCAGAACTACAAAAAGCCCTAATTACAGACTTTTGACGTCAAGTTGTGATATTTATCAGTGTATATGTATTTCGATTTTAGAATATTGAATGCATCTAGAATGGTGGTCTGTGGTGTCAGCATATGGTGTTAAACAGATTAAAATTTGCGGAACTTCTTCAATTCCATAACAGAAAAAAAATCGTTCGCACAAATACATTGAACCAAACTTTGAAATAACTTCAGCGACTTTGTGAGGTTGAGGATATTGCTGTTGGGGTAACATTTTATAAAAGTCTTGTAAATTCCTGTATCGGACAAATTGGTCGCAGTTGTGTGCCATACTCTACATCTATGGCTCAAATGGCTCTGAGCACTATGGGACTCAACTGCTGAGGTTATTAGTCCCCTAGAACTTAGAACTAGTTAAACCTAACTAACCTAAGGACATCACAAACATCCATGCCCGAGGCAGGATTCGAACCTGCGACCGTAGCGGTCTTGCGGTTCCAGACACTCTACATCTATCAGCTTAAATTGAAAGCAATGGAGAGGTACAATAGCAGTCGAAAGCGAGAACGGTCTTGGAATCTCTTTGAGAACTCAAGACGAAATATTTCAATTATTGAAACAGCCAGTCACGCTTTGTCCACAAATGACCTGAATGAGTTGTGGGAGATATCTAGGTCATAAGCTTGGAGCTGATTTTTCCTAGGATTAATCATTGTTGGCTGACATCCATCTTGCCTATCATACCTGTTAGCAAATAATTCTCCCCTTGCAATAGAAATCTAATGAATTCAAACAATTGGTGATGTCGACCATAAAACATTTTGTCGCTGTTTTTGTTGTCGTTAACTTAGTGTTTTCCCTAAAGCGCAGTTTCATATCAGCGAGCATTCACTGTCGCTCCTCAGAAGACACGTGCATTGTATCGTCTTCGTGGCTGGTGCTGTAATGATGTTCCAGTGAATGTTTTCCCAGCTCGTAATAGTGCAGCGGAGTATTAAGCTAGGCCTCCAAACTGTACGAAAAGTAAAGCAGTTTCCATTCGACCCAGAATAATGTGGCTTCTCCACTTTCTCTCTCTCTCTCTCTCTCTCTTTTTTTTTTTTTTTTTTTTTTTTTTTTTGTGACAAGTATGTAGAGGCTACAGTGTCCCGCATAGAGGATCTAAATCAACACTCATGCTCATAAATTAAGGATAATGCTGGTACATGGTGAAACAACTTTCTGGTGGGCTGCTTGCGGATTTACCATAAATCACCTCGGGGCATGACAATGCTGTGCATTTGACCTGCGGTCGTCGCACGGTGGCGCTGGTAGCAGTCCACATACGCAGAGGTGTATTGGTGCATGTCAGCGTACGGTACAGCGAGTTAAGTGTGCAGACGTTTTCATACGTCGTAATGGTAACTGTGTGTTGAAAATGGCGCAAAGAACAAATATTGATGACGTTATGAGCGATAGAATACTAGGGCGGCTGGACACTGGTCAAACACAGCAGGTCGTAGCACGGGCCCTCCGCGTGCCACAAAGTGTGATCTCAGGACTATGGCAACGATTCCAGCAGACAGGAAACGTGGCCAGGCGCTACAGTACAGGACGTCCACAGTGTACAGCACCACAAGAAGACCGATATCTCACAATCAATGCCCGCAGACTGCCACGGACTACTGCAGATAGCCTTACTGCAGCCAGTGGAGCAGTTGTCTCCAGAGATGCAGTCCACAGACGACTGAACAGACATAGTTTATTCGCCTGCAAGGTGCATTCCACTGACCCCTGGTCACAGGAGAGCCCGCAAAGCCTGGTGTCGAGAATACAGAGCATGGTCATTGGAACAGTAGTCCCAAGTTATTTTTCACGGACGAGTCCAGGTGTAGTCTGAACAGTGATTCTCGCCGCATTTTCATCTGGCGTGAACCAGGAACCAGATATCAACCCCTTAATGTCCTTGAAAGAGGCCTGTATGGAAGTCGTGGTTTGATGGTGTGGGGTGGGATTATGATTGGTGCACGTACACCTCCGCATGTCTTTGACGGAGGAACTGTAACAAGTCAGGTGCATCGGAACATCATTTTGCACCAGTATGTCCGCCTTTTCAGGGGTGAAGTGGGTTCCACCTTCCTCCTGATGGATGATAACGCACGGCCCCACCGAGCTGCCATCGTGGAGGAGTGCCTTGAAACAGAAGATATCAGCGAATGGAGTGGCCTGCCTGTTCTCCAGACCTACACCCCATCGAACACGTCTGGGACGCTCTCGGCCGACGTATCGCTGCACGTCTTCAAACGCCTACGACACTTCAGGAACTCCGACAGGCACTGGTGCAAGAATGGGAGGCTATACACCAGCAGCTGCTCGACCACCTTATCCAGAATATGGCAACTAGTTGTGCGGTCTGTGTAGGTGTGCAAGGTGATCATAACCCATATTGATGTCTAGGTACATGCGCAGGAAACAGTAGCGTTTTGTAGCACATGTGTTTCGGGACTGTTTTCTCAACTTATCACCAATACCGTGGACTGTGTCGTGTGTGTACCCTATGTGCCTATGCTATTAGGGCCAGTTTTGTGTAGTGCCACGTTGTGTGGCACCACATTCTGCAATTATCCTTAACTTATGACCATTACTGTAGTTTAGAACTGCTGCTACTGTTAGCAAACTATGACAAGCCGATTGCCACTAACGCCACGCTGAGTGGCCGCACGGTTTAAAGCGCCATGTCACGGATTGCGCGGCCACTCTCGACGGCAGTTAGAGTCCTCCCTCGGGCATGGGTGTGTGTGCGTGTGTGTGTGTGTGTGTGTGCGTGTGTGTGTGTGTGTGTGTTTACATCTACATTGATACTCCGCAAGCCACCCAAAGGTGTGTGGCGGTGTTGTTCTTAGCAGAACTTAGTTTAAGTATTGTGTAAACATAGGGACCGATGACCTCAGCAGCAGTTTTATCCCTTAGGAATAAAAAAAATTAAAAAAAAGAGCCGATTGTCTCGCCCTGGCGGTGTCCACGTGCAGCCTTTCTCTTCGTGTTCCTTATCGGCTCTCAGCCCCATTCGCCGCTGCTCTCGGTGCGCTAAGCAGGAGCGCGGCTGGAGCGCTCGCTCTCACGGGGCGCTTTTTAGCCACGCCTGGTGTAAAAGATAAAATGAAATCAGATGAATCCTGCTGGATCACCCGGTGTTGCTGTCCCTCCTGAAACTGTCTTTCATCTCGCGAGCATACAAGATTAATGTTTGGAAATCTTTCACTAACAAGGGGAGGCCACGATGTAGCGATCACAGGTTTACTTCAAACTTTCCACACCTTTAGTAGGACACTAAAACAAGATAATGTGCAAACTGTAAGGTGCACTACTCTGTAAATTTCTATAAAATCGCAAGAGGAGTTTTATGCGTCTATTATGTAACTGATCTATCTGTGCGAAGGTGCCGGGAGTAAGAAGGCGTTGTGGCCAACTGATTAGCGTCCGCACTTCGCGAAACACTCGTGGGCCAGGCGACTATTCGAATCCCGCTAACATTTTGTTTCTCAGTCTATATTTTTTTCATCACTGGTCACATTATTTAATTTATGGCATTTGAGAGGTAATACAATAAAAAAAGGCATTTTCATTTTTATGAAGTCGTAGTGAATTTAAATTTTCAAAGACGAGGGACAGGCTTGGAAGGCCCAAGTCAAAGTTTGATAAATAATGATGAGAATGACATTATTCACAATCAGTAACATAGTAAGTCACAATGTAGACATCATACAAATTAAATAATATGACTAGTGATGGGCCGCGCGGGATTAGCCGAGCGGACTAAGGGCGCTGCAGTCATGGACTGTGCGGCTGGTCCCGGCAGAGGTTCAAGTCCTCCCTCGGACATGGGTGTGTGTGTGCGTGTTTCTCCTTAGGATAATTTAGGTTAATTAGGGCGTAAGCTTAGGGACTGATGACCTTAGCAGTTAAGTCCCATAAGATTTCACACACATTTGAACATTTGACTAGTGATGGAAAAAATATATTAATTATTAAGTTTGAGCGGGAGTCGAACCGTCGTCTCATGCACTTTCGATTTGCGAAGCTCGAGCGCTAATCACTTTTTTTTTCTTTTTTTCTCTTTTTAATATTTCATGAAAATTTAAATAAGTATACTTTTTCTATATCAGGTTTTTTCAGATCATGTATCATACTAACATATTTATTTATTTATTTATTTTGAATATTTATTGAGATCATATAAGACGCCCTCCAAACAAAAAATAATGATCTGTAATTACCATCAATAACAAACAAAATATAAAGGGAAATACAGAAATTAAAGAAAACACCCTCTTGGCAAAATGGTATCCGCGTCCCGCTAACTCGTTGGTAGACGCATACTGAATCCCAAGGCAATCAGCCATGTTCCAGGCACGTCTTCACAAAAAATATTGCATTTTGTCGGTACACTGGATCAAGTCCTGGTATTACACAATCTCGGTGAAATCACCTTGTCATACGAGGGCCACCCCAGCTGCAGGGATGATTGAAGAAGGCACTACCCATGAAGTTGGCGTAGTATCACTCGAGCACCATGACTCATGCAGCGAAAGGCAGGAAGATCTGCAGCGGATAGGCACTTGGTGCAGGGAGTGGCAACTGACCCTCAACATAGACAAATGTAATGTATTGCGAATACATAGAGAAAAGGAGGATCCTTTATTGTATGATTATATGATAGCGGAACAAACACTAGCAGCAGTTACTTCTGTAAAATATGTGGGAGTATGCGTACGGAACGATTTGAAGTGGAATGGTCACAAAAAATTAATTGTTGGTAAGGCGGGTGCCAGGTTGATTCATTGGGAGAGTGCTTAAAAATGTAGTCCATCAACAAAGGAGGTGGCTTACAAAACACTCGTTCGACCTATACTAGAGTATTGCTCATCATTGTGGGATCCGTACCAGGTCGGGTTGACAGAGGAGATAGAGAAGATCCAAAGAAGAGCGGCGCGTTTTGTCACAGGGTTAACTGGTAAGCGTGATAGCGTTACGGAGATGTTTAGCAAACTCAAGTGGCAGACTCTGCAAGAGAGGCGCTCTGCATCGCGGTGTAGCTTGCTGTCCAGATTTCGAGAGGGTGCGTTTCTGGATGAGGTATCGAATATATTGCTTCCCCCTACTTATACCCCCCGAGGATATCACGAATTTAAAATTAGAGAGATTCGAGTGCTCACGGAGACTTTCCGGCAGTCGTTCTTCCCGCGAACGATACGGAACTAGAACAGTAAAGGGAGGTAATGACAGTGGCACGTAAAGTGCTGTTCAAATGGTTCAAATGGCTCTGAGCACTATGGTACTTAACTGCTGAGGTCATTAGTCCCCTAGAACTTAGAACTACTTAAACCTAACTAACCTAAGGACATCACACACATCCATGCCCGTGGCAGGATTCGTAAAGTGCTGTCCGCCACACACCGTTGGGTGGCTTGCGGAGTATAAATGTAAATGTAGATGTAGATGTAGAACGTCCGGTACCTACACACAGATATACTGGGTGATCAAAAAGTCTGTATAAATTTGAAAACTGAATAAATCACGGAATAATGTAGCTAGAGAGGTACAAATTTACACACATGCTTGGTATGACATGGGGTTTTATTAGAACCAAAAAAATACAAAAGTTCAAAAAATGCCCGACAGATGGCGCTTCATCTGATCATAATACCAATAAGTAACATAACAAAGTAAGACAAAGCAAAGATGATGTTCTTTACAGGAAATGCTCAATATGTCCACCATCATTCCTCAACAATAGCTGTAGTCAAGGAATAATGTTGTGAACAGCACTGTAAAGCATGTCTGAAGTTATGGTGAGGCACTGGCGTCAGATGTTGTCTTTCAGCATACCTAGAGATGTCGGTCGATCACGATACACTTGCGACTTCAGGTAACCCCAAAGCCAATAATCGCACGGACTGAGGTCTGGGGACCTTGGAGGCCAAGCATGACGTAAGTGGCGGCTGAGCACACGATCATCACCAAACGACGCGTGCAAGAGATCTTTCACGCGTCTAGCAATACTTTGTTTTTTGTTTTTGTCCTAATAACACCACATGTCATTCCAAGCATGTGTGTCAATTTTTACCTCTCTATCTACATTATTCCGTGGTTTATTAAGTTTTCAAATTTATACTGACTTTTTGATCACCCGGTATAAGCCACATAAAAGACTTCTTTGGCGATTTTCTCGGAATTTCCAGAGTAGTGCACCATACTACTTGTACATTATGTTGTTATAATGGCCTACTAAAAGGGTACAAAGTCTGAGTTTATTCCTCCGCTAACTGAATTAATAACGCGAACGTCACATATGAATTTTTTCCCAATTTCTATTACGTGATTGCCCCTTCCTGTATTTTCCACGCACATAAATGTGCGCGCATGTTCGCAGATGGCTGAGAGCTCTGCAGAAACAGACGAGCGCACAGATTAAACAGAGCGCGATGGAATCGGACGAGGCGCCACTCGCAGCGTGCCCCTCAGTCGCACCGCTGCCTTAATTACGTTCTGAGCGGCGCGTCCTGCCGTTTAGACAGCACCGTGGCGGATAATTGGCCGCGTTCTGCGCACACTGCGGGCGTGGCCGGCGAGACGATAAGCTGGCTCACGTTACTCTCCACAAGGCTATCCGGCAGCTCGGCTGGTGGGGATGGGATACACTGCGCAGTCGCTGTCTCAGACCTGTCTCGTACAGCACAGATGTGCGTCCAAAGTCTGAAACACTGGTGCAGAAATGTAAACTAAGGAACTAGAAAAGATTTGTTTAATCTTTAAATGCCACATACACTACTGCTACACCAAAATGAAATGCAGATGATAAACGGTTATTCATTGGACGAATATATTATACTAGAACTCACATGTGATTACATTTTCACGCAATTTTGGTGCATAGATCCTCAGCAATCAGTACACAGAACAACCACCTCTGGCCATAATAACGGCCTTGATACGCCTGGGCATTGAGTCAGGCAGAGATTGGATGGCGTGTACAGGTACAGCTGCCCATGCAGCTTCAACACGATACCACAGTTTATCAAGAGTAGTGACTGGCGTATTTTGACGAGCCAGTTGCTCGGCCACCATAGACCACACGTTTTCAATTGGTGAGAGATCTGGAGAATGTGCTGGCCAGGGCAGCAGTCGAACATTTCCTGTATCCAGAAAGGCCCATACAGGACCTGCAACATGCGGTCTTGCATTATCCTGCTGAAATTTAGGGTTTCGCAGGGATCGAATGAAGGGTAGAGCCACGGGTCTGAAATGTAACGTCCACTGTTCAAAGTGCCGTCAATACGAACAAGGGGTGACCGAGACGTGTAACCAAAATGGCACCCCGTACCATCACGCTGGGTTATACGCCATTATGTAGATGACGTAAATACGCTTCAAATGTGCGTTCACCGCGATGTCGCCAAACACGGATGCGACCATCACAATGCTGTAAACAGAACCTGGATTCATCCGAAAAAATTACGTTTTGCCATTCGTACACCCAGTTTCCTCGTTGGTAACACCATCGCAAGCGCTCCTGTCTGTGATGCAGCGTCAAGGGTAACCGCAGCCATGGTCTCCGAGCTGATAGTCCATGCTGCTGCAAACGTTGTCGAACTGTTCGTGTAGATGTTTGTTGTCTTGCAAACGTCCCCATCTGTTGACTCAGGGATCGAGACGTGGCTGCACTTCAGTCTGGAACCGCGCGACCGCTACGGTCGCAGGTTCGAATCCTGCCTCGGGCATGTGTGATGTCCTTAGGTTAGTTAGGTTTAAGTAGTTCTAAGTTCTGTGGGACTGATGACCTCAGATGTTAAGTCCCGTAGTGCTCAGAGCCATTTGAACCATTTGAACGTGGCTGCACGATCCGTTACAGCCATGCGGATAAGATGCCTGTCATCTCGACTTCTAGTGATACGAGGCCATTGGTTTCCAGCACGGCGATCCGTATTACCCTCTTGAACCCACCGATTCCATATTCTGCTAACAGTCATTGGATTTCGACGAACGCGAGAGGCATTTTCGCGATGGATAAACCGCAATCGCGATAGGCTACAATCCGACCTTTATCAAAGTCGGAAACGTGATGGTACGCATTTCTTCTCCTTACACGAGGCATCACAACAACGATTCACCAGGCAACGCCGGTCAACTGATGTTTGTGTATGAGAAATCGGTTGGAAACTTTCCTCATGTCAGCAGGTTGTAGGTGTCGCCACTGACGCCAACCTAGTGTGAATGCTCTGAAAAGCTAATCATTTGCATATCACAGCACCTTCTTCCTGTCGGTTAATTTTCGCATTTCTAGCACGTCATCTTCGTGGTGTAGCAATTCTAATGGCCAGTAGTGTATTTACTGACGGTAGACGGTACTAAATACAGGCGTGCAATACAACTACGGGGGGATGACAAAAATATGAAAACTCCATAAAAACAACACATTACCGTGCCTAATAAGATGTTGGGATTCCGCTTGCATTCAAAACAGTTTCCAGTCGCCTCAGAATGGTTAAATACAGGTCCTGTATGGTTTTCAAGGGCAGCTTACAGCATCCTTCCTGCAAAATATTGGAAAGTAACGATGATGGAAGAGCATAGCAACGACACACACCTTTCCGAAGTAGACTACAAATGCTCGGTATCACTGAAATCTGCTGGCTTTGGGGGCCAGGGAAGATGCGACAATTCGTCCGTAGGCTCACACCATATGGAGTAATACCAGCAACAAGCCAGCGAAGAGAATGAAGGTAATTGTGATTTGATTATACACTCCTGGAAACTGAAATAAGAACACCGTGAATTCATTGTCCCAGGAAGGGGAAACTTTATTGACACATTCCTGGGGTCAGATACATCACATGATCACACTGACAGAACCACAGGCACATAGACACAGGCAACAGAGCATGCACAATGTCGGCACTAGTACAGTGTATATCCACCTTTCGCAGCAATGCAGGCTGCTATTCTCCCATGGAGACGATCGTAGAGATGCTGGATGTAGTCCTGTGGAACGGCTTGCCATGCCATTTCCACCTGGCGCCTCAGTTGGACCAGCGTTCGTGCTGGACGTGCAGACCGCGTGAGACGACGCTTCATCCAGTCCCAAGCATGCTCAATGGGGGACAGATCCGGAGATCTTGCTGGCCAGGGTAGTTGACTTACACCTTCTAGAGCACGTTGGGTGGCACGGGATACATGCGGACGTGCATTGTCCTGTTGGAACAGCAAGTTCCCTTGCCGGTCTAGGAATGGTAGAACGATGGGTTCGATGACGGTTTGGATGTACCGTGCACTATTCAGTGTCCCCTCGACGATCACCAGTGGTGTACGGCCAGTGTAGGAGATCGCTCCCCACACCATGATGCCGGGTGTTGGCCCTGTGTGCTTCGGTCGTATGCAGTCCTGATTGTGGCGCTCACCTGCACGGCGCCAAACACGCATACGACCATCATTGGCACCAAGGCAGAAGCGACTCTCATCGCTGAAGACGACACGTCTCCATTCGCCCCTCCATTCATGCCTGTCGCGACACCACTGGAGGCGGGCTGCACGATGTTGGGGCGTGAGCGGAAGACGGCCTAACGGTGCGCGGGACCGTAGCCCAGCTTCATGGAGACGGTTGCGAATGGTCCTCGCCGATACCCCAGGAGCAACAGTGTCCCTAATTTGCTGGGAAGTGGCGGTGCGGTCCCCTACGGCACTGCGTAGGATCCTACGGTCTTGGCGTGCATCCGTGCGTCGCTGCGGTCCGGTCCCAGGTCGACGGGCACGTGCACCTTCCGCCGACCACTGGCGACAACATCGATGTACTGTGGAGACCTCACGCCCCACGTGTTGAGCAATTCGGCAGTACGTCCACCCGGCCTCCCGCATGCCCACTATACGTCAACTGCACATACGGTTCACGTCCACGCTGTCGCGGCATGCTACCAGTGTTAAAGACTGCGATGGAGCTCCGTATGCCACGGCAAACTGGCTGACACTGACGGCGGCGGTGCACAAATGCTGCGCAGCTAGCGCCATTCGACGACCAACACCGCGGTTCCTGGTGTGTCCGCTGTGCCGTGCGTGTGATCATTGCTTGTACAGCCCTCTCGCAGTGTCCGGAGCAAGTATGGTGGGTCTGACACACCGGTGTCACTGTGTTCTTTTTTCCATTTCCAGGAGTGTAATTTACGCAGTCCTCGTTAGCAGCTGTTCATTAATAGAGCACTGTATGTTTCGAACATGAGCTAAAAATTTGTTTGTGTAAGAGGAATAGTCAAAGTTATAACTAACTCAGCGAAAAAGTAAACCTTGGACCATGAAAGTTGGCAATGATGTTAGTCCTTCTCACTCCACTTACTCCTCAATGTGAAACAGTTTTTCCAACGATGGAGTAGTTGGGGGAGACATCGATTGAAGAAGTCCCCAATCTGGGAAAGCGTGTCATCCAATTGCTCTTTCATCTGAGGAAAGCAAAATAAGGCACTGAGTACCGAGTAAAGAAAATACCGGTGGAGAAGGGGGGAGGGGGAAGGAGGGGAGCGGCAAAATTTGGTGAGAAGCAGAATGTGCCACTACCTCCTGTACAGAAAAAGAGGCCTTGTCGTCGCGCGCTCACTAAATTCAACTGCTACCTGCATCGCTTCATGTTGACAGCCTCTTGCGACAGGGTCAGGTGATTTCGCTGGGATGCTCCTGCGTAAACTGTGAGAGCCACGCCATGGCAGCCTACAAAAAATTTATTCTGAATTACCTTTCCCCGGTATGGCTGGGTGATGAGGCGGCATATTTCCATGGCTTGCTTCGCTCCTTTGGTGTGGACAGTAGTAATGTGTCCAGTACACGGCTCTCGTGATTAGGTCGATAAATAGCTAATTTTTACTCTCAGCTGCTGCTTCAGTTATGTGGGAATTCTGAATGGCTGTGAATAGTCCAGGAACCAGCAAATGTTATTGTGGTGTCACCGCCAGACACCACATTTGCTAGGTGGTAGTTTTAAATCGGCCGCGGTCCATTAGTACATGTCGGACCCGCGTGTCACCACTGTGTGATCGCAGACCGAGCGCCACCACAAGGCAGGTCTCGAGATACGGACTAGCACTCGCCCCAGTTGTACGGACGACGTAGCTAGCGATGCACACTGACGAAGCCTCGATCATTTGCAGAGCAGATAGTTAGAATAGCCTTCAGCAAGGCGCCATTAGTAACATTGCATGTATCTATGGAGTCTCACTTATATCGTCAATAGCGATGTACCAAGGATGGATTGAAGTTAAGTATTTCAGAAGCTACGTACTTTTCTTTATAGCATTCATTACGTATCCTGTTACAGACCTATCTCTTGCCTGCGTAAACTAAACGCGTGCCTTTCGGCTACTTCCGTGGCGTGGCTGTCTTGCTACGCCACAACAGTTATCATGTCCGAAATGTTAAATGCTGATCTACAGCTGATATTCACTTGTCCGCTTCCAGCTGTGATTAGTCGGCTTTCGAGCACCAGGATCGTCACTTCTCTTAAAATTTACGGTTTTTTTGGGGGGGTGGGGGTGGGGGGAGTGGGGTGGGGGGTGCGGGTGGTCATCAGCCTTCTGACTGGTTCGATCCAGCCCGCCATGAATTCCTCTCCTGTGCCAACCTCTTCATCTCAGAGTAGCACTTGCAACCTCCGTCCTCAATTATTTGCTGGATGTGTTCCAATCTCTGTCTTCCTCTACAGTTTTTGCTCTCTAAGTCTCATTCTAGTACCATGGAAGTCATTCCCTCATGTCTTAACAGATGTCGTATCATCCTGTCCGTTCTCCTTATCAGTTTTTTCCACATATTCCTTTCCTCTCCGGTTCTCCGCAGAACCTCCTCGTTCTCTACCTTATCAGTCCACCTGATTTTCAACATTCGTCTGTGGCACATCATTTCCAATGCTTCTATTCTCTTCTGCTCCGGTTTTCCCACACTCCACTTCACTACCATACAATGCTGTATTTAAGATATATATTCTCAGAAATTTTATTCCTTAAATTGAAGCCTATGTTTCATATCAGCAGGCTTCTCTTGCCCAGGAGTGCCCTTTTTGCCATTGCTAGTCTGCTTTAAATGTTCTTCTTACTCCGTCCGCCTTTATTGCCTAGAGAGCAGATTTCCTTGATTTCGTCTACTTGCGACCATCAATCCTGATGTTAAGTTTCTCCCTGTTCTCATTTCTTCTACTTGTTATCACTTTCGTCTTTCTTCAATTTACTCTCAATCCATATTCTGTACTCAGCACATTCATGAGATCGTGTGATTCATCTCTACTTTCACGCTGGATAGCAATGTCATCAGCGAATCGTTGTCATTGATATCCTTTCAATTTAAATTTTAATTCCACTCCTAAACCTTACTTTTATTTCCATCATTTGCTTCTTTCATGTGCAGACTGAACAGTACAGGCGAAAGACCACATCCTGTCTTACATCCTTTTTAATCCTTACACTTTGTTCTCGGTCCTCCACTATTATTATTCCTTCTTGGCTCTTGCCCGTCTCTCCCAGTAGCTTACCACCCCTATTGTTCCCAGTAATTTGAACATCTTGCACCATTTTACAGTGTCGAATGCGTTTACCAGCTCGACAAATCCTATGTAAGTGTGTTGATTTTTCTTTAGTCTCGCTTCCATCATCAACCGGAGCGTCAGAATTGCCTCTCCCATGTCTTTACCTTTTCTAAACTCAAACTGATCGTCATGTAGTACATACCCAATTTTCTTTTTTGTACATTGTTCTTGTCAGCAGTTTGGTTGCGTAAACTGTTAAGCTGATAGTGCGGTAATTCTCGCACTTGTCAGCACTTTCAGTCTTCGGAATTAAGTGGTTTATAATTTTTCCAAAACCTTAGATGGTATGTCGCCAGACTCATAGATTCTACACACCAACGTGAATAGTCAGTTCTTTTTTTTTTTTTTTTTTTTTTTTTTTTTGCCACTTCTCACAATGATTTTAGAAATTCTGATGGAAGACTGTCTATCCGTTCCCCCTTATGCGATCTTAAGTCCTCCAAAGTTCTCTTGAATTCTGATTCTAATACTGGATTTCCTATCTCTTCTAAATCGACACCTGCTTCTTCTTCTATCAAATCAGAGAAATTTTCCCCCTCATAGAGGCTTTCAATGTATTCTTTCCTTCTATCCCCTTTCTCCTCTACTTTTAGCAGTGGAATTCTCGCTACACTCTTAATGTTACCACGCTTGCTTTTAATGTCACCGAAGGTTACTTTGACTTTTCTGTATGCTGAGTCTGACCTTCCGACATTCCTTTCTTTTTCGATTTCTTCACATTTTTCATGCAGTCACTTCTTCTTAGCTTCCCTGCACTTCCTATTTCTTTCAATCCTCAGCGGCTTGGGTTCTGTAATTCCCAGTTTCCCGGAACATTTTTGTACTGCCTCCTTTCACCGATCAACTGAAGCATTTACTCTGTTACCCATGGATTCTTCAAAAATGGTTCAAATGGCTCTGAGCACTATGGGACTTAACTGCTGTGGTTATCAGTCCCCTAGAACTTAGAACTACCTAAACCTAACTAACCTAATGACACCACACACATCCGTGCCCGAGGCAGGATTCGAACCTGCGACCGTAGCTGTCGCAGCGGTTCCAGATTGTAGCATCTAGAACCAATCGGCCACTTCGCCGGGCCATGGTTTCTTAACAGTTACCTTGTTTGTACCTGTGTTTTTCTTTCCTACTTCTGTGTTGTTCATTTTTAGAGATGTTCATTCCTCTTCGATTGTGCTGTCTACTAAGCTATTCCTTATTGCTGACTCTATAGCCCTAGAGAACTTCAAATGTGTCTCGTCATTCCTTAGTACTTCCATATCCCACTATTGATTCTTCCTGACCAATGTCTTCATCCTACTCCTCGCTATTCTTATATTTTGATCTGAGTCTATATCTGTTCCTGGGTAAGCCTTATAATCCAGTATCTAATTTCGTAATCTCTGTCTGACCATGATATAATCTAACTGAAATCTTTCCTTGGCACCCGAATTTTTCCAAGTATTCCTCATCCTCTTGCGATTCTTGAACAGATTATTCGTTATTACGAGCTGAAATTTATTACAGAACGTAATTAGTGTTTCTCCTCTCTCATTCCTTGTCCCTAGCCCACATTCTCCTGTATCCTCTTCTTCTACCCGTTCCCCTATAACTGCGTTCCAGTCTCCCATGTCTGCTAGATTTTCATCTCACTTTACATATTGTATTACCCTTTCAATATCGTCATATACTTTCTGTCTCTTCATCTTCGGCTCGCGACGTCGACATGTGCACCTGAACTATCGTTGTCGGTGTTGGTTTGCTGCAGATTCTGATAAGAAGACCTATTCACGGTAACACATTCTCTGCCCTACCTTCCTATCCATAACGTGTCCTACTCCCATTATACCATTTTCTCCTGCTGCTTTTGATATTACCCTATACTATTCTGTCCAGAAATCGTTGTCTTCTACTCATTTCACTTCAAGGGCCCTACTACGAGTATACTTAGATCGAGCCTTTACATTTCCCTTTCAGATTTTATGTTTCCCTGCCACGTTCAACTTTTGACATTCCACACCCCGACTCGTGGAACGTTACTCTTTCGTTGATTATTCAATCTTTTTCTCACGGCCACCTCCCACTTGGCAGTCCCTTCCCGGAGATCTGAATAGGGGAGTATTACGGAAGCTTTTACCAATGGAGAGATCATCATGACACTTTTTTGAATTACAGACCACATGTCCTGTGTATACTGGACAACGCGGTGATTTCCGTTATCCTCTGCATCCTCATGCCGTTGATCATTGCTGATTCTTCCGCCTTTAGGGGCAGTTTCCCTCCCTTAGCACAAGAGTACACGGAACCTCTACCCGCTCCTCCACCCTCTTTGACAAGGCCATTAGCAGAATGAGGGTGACTTCTAATGTTGGAAGTCTTCGGCCGCCAACGCTGATTATTAAGCAAAATTCAAGCAGTGGCGGGTTTATAACCCAGGACCGAGGGCGCTGCCCCTACACCAGGGCACCTCTCTGGTTCATAAGACTTGTTTTACCACACTAGAAACTTCAGAGGCACTTAACTACTGTTTTACGTTAGTGCGGTGTTGCCTTACACTTCACCAACTCAGTAGGAATTGTTGCAGCGTTTATCATCTTCAGATTAAGAAAAAGATTTACCGTGCAATACTCCACTTGTTCATTTGGCTACGCCATATTGTTATGTCTCCATTAGTGATGAGCTTCATTACGGTGGCGCGGTGCCTTCTACGTGTACTGCGACTGCAGGCGTGAATATTTAAAAAAAGAATTTGAACTTAATGATGATCTTTGATACAAGATAAGGATTCCGAGTATTGTTTGTTGCTAAGGACAGCTTTTACAGCACATTATCGAAACAGCAAACCACAGAGTTACGAGTTTGCCAATTTCCGCAGAAGCTACAAGCAGCTGCCTGCAATAGACCGAGGGGTCGTGTTCGCTAATCGATGAGCGCCAGATGACGCATGTGGTTGCTGTGGCGTCCGTGGTCTATCTGAGTTAGTTTCTGATGCCCTTTACCTCGAGCAGCTACAGGTACTCGTCCCAGATAGCAGGTCACACCCGTTTACTGGAAGGGTAGTAGAAGTGATCCACAAAACTACCGCCCAATATCCTTGACATCGGATTGTTGTAGAATCTTAGAACATATTCGGAGACATCTCTAAGAGAATGACTTACTTCATGCCTATCAGTGCGGATTCCAAAAGCATCGACCACACGAAACTCAAATTACACTTTTCTCGCATGACATTTAAAATCTTTGGATTAAGGCAGTCAGGTAGCTGCAGTATTTCTTGGTAGTCAGAGAGAGTATTTAAGTCACAACCACATCTACGCTTATAATGAAAAGTACGCGGGACTGCTACGGTCGCAGGTTCGAATCCTGCCTCGGGCATGGGTGTGTGTGATGTCCTTAGGTTAGGTTTAAGTAGTTCTAAGTTCTAGGGGACGTATGACCTAAGATGTTGAGTCCCATAGTGCTCAGAGCCATTTGAACCATTTGAATGAAAAGTACGATCGCATGGGGTATCAAACGAAATTTGTGAAATTTTTTGTAGGGAGGACGCAGTATATTACCTCGGATGGAGACTCATCATCAGACTTAGAAGTAACTTCGAGTGTGTCCCAGGTAAGTGTGTTTGGACCCTAGCTGTTTATGTTGCGTATTAGTGGCTTTTCATAGGATATAAATAGTAATTTCAGACGTTTTGCAGGTTATGTAGTTATCTAAAATGAAGTACTGTCAGCAGGAAACTGCATAAATATTCAGTCTTGTCTTAACCAGCAGTAAAATGCTCATGTCGGAGCACAAAAGAGGCCGAATAAGTTCCTCTTTAAAATACTCTGACAGAAAAGTCGGAAACGAGCTGCCTCAATCTTCATTCCGCCTTCCTAGCCAAATGAACACATTCGCGCTCTCTTAACATAGAACATTCTATATTCTTTCATTCAGTCTCTCTTTGCAGTTAATCCTCTGTACACAGCATCTCACTCTCACTACTCACTACCACTGTCTATATACGTCTCTCCCCCCTCTTCTCTCTCTCTCTCTCTCTCTCTCTCTCTCTCTCTCTCTCTCTCTCTCTCTCCTATAGATTTACAGTATACCCCACTGTCACTGTCTCCTCTCTCACTACACTGTCGCCTGTTGTCTTTCTTTCCAACAGTAACCGTCTTCACCATGCATCGGTAGCTCAAAAATTCTCTGGTGTAAAATTTATTTTTCCCCCTGCATGCACGTGTGTAAAAGTTTCGTCCAAAATGCATTCTCCCCTATACCTATGTTTCAATATTCGCCAGCTGAGGAGGCGGGGTGCAGTCTAAATAAAGAATTGTCAATTTCTAAATTACTTGTAGGGTAGAATCAGACATGGTATTCAGTTTTTTGCACTCTACGTTTTCTGAGAGTAAATGATTCATTATAGTAGCAACCTGATAGGAATGACTCATTTTATGTGCGAAACTAAAGTGAAGTAAAACCACAACATGATACTTCGCTTTATGGTAATCACCAGGTGTCGATTGTTCGTGGCAGGGTGATTTTAATGATTTGTAGGCGTGAGAATTCCATTTCAGAGACAACGTTAGGTAACCTGACATACACACGATTTATGTTACATACACCACGGGAGTTTATTGAATAAATAAATACGAGGGCAGTTCAATAAGTAATGCAACACATTTTTTTTCTCGGCCAATTTTGGATGAAAAAACCGGAAATTTCTTGTGGAATATTTTCAAACATTCCCGCTTCGTCTCGTATAGTTTCATTGACTTCCGACAGGTGGCAGCGCTGTACGGAGCTGTTAAAATGGCGTCTGTAACGGATGTGCGTTGCAAACAACGGGCAGTGATCGAGTTTCTTTTGGCGGAAAACCAGGGCATCTCAGATATTCATAGGCGCTTGCAGAATGTCTACGGTGATCTGGCAGTGGACAAAAGCATGGTGAGTCGTTGGTCAAAGCGTGTGTCATCATCGCCGCAAGGTCAAGCAAGACTGTCTGATCTCCCGCGTGCGGGCCGGCCGTGCACAGCTGTGACTCCTGCAATGGCGGAGCATGCGAACACACTCGTTCGAGATGATCGACGAATCACCATCAAACAACTCAGTGCTCAACTTTACATCTCTGTTGGTAGTGCTGTCACAATTGTTCACCAGTTCGGATATTCAAAGGTTTGTTCCCGCTGGGTCCCTCGTTGTCTAACCAAACACCATAAAGAGCAAAGGAGAACCATCTGTGCGGAATTGCTTGCTCGTCATGTGGCTGAGGGTGACAATTTCTTGTCAAAGATTGTTACAGGCGATGAAACATGGGTTCATCACTTCGAACCTGAAACAAAACGGCAATCAATGGAGTGGCGCCACACCCACTCCCCTACCAAGAAAAAGTTTAAAGCCATACCCTCAGCCGGTAAAGTCATGGTTACAGTCTTCTGGGACGCTGAAGGGGTTATTCTGTTCGATGTCCTTCCCCATGGTCAAACGATCAACTCTGAAGTGTATTGTGCTACTCTTCAGAAATTGAAGAAACGACTTCAGCGTGTTCGTAGGCACAAAAATCTGAACGAACTTCTCCTTCTTCATGACAACGCAAGACCTCACACAAGTCTTCGCACCCGAGAGGAGCTCACAAAACTTCAGTGGACTGTTCTTCCTCATGCACCCTACAGCCCCGATCTCGCACCGTCGGATTTCCATATGTTTGGCCCCATGAAGGACCCAATCCGTGGGAGGCACTACGCGGATGATGAAGAAGTTATTGATGCAGTACGACGTTGGCTCCGACATCGACCAGTGGAATGGTACCGTGCAGGCATACAGGCCCTCATTTCAAGGTGGCGTAAGGCCGTAGCATTGAATGGAGATTACGTTGAAAAATAGTGTTGTGTAGCTAAAAGATTGGGGAATAACCTGGTGTATTTCAATGCTGAATAAAACAACCCCTGTTTCAGAAAAAAAATGTGTTGCATTACTTATTGAACTGCCCTCGTAACTATCCACAACACAAGATTAACAGAAAGTAAACTTTTTTACACTTTTTCTGGATACGTTGCTCATCGATCGCAATTCATCGAAAACACCGCTATTATGATTTGCGTCTTCAAACAAACAAAAATAATTACAACTATTTTATTGAATTTGCGGGAGTCTTTCCAGTTTTACGTAAATGGTTTTCCCTTTAATGTTCTTTTTAGACTTGTTCAGCCATTTTGTAGCCCAAATTTGCCATTGCAGTACCACTTTGGACATGTTTGTACAGGCGTGAAGTGCCCATTATAAGGAGACAGGTTTTATTTGTGAAAAATGATGACTAACAACATAATTTGGTGACCTCTGAACCATTGAGATGATCCTAGAACCTTTTCCATGCGCTCAGAGTGTCAGTTAAAACTACATTTACGCCTCAGAGCGTATATTACATGCATATTTTACTTACATAAATACGTTAAGTTCGAATCTCTGGATCTTAGTAACGAATAATTATATTGAAAAAGGTTTGAAGTTTCCCGTAGAACATCATCTTAAGAACGCATGGCAAGAAGTTCGATGATCTGTGACGAATAGAAGTTATAGAAGTGGCCAACTCTGTAACTGTCACTTTTCGCACCCAAAAATCGTGGCTTTTTGGGGTTTTCGCAGGACCCGCCCATGAGCAAAAGGTGCTTTTATAGGCTACCTTAAGTTCACCCTAGCCCACACCTAATACTAAAGTAACAACCGATTTGCTATAACTTGCCTGGGCTGGAAAAAGTGTGTAATGTTTAAATTTCGACCCTTTGCTATAGGATAGCTAGAGTATGTCTGTTCTTCTTTCTCTGTCGTGCACAGACCGGTAAGATTTCAAAGTAGTGCAGAGATTGGCAACTTGCTTTAAATGCTCAGAAATGTAAAACTGTGCACCTTAAAATGAATATTTTATCACTATAACATCAATGAATCACAGTTGCAGTCGGCCAACTCCAACAATTACCTGGGTGTAGAACTTTGTAGGGATGTGAATCTGAATGATCACATATCTCAGTGAAAACCAGGTGGTAGACTTCGATTTATTGTTGTGAACTGGGGAAATGCAATTAGTCCACGAAGAACATTACTCACAAATCACTCGTGCGACCCCCTCTAGAACATTGCTGAAGTGTGTGGGGCCTGTACAAAATAGGACTAACAGGAGATATTGAACGTACACTGGAAAGGACAGCACGAATGGCCACAGGATTGTCTGACCTGATGTGGAGTATCACGGAGATGCTGAAGAAACTAACCTGCCAAACTCTTGAAGACAGACGTGATCCATCCCGAGGCGCCTACTTAAAAATTTTCAAGAACAGTTTTTAAATAGTGACTCTAGGAATATTGGTCACATATGCGCGTGAGGACAAAAACAGATTAATTACAGAACGCAAAGAGGCATTTAAAAACCATTGTTCCTTCACTCCATGCGTGAATGGAACTGGAAGAAACCCTAATAATCGGCACAGTGGGACATAGCCTCTGCCACGCAGCGTTAGCATCACACCTGTATCTCTGACAATACTTCCTACTGTACCTGCAGAATACTTAGTGAGTGAATTTGTGTGAATTCCTAAGGGACCAAACCGCTGAGGTCATCGGTCCCTAGACTTACACACTACTTAAACTACCTTATGCTAAGAACAACACACGCACCAATGCCCAAGGGAGGACTCGAATCTCCGCGCAGTCCGTGATATGACGCCTCTAACCGCGCGGCCACTCCGCGCGGCAATACTTAGTGAATGCGACATTCATTGATTTGTTCTATCTAAAGGCAGTGTATGTGTAAATGTGTACATTTTAAGAATCATAACAAATTAATAAAGACGTTAGTTTGACTACCAATGGGAGATTATGCAAGAAATGCTATTCCACAACTAAACACTACCCAATCCAAAGCATCCTGTCTCTCCTATGTACTGCAGAATTGACCAATAGACGTCACCAAAGACCAACTCACCAGTGCAAAAGGGGGCCTGGAGTACTGTGTTGTCACCAGAGAAGCAATAACAGCAGAAGGGATCGGTCAAGAGACTCTAGCGATTTCTAAGGCGCACATGGCATTGGATGTCACCTGAGTAACAAATCCATCAGGAAATTTAAACCTTTTAAAGCTACCAAAGTCGGCTATTGGTGATGCGACTGTGAAGTGGAAACGCAAAGAAACAACCGTAGCTAAATCAAGACCAAGCAGACCTCACGAACTGAAGGAGAGACACCACCGAGCATTGTGGAGGGAAGCTTTAAGTAAATCGCATGAAATCAGCGGAAGGAATCACTAGCGAGTTCCAAAGTGCTGCCAGCAGTCCAGCTACCGCCATTACTGGGCGCTGGGAGCTATAAAGAATGTGGTATTATGGTCTATCAGTTCCTCAAGAGCCACAAGTTTCTGTTAACAACATTTGAGGTTTTGTAAAGAGCGGCGCCTTAGACAGCCGATGACTGAAAGCCAATGATTGGGAGTGATGAACCTCGGCTTACCCTGCGGCAGTCAGATGGAAAGGTTTGGTTTTTGTGAGTGCCTGGAGAACGTTACCTTCCATCATATGTAGTGCCAACTGTGTAGTACGGCGGAACTGGTGTTACAGTATGCAGGAGAATATTAACGTATTTTATACAATTGTGTACTGTGTACACTAGAAGAATAGTTCGGAGACGATGATAGTTTATAAGGAGCTGGCAGTGGTTTGAGGACAGTGAAGTTCCTGAAATGGACTGACTGCCCAGAGTCCCGACCTGAACCCACAGAAACACCAATGGGATGAGTGAGAACGTCGACTTCGACCCAGCGTCCAACACCACTACCTACTCCGGTTTCGGCTTTTGATGAAGGAGGGGCTGCCATTTCTTCAGTCACCGCATTGAAAGACTCCTCAGCGCACTGCAGGCGAAGGGTGGACACACATCATATTATTGTCCGCTAATAGCAGTGTTTCAACCTGAAGATGTTTCACAAAATTAAATAAATACGATCAAATTTATGTGATTGCTAACTCAAATTACTTTCATCGTGAGGAGTGCTAGCCTATATTAGAAATGAGTGTTCTATATTAGTTTATAACTTCGATTCTTTGATTGTTTGGCTCTTCATGGGGAATTACGATTTTTCCTTGGCGCGGCGGTGGCTTTGGCGCTGCCCTCCAGTCGTGGCAGATCTGGATATTTGCGGAACGCTGCCAAAATAGTCCTCAATCTATTCTCTGTCTCTTCATCATACAGATTACCGAGCTGCCGCGATTATTCCATCGGCTATTCCGAGCACAAGATCAACATGACTGCGGTACAGTTGTCCAACATCCGCCTCCTCCTGTTGTACGACAGTAGTTTATCATTTGTCTATGGACGGAACCACATTAGTTATAACAAGCGCAGAGCTTTTGGAGCAGACTCCGTAGAACATTGTCTTGTTCTACAGGAGGTATTCATTAGAACCTCATATATGTGGAGAGAAATACATCAGTTAAAAATAGAAGATACGATTTTCTGCACTTACCACACTCTCCTTTCACTTCACGACTCAGTCACAATGGTAATTTCGTAGAATTACGAATGCTGGAACCTAGTGTCCATGGCTGCGCAATGATGTGTCAAACCGGACAGACAAGAACCTGCTTGTTTCATTTCGAGACTGTTGAGAGTTGGCTATACTGTGCGGGGTTCTTTCCCACATTCGTCTCGTCTAATGCTGACACAGTTACAATTCACTCGTAAGATGCAGAACGCATGCCAATAATGTAATAAATCCACTAACATGACCAAATGTAAAGTTCTGCATTTTATCCTGTTTCCTACAATTTTTCTAATTTCAGATTTTTTATTTTCGTGATCATACTGATCAATGGATGATTGGTATATAACCAATAATACTTTTATAAATATTTTGTAGCTTTGTCCTAGCTCGCTGGGTTCGTTAGGTTTAATCATATTGCACATCGTTTATTCGAAGAGGCGGGGTCGAAATTCATTTTAATAGTGCAGAAAGCTGTATTTTGCGTACTTACTACTGACGTATGCAAACATTGTAGGTATTTTATTTATTTAGTGTATGGTTACATAACAAAAAATGATCATACAGTTATCTCAAACTACATACTTACATCCACGACCCGAATATAGTGTATTGTCACCTATAGTGAACCAGGAACTCTTGTCGGATACGCAGAGAAAACTCTGAGACGATATTCTTCAATTACGCAGCGAGCAGTCCGCTTTCCAACACCAGATTCACAACCTGTTGAAGTTATTTTCTTACAATTGTACAAAGAGTCGGCACATCTTCCAGTGTTGGTTTCCATACGGTTAACCTACTAGATCTTGTCTGGCAATTCAGAACCAGGTGGCTCGGTCGATATGCATGGTTTCTTAAGTTGTTCTGTTGTAGCATTAATCTGCCACTTGTGTCTCCGGGACCGATGACCGTAGCAGTCTGGGCCCTTCAATCCCACAAACCAACCAACCAACTTGTGTCTCCAACACTCATCAGCGTTAGAGCCATTTCCAACTAAAATTCTTACGGTTTCTAGGGATAGATGACGAAAGCGAAGCCTACTTTTTCTGATGCTTGTATTGTCTGCATAAAAAGGGACGTTAGGATTTTTCTGTTGGTTTTTGTACTCTCGTACACTTTCCCGCCACAGAGATAGAGATGGTGTGGGCCTAAATTTGTGAAGCCATATGGCACTGGATATAAGATGCATAGTATGGTTGAGGTGCGTAGCAACAAGTTTTATGTAAGCTCTATTCATCCAGGCTGGTGAGTAATACTCGGCAACAGGGTAAAGCAATCTTATAGCTGAAGTACGGAGAGTAATTGATCTCCATGAAGTGCCACTGAGGTCCTGGAGGATGTTATTTCGAGTTTTAGTTTTGACAGCTGCTCTTATTAGATGTTGTTTGTAACTGACCTATCAAGCGTGATCCCTAGATATTTTGGGTATCTATTATGTCTGAGTAATCATCCTTCAAAGTAGACACTGAGCTCTTTTTTCTTGGCCGTCTTGTTGTTGGGCATCAAAGTAATCTATCTTCAAAAAATATTGAGTTGAAATTAGCTATTGTTTTGTGTACTTCTTGTCAATTTTAATTCTGGGGTAAGAAACGTTCTCAAACTCACCGAATCAGTTACATCAAAAGTGAGCATGTCAGAATTTTTCCCCTTCTTGGGTAAAAATCTGTGGACGCCCGTGGCTCCTGATAAGCAAATTATTTTCACAGTTAAATTTCTCGTAACTCTTAAGCGAAACTTTCACAAGCAGTACATATGACTAGTTTTTATCTACATTAATCTTCGATCCAGAGCTATACAGCATCGGAGAATTTTTCATCGCGCACTGGGAGATACATTACTGCACTCGCGGATGCAAGTAACTGTGTGATGAAAACAGAAGGGAGGAGGAATGGACGTGTACTTAGGTGAATGGATGGTTGGATGATAGATTGCCCACAATGTTGTTAGTCGGATTCCAAGGTACATGGAGGCGATAAGACAAAGGAAGATGAGTATAGTGTTACAAAATATGCAGCAGCAGTAACGCACAGAGAAGATTTGAAGTGGACTTTATCTGTTCGCAAGTGTCCAGGATCACTGTGTAATACGGAATTGACCATTACACGTCATGACATGGGGACCAGCCATTGTAAAAGGAGGCCTGCATTATTGCGTTGTCAGTAGAGAAGCAATAACAGCAAAATCTGTTGGTCAGCGATTCGAACGCGGACTAATAATCATTTGATGTCACCGGATTAACAAATCCACGTGTCAATCTTCCTAAAGCTACTCACGTAGCGAAGTGATAGTAGAGTGGAAACGCGGAGGAACACACACCGCTTAAACTGAGACCAGACATACCTGAAGTAGTGATGAACTTAGTCAGTCTAGCACTGTAGACTGTAAGTAAATTGCATGATATCAGCAGAAGAAATCACTCGTGAGTTCCATAGTGCTACCAACAGTCCAGTTAGCTCCATTCCTGTGCGTAGGGCCTTAAATAGAATGGAGTAGAATGGTCGAACAGTTCCTCATAAGCCACACATTTCTGCAGACAACACTAAGGGATGCTTGAAGTGATGTAAAGAACAGCATCACTTGAAAGTGGATGACTGGAAACAAGTAATTTGGATTGATGAATCCCTGAGGTGAGTCCCTATGAATTCGGGTTTGGTTAATCCATGCAGAACGTTACCTGCCACCAAATGTAGTGCCAACAGTGAAATACAGAGAAGGTGATGTTAAGGTATGATGGTGGTGTCCATGGTTACTGTGTGGTCCCTTTATCGCTCTTAAGAATATACTAAATTCAAAATAATACGAGCACATTTTACACCAATGCGTACTATGTAAAGTTGAAGAACAGAGACGATGACTGTTTCTGTAAGAATGACGGCACATGCTGTCGTAAAGGAAGGGCAATGGTTTGTGGACAATAATATTCCTGAAATGGACTGGCTCGCCTCGAGTCCCGAGCTGAACCCAATGGAACACCTTCGGGATGAGTTTGAATATTCGCTCCAAACCTCAGCGTCCAACCTGCTATGCCTTCAACTCTTGAGGAAGAAAGGGCTGACATGCCTCCACATAAATTCAGTCACCGCAGTGAACAGAGTCCCCAGTAAAAAACGGTCGTCATAAAGGCCTAGGATGGACACACCCCAAATTACTGTACACAAATAGGTGTCTGGGCGCTTTTGATCAGACAGTGCAAATCGTGCTGCTAATTGCCCTCCTCCCCTATGTGATGCCATAACGACGTTGGAAACAAACATACTTCTTATGAAACTATGGTTGGACTTTACATTTGCAAGAACAAATCTCCTATAACTAGTAATTGGCAAGACTACAAGGCAAGAATGCACGTAACAGCGAATACTAGTTATTTTGAAAAAAGTGGAAATAATTCAGTATATCTCGTTTAGTGACCTAAGACATAACTGTGCAGTGCAAACGATGCTGTCAGACATAAGAGAAACCTAAAAACCATCGTGTTTGAGTAGGTAATACTCTGCATGTAGCCTTGACTATCATTCGAGATGACACATTGTACAATATTCGCACACGTCTTGCAGTGTTGATAGGCATTTACGAACGCAAATGGCAGTCATTAGAAGTCTGCTTTAAGAGATACGGCAGTTATCAATTATTTTCAGTGTTTGTGACTGCTATGAGCTAGACATATTGTTATTGCTGTAATTCCATCGTAGTTTCTGTTACACCATATCTTCACGTTTTCCTAATAAACAATAATGGATCTTAAGGTAAAGTTTAATTCCTAAACCAGTTGATGTGTAGCATCTAGCGAACTCACAAGAGAATCGCGCTTATTGTCCATCACCGATTTCGTTCAAATGTATGGCGTTGCTGGTCTCGGGAAGAAATAAAAGTGGCTGAAGTGGGCGCTCCAGTTGCCCAAGCGTTCAAAGGAAATATCATTTTAAGGAGCGGAGCAGGCGAAACCTGAGCCATTCATGTTAGATTATACGCAGCGGTTGGAGCAGCGTAACGAGCCCAGAACGAAACTCGGACAGTCGTGGTTCGAGTCCCTATGCGGAAACTATCGTTTTATTTACAATTTTTACGTTGCTTACACTGCAGTTAAACCGAAAGACGAAGACAGTAACCCAGTCGCTTGTGTTTCCGTAGAAAATTCAGAGCAACTGTGTAATTGTAAAAATGCGGCTTTCATAATGTGTGCAAGACGGCGAGAAAATTATTGCTATTGTTTTTATGCCTTGCACATGTGAATCATCAATTGTAAAATAACAAAAATATTAATTTTATATACATAGTTCTCATGTAAGTCCTATAATCGCTTCCAAGAAACGTACAAATCGTAAATTTTCCTTTACCTTCTCTTTTCATGCCCTTTTGCGAAAATATTAACAAACAAATTATATTGGACAATATTTCGGTTTATTTGCATTGTAAGCACCTAAAAATTAAAAGACTTCGGCATAGTGACTTGACCCCAGGATATTGGGATTTCTGTACGCTTTCCGCTGCGCCATTCACTGCTTGTAACATAGCAGCCGACGACAGCATTACCGCAGCTGGAGTGAGAGCGCTTCGGTCAGCTTATTGTGAGTCAGCGCGTAATAGGGGGTTCACAGTGTGTACAGAACCGACCTGAAAGCATCGACGGTGCGGTGCGTTTCCCTTAGTCACCACTATTCTTGTTTACTGTAGCGTCACCGAGTGTTTCCGATGAAGGCCAATTGCAGTAATTTCGTGATTGAGTAGCACACTAACACAAACTGCTCATGCGTCGCGCGAACCGCGCCAAAACAGCTATTTCCTCTAAACGATTGTCCATCTGCAGCTACTATTTCCGTCACTTTCATTTCTGGCCAAGCTCTTCATATACCATATATTTGGATGAAATCGCTGACGACGAATAGGCGCTGTCCCCTTTGAAACGCCCCCATAGAAAAATTATACATTACTGTGCTGGTAAACTTCTACGTTATTTTATACAGAGACAGCTGAGTAAAACTGAACATACTCAGACATTTCTCTCTTTACTTATTCTGATCATCACTAAACTGACACACAATATTTTTAGCGCAACGTAATCTGACTTTCAATAATCCCTACAAAAGAATGGCCCTTTCGTGAATCACTAACCTCACAAAAATCTTCTTTACTCGAACTACTGCAATACAGCGAGCGCCAATACTGCCAGTTAAATAAAAGATTCTAACTACGGAAGGCACTAACTACTGATAGGCATAGTTAGCAAATGAAAGATTTTGATAGAGAATAAACAATTTATTTACCTTAATAATGTTCAAAAGTCATTACATATATATCAGTTCATGATATCCAGTCTTACAAATTCCCTCTTTCTGACGGACGCACGTCCAGATCGTCCGCTCTCAAAACTCTGGCATCTCTGTCCCCACATCCACCCCTGCTGGCGGCTCACCTC
Source organism: Schistocerca americana (assembly GCF_021461395.2). Taxonomy (NCBI): domain Eukaryota; kingdom Metazoa; phylum Arthropoda; class Insecta; order Orthoptera; family Acrididae; genus Schistocerca; species Schistocerca americana. The sequence goes on along the minus strand of NC_060119.1, from coordinate 259,049,422 downwards.
CAACTGCGCAACACTACACAAGCGAATATTCCAAAAATGAGTCCAACCAGCCGCAGACTGCACACAGCACAGTCAGTGATTTTCATACAGAGCGTTACGTGGCATTACCAACATAAAAACCTAAACAACCTACTTACACCTTGTCAGAATTGAAAACGTTGAGAGACACGTAATACTGTTACTTGTTAATACTGACAGCTCTTTTATGAAGTTCTTATTGTGCAACAGTATAGTTTTTAACGGCATTCTCAAACTTTTGATAATATTACCACGGTCGTTAATGTTGACGTGGAAATAATTTGCGAGACGTACTGAAGCGAGGGAGCCGGTCCTCCTGTACAGAATGAGACATCCTCGGATCGCAGTCCTGGTTGGTGTCCTCTTTGTTTCTCACTTTCAATCCATTTCTTAACAACTTTTGCGAAACCATTAAAATCATCTCTATCTAGAGCTTTGGAAGGCCAGTAAAGAAAGTAAGCGGCGGATTGTCCAACAAAATCATGATTGCTTCACCATCTAGGCTAGTAGAAGTATTAAAAATGTAGCAGAACTAGACCATCAGCGGACTACCATTTACCCAAAATTTCATTTGGAAATATTGTGAGACTCGTGAAATAAAAGACGTATCGCATCTTACGAACCTCACCGTATACACTATGTCCCACCTAAAAAAAACGTTAGGCGCATTTTCACTGGTGTTTCCGCAGATATCTGCAATTTCCGTTTCGCAACGTAAAACTCATCACATATCTCATGCGACGCTCAGTCCCGACGGAAAGCGTCTGCTTTTTCCCCGTTACAAACAAAATGATTTTTAAAGAGGAATTTTAGATGCCCATTCAATAGACCTGTCCCAGATTGGAAATGTATTAAGAGGGACACCTTTTCTACACTTGCCGCCATGATTTTACGACCCACCAGCTAATTGCATAAGGTGGGTCTTTATTGACCACTTGGCCGCTGCTGTCGGTATGTGGGCACTGATGTGGCTGAATCTCCACACCAGTTCCCGCATCCGATCGCACCGTTGCCCGTGCCCCGCCACGTGGAGGCGGGTCATAGTTGATTGTGTTTTGTTTTTGTCTCTTTTATTTTGTTTTCTTTTACTTCGTTATCTTTGTTTATTAAGAGGGCCAGTAAAACACGAAAAAATAACCAGTATTCCAGCGGCGACATTATCGTCATGGCCCACGCTGGCCCATGCTGCTGAGTCGCTGCTCGAGTCCTGCTGTTGGCAGTCCCTTTTTGTCATCCTACTACCAGGATTTTTTTTTTCACTGAGCATCACTGGGGTCATATAGACCCTAAGTAAGTTACAACGGACATAATGGTATGTATGTTAATGAACTAACATAAAAACGAACACTACAGTTATTCAATGTAACAATAATGATTCTACTTCCATAAACACAACATTCACGAAACAAATAGAAACTTAGGAAGTGATCATACTGTCCCCAGTGGCACACAGTGAAAAAATTCATCAATAAATTGCAATACATTGTAAATATAAAACTGAATAAACATCAATGGATGCAATTAACGCACTGAGAGGAAAACTTACTTTCAAAGAAAAGGAAGATACGATCTTCCAATGTGCTTATGGGTCATATTGACCCTAATCGTACCAGGAAGGGTACAATAATGGCTGGTGCAAGAAACGCTAACAATATGTACAAAAATAAGTGGGAAATAATATATTCATTGTTCTGGGCATATCGTATATCAGCTGTTCAACATAACACTCATCATTCTATTTTCAGACATATTATATCCAAGAAACAAACAAACAATTTATATTAGGTTCTTAGAGACACTAGTAATACTCAGTGCAAAAACCACGAATAAATTTTAATTTGTAATAAATTTAAAAATGAACGAATCATCATTGGATACAACTCACTCACAGGGAGAAAGTCATATGTTACGATAACGCTGGTTTTAAAAATTAGGGAGATAGATATTTCCAGTGTGCTTATGGGGTCACATTGACCCTAGTGGTAATAGAAGTGATAATACATACAGATAAAAATCGTACTACACTTATTTGGGGCCGATGTATGGACTGGGCCAGCAAAATTCCGCTTTAAATCTCATTTTGTTTGTGACTGGAAACAAACAGAATTTTTCAAAAAAATGTTCAAATATGTGTGAAATCTTATGGGAATTAACTGCTAAGGTCATCAGTCCCTCAGCTTACACACTACTTAACCTAAATTATCCTAAGGACAAACACACACACCCATGCCCGAGGGTGGACTCGAACCTCCGCCGGGACCAGCCGCACAGTCCATGACTGCAGCGCCCTAGACCGCTCGACTGATCCCGCGCGGCACCGAATTTTTCCGTCGACTCTCGTGAAAGATCTAACGAGCAGGATTTGTCTGGGCTTAGTCCAGCTACGCATTGCAAAAACGAAGCTGCAAATATCTGCCGAAACTCCAGAGACTCTTAGCACGCACACCCACTACACCGAGTGACTACCCGATGTTTACAGAAAATCAGATGACTTGTAGATGATGCTGAAAAGAATCGGAAAGTTATGTATGTTTTTCACAAAGAACCAATATTTACAGGGATATCGCTATTTTTATGTAGCTCATAAATATCAGCTTGGAAGAACATAAAACTACACTAATCAGGCAGAACATTATCACCACCTACTTAATAGCCGGTATGTCCACCTTTCGCACTGATAACAGCGGCGAAACGTCGTGCCTTGGAAGCAATGAGGCCTCGGTAGCTTGCTGGAAGGAGTTGGCGCCACATCCGCACACACAGGTCATCTAATACACACTAATTCCGGGGAGGATGGCGATGAACTCTGACGCCACGTACAATCACATGCCAAATGTGTTTGACCTGGTTCAGATCTGGTGCGTTGGGGGGCAGCACACATCAATTGGAACTCGCCACTGTGTTCCACGAACCACTCATCACACTACTGACCTTGTGACATGGCTCATTATCTTGCTGAAAAATGCCACTCCCGTCGGGCACATGATTGTCATGAAGGGTATATCTGTTCTGCATTGGCCGTCATGGTGCCTTGCGCGAGCACCACTGGACTAATCGATTCCAAAGTGAATGTTTCCCAGAGAATAACGCAGAAACCGCCAGCTTGTGTCTGTCAAGCAGTACAGGTGTCAAACAGCTGTTCCTCTGGGAGACGACGAATTCGCGTCTTCCCATCGGCATGATGGAGAAGCTATCTGGATTCATCAGACCATGCAACGCTCTGGCACTGCGCGAACGTCCAGTGCCGATGGCCAGTGCCGATGGTCACGTGTCCGTTTCAGTCGTAGTGCCTATGTCGTGGGCCGTTGGCTGCGGAGGCCTATCGTTTAGAGGGTTCGATGCCCTGTGTGTACAGATATACTTGTACTCTAGCTAACATTAAAGTCTGATGCCAATTCCGTCACAGTTCACCGCCCTGTCCTGTTTTACCAGTCTGTCCAGCCTACGATTCCGACATCTGTGATGAGAGGTGGCCGCCCAACCTCACGACGTCTGGACGTGGTTTCACCTTGGCTTCGCCATGTGTTGAAGACACTTACCAAAGGACTTCCGAACACCCGACAAGTCGTGCAGCTTCCGAAATGCTCGTGCCGAGCCTCTGGCCTAAAACATTCTGCCCTCGGTCAAACTCAAACAGTTCGCGCACGTTCCCCGGTCTACATACTGTTACTACGTGCTACGTGCGTGTGTCTGTCTAGCAGTCATTCCTCTCCAGATGATGCTGCTATCACCTGGTCGGGTTTTTATCTTAAGTAGGTCGGTGATCATAATGTTCTAGCTGATCAGCGTAATTCATGCATCAAACGATAACATTATAAAGACTTTATGGAAATGCTAGTTCTAAACGAAGCACCCTGATCAATAAATGTACGAAAAGTTTTAGCAATGAACGAAGCAAAGGTGCGTTGTAACTCTGGAAACAGAGCAACGTGGTAAGTGCCCTCTTGTAGCGAATGTGGCACACATTTCCTTGTATCAGTGGCTTATTGTCTACATCGAGGGTAGTCAACTTTCTTTAGCTTACCGTCCATTTTTCTATCTCTCTTAGCAGTAACCGCACATCAGTTCCACAGAACTGGTCTTTATGAAGTAAGGAAGTAACTTTATCGTATAAAATTTATAAAAGAAAACTACAGAAAGTTAAAGCTAATAATAACAATAATAATGAAATCTGGTTTTGCAGGATTGAGCGGATCAGGTTATGGCTGTGGAGGGGGCTGTAATCAGTTACTGACAGTTGCACAAAACACACAAACGTTATTTTCCTAAGAACCACTTGATTACACATTCCTTAAAAGGATCAAAATAAAACAATATGGCTGAAGGCCTAGTTAAGAAAACTTGAGATACCTCGTGGGCTGAAGGCCCAAAACCACACCAAAAACAAGAATGGCAGAAGGCCTGACACAAGTTATAAAAAATTGGTTTAAAGAATACACGTGGCTGAAGGCCTTACTTAAAAAATACTCCACATAAATACTTGGCTGAAGGGCACACACAAGACATTGAACAATTCAGGGCCTAGGGCCTGGATAACAAGAATTTCAGATAGAGCAAATTTAAAAAAAAAATCGTTTTAAACAAATGAATCTTCAAATTTTAATTTAAGACAGTTGAAAGCCTTATGTTAAAAATAAAACAAACTAAATTAATAGATGGATGAAGACCTCACACACTACTTTAGACTAAAATGAAAATCACAGTCTAAAACCAACAGAACAGTGGTGCTCAGAAGTGTTCCAAGGGTCGGCCTGAGGACGTAGCTCTAATGTAAGGTGAGGTGAGACAAGAGGCCAAGAGTAAGGTTAAATTATCAGATGGCAACCCGACCCAGGGACAGCTGAAGAACCGACCAACAACCTAATCAATTCCTTTCCACCCGACCAACGGCACAACAGTGGAAAGTATCAGCTGATGATGAAGATACCAGCAGCACTACGTCTTCAAAATTCTACATCTACATCAATACTCCGCAAGTCACCTGACGGTGTGTGGCGGAGGGTACCCTGAGCAACTCTATCGGTTCTTCTGTGTGGGCTCTAATCTCTCTGATTTTATCCTCATGGTCTCTTCGCGAGATATGCGTGGGAGGGAGCAATATACTGCTTCACTCTTCGGTGAAGGTATGTTCCCGAAACTTTAACAAAAGCCCGTACCGAGCTACTGAGCGTCTCTCCTGCAGAGTCTTCCACTGGATTTTATCTATCATCTCCGTAACGCTTTCGCGATTACTAAATGATCCTGTAACGAAGCGCGCTGCTCTCCGTTGGGTCTTCTCTATCTCTTCTACCAACCCTATCTGGTACGGATTCCACAGTGCCGAGCAGTATTCAAGCAGTGGGCGAACAAGCGTACTGTAACCTACTTCCTTTGTTTTCGGATTGCATTTCCTTAGGATTCTTCCAATGAATCACAGTCTGGCATCTGCTTTACCGACGATCAACTTTATATGATCATTCCATTTTAAATCACTCCTAATGCGTACTCCCAGATAATTTATGGAATTAACTGCTTCCAGTTGCTGACCCGCTATTTTGTAGCAAAAAGATAAGGGATCTATCTCTCTATGTATTCGCAGCACATTACACTTGTCTACATTGAGATTCAATTGCCATTCCCTGCACCATGCGTCAATTCGCTGCAGATCCTCCTGCATTTCAGTACAATTTTCCATTGTTACAACCTCTCGATACAACACAGCATCATCTGCAAAAAGCCTCAGTGAACTTCCGATGTCATCCACAAGGTCATTTACGTATATTGTGAATAGCAACGGTCCTATGACACTCCCCTGCGGCACACCTGAAATCACTTTTACTTCGGAAGACTTCTCTCCATTGAGAATGACATGCTGCGTTCTGTTATCTAGGAACTCTTCAATCCAATCACACAATTGGTCTGATAGTCCATATGCTCTTACTTTGTTCATTAAACGACTGTGGGGAACTGTATCAAACGCCTTGCGGAAGTCAAGAAACACGGCATCTACCTGGGAACCCGTGTCTATGGCCCTCTGAGTCTCGTGGACGAATAGCGCGAGCTGGGTCTCACACGACCGTCTTTTTCGAAACCCATGCCGATTCCTACGGAGTAGATTTCTAGTCTCCAGAAAAGTCATTATACTAGAACATAATACGTGTTCCAAAATTCTACAACTGATCGACGTTAGAGATATAGGTCTATAGTTCTGCACATCTGTTCGACGTCCCTTCTTGAAAACGGGGATGACCTGTGCCCTTTTCCAATCCTTTGGAACGCTACGCTCTTCTAGAGACCTACGGTACACCGCTGCAAGAAGGGGGACAAGTTCCTTCGCGTATTCTGTGTAAAATCGAACTGGTATCCCATCAGGTCCAGCGGCCTTTCCTCTTTTGAGCTATTTTAATTGTTTCTCTATCCCTCTGTCGTCTATTTCGATATCTACCATTTTTTCATCTGGGCGACAATCTAGAGAAGGAACTACAGTGCAGTCTTCCTCTGTGAAACAGCTGTGGAAAAAGACATTTAGTATTTCGGCCTTTAGTCTGTCATCCTCTGTTTCAGTACCATTTTGGTCACAGAGTGTCTGGACATTTTGTTTTGATTCACCTACCGCTTTGACATAAGACCAACACTTCTTAGGATTTTCTGCCAAGTCAGTACATAGAACTTTACTTTCGAATTCATTGAACGCCTCTCGCATAGCCCTCCTCACGCTACATTTCGCTTCGCGTAATTTTTGTTTGTCTGCAAGGCTTTGGCTATGTTTAAGTTCGCTGTGAAGTTCCCTTTGCTACCGCAGCAGTTTTCTAACTCGGTTGTTGTACCACGGTGGCTCTTTTCCATCTCTTACGATCTTGCTTGGCACATACTCATCTAACGCATATTGTACGATGGTTTTGAACTTTGTCCACTGATCCTCAACACTATCTGTACTTGAGACAAAACTTTTGAATTGAGCCGTCAGGTACTCTGTAATCTGCTTTTTGTCACTTTTGGTAAACAGAAAAACCTTTCTACCTTTTTTAATATTTCTATTTACGGCTGAAATCATCGATACAATAACCGCTTTATGATCGTTGATTCCCTATTCTGCGTTAACTGTTTCAAATAGTTCAGGTCTGTTTGTCACCAGAAGGTTTAATATGTTATCGCCACGAGTCGGTTCTCTGTTTAACTGCTCAAGGTAGTTTTCAAATAAAGCACTTAAGAAATTTCACTTGATTCTTTGTCCCTGCCACCCGTTATGAACGTTTGAGTCTCCCAGTCTATATCCGGCAAATTAAAATCTCCACCCAGAACTATAACATGGTGGGGAAATCTACTCGAAATATTTTCCAAATTATCCTTCAGGTGCTCAGCCACAACAGCTGCTGAGCCAGGGGGCCTATAGAGACATCCAATTACCATGTCTGATCCTGCTTTAACTGTGACCTTCACCCAAATTATTTCACATTTCGGATCTCCGTCAATTTCCTTCGATACTATTGCACCTCTTATCGCTATAAACACGCCTCCCCCTTCACTGTCCAGCCTGTCTCTGCGGTATACATTCCAATGTGAGTTTAGGATTTCATTACTGTTTACGTCTGGTTTCAACCAACTTTCTGTCCCTAGTACTACATGGGCGTTATGACCGTTTATTAATGAGAGCAGTGCTGGGACCTTTCTGTAGACGCTCCTGTAGTTTACTATTAGCACATTAATGTTGTTATTCCCTGTCACATTTTGCCTACTCCTACCTTGCCACGTCTCAGGAGGCGTCTTGTCGGGCCTAGGGAGGGAATTCTCTAACCTAAAAAACCTCCATGCGCACTCCACACGTACTCCGCTACCCTTGTAGCCGCTTCCGGCGTGTAGTGCACGCCTGACCTATTCAGGGGGACCCTACATTTCTCCACCCGATAGCGGAGGTCGAGAAATTTGCACCCCAGATCTCCGCAGAATCGTCTGAGCCTCTGGTTTAAGCCTTCCACTCGGCTCCAAACCAGAGGACCGCGATCGGTTCTGGGAACGATACTACAAATAGTTAGCTCTGATTCCACCCCGCGAGCGAGGCTTGCCGCCTCCACCAATTCCGCCAACCGCCTGTACGAACTGAGGATGACCTCTGAACCCAAACGGCAGGAGTCATTGGTGCCGACATGAGCAACAATTTGCAGTCGTGTGTACCCAGTGCTCTCTATCGCCGCCGGCAGGGCCTCCTCCGCATCTCGGATGAGACCCCCCGGCAAGCAGACAGAGTGAACACTGGCCTTCTTCCCCGACCTTTCCGCTATTTCCCTAAGAGGCTCCATCACCCGCCTAACGTTGGAGCTCCCAATAACTAATAAACCCCTCCCCCCGTGTGCCTGCTCGGACCTTGCTGAAGGAGCGGCCACATGTCCACTCACAGGCAGAGCGGGCGATGCCACACGGCCAGACTCCGCCTCGTGCGCCGCGAACGCCGCTGAACCCGCCACTCCCCTTGGGGAGAGGTTGGCCCAACCGCGCCCGGTACCCGCGAAGATGTCTCGACAGCAGGGACACTGGGTGAAGCATGTAACACCTGGGGTGTACCACGCGACGCATCAGACTCCCCACTGCCGCTACACTCCGAGGCAGCAGCCTGAAGACGGCTCACCGCGGCCACCAACACGCTCAGCTGTTCGCGAACAGTGGCCAGCTCCTCCTGTGTCCGTACACAGCAGTCACACATCCTATCCATCCTAAGAAATCAATTTACAGTAGACAGTTAATCAACTTTTAACTAGACTGCTAATGTACTAACTTTGGTTGCTAGCCACTTCTTGTAGAAAACAATGAAAATAGCACTACCTGTCTCTGGACTGTATTTAAAACAAACACTAGCACTACTGGCACTATGGTTGACTAAAGGGACTCTCTCTGACTGTTTCTAAAATCAAGCAATCCACAATAAGCACTCTAAATAAAATATGAACAAACAACTAAAAGGCTCTCGAACTACACGCCATTGCGGACAGCATCAACACGGTGGGGAAAAACACACTGCTGGAAAACTATGCTAACGACCAGGGTAGGTAACTGGGTCCTTAATGGCCACAAGGCGGAAAATACCGCTGGTGCCCTTCACTGATAAGTTAAAGACAATACAGGAAGACGGCTACAAAATTTCGCTAACTCCAACACAACACACATTGCTGCTAGCCAGAACGGCCCTGCCCGCATCTCGTGGTCGCGCGGTAGCGTTCTCGCTTCCCACGCCCGGGTTCCCGGGTTCGATTCCCGGCGGGGTCAGGGATTTTCTCTGCCTCGTGATGGCTGGGTGTTGTGTGATGTCCTTAGGTTAGTTAGGTTTAAGTAGTTCTAAGTTCTAGGGGACTGATGACCATAGATGTTAAGTCCCATAGTGCTCAGAGCCAGCCAGAACGGCCCAGGAAACAACAATGGGCAATGAATGAGGAGATGGCACAGCAGTTCAGGTTTCATAACAGGTTAATTGATCACTCAACTTCAGTGTCCAGGTTCAGTGGGCAACCAACTCTGTAGCTCTTGCAGCTAGCGCCTCACAATCCAATTGCATGTGCACACCGCCAGTGGTCCCAGCCTGACCTCGCACTGCGGAGACCTCCTTGCTGCTCTGTCCCAACCGACCTCCTGCCACACACACCACCACATGGACATATAGCGGTCACATCAAACATGGTACAGCAGTACTATTATCGTTAAGCACTGCTGCTGCCACTGACAGAGGCACGTCAGCAGCTCATTATGGTAGTAACTCAGGGGGAAATAAGACGCCACTCGTTTGTGACAAAATGACAAAGAACACACAGCATCAACGCGAGCTGGCCACGGTTCAAATAATTACTTACCAAATACTTTATGACAAAATTTCAGGCAAACATAATGAGCAGTTTTTGAAACCACTAATTCCCACGGCCCACCATGAAAGCCAAAACACACACTAGTTTTTATTTTATTTTTATTTATTTATTTATTGTTCCGTGGGACCACATTTAGGAGAAGTCTCCATGGTCATGGAACGAGTCAATACATGAAATTATAACACGATTGTAGAAACAGATAAAATGAAATATAAGAAACATATTCAGGCGACAAGTCGTTAGTTTAAATAAAGAAAATCAAGAATGTAACACTGGAATTTGCTTAATTTTTTATCTCTTCCAGGAGCTCCTCGACAGAATAGAAGGAGTGAGCCATGAGGAAACTCTTCAGTTTAGACTTAAAAGTGTTTGGGCTACTGCTAAGATTTTTGAGTTCTTGTGGTTGCTTATTGAAAATGGATGCAGCAGAATACTGCACTCCTTTCTGCACAAGAGTCAAGGAAGTGCATTCCACATGCAGATTTGATTTCTGCCTAGTATTAACTGAGTGAAAGCTGCTAACTCTTGGGAATAAGCTAATATTGCTAACAACAAACGACATTAAAGAAAATACATACTGTGAGGGCAATGTCAAAATTCCCAGACTATTGAATAGGGGTCGACAAGAGGTTTTCGAACTTACACCATACATAGCTCGAACAGCCCGTTTTTGAGCCAAAAATACCCTTTTTGAATCAGAAGAATTACCCCAAAAAATAATACCATATGACATACGCGTATGAAAATATGCGAAGTATACTACTTTTCGTGTTGAAATGTCACTTATTTCAGATACTGTTCTAATGGTAAATAAAGCGGCATTTAGTTTCTGAACAAGATCCTGAACATGGGCTTTCCACAACAGCTTACTATCTATCCGTATGCCTAGGAACTTGAACTGTTCCGTCTCGCTTATAACATGCCCATTCTGTCTGATTAAAATGTCAGTTCTTGTTGAATTGTGGGTTAGAAACTGTAAAAACTGAGTCTTACTGTGATTTAGCATCAAATTATTTTCCACAAGCCACGTACTTATATCATGAACTACATTATTTGATAATGTTTCAATATTACACACAAGATCCTTCACTACCAAGGTGGTGTCATCAGCAAACAGAAATATTTTTGAATCACCTGTAGTACTAGAAGGCATATCATTTACATAAATAAGGAACAGCAGTGGCCCCAGCACCGACCCTTGGGGAACGCCCCATTTAACAGTGCCCCATTGGGACTGAACATCATTACCACTCTCAATATTGCGGAGGATTACCTTCTGCTTTCTGTTCTTAAAGTAGGAGGCGAACCAATTGTAAGCTACTCCCCTTACTCCATAATGTTCCAACTTCTGCAGTAATATTTTGTGGTCAACACAGTCAAAAGCCTTCGTTAAATCAAAGAAAACACCTAACGTTCGCAACCTTTTATTTAATCCGTCCAAAACCTCACAGAGAAAAGAGACTATAGCATTTTCAGTTGTTAAGCCATTTCTAAAACCAAACTGAACATTTGACAGCAAATTATGTGAATTTAAATGCTGCAGTAACCTTGTATATACAAGGAATAAGGTTTACTATCAGTGATCTACATGAACGAGAATGTCTTCAGCGAGGCTGCTTGCTCATTCAAGCAGAGCAGTCTGTTCAGGTCACAAGCCCCTCGCAAAGGTGGCTCCCAAAAAATATCCAAAACAGCGGCGTTAATTCTAGACTAAACCGCTGTCCAAGAAAATGAGTGGAGAAGTTATTTTCGTCTGCAAATTACACATATTTGCTCAAAATAACGTCTTTGTACCCATCAAAATGTCATTGTCAGAAGGCAGACGCTGAACAGAAAAGGACCAGATACGGGATGAGCTATGAGTTACCAAGGCCTCGAACTTTGTCTGTTGAGGTCTTTGCAGAGACAAACCTGCGGTGCAGGCAGCAAAGAGGCGAGGTGACCGTACAAACCAGAAATTTAACTTAATATAGGCCTCCCAGCGCCGGCAGATAAGAAAGATACAAGTGTTATCCCTACAGCAAGTTACCCGCCCTTTTGCTGACGATCATTTTCCGCAAGAACGAAACTTGAGGAAAATGACTGCCAGTGAAACGGATGAGTAAGATAAATATATTTAACTTCAAACACTGTTGTAAACAACTGTTATCGAAACGAACTTTCCGCCAAATGATAGATCGAGTATTTGGCGGGATTGTAACACCTTTCTTATCTACCGATTGAGCAAAAAGAGCAAAAGAACTGTCGTTTTTAAAGGGAACGATATACTGGCACGTGGTAGCCTCTTCCTTTGCTGCCTGGAGCGCAGTTGCGACTTTGCGAAGACGGTGGCAGGCAAAGCAAGGGCCCTCGGTAACCGTGGCTAGTTCCACATTCGATCCTTTGATCTCAAGCGTCAGCTTTCTGAGTTCGTCTCTGCTCTCGTCGATATAAACTGCCCTTAATTGCCATTAGGGTCAGCGCCACGCTCGGAACTTCGACTGCCATCGTGAGTGTCCACGTGTCCGGCTCTCCAAACAGGCCATTCGCTGCACAAGGAATTTCTCGTGATGCCTGCCTAATGAAGCAATCCCTCTCCTTGTTTTGCTTGTGTGTCATCGCCGTTTAAACTAACCTGCGTGTCGAGATTGTCAACATTAAAAACTATGTTTTTTCTCACTGTATGACACTTGTAAATTCGGCCACATACAGAGCGTTCCTCGCAATGTGATACATTATTTCAAAACGTTTCGAAAAATCTAAACAAGTTTTTGGCTATTCATAATATCCAATAGATTAAATAATTTGTTCTACAGTTTAGTCAAACGGCTTTTGTGTCTAGCAAACTATTGAAACAGCTATGTTTCTTTTTAAATGGAACCACATAACTTTGACGGTATTAGTGTCTTGAAAATAAGAGTACGATTAGAGAATTCGAAGTGTTTGGAGAATGTAAAATGACAATATCCAATAGCTGAAATGTGACATTTTGAAGAATTCTAATAGAAAATTACGATGGTCAGCGGTAAAAATTTTATGACTTGAAAACAGCTACCTCTTATTCATTTCATTAAGGAAAAAACGAAAATTACATTCAAAATTTTCAGTTTACTTAAAACTCCCTTTTCTCAGGTACAGTTCATTTACTCTAATCACAAATTCAGCATGTCACCGCTATTTTGGGATGCAATTAGGAGATCAGGACAAAACCTGGGCCCGCATGCAATCTGCAATGAATGTGATGTGAATTTACGTGTATTATTAAACAAAATGTTGGTTCAATGGCGTTTGCCGTCCCAGCGATTTGGAGAAAGCCTTCAAACCACTTACACGTTTGCTATTCCCGCATGACACCACACCTACAGCACGGAATGTCGGGGGAAAAAGAAGCGGACTGCACAATACCCCGACATCCCATCAGCCATTCGACCAGCACCACTTGGAGACAGTCTGCCTGTACCATACCCTCCGGAAGAATACTCAGCAGTCAGATGTAGACAGCGTGAGCGAGAAATCACCACGTCCTTCATCTTCAAAGAATGCTGATTTTGTGCCTGTAAATAAACTAACCAGTCAGCCATATCAGTTTAACCACAGACTTGGACCTATCTAAAGACAAAACAGAGCTACTGGCATCAAGGTTTCAGGAATGGAATCTTCCACAACCTAATGTTGAAGTGTCTGCGTACAGGACATGGAAAAAATATTCGACACAGTAGGCCTACTTAAGCAAGGAAAATAGTCTTTTTGCCTTTTGCATTGTGAGTCGTTTGATGACAGCTTCACACTTCTAGTATAATCAAAAAGCCTGATGATTATTCTTTCTCCTCAGGACCAAGTTTAAAAGCTATACTTCCACACACTTCACTTCACTTCAGTTGCTATAGACCACGCTGTCCGCATTAAAAGAAATATGAAAATGTGGAGTCACTTCTGAAGTAATTTAAGTATACCGACCATCAGTGGCATATCTATAAAGATTTGTATGATCATTGCAATATTGTTGGGCGTGCAACTGGATTACTCAAAGTACTGTTGTTTCCTGTGTCAGCGGGACAGCCAGGCTACGTCATTTCACTACAAGGTAAAGGTTGACCCCCCAAGAGATAACATCTCTCCCACAGAGAAAAATCCTCTTGTAGAAAGAAGCAAACTTCTTTTGCCATCTGTACACATAAAACTTGGATTAATGAAAAACTTTGTAAAGGCGACGGAACAGGGTGGAGAAAATACTTAATACCTCAGAGGACAATTTCCACAGACCAGTGATGCTACAGTTACAGAAGGCACCTTCACTGGCCTCCAGATTCGTCGTCTTAAAGGCATAACCTTTGCTCAAGTTCTCTACGACCATGCGAAAGCAACTTGAGAAGCACTTGTTATGAATGGCTTCTTCGGAAATGGAAGCACTAACAAAAATTATGATTGTGAGTAACAATGAAAAACGATAATGATTGAAGCAGAAGAAATAAATAAAAATGCGTGCTGCGGCCAGGACTCGAACCAGGGCCTTCTTGCTTGCGAGACAGAAATGCTAACCTTTTCTTTGTTCGTTCGTTATAGTGTATTCTGTTTGTTCGGGGCGGACGTCCTATAACGTCTGTTTAAGTTCGTCGTTGATCCATTCACTCAGTCTTTTTTTTTTTATTCCAGAGGGCAGCTAATCCTCTGACTGAGCACACTGAGGTACCATGCCGGCTATCATTAAACCACCACAGCACTATGGTTAACATAGGTGGACAAACTGCCTAAGTTGAGTGCCCTCCCCAAGACAAACTTCAATTCATACTGTAAGTAGGCTGTTTAGGTTTTTATGTTGGTAACGCCACGTAGCGCTCTATATGAAAATCACTGACTGTGCTGTGTGAAGGCTGTGATTGGTTTGCATTGTTGGTGTATATGCTATTGTAGTGTTGGGCAGTTGGCTGTTAACAGCGCGTAGCGTTGCATAGTTGGAGGTGAGCCGCCAGCAGTGGTGGATGTGGGGAGAGAGATGGCGGAATTTTGAGAGCGGATGATCTGGACTGGTGTCTAACTTTTGAAGATTTTGTCCCATTTGTTTCTGTTTTTGTTCAATCGTTGTGTCTAACTTTTTTAGCCTTTGTCCCATTTCTTGCATTAACTGTAATAACTATGCACTGGTGTCTGAAACATGTTCCTCAGTGCTATTCGGCAGTGCATTTGAACCGGCAATATTCGCATTTTGAAAAGCAGAAAATGTGTCTTGACTTATTTGAGAAAACTGTGAGGACACAAAACCTGAATCTACAGTATTTGCGAGATTGTGTCCTGTCATTTCAGATTCCTGTGGCGAGCTGTTGCCGACCGATCGATCGATAATGCTTCCCTGTTCACTAATTGTTTCACTATCTACACCATTATTTGCAGCCTGCTCCATTTCCCTATGTACAATTACCAAGTTACTACTTTGGACGTTCGTTAATTCATTACACGGTGGCGCTAACACACTGCTTTCGTCTTCACTGTCATTTCTCAGTTTACTTTGGAGCCTAGTATTACGTTTTTCACACACCATTATTGTCGCAATATTTCACATGATAACACAGAAAAGCACAATTTGAAGAGCAAAATAAAAAAAAAACACATTACCATAGCACTGAAAATAATATCTAGTTAATTGCAAGCACAGCTGCAAAATACTTGGTGCAAATCTACATGCATGCCACAACTGTTCTACTGTACAACATGAAAAACTACAACTACAAATGAAATTCTCTCTATAATTATGTGCTAGCAATAAACAATAGCTACACTAATTACATAAACTACAAGCAAAAATCAGAAGATTCCACTGAGGTATCCTCGGCTAAGGGTCGGCATATCCTGGCAGGGTCGCAATATGAAACGTCCCCTTGGAAAAATTTTATGAATGACTGTGCTGTTAAAACTCTTACGCTATTTGATTTTGAAACAGCTGAGCAATACTGAACAGACTCAGACATTTCGCTCTTTGCCTATTATGATCATCACTAAATTGACACACAATATTTTTAGCGCAACGCAATCTGACTTTTAATAATCCCTACAAAATAATGGCCCTGATCAACAATAACCTATACCTTTCATGAATCACTTACCTCACAAAAAGCTTCGTTACTCGAACTACTGCAATGCAGCAATTGCCGCTACTGCCAGCTAAATAAAAGATTCAAACTACTGAAGGCACTAACTACTGATAGGGATAGATTTTGCTACAGAACAAAAAATGTATTTACCTTAATAGTGTTCAAAAGTCATAATATATATAGCAGTTCATGACATCCAGTCTTACAAATTTACTGTCTCTGATGGACACAAGTCCAGATCATCTGCTCTCAAAACTCCGCCATCTCTCTCCCCACATCCACCACTGCTGGCAGCTCACCTCCAAGTGTGCAACGCTACGCGCTGTTAACAGCCAACTGCCCAACACTACAATAGCATATACACCAACAATGCAAACCAACCGCAGCCTTCACACAGCACAGTCAGTGATTTTTATATAGAGCGCTACGTGGCGTTACCAACATAAAAACCTAAATAGCCTACTTACAATACCTTCCACTTATTTTCCCTTACATTGACATTACTGCCAGGGCTCTCCAGCATTGTAATAGCATCCCAGCGTTTGACATATTGAGAAAGTCCTGTACCATAGATGATCTTATAAATGTTAATGTGACAATGTAAGGAAAAATAACCAGAAGATATAAACTGAAGTTTGTGTTGAGGAGGGCAATCAACTTGGGTAGTTTGTGCAGCAATGCTAACCATAGTACTCTGATAGTGTAATGGTTAGCATTTCTAGTCATGGCTGCAGCACAAACTTTTATTCATTTTTTTCTGCTTCAATCATTACTGAGATTTAAATGTTTCAGGGAAAATGAAACAATGAAAAAGATGAACTTCTGATTTTCATTCATAAAGATGAAAAGGATGATGGGATTTCAGCTTACTTGTTGTGTATATCAGAACATCATACGTAAATTACTATAAGAGAAAAGATTCATCTTGATGTATACAAACTACTAGCAAACTATCGTAGAACCAGTAAAAATAAAGGGAGAGTGGCTCTACATACGTCAAAAATAAAGTCCCAGTCCATGGAGGTTGATGGGCACTGTGTCGAATAGTCTTTTGAATGCTGTGCCATAATATTGGATCCGGAAAGACGCAAGCTTGTAGTATTGCAATTTACAGACAAGGATGAAGACCGGAGAGAAATTTATAAAGCCGATAGTATTAATGAAAAATTTAACTCTTTCTTAACCATATACTTGCAAAATTTTGAGTCATGTTTTCCACTAAAGCAAGTAAGAGGAAAATTGAAAAGAAGGGACCAGGGTGGATAACTTCCGAAATTAAAGTATCTTGTACTGGGAAAAAAGAGTTCTGTGTGATTCAGAGAACAAGCCGTAGTGAAGAATTGAAACTTCATTACCATCAGAATTGTTAAATCCTCATCTCATCATTAAAAGGTGACAACTCATGCATCATGCTCAACAAATAAGACTCCAAGTATGAGGTAAAAAGTGTTGGGAACGTTTTAAACAAGAAACAAACAAAACCAGTAACCCAACTGAAATTGAGGCGTCAGGCAATAGTTTTGGCCGAATTGGTGACCCGTTCAAATCATTGGGTACTGAATTCAATGATTGGTTCCTTGAAATGATTGTGCAGACACTGATGCACTGTCAACACACATTAGTATCAAAACTACAGCCCCTAAGGAGGTTACAGAATTCACCAAGTCACTAAAAGGTAGCAAGTCTGCTTGCTATGTTCCCTGACTGGACTGATACGACCCACCACGAATTCCTCTCCTGTTCCAACTTCTTCATCTCAGCGTAGCTCTTGCTGGATGTATTCCAATCCTTGCCTTCCTCTTCAGTTTTTGCCCTCTGCAGCTCCCTCTAGTACCATGGAAGTTATTCCCTGAAGTCTTAACAGATGTCCTATTATCCTGTCCCTTCTCCTTGTCAGTGCTTTCCACATACTCCTTCCCTCTCCGATTATTCGCAGATCCACCTCATCCCTTACTTTATCAGTCCACCTGATTTTCAACGTTCGTCTGTAGCACCACATCTCAAATGCTTCAATTCTCTTATGCTCCGGTTTTCCCACAGTCTCTGTTTCACAACCTTACAATGCTGTACTCCAGACGTCCTTAGGTTAGATAGGTTCAAGTAGCTCTAAGTTCTAGGGGACTGATGACCTCAGAAGTTAAGCCCCTTAGTGCTCAGAGCCATTTTTTTTAGTTAACTTCCGCCACGAATTCCTCTCCTGTGCCAACCTCTTCATCTCAGAGTAGCACTTGCAAACCTGCGTCCTCAGTTATTTGCTGGATGTATTCCAATATCTGTCTTCCTCTAGAGTTTTTGCCCTCTACATCCGCCTCTGGTACCATGGAAGTGTCTCCCTGATGTCTTAACAGATCTCCTATCGTCCTGTCCTTTCTCCTTGTCAGTACTTTCCACATATTCCTTTCGTCTCCGATTCTACGCAGAACCTCCTCATCCCTTACCATATCAGTCCAACTAATTTTCAACATCCGTCTGTAGGACCACATCTCAAATGCTTCGATGCTCTTCTGTTCCGGTTTTCCCACGGTCTGTGTTTCGTAGCCGCATATATATATATATATATATATATATATATATATATATATATATATATATATATAACATGGCTATCAGCACACTTCCAAACCCTAACAACACCTTGTGCAGGAAAAATTCGACCATCCTCATTTCTCTTTGAAATAAATATGCGCTATCCATTGTTCTTTTCATGGAGGGATAACAACATATTCTGCAACACAATTTTCGGGAAATCTTGATCGCAACAATACCAGCAATATATGCAAAAATATCTGCTACATAACAAGCAAAAGTATTTTGGACAGCGCCGGCCGAAGTGGCCGAGCGGTTAAAGGCGCTACAGTCTGGAACCGCACGACCGCTCCGGTCGCAGGTTCGAATCCTGCCTCGGGCATGGATGTGTGTGATGTCTTTAGGTTAGTTAGGTTTAAGTCGTTCTAAGTTCTAGGGGACTTATGACCACAGCAGTTGAGTCCCATAGTGCTCAGAGCCATATTTTGGACAGCACTTGCTATCACTTCATATGAGTGATCATTTTCAGCTACACATAGAGGAAACTGTTGACGTAGGCCACTATTAGCAATATTAGTGACGTTCACTGATAAAACGATAAGAATTTTCTAGTCCTATGGAATACAATTAGGAAATTGATGAACAAGCGACAGTTTGTATGCTGCTGTAAATTGCTTTGCTGTAATATTATTAATTAACCCATCTGTACTCCTAATTCAACTGAAGAACATGTCCATGTTCGTCTAAAAGTGTGAGCCATATGTTTGGACTATCACAGTGCCATCTATCACAAAGCGAAATAAGTGGTCCAACTAAAACATTCGTATTTCTTTACGTACTACACGAACATGTAAAAAAAAAATGAAGGTTCCTATTTTTTAAAAAATGCAGTTGATATCCGTATGATCTATGGCAGCGCCATCTAGCGGGCCAACCATAGCGCCATCTGGTTTCCCCCTTCAAGCTAGACAAGTGTCGTTCTTTGCAGTTTTTTCGTTTGACGCTTATTTCGTGAGATATATGGCCAGGCCACGATCAGTGGACCACCGTGTATATTATACTCCCACTTTCTGAAATATTTCGCTATTAACATCAACGCCTTCGCTAAATCACATGAAGTACCATCAAATGTCAGAAGATAACTTATAAACCTATTTCAGCAATGGAATTCAGTGCTATGTTAATGAAACTGGCCGTCTCTGAAGCTCTCAAACTATTAATTATAAAATAAGCAGAGTGAATTTCCCAGTGTAGATTAACAAAAGTTTGCATGAAGACCAATGTTACTACTGGAAGCTGATCATTGACTATACCTGCTCCGAATCAACATACCCATTTAACTTCTGCCCATCCCATTCTACATTTTTCCTAGTTGCAGTTTCGTGCACTACCACTGCACAATACTCCTTCTCACTCTTATTTGATGCTTCGATAACTTTTGCTTTCAGAGCAGTTAGAACTCCAGAGGTAACACCTGCTGAGCCATCAACAGCATGGCACTAATTCCTCAGTGACACCTCACGGGGTAAGGCAAACTCATAAGTCTCTCTCACATACCTGTCAGTGAGCCTTAGTTGAGTAGAATTGAAGTGCCAGTGCAAACAATGTAAGGTCAACTGTATACTGCCGCTTCTTTAGATCTGATAAAGCGCTATTCATATCTTCCTTTGAAAGTCCTGGAAGTGATGTCTGGAACATTTTTGAAATACCTCGGTGGAATAATGTGTAAAATAAAAGGAAGGCAGCCACTCATCTTTAGCCGACTGATGAGTGACGCATAGAAATACACAGCGGAAAACTGTATTTACAGTAGTTGAAAGCTCTTTCTTTAGCAGAAGTACACACACACACACACACACACACACACACACACACACACACACACTCTACCCCTTCCCCCTCACGCATACATACACACAAACACACACACACACACACACACACAACTGCGGCCTAGTGTGTGTGCGTGTGTGTACTTCGACTATACAAAGAGCAAGAGTCCAAAAGATAGTGTAAATACTGATATCTGTTGCGTGTTTCTGTGCTCGGCACATCAGTCAGCTATAGGTGATTTATCTTCTCTTTATTTTAAGTAAACATGAAATTTTCATATACTTGTTTATTACAAAATGAAAGAATGCAGTGTAATAATATTCTTTTATTGCTACCTCTAAAGCTTGATGCACTTCATCTGAAAGATTTGTCTTCTCTTGTAGCTGTGCAAGTTAAGAATATAAAGAAGATACTTTTTTCTTACACCTTATGCCTGAAGATGTCAGATGATCGATCTTGCACTTGTGTGAGTTCAATTGATTTCTACCAGTAATTTTGCAACACTGCCTGTATTTTCAGTAAACCCTCTTTTCTTTTTACATAAATTATAAGCACGGTAAGCTGCGATTTGAGACTTATTTGCGTTGTTATGTGAGATAGATTTTGTAAAATTAATAAAAAAGAATAGTTCCTTGAAGTTAAGTGAACGGACCTGCAGCAGTGGCACGTAGCGTGCCAGACTGCAAGCATGTCACTCATCGGTGCGTGGCAGTGCACCTCATGTCTTTAAGGTGTCAACATGTCTGGCGTAATAGGATCCACGACACACGGAAATATTTAAATATTTTGAGATTTTGTGACCACGCTTGTATGACTGTTTTTTGTGCTGTGTGTGTGTGTGTGTGTGTGTGTGTGTGTGTGTGTGTGTGTGTGTGTGTCTGTGTGTGTACGATTTACTTATCTACTATAATATGGATCACTAAGACATGGATATACTTGTGACAGCCAGAGCGAGAGCACCAGCAGCAGCGAGTACTGTTTGTATAAAGCGTTTTTGTACTTATTTGCTGCGCTTAGCTTTTAAATAGTTTTTCTGGGAAAACCTAGCGTAGTTTTCGCGTCTCGTATTTCAGTGAGTGTTTCTTGATTATCAGAGTAGCTCATCAGAAGATTATCTTGGGAATTTGTCACCGTATAGAGTAGGGTAAATATAGTCATGTGTAGGGACTGTGGTTGTTGTGAGCGGACGCAAGGAGAATTGGCCACTCTTCGGGGGCAGGTGGAGGCTTTGTCTGTTAGGCTCATCGAGCTCGAGGCGCAGGCGTCGGCTCGTAGTGGCGTTGGGGCAACTGTGGTGAGACCTATGCCTACTTCGGTGGCCTTGGAATCACATGGAACCCCTGATGTCGCTGCGTCTTCCGGCAGTGAGCATCTTACCGGTCAGCCATCACTCCAGGGTGAATGGCGGACAGTGGTGGGCTCGCGCGTGCCTGGCCGAAAGGCAAAGGTGGGATCTGGCCGCGTGGCAGCTGCCTTACCCCTTTCCAACAGGTACGGGGTGCTTCCTAGTGGTGATGACATCGTTTCCGAGCCACCACAGGATGCCTCGCCTGTTGGGCCAGTGGCCGATTCTCCGGCAAGGTCCCGACAGTCACAGAGGGCGGGCCTATTAGTTATAGGGAGCTCCAACGTTAGGCGGGTTATGGAGCCCCTCAGGAAAATAGCGGGTAGGTCGGGGAAGAATGCCAGTGTGCACTCGGTGTGCTTGCCGGGGGGTCTCGTCCGTAATGTGGAGGAGGCCCTTCCGGCAGCTATTGAACGCACTGGGTGTGACCGGCTGCAGATAGTAGCACATGTCGGAACGAATGACGCCTGCCGCTTGGGTTCTGAGGCCATCCTTGGTTCCTTCCGGCGGCTGGCTGATTTGGTGAAGACAACCAGCATCGCACGCGGAGTGCAAGCTGAGCTTAATATCTGCAGCATAGTGCCCAGAGTCGATCGCGGTCCTCTGGTTTGGAGCCGTGTGGAGGGTCTAAACCAGAGGCTCAGACGACTCTGCGACTATAATGGTTGCAAATTCATCGACCTCCGTTATTGGGTGGAGAACTGTAGGGCCCCCCTAGACAGGTCAGGCGTGCACTACACACCGGAAGCAGCTACTAGGGTAGCAGAGTACGTGTGGCGTGCACACGGGGGTTTTTTAGGTTAGAGGGACCCCCCCTTGGGCGAAACGATAAAATACCTGACGGCTTACCAGAGAGGACATTATCATCGTTGATAAAGAACGTCCGTCATCAGAGACCAAAAACAGGAAAAGTTAACGTAATATTGGTAAACTGCAGGAGTATCCAGGGCAAGGTTCCTGAATTAGTATCTCTTATTGAAGGAAATAGTGCGCATATAGTATTAGGAACGGAAAGTTGGTTAAAACCGGAAGTGAACAGTAACGAAATCCTAGACACAGAATGGAATATATACCGCAAGGATAGGATAAACGCCAATGGCGGAGGAGTATTTATAGCAGTAAAGAATTCAATAATATCCAGTGAAGTTATTAGCGAATGCGAATGTGAAATAATCTGGGTTAAGTTAAGTATCAAAGGTGGGTCAGACATGATAGTCGGATGCTTCTATAGACCACCTGCATCAGCAACCGTAGTAGTTGAGCGCCTCAGAGAGAACCTGCAGAACGTCGTGAAGAAGTTTCGTGATCATACTATTGTAATAGGGGGAGACTTCAATCTACCAGGTATAGAATGGGATAGTCACACAATCAGAACTGGAGCCAGGGACAGAGACTCTTGTGACATTATCCTGACTGCCTTGTCCGAGAATTACTTCGAGCAGATAGTTAGAGAACCAACTCGTGAAGCTAACGTTTTAGACCTCATAGCAACAAATAGACCGGAACTTTTCGACTCCGTGAATGTAGAAGAGGGTATCAGTGATCATAAGTCAGTGGTTGCATCAATGACTACAAGTGTAATAAGAAATGCCAAGAAAGGAAGGAAAATATATTTGCTTAACAAGAGTGATAGGGCACAAATCGCAGAATATCTGAGTGACCACCATCAAACGTTCATTTCTGAGGAAGAGGATGTGGAACAAAAATGGAAAAAATTCAGAAACATCGTCCAGTACGCCTTAGATAAGTTCGTACCGACTAAGGTCCAAAGCGAGGGGAAAGATCCACCGTGGTATAACAATCATGTACGAAAGGTACTACGGAAACAAAGAAAGCTTCATCATAGGTTTAAGAGTAGTCGAATCATAGCTGATAAGGAAAAGCTGAACGAAGCGAAAAAGAGCGTAAAGAGAGCAATGAGAGAAGCATTCAACGAATTCGAACATAAAACATTGGCAAACAATCTAAACAAGAACCCTAAAAAGTTTTGGTCATATGTAAAATCGGTAAGCGGATTTAAATCCCCTATTCAGTCACTCGTTGACCACGATGGCACCGAAACAGAGGACGACCGAAGAAAGGCAGAAATACTGAATTCAGTGTTCCGAAACTGTTTCACTGCGGAAAATCGTAACACGGTCCCTGACTTCAGCCGTCGCACGGACGCCAAAATGGAAAATATTGAAATAAACGATATCGGAATTGAAAAACAACTGCTATCACTTAGTAGCGGAAAAGCATCCGGACCAGACGAGATACCCTTAAGATTCTACAGTGATTATGCTAAAGAACTTGCCCCCTTTCTATCAGCAATTTATCGTAGATCGCTGGAAGAACATAAAGTACCTAGCGACTGGAAGAAAGCGCAGGTCGTTCCCATTTTCAAGAAGGGTCATAAATCAGATGCGAATAATTATAGGCCTATTTCGCTTACGTCAATCTGTTGTAGAATAATGGAACATGTTTTGTGTTCTCGTATTATGACGTTCTTAGATAATACAAATCTCCTTCATCATAACCAACATGGATTCCGCAAACAGAGATCATGTGAAACTCAGCTCGCCCTATTTGCCCAAGAAATTCACAGTGCCGTAGACACTGGCGAGCAGATTGATGCCGTATTCCTGGACTTCAGGAAGGCATTTGATACGGTTCCGCACTTACGTTTAGTGAACAAAATACGAGCTTACGGAATATCGGACCAGGTTTGTGATTGGATTCAGGATTTCCTAGAAGAAAGAACACAACATGTCATTCTTAACGGTTCAAAATCTGCAGATGTAGAGGTAATTTCGGGAGTACCGCAGGGAAGCGTGATAGGACCTTTATTGTTTACAATATACATAAATGACTTAGTTGACAACATCGGTAGCTCCGTGAGGCTATTTGCAGATGACACGGTTGTCTACAAGAAAGTAGCAACATCAGAAGACTCGTACGTACTCCAGGAGGACCTGCAGAGGATTAATGCATGGTGCGACAGCTGGCAGCTTTCCTTAAACGTAGATAAATGTAATATAATGCGCATACATAGGGGCAGAAATCCATTCCAGTACGATTATGCCATAGGTGGTAAATCATTGGAAGCGGTAACGACCGTAAAATACTTAGGAGTTACTATCCGGAGCGATCTGAAGTGGAATGATCACATAAAACAAATAGTGGGAAAAGCAGGCGCCAGGTTGAGATTCGTAGGAAGAATTCTAAGAAAATGTGACTCATCGACGAAAGAAGTAGCTTACAAAACGCTTGTTCGTCCGATTCTTGAGTATTGCTCATCAGTATGGGACCCTTACCAGGTTGGATTAATAGAAGAGATAGACATGATCCAGCGAAAAGCAGCGCGATTCGTCATGGTGACATTTAGTCAGCGCGAGAGCGTTACGGAGATGCTGAACAAGCTCCAGTGGCGGACACTTCAAGAAAGGCGTTACGCAATACGGAGAGGTTTATTATCGAAATTACGAGAGAGCACATTCCGGGAAGAGATGGGCAACATATTACTACCGCCCACATATATCTCGCGTAATGATCACAACGAAAAGATCCGAGAAATTAGAGCAAATACGGAGACTTACAAGCAGTCGTTCTTCCCACGCACAATTCGTGAATGGAACAGGGAAGGGGGGATCAGATAGTGGTACAATAAGTACCCTCCGCCACACACCGTAAGGTGGCTCGCGGAGTATAGATGTAGATGTAGATGTACTATCATGTTCTCTAATACCGATTTCTGATTCCATATTTTATGTAATTTGGAGACATTACAGTTCAAGCTGACTTTAGGTCTGTAGACGATCACAGTTGACCGAAATCAATCACCTAGTTAATAGATTTTTGTGATCCATGACTGGATTTATAACAAAAAAATAAGAGGCTTCTTTGCTTTGGTGGGAGAGTTCATGTTCTATGCTGAGAAATCTTCGAGTAATCTGAAACAGCGGAAATGGTTATAAAGATAAAAGTAAAATTTAGTGATATACTAATAGTTCGGAAAATGTGCTTGCATTACCATACTAAGAGGTCTCTTCTTGCTATCTGATGTCGAGAGGACGTATCACTTTCAGCAACTCTTCCCAGGTGTCATCTAGATTTTGTGTACCTTCATCGACACTTTCTCGTAACTTTTATGAAAGTCCTGATGGCAAGTCAGGTTAAACTGAATATGTTTGTATATTAAAAAATTCGACAATGGTATCATAAGTAATATCCACACATACTGGTACCTAATAATATTTTATTTTTTTTGTTGGCGATTTTTTTAACGTCACTTTTCGTAATAGGTGCTCTGTGAAATCAAAAATTGTTGACACAGCGTCATATTTCAAACACACGTTTCGAAACCTGGCCCCAAAAAAAATATTTTGTGAAGCGTTTAGAGCACACTATTGGATATTTTGTGTGAACGAAATTCTTTTTTATGTTGTGGAGCCATATTTCCACTCTTTGTTCCTCTTTCGAAAAACTGGAACACAAAAATCACTGTCAATGCAAGTGCTTACATATGGCTTGGGAAGCTGCATAAATTAGAGGAAAGTTATCAGACTGTCAGGTATAAATATTATCTACGTATGAACCCGGCAGGAATACGTATACACTGACTGACAGTTTACTCAAACATACTTGCGAATTTATCGTCCTCTTGTCTCGCAAACACGTGACTAAAAAAAAGACGCAGATATTAGCTTTACAAAGACTTCTATATTTTTCAGACATAAAGAGACTCAAGCCCATATGATATTTACAATTAGGCATTTGCTATACATACACATGAAAAATCACTGGTCTTCCTTTCACGTTCTGCTCTTCCCACCCGTAGCAATGACAAAACTGCACCGTAGCTATTACTAATCCTCAAACGTGCAGAAACGTATACGAAACAAGGGGAATTCGTTTAATATTGAAGTTTCACTATAACCGCAAAACATAGATGATAAACTTAGCCCCAAAACCACATGACTAGCCCGGTTTGGTATTGAGAACATGTGCAGTAGGCCATGTTCATTCCATGGATATATATACTCCATTGTTCAATGGGATGTGAAAACGTGGATACAGACCATTTACAGTGATGGTTAGAAATAGGCTTCAATGTGTGATTACGAAAAGTACTTCTTCATGCCCATGAAATATGAGTAATATGGTTCAAATGGCTCTGAGCACTATGGTACTTAACATCTGAGGTCATCAGTCCCCTAGAACTTAGAACTACTTAAACCTAACTAACCTAAGGACATCACACACATCCATGCCCGAGGCAGGATTCGAACCTGCGACCGTATCAGTCGCACGGTTCCGGACTGAAGCGCCTAGAACCGCTCAGCCACCGCGGCCGGCTATGAGTAATACTGCTGGTTTTCAACGGCTGTACGATGTAAACAGGTTTGTGCATAAGGACATGGTTTTTACTAACATTATCTAGCCGGTAACGTAATTTTCTGCACTGTATATGTGGCTTCCATACAAATAAACGGCTGAATAAGTTTTTAAGGGCTAAATTCAAATATACTTAATTAATGCACGTCATCACGGTTTTTTTTTCAGTAAAACGAAATGCAGTCGCTAAAATAAGGCGATTTTTTTCTTGTATCTCTAATAGAAGTATTATATTCAACTTCGTTCCCTCAACGATACATAAGCTTAATTAGTTATATCTGAATTGGAAATGGAACAACTTAACGCACAGCAATACATTAGTCAGTTGTAGATGATGAAAAGAATAAGTTTACTTAGCACATGATTAAATGGATATTTACTCGTATAATGCTTATTTCAACTTGTACCTCCTTCAGAATGATTCTACTTAAAAAGAAAGAATGAATACTTCTTTCAGTACAGAAACTGACAACGGAATGCGTCTGCAGTCTTCGTTCGGTTGCTCAGATAGACCTGTTTCTCTCAAAATAATGGATAAATAGCTATAACAGAATGAGACGACTGTTTCCATTCGGTCATTCCCATCAGTATCAATAACCCTCCCAGGGAAAGAAAACGTATAGTTTAACGTGAAATATGAACCAAGCGCAGTACCTGGTAAATTCCCGTATCACTGAGAGGCGAACGCTTGGTTAAAGGCTGAATGAAATATTTCGTGGTCCGAGCGTGGCTCGATCCTCCGATTTTCCTAGTTCCAGGCAGGCGGTTTAACACTACACCGCGAGGCCCAACAAACGTGACAAATCGTAATTTATTGAATTTTATAAAGCGGAACGTTATTTATCGAAAGTAAAAATTTTGAGTCTCACTGTAGAGAAAAGCGAGAAGCTGCTTACTCAAAAAAGTGGCAGAATGTAAATAACAAGCGTAGGCTTGCTATGACCAACGCGTTCGTTCAGTCGATACCACATTCACAACCTAAATTGAAAACCGCGCGGGTGTACTGTAGTGTGTGTGTGTGTGTGTGTGTGTGTGTGTGGAGAGAGAGGTGGGGAAGAGAGGCCCTTAAAGCCTCAACTGAGTTCACCAGTGTAGACGTAATAATACGAGGTGAAGCCATAACGTTTAATTGTCATTTAGAAGAAAAGTGTTGCATATTTAGTTCTTTTTTTGTTTGCAGGTACACGCGTGCAATCGTGGTACTCGTTTAAATATTCGCATCTTACCGTATCATGCCACTAGTGTAACCAAGACAAAATGGCGCAACCCATTGATGAAGTGGGGATTAGCTGCTCCATTTCAATTTGGCCCCTGTAGCGGCGTGCTACGTTACTAAGTTCAATCTGCACCATCAATGCAAAGGCGTACCTACAAACCACTGAGAAATTAAATATATAGCTTCATTTTTTCGGAATGACATTTAAAACTTTATGATTATACCTTGTATTATCATTTACTGTACATGTTACTGCAATATTTATTTCTATACTGGCTTTGCCTATACACTAATAATTGACAGCCGCTACAGTGACGCCTTTAGTCGCACCATTTCATCACCTGGCTGCTGGTGCTAGGTCAGAGCCCAGCACAGAATTTCACCAGGAGGACAGGCGCTGGGAAGCCGCCATGTTTTACGTGACGCCCTCGCAGTTTAATTAGGCCGCAATTTCATTACCGTGGCGTCCGGCGTTCAATAAATACCCTGCCTCTGACACAGTGTTTTCCGCACGTCTGCCAATAAAATTCACGGCGTCTTCTGTGACAGGTGTGTCACACTCCGCACCGCCGTGTCTGTAACCGGTAGTAATTAAAAAACAGTGGGGGTTGTGTCATTGTTTATAATGAAAAATACCCGGAAACGTGACATTCGAATTAAATCGCCAAAAATTGTTTTTACTGTTACTCAGGAAAGAAACCGCAACTGCTTGCTTACGACTACAGTACAGTGCCTTCAGTGCGTTTTGTTGTTAATATTTTATTATTTTGACTACGTGTGGCTTCAGATATGAGCGATACAGTCAATCGATTTCGATGAATGCCCACTAAGTCGCCACCCAAGTGTAGCTGCAGCATGAGTGAAGGCACATCAGCTGTTACTGCCCGAGGAATATGGTCTGTGTATGCCGACAGAGAGCTGCTCGAAGTACATAAAATAATTTTAGCACTTTTACATCGAAATTTAATTTCATTCTTCTGGTTTGTTATTAGATCAATGCAAGGTTGTTCCCTACAGGAAATGTGGCGAGCTTTACGGAAACCTGAGAGTTTGTGTGTGTTTCTTCAGACTTGGTGTTTCTTTCTTCTTCTTTTTTTTTAATGTAAGGAAAAGGGCGCGACGATCCAACAGTTAAAGCTATTGATTTTGTAATCCCCCCGTCTGAGCTGTCTCTGCAGTTATAGGAAAAATTCTAATATCTATAGTACAACAGATGATGCAGTACAGCGACGTGGACGATGTAAATGTGTCGGAGCACACATTTCATCGAATGTGCTTTGAAGAGGATTCTCACTGACTAAACGACGTCATCAGTTTCGACTATGCTGGACGCTGTAACATCTGTGTTGGAAAACATAAGCAGAATTCTTCTGAAGGTACCCGTAAAATAAATAAAAAACAAGTCTTATAGTCTTTACCTCACTATTTTGGAGTCTTTCTCTTTATACGTGATTACTTGACACTTCATGACAATTCATACAGTAAACTATTTTCTAAAAACAGCGAATGAAATGTCTAATGGTCCGCTGTAGCTGTATTTTTTCAGGTCGATTATCAACCCACAAAACCGCTTTACCAGCTTTTAAGTTGCATCTTTTTGTGCAAACATAATTACTGTGTCATAGGTTACAGAATGGCGCAGAGTAACAATTGGCTTGTTGAGTTAAGTTCTCAGCCCTCCAAATTAATAAAAAAACCATCGTCAATTGATAAAAAGAACGTTCTCAATGATGAATGTCATGACTGTGTCAAGTCTCGAGCTGTACACCTTCCGATTCTTGTCCGCCTATGTCAAGCAACAGAGGGCCCCTCATAGATGTTATACAGGACCCGTACTACCTGCTTCCTTCTTTTTTTTTAAAAAAAAAAAACGTCGCTGAAGGAGTTGTCAAGCAATCAAGTAAAACTATTTTAGCTGTTGTTGCCCCAGTTTTAAAATTATCTTTCTCTTTAATTATTATTCTTCCTCCTGTACCATGCCAGCAAGCGCAAGAATAAAGATTATTCCTCATACGGTTCGAAAGAACTGACTGCTACCTTCCCTGTCTGTACGTAAATTATTCCTCCACAGAGAAGGTTTTGTGTCTATATTTGTGTGTGTGTGTGTGTGTGTGTGTGTGTGTGTGTGTGTGTGTGTGTGTGTGTATGTGTGTGTGTATGAGAGAGAGAGAGAGAGAGAGAGAGAGAGAGAGAATATGAAGCTAATGGGATGATTACACAGGTCAACTGACACGTTTTAAGAATTATACTGCCTCAAATTTCCACTCCACCACTGTCGTATGAGAGCTTAGTAACCTTACTACGTAACTATAAACGCACGTCAGTATGTCCAAGGACCATGGCTACATTAGGAACACCCAGCGGGATGCCACAGTGGGCACGATGCCCTCTCATTCGAGACGACTGTTCGTGGTTTCACTAAATCTCTGAAGGTAAATATCAGTATAATATCTTTGAAATAGACATAGTCTGTTCCTCTTCCTTCCTGAAATCAAAGCTTACTGTCCCTTTCTTATAATCCCATCATCGACGGAATAGCAAACTATAGAAGATTAAACTTCTTCCATTTTACATCGGAAATCAGGTATTCTAACGGCTACCCTTATTTTCCCACTTGATACAGTACAATCGTTTACAGAGCACATAGTTCTGTTATCAAACGCGCTGCCGCACACAATAGTGGAGCACGCAAGTTTAAGAAACGAAATAAAACTTCACGGATTGAGAGCGTACGTGATGTTATTTCAGTGATTACAAAATCGAGTGAGATTTACAAAGAACTTGACAGTATGAGGCCCCTAGTCAGCATGGCTTTTCACCTCCTCTGGCCTGGATGCAAGCGCTACTTCGGTTGGCAAGCGTGCCATCGAGTCGTTGTATCCTCTCTTGATGCAAGTTGTTCTACAGCTGTTGTAAAGTGTCATTTGTGTTCTGGATACTAGCACTGAGCCTGAGTTGACATCCGAGGAGGTCCTGTCTATTTTCTATCCGGGACACATCTGGGTCTGCCCACCACACAGACGCTTCATAGAGGCATGTACCATGTATGAACGTGCATTGTCCTGTTGAAAAACAAAACACGATACTGTCGCATGAGATGTAACACATGAGGGCGCAGGATGTTCGTTACTTACCGTTGTGTCTTCACTCAGTCACTACCAGCTGTGACTTGATGTCATACCCACGGTTCCCCATACCACGACGACAGGAATAACACCGCTGTCCTCTCTAAAGCATTTGAAGGATGGGACCTCTCCCCTGGTCACTTACAAGGGTCATGCAGAGCCGGCCGGGGTGGCCGAGAGGCTCTAGGTGCTACAGTCTGGAACCGCCAGACCGCTACGGTCGCAGGTTCGAGACCTGCCTCGGGCATGGATGTGTGTGATGTCCTTAGGTTAGTTAGGTTTAATTAGTTCTAAGTTCTAGGGGACTGATGACCTCAGAAGTTAAGTCCCACAGTGCTCAGAGCCATTTGAATTTGTGTCATGCACAGCCGCTATTTATGACTGAACACAATGCGGTGCCATTCAGCCGTAGCCTATGGTTCCCGGTCAGGGCACCACTCCAAAGCACTGGAGTTTGCAAGAGTTTAACAAAAGCTAGCGCAAGTTAAATTTGAGGTATTTCCGTAACAATTCCAAGAGCGATTTCGACTGCGTCCCCAGCCCACGGTTTTCACTTGTCATGTAAATGAGCACAGTGCTTAAATCCTCAGTACTATCGGGTGTGAAAATGTGCCATAATTGGCAACTTTCCGCTCCTGGTAGGTTGTATATGGACTCATCAATCTTTACATTTGGAATCAAAGACATTTGCCATTGCACTAACAGTGACGTCATTAGAAATGTATTTTTCGATTTCATGTGCTGTGGTGAGTGTAATGATAACCATAGACTCTTATTTAAATGCTATTTACTTATGCACACGGCGCTAAGCTTTACCACATAACCTCCTCCACACTCATAGCAAACTCGCCACTTAGGAAGTGCGTGAATTTCGAAATAAAAAAGTTCTTCGCAACATCTCGTGCACTACGTGCTCCACTTCGCCCTTCAGACGGAAGGATTCCCGGTAGTAAGGCATCATCTTACCGTACATTGTCCAGCACAAGCTGTTGACGCCCACCAAAACGTCAACATTTCTGTTGACATCCCGGGCCACCAATCTTGCAGTTGTTTTGTGAAATTAGAGAGCGTAATGGATGTTGCAGTATGCTAAACCATGACTAACGCTTACAGTTGTTGCAGTGCCATCCACTGTCACTCCTTCGTTTTCCCTGCAATGGATTCAATGAGCTGCAGTGCGAGGACATCGTAGAGTCTAAACTGTAGGTATTCGCAAACATAACTCTACGGTGCTAACCAGTGACTGTTGACAAAATAATCCTGTTTGTTGTTATCAACTGATTTCGGCACTTCCTTCGTATATAACAAAATTCTTCCGCATTTCCTACTGTGCCTGCCCAGTTTTTGACACTGAGTTGATGTTTTATGGATACTTTTTCTTTTCCTCAAACAACTTCCTTACAAAGCAGACTGTCTGCTCGTATTAAGAACGCCAACACAGCATTTTTTTCTGCAAATCGAAGTAATGTCCGCTGCCTAGGCAATTTCATTAGCGTCGCGAACGTTTCCTACACTATTTCCAAAGTCCATGCGACGCACAAGTTAAAAACGATTGTTGATCGTTTCAAATATTTAACAAAGCTTGTTAATATACATACCATATTCTTTTCTTTTTGTATCGTATACTTCATCCATTACATGGCTAGTTAGCTGTCTATAAAATATGAGCGATCACGATAGTGTTTCTATTAGCAGCTCAGGCTGGATCGCAATTTATTTATAACACAAAGCTGTTTTAAGATAATCTGCCCCCTTCAGAGACAGTGATATAAAGTCACAGCCAACTATGGGAAGAACGAATGCAAGTATCTGTATATTTTCTTTTAGTATTTGGATTTGGTTTTGAATAGTAGATTCTAAGCCATACTCTATCTCATATTTGCCCTCATTTTCGTTTACATATTCTAAAAATGCCCTTGTTCGAGCGTCTGTACATTATTTTTGTCTTATTTAGTTTTAGTTTTGTATCACAAATGGTTGTTGACCGGAGGTGTAAAGTGTTTAAATGATGTTACTAAATTGTAAGCCACACTAAACCAGCATATAATATAACCAGTGAGGTGCCCAACTTTTCCTTCTCAAACTACTATCGTCCCGTCATAGGAACTTGTGACCTATTTTCACCTAGACGAGGAGTGACCAGCGGCTCATGAAACAAAAACCTATTTGTTTTCACGGTTTCATCATCATTCGTGAAAGTGGCTAGACTGGACTGTGTACAGCATGGGAATTTGTACGGACGCAGATGATCGCGCAGTTGAGCGTCCCACAAAGCAAACATCACATCACATCACATCATCTCACGGTTTCATTGACGACAGATACACGGGCATCAACGTGGTTTCCTAACTGCAAGTATGTTCTTTCTTGCCCTCGGTATAGATTCCTTGGAGACTAGTGTTAACTCCCAGGCGGCGATCATGCAATAACCGCAACAGCATCACTAAAAATCGAACGAGGTGGCGCTTTGGTTAGCACACTGGACTCGCATTCGGGAGGACAGCGGTTCAAATCCGCGTCCGGCCATCCTAATTTAGACTTTCCATGATTTCCCTAAATCGCTTAAGGCAAATGCCGGGATGATTCCTTCCAAAGGGCACGGCCGACTTCCTTTCCCATCCTTTCCTAACTCCGATGGGACCGAAGACCTCGCTGTTTGGTCCCCTCCTCAAATCAACCAACCAACCAACCAACCAAACCATCACTAAAAGCCCTATATTACACATATTTTTGCTTCGTGATTTTTTAAAGATCCGCAAATGAGTTACAACACGAAAATCCCTACTTTCCATATATATTTTATTTGGTGATATTTTGTCCCACTATGTGCTATTCTGGCAGAGAAAATAGCATTGTTTCATTAAATAGTTGATGCCCGTATGTCGGCTGTTAATGAAGCTGCGGGAACGCATTGCTGGTTGATTTCTGGAGTCCCTGCTCAGTGTTCTTGTACACCAAGTAATTCAAGTATAAGAGTTACGCGACCCACCAAACGTACGTGAAGCATCACAGATCCAGTTAACCATCAATCACGTCATTATAAATTCTGAACATCTTAGTTCAGTACTCTATCAACTGAAGTTTTAATTTTTGGTTTATTTTATACATAATTAATACAGAATGAGTTTTTCACTCTGCAGCGGAGTGTGCGCTGATATGAAATTTCCTGGCAGATTAAAACTGGGTGCCAGACGGAGACTCGAACTCGGGACCTTCGCCTTTCGCGGGCAAGTGCTCTACAATCTGAGATACCCGAGCACGACTCACGCCCGGTCCTCACAGCTTTACTTCTGCCGGTATCTCGTCTCCTACCTTCCAAACCATACATAAGCTCTTCTGCGAACCTTGCAGAAATAGCACTCCTGGAAAAAAGGATATTGTGAGAAACATGGCTTACCCACAGCCTGGGGGATGTTTCCAGAATGAGATTTTCACTCTGCAGCGGAGTGTACGCTGATATGAAACTTCCTGGCAGATTAAAACTGTGCGCCGGGCAGAGACTAGAATTCGGAACCTTTGCCTTTCGCGAGCAAGTGCTCTATCACCTGAGCTTGGGTAGCACGTGATTGCATAGCTCAGATGGTGCCAGCACGGTAACTCAGCGTGTTCTGTCAGAGGGTTAGCTGCCCTCGGTAATGAAAAAACTGAGGTAATGAATCAACGACGAACTGAAACGGGTGTCTTGCGACGTCCGACCCGAACAGATACAACGAACGAAAACGAACAAAATGAGATTATATATATATATATATATATATATATATATATATATATATATATATTCAATCATTTGTAATAGCCCTATATATATATATATATATATATATATATATATATATATATATATATATATATATATAGGGCTATTACAAATGATTGAAGCGATTTAATAAATTCACTGTAGCTCTATTCATTGGCATATGGTCACGACACACTACAGATACGTAGAAAAACTCATTAATTTTTGTTCGGCTGAAGCCGCACTTCAGGTTTCTGCCGCCAGAGCGCTCGAGAGCGTAGTGAAACAAAATGGCGACAGGAGCCGAGAAAGCGTATGTCGTGCTTGAAATGCACTCACATCAGTCAGTCATAACAGTGCAACGACACTTCAGGACGAAGTTCAACAAAGATCCACCAACTGATAACTCCATTCGGCGATGGTATGCGCAGTTTAAAGCTTCTGGATGCCTCTGTAAGGGGAAATCAACGGGTCTGCCTGCAGTGAGCGAAGAAACGGTTGAACGAGTGCGGGCAAGTTTCACGCGTAGCCCGCGGAAGTCGACGAATAAAGCAAGCAGGGAGCTAAACGTACATCTACATCTACATTTATACTCCGCAAGCCACCCAACGGTGTGTGGCGGAGGGCACTTTACGTGCCACTGTCATTACCTCCCTTTCCTGTTCCAGTCGCGTATGGTTCGCGGGAAGAACGACTGTCTGAAAGCCTCCGATCGCGCTCTAATCTCTCTAATTTTACATTCGTGATCTCCTCGGGATGTGTAAGTAGGGGGAAGCAATATATTCGATACCTCATCCAGAAACGCACCCTCTCGAAACCTGGCGAGCAAGCTACACCGCGATGCAGAGCGCCTCTCTTGCAGAGTCTGCCACTTGAGTTTATTAAACATCTCCGTAACGCTATCACGGTTACCAAATAACCGTGTGACGAAACGCGCCGCTCTTCTTTGGATCTTCTCTATCTCCTCCGTCAGACCGATCTGGTACGGATCCCACACTGATGAGCAATACTCAAGTATAGGTCGAACGAGTGTTTTGTAAGCCACCTCCTTTGTTGATGGACTACATTTTCTAAGCACTCTCCCAACGAATCTCAACCTGGTACCCGCCCTACCAACAATTAATTTTATATGATCATTCCACTTCAAATCGTTCCGCACGCATACTCCCAGATATTTTACAGAAGTAACTGCTACCAGTGTTTGTTCCGCTATCATATAATCATACAATAAAGGATCCTTCTTTCTATGTATTCGCAACACATTACATTTGTCTACGTTAAGGGTCAGTTGCCACTCCCTGCACCAAGTGCCTATCCGCTGCAGATCTTCCTGCATTTCGCTACAGTTTTCTAATGCTGCTACTTCTCTGTATACTACAGCATCATCCGCGAAAAGCCGCATGGAACTTCCGACACTATCTACTAGGTCATTTATATATATTGTGAAAAGCAATGGTTCCATAACACTCCCCTGTGGCACGCCAGAGGTTACTTTAACGTCTGTAGACGTCTCCCCATTGATAACAACATGCTGTGTTCTGTTTGCTAAAAACTCTTCAATCCAGCCACACAGCTGGTCTGATATTCCGTAGGCTCTTATTTTGTTTATCAGGCGACAGTGCGGAACTGTATCGAACGCCTTCCGGAAGTCAAGAAAAATAGCATCTACCTGGGAGCCTGTATCTAATATTTTCTGGGTCTCATGAACAAATAAAGCGAGTTGGGTCTCACACGATCGCTGTTTCCGGAATCCATGTTGATTCCTACGTAGTAGATTCTGGGTTTCCAAAAACGACATGATACTCGAGCAAAAAACGTGTTCTAAAATTCTACAACAGATCGACGTCAGAGAT
This sequence comes from Schistocerca americana, assembly GCF_021461395.2. Classification (NCBI taxonomy): domain Eukaryota; kingdom Metazoa; phylum Arthropoda; class Insecta; order Orthoptera; family Acrididae; genus Schistocerca; species Schistocerca americana. The sequence continues at coordinate 259,012,499 of NC_060119.1, read as the reverse complement.
ATAGGTCTACAGTTTTTCGCATCTGCTCGACGACCCTTCTTGAAGACTGGGATTACCTGTGCTCTTTTCCAATCATTTGGGACCTTCCGTTCCTCTAGAGACTTGCGGTACACGGCTGTTAGAAGGGGGGCAAGTTCTTTCGCGTACTCTGTGTAGAATCGAATTGGTATCCCGTCAGGTCCAGTGGACTTTCCTCTATTGAGTGATTCCAGTTGCTTTTCTATTCCTTGGACACTTATTTCGATGTCAGCCATTTTTTCGTTTGTGCGAGGATTTAGAGAAGGAACTGCAGTGCGGTCTTCCTCTGTGAAACAGCTTTGGAAAAAGGTGTTTAGTATTTCAGCTTTACGCGTGTCATCCTCTGTTTCAATGCCATCATCATCCCGTACTGTCTGGATATGCTGTTTCGAGCCACTTACTGATTTAACGTAAGACCAGAACTTCCTAGGATTTTCTGTCAAGTCGGTACATAGAATTTTACTTTCGAATTCACTGAACGCTTCACGCATAGCCCTCCTTACGCTTTGACATCGTTTAGCTTCTGTTTGTCTGAGAGGTTTTGGCTGCGTTTACACTTGGAGTGAAGCTCTCTTTGCTTTCGCAGTAGTTTCCTAACTTTGTTGTTGTACCACGGTGGGTTTTTCCCGTCCCTCACAGTTTTACTCGGCACGTACCTGTCTACAACGCATTTTACGATTGCCTTGAACTTTTTCCATAAACACTCAACATTATCAGTGTCGGAACAGAAATTTTCGTTTTGATCTGTTAGGTAGTCTGAAATCTGCCTTCTATTACTCTTGCTAAACAGATAAACCTTCCTCCCTTTTTTTATATTCCTATTAACTTCCATATTCAGGGATGCTGCAACGGCCTTATGATCACTGATTCCCTGTTCTGTACATACAGAGTCGAAAAGTTCGGGTCTGTTTGTTATCAGTAGGTCCAAGATGTTATCTCCACGAGTCAGTTCTCTGTTTAATTGCTCGAGGTAATTTTCGGATAGTGCACTCAGTATAATGTCACTCGATGCTCTGTCCCTACCACCCGTCCTAAACATCTGAGTGTCCCAGTCTATATCTGGTAAATTGAAATCTCCACCTAAGACTATAACATGCTGAGAAAATTTATGTGAAATGTATTCCAAATTTTCTCTCAGTTGTTCTGCCACTAACGCTGCTGAGTCGGGAGGTCGGTAAAAGGAGCCAATTATTAACCTAGTTCGGTTGTTGAGTGTAACCTCCACCCATAATAATTCACAGGAACTATCCACTTCTACTTCACTACAGGATAAACTACTACTAACAGCAACGACCACTCCACCACCGGTTGCATGCAATCTATCCTTTCTAAACACCGTCTGTACCTCTGTAAAAATTTCGGCAGAATTTATATCTGGCTTAAGCCAGCTTTCTGTACCTATAACGATTTCAGCTTCGGTGCTTTCTATCAGCGCTTGAAGTTCTCGTACTTTACCAACGCAGCTTCGACAGTTGACAATTACAATACCGATTGCTGCTTGGTCCCCGCATGTCCTGACTTTGCCCCGCACCCGTTGAGGCTGTTGCCCTTTCTGTACTTGCCCAAGGCCATCTAACCTAAAAAACCGCCCAGCCCACGCCACACAACCCCTGCTACCCGTGTAGCCGCTTGTTGCGTGTAGTGGACTCCTGACCTATCCAGCGGAACCCGAAACCCCACCACCCTATGGCGCAAGTCGAGGAATCTGCAGCCCACACGGTCGCAGAACCATCTCAGCCTCTGATTCAGACCCTCCACTCGGCTCTGTACCAAAGGTCCGCAGTCAGTCCTGTCGACGATGCTGCAGATGGTGAGCTCTGCTTTCATCCCGCTAGCGAGACTGGCAGTCTTCACCAAATCAGATAGCCGCCGGAAGCCAGAGAGGATTTCCTCCGATCCATAGCGACACACATCATTGGTGCCGACATGAGCGACCACCTGCAGATGGGTGCACCCTGTACCCTTCATGGCATCCGGAAGGACCCTTTCCACATCTGGAATGACTCCCCCCGGTATGCACACGGAGTGCACATTGGTTTTCTTCCCCTCTCTTGCTGCCATTTCCCTAAGGGACCCCATTACGCGCCTGACGTTGGAGCTCCCAACTACCAGTAGGCCCACCCTCTGCGACTGCCCGGATCTTGCAGACTGAGGGGCAACCTCTGGAACAGGACAAGCAGCCATGTCAGGCCGAAGATCAGTATCAGCCTGAGACAGAGCCTGAAACCGGTTCGTCAGACAAACTGGAGAGGCTTTCCGTTCAGCCCTCCGGAATGTCTTTCGCCCCCTGCCACACCTTGAGACGACCTCCCACTCTACCACAGGTGAGGGATCAGCCTCAATGCGGGCAGTATCCCGGGCAACCACAGTGTTAGTCCGATCAGGGGATGCGTGGGACGAGCTGGCCGTCCCCGACAAACCCCCATCCGGACCCCCACAGTGATGCCCATTGGCAACAGCCTCAAGCTGTGTGACCGAAGCCAACACTGCCTGAAGCTGTGAGCGAAGGGATGCCAACTCAGCCTGCATCCGAACACAGCAGTTGCAGTCCCTATCCATGCTAAAAACTGTTTTGCAAAGAAAGTCTGAACTAATCTACAGAGAGCGCAACAAATCAACAAAATTTAAACGGTTATTAAAATACAAGATTGCCTAGTAAATGCAGTAATGCTGCTACTTGCGCACTGCTGACACTGCTCGGCGGCGGAAGGAGACTACGCGAATTTACACTAATCAGATACTAAAACGCGATGCTACAACTCTCAAATACTATAATACGCCCGAAATTTATGAATTAAACAATGCAAGTACCAAAAACACGCAAAGAAATTAAGAATTAAACTATGTAACAAATGAGTGAGCTAGGAGTATACGACTTGCTGCTCAGCTGCTTATCCAACGGCGGCAGGGAGCACACTGACTGTGACCAACCGACACTGGCCGTTCAAAACAAAAACAGAAGACAAACGACTACGCGATTTTACACTATTCAGGTACTAAAACGCGATGCTACAACTCTCAAATACTATAATACGCCCGAAATTTATGAATTAAACAATGCAAGTACCAAACACACGCAAAAAATTAAGAATTAAACTATGTAACAAATGAGTGAGCTAGGAGTATACGACTTGCTGCTGCAGCTGCTTATCCAACGGCGGCAGGGAGCACACTGACGTACCGTAGGATCGTGCTCCACCGCACTTCCATCATGATGTTCGGCATTTCTTAAACAGGAGATTGGAAAACCGATGGATCGGTCGTGTTGGAGATCATGATCAGCAATTCATTTCATGGCCTCCACGCTCTCCCGACTTAACCCCATGCGATTTCTTTCTGTGGGGTTATGTGAAAGATTCAGTGTTTAAACCTCCTCTACCAAGAAACGTGCCAGAATTGCGAGCTCGCATCAACGATGCTTTCGAACTCATTGATGGGGACATGCTGCGCCGAGTGTGGGAGGAACTTGATTATCGGCTTGATGTCTGACGAATCACTAAAGGGGCACATATCGAACATTTGTGAATGCCTAAAAAAACTTTTTGAGTTTTTGTATGTGTGTGCAAAGCATTGTGAAAATATCTCAAATAATAAAGTTATTGTAGAGCTGTGAAATCGCTTCAATCATTTGTAATAAACCTGTATATATATATATATATATATATATATATATATATATATATATATATAGGGTGATTCAAAAAGAATACCACAACTTTAAAAATGTGTATTTAATGAAAGAAACATAATATAACCTTCTGTTATACATCATTACAAAGAGTATTTAAAAAGGTTTTTTTTCACTCAAAAACAAGTTCAGAGATGTTCAATATGGCCCCCTCCAGACACTCGAGCAATATCAACCCGATACTCCAGCTCGTTCCACACTCTCTGTAGCATATCAGGCGTAACAGTTTGGATAGCTGCTGTTACTTCTCGTTTCAAATCATCAATGGTGGCTGGGAGAGGTGGCCGAAACACCATATCCTTAACATACCCCCATAAGAAAAAATCGCAGGGGGTAAGATCAGGGCTTCTTGGAGGCCAGTGATGAAGTGCTCTGTCACGGGCTGCCTGGCGGCCGATCCATCGCCTCGGGTAGTTGACGTTCAGGTAGTTACGGACAGATACGTGTCAATGTGGTGCCGCTCCATCCTGCTGAAATATGAATTGTTGTGCTTCTTGTTCGAGCTGAGGGAACAGCCAAGTCTCTAACATCTCCAGATACTGTAGTCCAGTTACAGTAGCACCTTCGAAGAAAAAGGGACCAAAAACTTTATTGGCTGAAATGGCGAACAAATGTACAACTAAATGAAACTTTATACCTCCCTTAATTCGCCGACAGATAGTGCTTAGCTCTGCCTTTTGTCGTTGCAGAGTTTTAAATTCCTAAAGTTGTGGTATTCTTTTTGAATCACCCTATATATATATATATATATATATATATATATATATATATATATATATATATATATATATGGGTAGAGCACTTGCCCGCGAAAGGCAAAGGTCCGGAGTTCGCGTCTCGATCCGGCACACAGTTTTAATCTGCCAGGAAGTTTCATAGTGAATACAGTTATTCCAGTGACTGTTCTTTTATAGGATACAGGTTTAATTTTTTGATTTGAAACCTGCAAAAGAAGGTAAAAGTTCTGCATTTTATACCACTGCTAAAAGTTATGCATTTTGTACCGCTGCCCATAAATTTGTGTTCAGAATGAACAGCACCTGAACTGCACGTCCTAATGCAGTTCGCCGTGATTGTCTCGCAACGCTTTAGGCGAATATTGGAATGATTTCTAAAACAAAGCCACTACCAATTTCGCGACCCGACGTCGATGTTGACGAGATGTGATATTCTTGTTTTCTGCCCTCCTTCCTTTCATCCTTTGCAACAATCGGTAATCCACAGGGGCGAGATGAGATTGACTGGAAAACTGGAGGGTGTTTACCGTGGCATCCCGCTCCGCTGCAGCGTTCACGAGGCCACACTCTGTCACAATTCCCCGCACGAGGCTGCAGCGCCACCAGCGGATTCGGTTCACGAGGCCGCTGCCCTCGGGATCTCTTCCGCTTTTGCTACGTTATCTTTTTTTGTGGCGACCCGCGAGGACTCTCACAGGACTTCGCCGCCTGCGGGACGGAAGGCCTTCTAGGACTCCCGTGGGTACGCCTCAGAGCCAACACACTTCCTTGTGGGCGCTCCATCTCATTCCAGACATGCCACGAAACTTGGTTTCCCATCTTCGATGAGAGTGGAAGAATCAGTCTTTATACATTTACAGAATCTCTTCACTAAACAAGGCTCACGATTTTGAGGGATGTAATACAACAGAATAAAACTAATTTTCTTTTTTTTTTTTTTTTTTTTTTTTTTTACGAAGGAAAACCCACAGTGACGTGACAAGTCATGGGGTAGCGATAGGTACATTTGCAGATGACAGTATAAAAGAGCAGTGCATTAGTAGAACTGTCACTTGTACTCAAATGATTCACGTAGAAAGGCGTCCGAAGTAATTGCGACCGCACGACGGGAATTAAGAGACTCTGAACGCTAGAGCTAGACGCATGGGACATTCCATTTCGGAAATCATTAGGGGATTCAGTATTACGAATTTTCCGAGAATACCAAATTTCAGTGGATACCTCTCACCACTGATAACGCAGTGACCTTCGACTTTCACTTAAGCACCGAGAGCTGTTGCATTTGCGTAGTTGTCAGTGCTAACAGAGAAGCAACGCTGCGTGAAATAACCCAAGAAATTAATGTGGGACGTACGATGAAAGTATCCGTTAGGACAATGTAGCGAAATTTATCATTAATGGGTGACGGCAGTTACGCAAGTGCCTTTGCTAACAGCACGTCATCGCCTGCAGCGCCTCTCCTGGGCTCGTAACGGCATAGGGTCGACGCTAGATGACCGGGAAACAGTGGCCACGTCAGATTGGCGCGTTCAGTTTGTAACAGCTAATGATAGGGTTTAACTATGGCACAGACACTCGAGGCTATGAACCCAAGTGTCAACAAGACTCTGTTGGTGGCTCCACAACGGTGGTGGCCGTATTTACGTGGAATGGACTGGGTCCTCTAGTCCAACTGAACAGATTATTGACTGTCAATGGTTGTGTACGGGTACTTGGAGACCATTTTCAGCCATTTATGGTCTTCATGTTCGCAAATAACGATGGAAATGTTATGGGTGACAGTGCGCCATCTCACCGGACTACAGTTGTTCGCAGGTGGTTTAAAGAACACTCTTGACAATTCGAATGATTTGGCCGTCCAGATCGCCCGCCATGAATCTCGTCGAACATTTATGAGACGTAATAGAGGGATCAGTCCACACACAATATCTTGCGCTGGCAATACTTTTACAATTATGAAGACCTATAGAGGAAGCATGGCTCATTATTTCTGCAACGGTCTCCCAGTGTCTTGTTAAGTCCATGCCACATCGAGTAGCTTCACTACACTGGGCGAAAGGAGACCCGACAAGATAGTGGGAGGTATTCCATGACTTCTGTCATGTCAGTGTAAATGTAGGGCCCATGTCAGTTTAAATGTAGGGCCCGACAAGATATTAGGAGGTATTCCACGACTTCTGTCAAGTCAGTGTAAATGTAGGGCCTGACAAGATATACGAGGTGCATTCAAGTTCTAAGGCCTCCGATTTTTTTTCTAATTAACTACTCACCCGAAATCGATGAAACTGGCGTTACTTCTCAACGTAATCGCCCTGCAGACGTACACATTTTTCACAACGCTGACGCCATGATTCCATGGCAGCGGCGAAGGCTTCTTTAGGAGTCTGTTTTGACCACTGGAAAATCGCTGAGGCAATAGCAGCACGGCTGGTGAATGTGCGACCATGGAGAGTGTCTTTCACTGTCGGAAAAAACCAAAAGTGACTAGGAGCCATGTCAGGTGAGTAGGGAGCATGAGGAATCACTTCAAAGTTGCTATCACGAAGAAACTGTTGCGTAACGTTAGCTCGATGTGCGGGTGCGTTGTCTCAGTGAAACAGCACACGCGCAGCCCTTCCCGGACGTTTTTGTTGCAGTGCAGGAAGGAATTTGTTCTTCAAAACATTTTCGTAGGATACACCTGTTACCGTATTGTCCTTTGGAACGCAATGGGCAAGGATTACGCCCTCGCTGTCCCAGAACATGGACACCATCATTTTTTCAGCACTGGCGGTTACCCGAAATTTTTTTGGTGGCGATGAATCTGTGTGCTTCCACTGAGCTGACTGTCGCTTTGTTTCTGGATTGAAAAATGGCTTCCACGTCTCATTCATTGTCACAACCGACGAAAAGAAAGTCCCATTCGTGCTGTCATTGCGCGTCAACATTGCTCGACAACATGCCACACGGGCAGCCATGTGGTCGTCCGTCAGCATTCGTGGCACCCACCTGGATGACACTTTTCGCATTTTCAGGTCGTCATGCAGGATTCTGTGCACAGAACCCACAGAAATGCCAACTCTGGAGGCGATCTGTTCAACAGTCACTCTGCGATCCCCCAAAACAATTCTCTCCACTTTCTCGATCGTGTTGTCAGACCGGCTTGTGCGAGCCCGAGGTTGTTTCGGTTTGTTGTCACACGATGTTCTGCCTTCATTTAACTGTCGCACCCATGAACGCACTTTCGACACATCCATAACTCCATCACCACATGTCTCCTTCAACTGTCGATGAATTTCAATTGGTTTCACACCATGCAAATTCAGAAAACGAATGATTGCACGCTCTTCAAGTAAGGAAAACGTCGCCATTTTAAGTATTTAAAACAGTTCTCGTTCTCGCCGCTGGCGGTAAAATTCCATCTGCCGTACAGTGCTGCCATCTCTGGGACGTATTGACAATGTACGCGGCCTCATTTTAAAACAATGCGCATGTTTCTATCTCTTTCCAGTCCAGAGAAAAAAAATCGGAGGCCTTAGAACTTGAATCACCTCGTAGGAGGTATTCCACGACTTCTGTCATATCAGTGTAAATGTAGTGCCAGACAAGATATTAGGAGGTATTCCATGACTTCTGTCACGTCAGTGTAAATGTAGAGGGAGACCACGACCTATTTATTGCAGTTGAAGTAAAGCTAACACACACAATCTCAGAATTATTTTCCGGTTGGAAGTCAAAAACTCACTCCGCAGTTCATCGCTCTCAGCAGATAAGGAAACACTGAATCCTTATTGCCTCTGAACGCTTCGAAAAGAGTATTATTCGCAGTTGAGGCTCTCCCACTATTCCTTCTTAATAGTGGATTACCTTTTGTAAAATGCTTCCTTTATTGTGGTTTGTACTGGCCGAACTTCCCTGGTTTTCTCCCACTGACCACAGACATGGCCAGCCGATTCGTCTCATATTTCGCATGTCACTTGTGGACATCCTAAAATGGAAGACTCTAAAATCTCTTGGCTCAACGCCCCTCCGTTTTTGAGAAAACTTTCATGTCATGGAATCGACCCGAAATTAACAGGATCGATAAATAACTGAATGCGTTCGCAAACACACATTTTTCTAGAAACTGAGGAGACAAACTGTTACGACCGCTCCTTTCGTGTCCGTAAGGCAGACGTTGCTAAACAGGAGCGCCCTGGCGTAGCGACCAAGGTCTCTCTGGTTGTGGATCAGAAAAAGCACGTTTTCTATACGAACAAATTATTCAGATTTTTCAGGTTTTCTTTTTATATTTTAAATTTTTCTTGCTTATTGAAATTGACAGGAACAGGAAAGCTAATCAGGTAAATTCATCAACAAGGAATAATAACATCGTAGGAAAATAAATTTCTCAAACGATTTGATTAATAAAGAATTAAAATTTTAAGAATTCTTGTATGAAATAATTCCAAGTAAGATTGCTGCGAATTCGTCACGATGGGCTATAGACAGCCAACTGCAAGTTACTTAAGAGAGAGACTTACTCAAAATTTGTCATTGCAATTTTTTTAGTAGATAGAACTCTCTCTCGTAATAGTACAGATTAAACTTACACAGTAACGATGGGTCGTGGGAAAATGCATGTTTTTGACTCTGATGACCTTTATCTAATACAAAATTTTTGCTGCTTATTTTTTGTTAATTAATGGAGCAAAATATAGTGTAACTTAACCGCTTGTCTGCTTATCTCTGTCTGAATGAATATTTCTTATACTGTCTAACAAAACTTCTCAAAAATGATTACCAGACAAACAAACTCCTAACATAAACTCATGTACTGTGCAAAACATTGACTGTACTGAATTATACAAACACTTACCATAATTTTCTCAACACTGTCTTCAAACTGAAGCTAACTCTTTCTATAAAAACGCAGTGATACCCTGTGTTTTCGCTTATCTCGTGTCTTGACAAACTTTTTCACAGATTTCCCGGAAACAGCCCACAGCATACAGCAGCAAGGCAGCGTTAAAATCTACGACAGAAAATTCCGTACCACAAAGTGCAATGTGTGTACGTACATAATAATCTGAATGATTTGTAACCGGTATGAAACGACTTCTGACAAAATTCAAATGGATCTCTATATTCAAAAGAAATGCTTTAAAAATCAACTGAATGATAATAACAGTATTTACATAACATGAATTTAAGGAACAATTCTAAGCAAGAGGAATTTCATCTTCCTATCAGGGCAATCCATACAACAATCCTACTATCTGAGCTTCGTTACTACAACCTCAATAGCACAAAACAATGCTACACACTTACGTGTTTAGCTCAGTCTCACAACGTTCCAGAAAAACAAATATTTTCCTTACCTTCTCCCTCCATAACTGCATCAAAAATATTCATACTTAATTCCATCTATCTCACATCACCCTTATGAAGAAGCTTTCCTGACCGTTCTTCAAAATACGTTTAAGCGCGTAATTTTGCAAGTGCTCTCAAGCAGAGACGGTGTAGAAAGACAAAGATATTCTAACAATAGTTAAATATGACTCAGCTAAATAGTTTTCTTATGTGTGAGCTATGCATATCGATATCTACGTAAGAAATAGAATTTACAGAGTAACGAAGACAATACGCATATCTTACAATAGTTATATGTCTTACAAGAGCCAGTACTGAAAGCTACAATGTTTGCAGCTGAAATAGTTGTCCTTAAAAGGTATTTGATTTTATACTCAAGTTTTTCATCAAAACACTTCATAGATACCAAATCTGATTTTTACTCAGAAGAAGTGGTGTTCAAGAAATGCTCGAACATATATATTGTCGTAACCAATACTTCTCACGTTATGGAGGTATTGATATAATTTTAGATACCATAATTGGAACCAAATATAGAATCCAATATGGTATTTTCAAATCTCTATCGGAGGATCAATCGAATTAGTGAATAGCTAACGGCTGGAGAACCCTGAAGAATCGTCTTTCTCATGGATCGGTCCTGGCTGCCCGTTTCTTCCTGTATCCCCATCTCTTGCCAGCTACTAAAGCCAAGAAAATCCAGTATGCAGATGACTTGGCATTAATATGCCATAGCTTTGAAACAGTGTGAGAGTACAATCTAAAGTGACGTCACCTCGCTCTGTTGCAAACGGGGACTCAACAAACTCAGTTAAAATGCACTTACAGTGTTCCATCTCCGTAATAAAGACACACACAAGTTGAAAGTGCTATTTGATGGAATTGAAGTTCCCACAATTACTTTCCTAAATATCAGCGAGTCTTCCTCCACACACTGCCATTTATGCAGCACTGCACAATCACGTCAAAGAATGACGACACAAGAGTACATTTAGTCTACAAAAAACTCGAAAAACCTGGAGAGCAAATATAGATACATTACACAATGGCGCAACTTCTGTTCTCGGCTAACAAATACTCTGCCCTTACGTGGGGATATAGTGCATACATATTTTTTTGGGCGGACGGGGAGCGGGGGGGAACATCAGTCTTCTGACTGGTTTGATGCAGCCCTCCACGAATTCCTTCCCTGCACCGTGTCATGTATTGCACGGCCCCTCCCGTCGGGGGTTCGAGTCCTCCCTCGGGCATGGGTACGTGTGTTGTTCTTAGCATAAGTTATTTTAAGTAGTGTGTAAGTCTAGGGACAGATGACCTTAGCAGTTTGGTCCCTTAGGAATTCACACACATTTGAACATCAGAGTAGCACTTGCAACCTACATCCCCAATTATTTGCTGGATGCATTCCAATCCCTGCCTTCCTCTACAGTTCCTGCCATCTAGCGCTCCCTGTAGTACGAGATGGAAGTAATTCCCTCATGTCTTAACAGATGTCTTATCATACCTTACTAGTGTTTTCCACATATTCCTTTCCTCTCCGATTCTGTGCAGAACCTCCTCATTCCTTACCTTTTCAGTCCACCTAATTTTCAACATTCGTCTGCAGCACCACATCTCAAACGCTTAGATTCTCTTCTGTTCCGGTTTTCCCACAGTCCATGTTTCACTACCACACAGTGCTGTACTCCAGAAGTAAATTCTCAAAAATTTCTTCCTCAAATTAAGGCCTATGTTTGATACCAGCAGACTACTCTTACCCAGGAATGTCCTTTTTGCCATTGCTAGTGTGCTTTTGATGTCCTCCTTACTCCGTCCTTCGTTGGTTATTTTACTGCCTAGGTAACAGATTACCTTAACTTCTACTTCGCGACCATAAATCCTGATGTTAAGTTTCTCGCTGTTCTCATCTCTGCTACTTCTCATTACCTTCGTCTTTCTTTGATTTGCTCTCAATCCATTTTCAGTACTCATTACATTGTTCATTCCATTCAGCAGATCATGTAATTCTTCTTCACTTTCACTCAGGATAGCAATGTCATCAACGAATCGTATCATTGACATCCTTGACCTTGAATTTTAATTCCACTCCTGAACCTTCGTTTTATTTCCATCATTGCTTCTTCGATGTATAAACTGAACAGTAGGGGCGAAAGACTGCTCCCTGTCTTTCACCATTTTAATCCGAGCACTTTGTTCTTGGTCGTCGACTCTTTATTATTCCCTCTTGGTTCTTGTACATATTGTACACTCCTGGAAATGGAAAAAAGAACACATTGACACCGGTGTGTCAGACCCACCATACTTGCTCCGGACACTGCGAGAGGGCTGTAAAAGCAATGATCACACGCACGGCACAGCGGACACACCAGGAACCGCGGTGTTGGCCGTCGAATGGCGCTAGCTGCGCAGCATTTGTGCACCGCCGCCGTCAGTGTCAGCCAGTTTGCCGTGGCATACGGAGCTCCATCGCAGTCTTTAACACTGGTAGCATGCCGCGACAGCGTGGACGTGAACCGTATGTGCAGTTGACGGACTTTGAGCGAGGGCGTATAGTGGGCATGCGGGAGGCCGGGTGGACGTACCGCCGAATTGCTCAACACGTGGGGCGTGAGGTCTCCACAGTACATCGATGTTGTCGCCAGTGGTCGGCGGAAGGTGCACGTGCCCGTCGACCTGGGACCGGACCGCAGCGACGCACGGATGCACACCAAGACCGTAGGATCCTACGCAGTGCCGTAGGGGACTGCACCGCCACTTCCCAGCAAATTAGGGACACTGTTGCTCCTGGGGTATCGGCGAGGACCATTCGCAACCGTCTCCATGAAGCTGGGCTACGGTCCCGCACACCGTTAGGCCGTCTTCCGCTCACGCCCCAACATCGTGCAGCCCGCCTCCAGTGGTGTCGCGACAGGCGTGAATGGAGGGACGAATGGAGACGTGTCGTCTTCAGCGATGAGAGTCGCTTCTGCCTTGGTGCCAATGATGGTCGTATGCGTGTTTGGCGCCGTGCAGGTGAGCGCCACAATCAGGACTGCATACGACCGAGGCACACAGGGCCAACACCCGGCATCATGGTGTGGGGAGCGATCTCCTACACTGGCCGTACACCACTGGTGATCGTCGAGGGGACACTGAATAGTGCACGGTACATCCAAACCGTCATCGAACCCATCGTTCTACCATTCCTAGACCGGCAAGGGAACTTGCTGTTCCAACAGGACAATGCACGTCCGCATGTATCCCGTGCCACCCAACGTGCTCTAGAAGGTGTAAGTCAACTACCCTGGCCAGCAAGATCTCCGTATCTGTCCCCCATTGAGCATGTTTTGGACTGGATGAAGCGTCGTCTCACGCGGTCTGCACGTCCAGCACGAACGCTGGTCCAACTGAGGCGCCAGGTGGAAATGGCATGACAAGCCGTTCCACAGGACTACATCCAGCATCTCTACGATCGTCTCCATGGGAGAATAGCAGCCTGCATTGCTGCGAAAGGTGGATATACACTGTACTAGTGCCGACATTGTGCATGCTCTGTTGCCTGTGTCTATGTGCCTGTGGTTCTGTCAGTGTGATCATGTGATGTATCTGACCCCAGGAATGTGTCAATAAAGTTTCCCCTTCCTGGGACAATGAATTCACGGTGTTCTTATTTCAATTTCCAGGAGTGTATATGACCCGTCTCTCCCTATAACTTACCCCTTCTTTTCTCAGAATTTCGAACATCTTGCACCATTTTACAGTGTGTTGCTCCATTTGACATACACGAACGCTTTCTCCACGTTGACAAATCCTAAGAATGCGTCTTGATTTTTCTTTAGTCTTACTGCCATTATGAGCCACAACCTCAGAATTACCTCTCTCGTGCATTTACCTTTCCTAAAGCCAAACTGATCGTCATCTAGCAACTTCCTCAATTTTCTTTTCCATTCGTCAGTGTATTATTCTTGTAAGCAACTTGGGTGCATGAGCTGTTAAGCTGATTGTGCAAAAGTTGTCGCACTTGTCAGTTCTATCAGTCTTCGGAATTATGTGGATTATATTTTTCCGAGAGTCAGATGGTATGCCGGCAGCCACATTCTACACGCTGACGTGAATAGTCGTTCTGTTGCCACCTCTCCCAATGAGTTTAGAAATTCTGATGGAATATTATCTATCCCTTTTGCCTTATTTGAACGTAAGTCCTCCAAAGCTCTCTTCTGATTCTAATAATGGATCCCCTATCTCTTCTAAACCGACTCCTGTTTCTTCTATCACAAACAAATCTTCCCCCTTACAGAGGCTTTCAATGTATTCTGTCCACTATCCGCTCTGCCCATACATTTAGCAGTGGAGTTGTCGCTGCATATTTAATATTACCACTATTGCTTTTAATGCTTAGGTTTCTTAGACTTTCCTGTATGCTGACTCTATCCTTCCGACAGTCATTTCTTTTTCGATTTCTTCACATTTTCTCTTGCAGCCATTTCTTCTTAGCTTCCCTGCACTTCCTTCTGATTTCATGCGTCACCGACTTGTATTTCTGTATTCCTGACTTCCCCAAACATTACTGCACTTCCTTCTTTCATCAATTAACTGAAATATTTCCTATGTTACCCATGGTTCCTTCGCAATTACCTTCTTCGTACTTATGTTTTTCTTTCCAGCCGACCGGTGTGGCCGAGCGGCTCTAGACGCTTCAGTCTGAAACCGCGCGACCGCTACGGTCGCAGGTTCAAGTCCTGCCTCTGGCATGGATGTGTGTGATGTCGTTAGGTTGGTTAGGTTCAAGGAGTTCTACGTTCAAGGGGACTGATGACCTCAGAAGTTAAGTCCCATAGCGCTCAGAGCCATTTGAACCATTTTTTTTCTTTCCAACTTCTGTGAAGACCCCTTATAGAGACGACCATTCCTATTCAACTACACTGCCTACTGAACTGTTCCTTATTGCTTTATCTATAGCCTAAGAGAACTTCAACCGTATCTCGTCATTCCTTAGTACTTTCGTGTTCCCCTTCTTTGCGTATTGATTCTTGTTAATGTCTTAAACTTCAGCCTACTCTTTATCACTACTACATTGTGATCTGAGTTTATATCTGCTCATGGGTACGCCTTACAATCCGGAATCTGATTTCGAAATCTCTGTCTGACCATGATATAAGCTAACTGAAATCTTCCCGTATCGCCCGACCTTTTCGAAGTACATCTCCTTCTGTTGTGATTCATGAACAGAGTATTCGCTGTTACTAACTGAAATTTATTACAGAACTCAATAAGTCTTTTTCCTCTCTCATTCCATGTTCGAAGCCCATATTCTCCTGTAACCTTTCCATGTGCTCCTTCCCTTTCAATTGCTTTCCAGACGCCCATGACTATTAGATTTTCATATCCCTTTCACTATACTCGTATACTTTCTCTATCTCTTCATCTTCAGCTTGCGATGTCGGCATGTATACCCGAACTATCGTTGTCAGTGTTGGTTTGCTGTCGATTCTGATAAGAACAACCTTATCACTGAACTGTTCACAGTAACACACTCTCTGTCCTACTTTTCTATTGATACCATTTTCTCTTGTTGTTGATGTTCCTCTATACTCATCTGACCAGAAATGCACGTCTTCTTTGCATTCCATTTCACTTCAGTGAGCCCTATTGTATTTATACTGAGCCTTTGCATTTCCCATTTCAGATTTTCTAGTTTCCCTACCACGTTCAAGCTTCTGACATGCCACGGCGCGACTCGTAGAACGTTATCCTTTCATTGATCATTCAATCTTATTCTCATGGTCACCTCCCTCTTAGCAGCTCCCTCCCGGAGTTCCGAATGGGGGACGTTTTCAGAATTTTTTGCCAATGGATAGATCTTCATGACACTTTTTCAATAACAGGCCACATGTCCTGTGGATACACGTTAAGTGTCTTTAATGCAGACCTTTCCATTGCCTTCTGCATCCTCATTCCGTTGATTATTACTGATTCAGGGCATACACAATTGAGATAAACGAATGTCTGAATCATCACCATCATCATCATTTAAGACTGATTATGCCTTTCAGCGTTCAGTCTGGAGCATAGCCCCCCTTATAAAATTCCTCCATGGTCCCCTATTCAGTGCTAACATTGGTGCCTCTTCTGATGTTAAACCTATTACTTCAAAATCATTCTTAACCGAATCCAGGTACCTTCTCCTTGATCTACCCCGACTCCTCCTACCCTCTACCGCTGAACCCATGAGTCTCTTGGGTAACCTTGGTTCTCCCATGCGTGTAACATGACCACACCATCTAAGCCTGTTCGCCCTGACTGCTACATCTATAGAGTTCATTCCCACTTTTTCTTTGATTTCCTCATTGTGGACACCCTCCTGCCATTGTTCCCATCTACTGGTACCTGCAGTCATCCTAGCTACTTTCATATCCGTAACCTCAACCTTGTTGATAAGGTAACCTGAATCCACCCAGCTTTCGCTCCCATACAACAAAGTTGGTCTAAAGATTGAACGGTGCACAGGTAACTTAGTCTTGGTACTGACTTCCTTCTTGCAGAAGAGAGTAGATCGTAGCTGACCGCTCACTGCATTAGCTTTGCTACACCTCGCTTCCAGTTCTTTCACTATGTTGCCATCCTGTGAGAATATGCATCCTAAGTACTTGAAACCGTCCACCTGTTCTAACTTTGTTCCTCCTATTTGGCACTCAATCCGTTTATATTTCTTTCCCACTGACATTACTTTCGTTTTGGAGATGCTAATCTTCATACCATAGTCCTTACATTTCTGATCTAGCTCTGAAATATTACTTTGCAAACTTTCAATATAATCTGCCATCACAACTAAGTCATCCGCATATTCAAGACTGCTTATTTTGTGTTCACATATCGTATTCTCACCCAGCCAGTCTATTGTTTTCAACGTATGATCCATAAATAATATGAACAACAGTGGAGACAGGTTGCAGCCTTGTCTTACCCCTGAAACTACTATGAACCATGAACTCAATATACCGTCAACTCTAACTGCTGCCTGACTATCCATGTAAAGACCTTTAATTGCTTGCAAAAGTTTGCCTCCTATTCCATAATCTCGTAGAACAGACAATAACTTCCTCCTAGGAACCCGGTCATATGCCTTTTCTAGATCTATAAAGCATAGATACAATTCCCTGTTCCACTCATAACACTTCTCCATTATGTGCCGTAAGCTAAAGATCTGGTCCTGACAACCTCTAAGAGGCCTAAACCCACACTTATTTTCATCCAATTGGTCCTCAACTAATACTCGCACTTTCCTTTCAACAATACCTGAGAAGATTTTACCCACAACGGTGATTAAAGAGATACCTCTGTAGTTGTTACAATCTTTTCTGCTTCCATGTTTAAAGATTGGTGTGATTACTGCTTTTGTCCAGTCTGATGTAACCTGTCCCGACTCCCAGGCCAATTCAATTATCCTGTGTAGGCATTTAAGTCCTGACATTCCACTGTATTTGATGAGTTCTGGCTTAATTTCATCCACCCCAGCTGCTTTATTGCACTGCAATCTATTGACCATTTTCTCCACTTCCTCAAATGTGATCCTATTTCCATCATCATTCCTATCCCATTCTACCTCGAAATCTAAAACATTACTGATCGTATTTTCACCTACATTGAGCAACTCTTCAAAATATTCCCTCCATCTGCCCAAGGCATCCACAGGATTCACCAGCAGTTTTCCTGACCTGTCCAAAATACTTGTCATTTCCTTCTTACCTCCCTTTCGAAGACTGCTAATTACACTCCAGAATGGTTTTCCAGCAGCTTGACTCATAGCCTCCAACCTGTTTCCAAAGTCTTCCCAAGATTTCTTCTTGGATGCTGCAATTATCTGTTTGGCTTTGTTTCTTTCTTCAATATAACTTTCTCTGTCTACCTAAGTTCTAGTATGTAGCCATTTTTGATACGCCTTCTTTTTCCTTTTACAGGCTGCCTTGACTGTGTCATTCCACCAAGCTGTTTGCTTCATCCTACTTTTACACACTACTGTTCCAAGACATTCTTTAGCCACTTCTAGTACTGTGTCTCTGTGCCTTGTCCATTCCTTTTCCAATGACTGTAATTGACTACATTCAACTAACTGGTACCTTTCTGAGATCGCTGCTATGTACTTGTGCCTGATATTCTTACCCTGAAGTTTCTCCACTCTTATCCTCCTACAAATGGACCTGACCTCCTGCACTTTCGGCCTCACAATCCCAATTTCACTGCAGATTAAATAATGATCAATGTCATAAAAGAATCCCCTGAATACACGTGTGTCCCTCACAGCCTTCCTGAATTCCTGATCTGTTATTATATAGTCAATGACAGATCTGGTTCCCCTGCCTTCCCAAGTATACCGGTGAATGTTCTTATGTTTAAAAAAGGAGTTTGTGATTACTAAGCCCATACTGGCACAGAAATCCAAGAGTTGTTTCCCGTTCCTGTTGGCCTCCATATCCTTTCCAAATTTACCCATAACCTTTTCATACCCTTCTGTTCGATTTCCAATCCTGGCGTTAAAATCACCCATGAGCAGAACACTGTCCTTGTCCTTTACTCTAACAACTACATCACTGAGTGCCTCATAAAAACTGTCCATCTTACCTTGATCTGTCCGGTCACAATGTGAATATACTGACACAATCCTAATTTTCTTGCTAGACACTGTCAAATCTATCCACATCAGTCGTTTGTTTACGTACCTTATTGCAACTACGCTGGGTTCCATTTCTTTCCTGATGTAAAGCCCTACACCCCATTGTGCTATTCCTGCTTTGACTCCTGACAGGTAGACCTTGTATTCTCCCACTTCCTCTTCTTTCTCACCCCTTACCCGAATGTCACTAACAGCTAAAACGTCCAGCCCCATCTTACTTGCAGCCTCTGCCAGCTCTACCTTCTTCCCAGAGTAGCCCCCATTGATATTAATAGCTCCCCATCTCATTACCATTTGTTTGCCAAGTCGTATCTTAGGAGTCCCTGGTTTGTCAGTTAGAGGTGGGAATCCGTCACCTCCAAAGGTCCGAGGCATTTTGCTCTGATTGTTGCCAGCATCATATTTAAAGTACCAGGGAAGCAGGTTGCTAACCTTACTTGCCCCGAGTCCCATTGGGTTTTACCCCTAACGGCTGAGGGACTAACCGGTGGGTTTGGTAGTCTTTGCCGTATGAGCACAAAGGTGACCACGACTCAGAACATGTCGGAGATGCCCAGCCTTATTCCAAAGTAACTGGTATGCCGACTGTCGGGACCACTTACTTGGCCACTTATATGTTGTCCGTGGTTCATGAACTAGGACATGAGTACAGGAACCCACACCATGAACCATGTCTGAAGGGGATGCAAAAACCATTACTGTTACTGTCAGATCCATTCCAGTTAATCGTTGCTCGTTCGCCTAAAAATACTCCTCCATAACTCAGAAGAAAATCTGGTGCAGTGCTAACTGATGAAGACATAGAGATAGGTCTAAGTATTTTCCAGAATCCGCAAGGCATTCACCTGAATCCATTGTGGTTCAATCTTCGGGTGACAGACGCTTGCCATGTCACAAAGAACTGCAAAAAAAGCCGCAATGAGCATCCACCTCAGAACATCCATCTAATTCGAAACCTAAAGACTCAGATTGCCCAGTTTGATCTTCCACATCACGGATGTTCGAGACAGCAACATCCGAATGGGACATGGAAGATATGGACACGTCATGAAGAAGTGGGCTCTTGTTAGTTGTGTGTCTATGGTGAAGAATAATAGACAATAAAACATATCATAGAGAACTGATAACTTCGTGCCTTTAAAGGTGGTCTCAAAGACTTGCATGAAGTGATACCAGTTGCTGCTATATGGTTGTTAAATTTAAAAGTTCACCTATTGTAAGACGTTGTGGTCTCCTGCCCTTCATTGCTTACATATTCCGCCCTCACAATCATATTCCGCACATCAAAACGCTTCATTCGAACCCGAACTCGATAAGATAAAGTCAATGTTGTATGAACTCATGTAAACGATATGCAAATAACAAGTGCGCACCGGGGTTGAAATACTCGAGGCTGGCGTACACGCATACATTCCAGACACGACGGTCGCAGGAGGCAGACCACACACTAGGAGGCCGGTCCCTTCAGAGGCGAGTCAACCACAGCCGCCCACGGAGCAGACAGCACGTGCCCGAGTGAAAGGGGGAATGACCCCGTGTTCGGATTGAAAGCAAATTTCGCTTGTGTGAGAACGTCCAACCTACGCATTCTTTACACATAGCACGCAGTTTCAGAGATTTTCACAGGGAGACAGCAAACGCCAAACGCCGATACTACAGATTTCCGGATTGGTCACCTCAAACGAAACGTCATTCTCCCGTTTTAGAAGAGCAATGCTGATTGGCAGACGATATTTCTGACGCCTGGAGCTGAAGGAGTAACGGAAGAGACCGAAAGATATACCCCTTCACATCTGGCGTGGAGAGGCGCCATTCCGTTGTCGCTCTTGGAGCGAGGAACAAGTCTCTCCTCAATACTTCACTGGGAGAGCACCTATGTCGAGAGCGAATCGAAGTGCGACTCTATATTGAGTCCTTGCGATTAAGCGTTGTTCACTGTGTTGGCCGACACACTTATTGTGTGGTGTAGTTAAACGCCTGCAAGCGAATTTTTGAGTGGCCTCGACCATAGCTAGCAACATTCTAAAGGATAATTATTCAAGTTGAGTAGGCGCGCCTCTCAGCCATTCTGCCAAGTCAAAAACAATCTTAAACTTTGTATAGAAATTTCATTAGCGAATCCTATCCTTGAGAGGTAACTTCACATTCCGAAAAGAACCAGGATATAACTTGTTCAATTCATAACTAAAAGTGACACTGTGATTTCTCAGAATTTTTGCAAAATAAATAATAATTTTCGTTAGTTTCATGTTTTTCTTACACTAATTAGCACTACTCCAGTACCCAAGTATCCCACTAGTTACGTAAGAAATTTTGTGTCATTTCCATACAGCGGACGACTCCAGAAGATATTTATTGCTGAAAGTTTTTCAGGCATTTCTATTTAGAACGTTAGGAGCGTCTGTCTGACTTCTGTAGTAGTGTGGGGTTGGAAATTGCATCTTGCAGGAGCCACAGGGTAAAGGGTACATCTCAGATTAATCCGTTGGGCTTAATAACAGAATAACAGATCAACCCCACACACCACACTATAAATAGAATGTGCACGTACAGTTGTATGTTCTGTAGTCTAATACGATAGTATAACAATAGTAGAAACGATAATGATAGTAAAAACTCGATCGAGAAATAAGTTCTTGTTGTTAAGACCACCAGTGAAGGGCAGACAATATCCCATCTTAGCTGCAATGAGTAACCGTCCCTCTTTTCTTATGTACATGTCATTGACAGAAGCTAATTAGCATGAAACATCGACGTCATTGACAGAAGCTAATTATCATGGAACACTGATGAGCCCCCCCCCGCAACTGACGGCCGCCCCAGTACGTGCTGTAGCACATTAGGCATGGTCTCGGCGCGTGGCTGCTACAGAGGACTGACCGGTGCGATGGGCAAGGGTCCGGACAAGGCGCGAGCTCAAACACGGCGCCGGCAATACATGGAGACACGCCACCCAGCCATAATGGAAGCCAGCGGCCGACAGCTTCATGAATATTCCGGGTCACACCACTTCCATTATGTCCGGACCGCCCGCCGTGTGGCAACCGGGCTGAACGCGCCGACTACATGGGCGTGCGTGCCTGCTTGAGCGCGTGTGCTACTAAGTTCATACCGGTAACTACCTTACTTATTGTTTGATAACTAGTACAATGCAGTTTAGCAACACTGTCGCTGATAACAGAATAAGGAGCAGTTTCAAAGCTATGCTATCCTCTGTAAGCATATTCAGCCAGTATCACTCTTTACTGTGCAGTGTAGCGTGCGGTGTTTTGAAACTTCGTAACAAATTATGAGTGTGTCAGATAGGGACGCGATCCCGAAACGTTCCCTTTTGCTGGCAGTTCTCTTACCGACAGAGCTAACTAGGCGCTGCTCACAAGTTACGCAGGAAATGCTCAGTCGGTAACAGTGGTGTCTGCAGAAGAAAAAATTCCACGATCGAATTCATAGTTAAGTCTTACGAAACTGCATGAAAATGTCAAAAATCTCATTCGTTATGCTCTTAGTCCGCAACTGGTAGTCCAGTGACTAGTGTTGCTGCCTCTGGATCACGGGGTCCCGGGTTCGATTCCCGACCGGGTTCGGGATTTTTTTCTGGCCGAGGACTGGGCGTTTATGTTATCGTTATCGTTTCATCCTCCTCATCATCAATCGTTACAGTGGCTAGATAAGACTGTGTAAAAAAATAGAACTGTGTAAAAATTTTGACGTTGAGTGCGCACTGATGCCTGAGCAGTTGAGCACCCCACAACCCAACATCATCATCATCGTTACGCTCTCATGTGCAGAACGATAACAAATAAGCTAACGGAAACTATGAAATTATTACCCTGAAACTAAAAGAAGTACCATTTGATTGTGAACTTAATCACATATCAAACAGTTTGTGCACTATTATTATAGTATATTATCTTAGAGCATAATTTCAATACTTATATATATATATATATATATATATATATATATATATATATATATATATATATATATATAGGGTGGTCCATTGATAGTGACTGGGCCAAATATCTCACGAAGTAAGCATCAAACGAAAAAACTACAAAGAATGAAATTCGTCTAGCTTGAAGGGGGACACCAGATGGCGCTATAGTTGGCCCGCTAGATGGCGCTGCCATTGGTCAAACGTATATCAACTGCGTTTTTTCAAACAGAAACCCACATTTTTATTACATATTCGTGTAGTGCGTAAAGAAATATGAATGTTTTAGTTGGCCCATTTTTTTCGCTTTGCGACAAATGGCGCTGTAATAGTCACAAACGTAGAAGTACGTGGTATCATGTAACATTCCGCCAGTGCGGCCGGTATTTGCTTCGTGTACCCGTGTTAAAATGGACCGTTTACCAATTGCGGAAAAGGTCGATATCGTGTTGATGTATGGCTATTGTTATGAAAATGCCCAACGGCCGTGTGCTATGTATGCTGCTCGGTACCCTGGATGACATCATCCGGACCGTTCGTCGGACAGTTAAGTTATTTAAGGAAACAGGAAGTGTTCAGCCACATGTGAAACGTCAACCACGACCTGCAACAAATGATGATGCCCAAGTAGGCGTTTTAGCTGCTGTCGCGGCTAATCCGCACATCAGTAGTAGACAAATTGCGCGAGAATAGGGAATCTCAAAATAGTCGGTTTTGAGAATACTATATCTACATCGATTCCACTTATACCATATTTCTATGCACCAGGAATTGCATGGCGACGACTTTGAACTTCGTGTACAGTTCTGCCACTGGGCACGAGAGAAATTACGGGACTATGACAGATTTTTCGCACGCATGCTATTTAGCAACGAAGCGTCATTCACCAACGGCGGTAACGTAAACCGGCATAATATGCACTATTGGGCAACGGAAAATCCACAATGGCTGCGACAAGTGGAACATCAGCGACCTTGGCGGATTAATGTATGGTACTGCATTATGGGAGGAAGGATAATTGGCTCCCATTTTATCGATGGCAATCTAAATGGTGCAATGTATGCTGATTTTCTAAGTAATGTTCTACCGATGTTACTATAAGATGTTTCACTGCATGACAGAATGGCGATGTACTTCCAACATGATGGATGTCCGGCACATAGCTCGCGTGCGGTTGAAGCGGTATTGAATAGCAAATTTCATGACAGGTGGGTTGGTCGTCGAAGCACCATACCATGGCCCGCACGTTCACCGGATCTGACGTCCCCGGATTTCTTTCTGTGGGGAAAGTTGAAGGATATGTGCTATCGTGATCCACCGACAACTCCTGACAACATGCGTCAGCGCATTGTCAATGCATGTGCGAACGAACGGAGGGCGAACTACCCGCTGTTGAGAGGAATGTCGTTACACGTGTTGCCAAATGCATTGAGGTCGAAGGACATCATTTTGAGCATTTACTGCATTAATGTGGTATTTACAGGTAATCACGCTGTAACAGCATGCGTTCTCAGAAATGATAAGTTCACATGTATTACATTGGAATAACCGAAATAAAATGTTCAAACCTACCTACGCTCTGTTTTTTAATTTAAAAAACCCACCTGTTACCAGCTGTTCATCTAAAATTGTGAGCCATATGTTTATGACTATCACAGTGCTATCTATCACAAAGCGAAAAAAGTGGTAAAACTAAAACATTCATGTTTCTTTACGTACTACGCGAATATGTAATAAGAAATGGGGGTTCCTATTTAAAAAAAAAACGCAGTTGACACCCGTTTGACCGTTGGCAGCGCCATCTAGCGGGCCAACTATAGCGCCACCTGGTTTCCCCCTTCAAGCTAGACAAGTTTCGTTCTTTGTAGTATTTTCGTTTGACGCTTATATCGTGAGATATTTGGGCCGGTTACGATCAATGGACCACCCTATATATATATATATATATATATATATATATATATATATATATATATATATACTCCTGGAAATTGAAATAAGAACACCGTGAATTCATTGTCCCAGGAAGGGGAAACTTTATTGACACATTCCTGGGGTCAGATACATCACATGATCACACTGACAGAACCACAGGCACATAGACACAGGCAACAGAGCATGCACAATGTCGGCACTAGTACAGTGTATATCCACCTTTCGCAGCAATGCAGGCTGCTATTCTCCCATGGAGACGATCGTAGAGATGCTGGATGTAGTCCTGTGGAACGGCTTGCCATGCCATTTCCACCTGGCGCCTCAGTTGGACCAGCGTTCGTGCTGGACGTGCAGACCGCGTGAGACGACGCTTCATCCAGTCCCAAACATGCTCAATGGGGGACAGATCCGAAGATCTTGCTGGCCAGGGTAGTTGACTTACACCTTCTAGAGCACGTTGGGTGGCACGGGATACATGCGGGCGTGCATTGTCCTGTTGGAACAGCAAGTTGCCTTGCCGGTCTAGGAATGGTAGAACGATGGGTTCGATGACGGTTTGGATGTACCGTGCACTATTCAGTGTCCCCTCGACGATCACCAGTGGTGTACGGCCAGTGTAGGAGATCGCTCCCCACACCATGATGCCGGGTGTTGGCCCTGTGTGCCTCGGTCGTATGCAGTCCTGATTGTGGCGCTCACCTGCACGGCGCCAAACACGCATACGACCATCATTGGCACCAAGGCAGAAGCGACTCTCATCGCTGAAGACGACACGTCTCCATTCGTCCCTCCATTCACGCCTGTCGCGACACCACTGGAGGCGGGCTGCACGATGTTGGGGCGTGAGCGGAAGACGGCCTAACGGTGTGCGGGACCGTAGCCCAGCTTCATGGAGACGGTTGCGAATGGTCCTCGCCGATACCCCAGGAGCAACAGTGTCCCTAATTTGCTGGGAAGTGGCGGTGCGGTCCCCTACGGCACTGCGTAGGATCCTACGGTCTTGGCGTGCATCCGTGCGTCGCTGCGGTCCGGTCCCAGGTCGACGGGCACGTGCATCTTCCGCCGACCACTGGCGACAACATCGATGTACTGTGGAGACCTCACGCCCCACGTGTTGAGCAATTCGGCGGTACGTCCACCCGGCCTCCCGCATGCCCACTATACGCCCTCGCTCAAAGTCCGTCAAGTGCACATACGGTTCACGTCCACGCTGTCGCGGCATGCTACCAGTGTTAAAGACTGCGATGGAGCTCCGTATGCCACGGCAAACTGGCTGACACTGACGGCGGCGGTGCACAAATGCTGCGCAGCTAGCGCCATTCGACGGCCAACACCGCGGTTCCTGGTGTGTCCGCTGTGCCGTGCGTGTGATCATTGCTTGTACAGCCCTCTCGCAGTGTCCGGAGCAAGTATGGTGGGTCTGACACACCGGTGTCAATGTGTTCTTTTTTCCATATATATATATATATGGGGATTGCCCAGAAAGTAAAGCACCGTATTTTTTTCCATCAAAAATTCTTTATTGAACACAAAGAGAATTACATACACGAAAGAATGGTGTTTTATCTACACTGTCTATTTTTCCACGTAATCTCCATCCCATTCTATGGTCTTCCTCCACCGCGAAACAAGGGCCTGTATGCTCTGTCGGTACCGATCCTTGACCTGGTGGCGGAGCGAGTGCTTAATTGTTGAATAACCTCCTCAACGTCCACGAATGGCATCCTTTAATGGCCCAAACAAGTGGAATTCCGCTGTAACACGTGAGGTGTGACAGCCATGGATGGTGTGGAGCTCCGCCGAACCACTTTTGATGACCTCATCCTCCGTGCCCAGCGACTAACCGTACTTCTGTCGACAGCAGATGCTCCACAGACTCTGCACAAGCGTTTGTGAATATTCCCCTCAGATTCTTTCTCTGCAGTGAGAAGATCAATGAAAGCACGTTGCTTGTAACGTACATCACCTACAGCCGCCATCTTGCAGCTGTCCTGCCGCTACGCTATCTGACGGAAGTGAGGGTAACTTGGCACGCTCATTCAGGAAATGTCAAATAATACATTCGTAACTTTGCACATTCGTTGCGTTGTTTCCGGCTGAGAAAAAGAAATGCGGTGCATTACTTTCTGGGCAACACTCGTGTATAATGAAATTATGGCTGTTGGTATGTACTTTCTTCAAGCACTTCCTCTCTACTGCTGCAAAACTGTGGTGGTCTGCAATGTCACTCTAGGACTCAACGACGCTTCAAATGGTTCAAATGGCTCTGAGCACTATGGGACTTAACATCTGAGGTCATCTCACACATCCATGCCCGAGGTAGGATGCGAACCTCAGATTGTAATGGTCGCGCGATTCCAGACTGAAGTGCCTAGAACCGCTCGGCCACACTGACCGGCCAACGACGCTTCAAAGAACAAGATGTCGACACACGTAAGAAAAAGGTGAGAGCTCAGAAGTTCGTGAGACATGTGAGTTGGGATAACGATGTAATATTGGCACCAAATTTTACCGCAATTCTGACCAACGCCAGCAGGGTGTCACCCATTTCACGACTTCTTTTAACGCGCCCTCTATGGAGAACAGAACAGCGACATCCAATGTGCCTGAGGAAAAGATTTGAGACACACCAGCATTCATAATAGATACTCAAAAGGTCTCAAGTGGTGATCTAAAGGAGCAAAAGGTGCTTATGCTTCTTCAGCTCTGTGGTTACAGGCCCTCCTGTGACGTTGTCGTAGATGAGTGCGATATTGACACATGCGGAAATACAATGGCAAAGGGTCACACTAAGACCCACCTGTTCAGTAATAGCCTCGGTTCGACACGCTAACATTTACTGCAAGTTCTAAAAATGTGCCTTTGCAGAGAAAACTCACGGAGTAGTCCTAGACGCCTAGCATCTGAGGAATGTCAAGCCATAGTCTTCCTACAGGCACCTAGCTACAAATAACAAAAACTTGTGAGCTATGGCCTTTCTCTCACGTTTGTCAACACTTCATTGGTTGAAGTGTGGTCGAGTTGAAGGGAGGCGTCGCAGAGCACCATGCTTTTGCACCATTACAGAGAAAGGCTGCAGGCGCCTTTCTGCGAAATTTCAAAATTATACATCCCAACAGGAGACAATTATGAGGTTTCGCAAAAGTGGTTCCCCAATTATGTTGCTCAATGTGTATATATACGATGGCATACTGGACAGTAATGCCTCCGAATTTTTTATGTGAAAAATCTTAAAACTTTTTGAGTAAAACAGTAAGGCGGCACGGTTTTGTCACCATTCGTGAATAATTTGGACAATGCTTTTTTTATTTACCTAGTATGGGATCGGATCATTAGGCGGGGCTACCGAACTATTAACCATTTATTAGTTAATGCAGAGTAGCTGCATACTAGCATTTCTGTAGAGGTGCGTGCTTTGACTGTAATTGCGCGCTGGCTGTGACGGAGGCTGAACGTCGGCCTTTCGCGGTCTCTGGGATCGACAAGGGACAAGGGTGCAGTGAGGAAAGTTTTGTGACTGAATACAGTACATTGGCCACTCCGTTGCGGGGCCCGGAGAAACCAAGCTTCTCGCGACTGACCTTTGGGCAATGAGGAGGTGAAGGCGGGACGGTTCTGAAAGCATAAGATGGTCGAAATAGTGTCTTACGAGTGCTACCACCATCCTCCTTAGCACGGTGGAACTCACTGACACACTAGAGAATGTCTGCCACAAATGGGGACTAACAGCACAGAAATTCTTGTGACAGATACACAGGCATATTACCACAAAAAGTTAGAGAAAAGTATCAGAATGGAAGAACGTAGAGAGAGGAGGGCTCACAATTTGTTCTAGACTTTTCTACCCAGTGGAGTATGAGCTGAATTTGGTTAGATGACTGTTTCATTACTCGGAGAGTGGGAGGTATTTCGTTTGCAATAAGCACGGGATTCGTCGCGAGAAAAGTTCATGCTAATGAACGGAGGTTTGCTCTGAATTTGAATGCTCGAGGGTATAGAGACCATCTGGCAGCGTATCAACAGGCACACATCGTTAGAGTGTGGTTCATAGGGCAATCTCACGCAGTGTCGGCAGTCAAAAAAATGGCTCTGAGCACTATGGGACTCAACTGCTGAGGTCATTAGTCCCCTAGAACTTAGAACTAGTTAAACCTAACTAACCTAAGGACATCACAAACATCCATGCCCGAGGCAGGATTCGAACCTGCGACCGTAGCGGCCTTGCGGTTCCAGACTGCAGCGCCTTTAACCGCACGGCCACTTCGGCCGGCGTCGGCAGTCACACTTGGCTATTTGGAACTGCTGATTTCGCCACCAGGAACAGTATCATTGGATTCACTGTGAGCAGAGAAACGAACCTGAGCTTCTTTGTGGAGATTGTGGCATTACAAAGTGCTTCTCTATGACCGCACACTGCGGTAAAGTCTCTGCTCCTGGCTTTCTATTCGCGTCCGCATTGTATAGAAGTGGCTTAGACTTTGCGAAGTTTATGACGGTGTTTCACGTCATCTGTGTTATCAGAATTTTCAGCTACGCAGCGCATGTTTGTTGCTAAACCGTCGCCGGCAGTGAGCATATCGCCGCTGCAGAATTGCACTTCACAACTCTGAATTCAGTGACATATGAACTTCGACGCTAGGCAGTATCGACAACTTAGTGTTTCTGTCGTATAAACGTGGGTGTGATTTTGAGTCAAGTCATAGACATTTTTCACTTTCAAATTTAGCTTAATGAGTAGAAGATAACGTCCTACGTCTATACTTGCACAATTTGCATATTTTTCTTGAAGGCTTTTTGTAAGATATATGTTGCTCATTACCAAGTTGTTCTGCTCTTCCCAGGATTAGACACCAACTTTCGATCCTGACTAAGTTAGAGTGGATTATCTCACAACTTGGGGAATTAACCCACACGTTACTGCGCGTTGCATTTTGTCAACGGCAGGGATAATTTAATTCACACCTTTTTTGCATAACTTTGACACATGGACACGCAGTTTGAGCGGGTAGCGTTGGAGAAGGCGACCGTGCGCAGGATATTACGCAAATAGGAAATTTTGTGAAGAATTAGTTTAGTTTCAGCACACTTAGTGTAGACTTAATTGATAGGGGGACTGACAATATTGGCTTAGTAAATTTAAATTATATGGAACTTTAATTAGTTTGATGAGATTTGTAATTTGTAATATCATATTCACTCGTTAGACTAAGTTGTGTCTCTGTTTTCTGCTGCGCGTTAAATTTCTCTTTTTAGGATTCTTTTTTTCTTTTTCGTATTATATCTCATACGAATGATTTTTGTTCTCTCGTCGTTGTATCTGCTTGTTGTTGTGTTGTATCTTTGATGGTATGTGTCGTGCGGCTAGAGTTTTGTATGGAATGTTAAAAAAAGCACTCCGTCTTCAGGCCACGAGTGGCCTACCGGGACCATCCGACCGCCGTGTCATCTTCAGTGGAGGATGCGGATAGGAGGGGCGTGGGGTCAGCACACCACTCTCCTGGTCGTTATGATGGTATTCTTGACCGAAGCCGCTGCTAATCGGTCGAGTAGCTTCTCAATTGGCATCACGAGGCTGAGTGCACCCCTAAAAATGGCAACAGCGCATGGCGGCCTGGAAGGTCACCCATCCAAGTACCGATCACGCCCAACAGCGCTTAACTGCGGTGATCTCACGGGGACCAGTGTATCCACTGCGGCAAGGCCGTTACCGTATGGAATGTTAGGATTGGGTAATATGCCGGGAACCGATAGGCAAGATCCGATATACGTTAATCTCAATTAGTATTAAGGAATTTTCATGTGTTGTGTGAAATGATTTTTCGTTTAGAATAGATTAATAGCCTGCAGTGTTCACGTTAACACGTGGCAATGTTCGTAAAACGAGTGGCACAAGGACGTGAGACATGCAAAAATGTCTTGGATGACGCGGATGGCATCATTCCAGCTGAACAACAGAATTCTGGCAACGAATTACCTTATCTTGGCGACACTAGAAAATGGGAGATCAGTCACATAACGAATAACACGACTAGTCAGGTAGAGGGTGTAATATTGGCTCGAAACTATCAGTACGAATCTGGCAGTTTGAGAATACAGAGAAGGCATTTTAGCGGGCACCGTCGGCGGCATCCGAGTGGAGTGATCTGATGGGTACACATTGACGAGAAATGTTCCATAGCGAACGAGCAGATTCAGGAGAAGTAGCACGTTCTCCCATCATTGTAGACGGAGGGGGAGAAACCCGAGGCAGAAAAATGAATAAGGAGGTATCGTGTATACTCGATTACCTGAAAGTTAAAACGAGACGGAAAACGAATATAAACCTTTTGCAGACCGTGACTGAGACAGTACAGACAGTGGCCTACAGTACGTGGAAGAAGGTACAGAAAGTAGGAGATGAAACAACAAATGAGAACTGAAGAGCTGAAGAACCAAATGTTGGTATTCCGTACGGAATTAAGACATTTCAGATGCAAAGAAAGAAGCGAAGGAGGCTATAACAACGACCAGAGATTCCAAAAATATTATGCAGAAAATACAGACGAAAACATGAAGTTCCGCAAAAGCGGGAAAATCCGTTCTAAGCAAAATACACAGTAGAATAAAGAAGCTAGAACCGGAAAAGGTGTAACATTCAGACCATTTAAGCGGCTAAAGAGCACAATTCAAAATTCAGGGAAATAGGAAAGACCTGGAGCAGAGGTTCCTATAATCTTTAGAGAAAAAAAAAATCTGTCGATTCAGTATCGCACGCACAGGAAACGAACACATGCAGCCACGGTGTGACGAGTACAGAGACGCAGAGTGTAACCTCGCGACAAAGCGCAGGGTCTCGAAAGGATTAGATAACATACCACGTGTGCATGATATCAGATTTTTCCGGCGATAAGCGACATAGCAATGGCCTGTGCCAAGTTGACAGAGCGCAGTTCCGATTTCACTGATCGCGAAGAGACGCAACCGGTGCGTGAAATCAGCGAAAATCAGGAATCGCAGCAGTACAATAATTGCATTCCTTTAAGGAGATCCGACACGCATATCGTGAATATGAGCGGGTCACACCAGTCAACAGCGGTAGAAAGAATGGAAAACACGCATTCGAATGCACTAAATGTTATAACTGAGAACAATAGAAGAGAATCGGAAGTGGTATTTGAGCAGAAACGGTACCTCTCCGACACGAAATTTCAACTTAATAAAAAGGACAGGAATACGCTACATCCCAGTACTTCTATCGAGCTATTTGCAAAGGCCTGAACACAAGAAGATTGACCTTGTTTACGCATCTGAAAGGTATTGTCACACAAACAATGCGTTTCCTGATCTTGCATGACGTACGAAGAATTTAAAAACACGTTTCTGAATCTCTACTTGTCGCGGGTCATGCAAGATCGAATAAAATATGAATTAGTCGTGTGCAGAGATACGGAGTCGTCTCATTTTAAGAGTCCGGTGAAATTCTTTGACCAGATGACCAAGAAAAACGTATACCTCGACGAACCATGAAGCGACAGTGAGTTAAATCGCATGTGTTTCATGAAAATGCCGCTGTCGTATCAGCAGGTGCTGGTTGGCAGATGTGGAGATGATACTGAGACATTCCAAGGCATCTTGCAGGAAGCACGGTTTGTAAGCAATGAAGACCACACGAGGAAGAGGAGACGTCAACGTGGAGCAAATTCGAAGCAGCGCCGTTATAGTATTAATAATTAAGCGAATTTAAAGAAGTCGAATAACTGGAATGGTAACGGAAGCAGGCCATAGAATAACGGTCAGCAAATCATAAACCACGATAATAACGGACGAAACTGGAATGGTGACCGCAAGAATAAAGGATCACATTATCAACAGAGTGTAAAAGAGTGAATCGAAGCTCAGCGAGGGGCTACGATCGTGGATATCTGTTCACCAAACCCAGAACGAGCAAGGGAGAAAGGAATACATAATTGACTAGTACCCTAAGCGTGAAAGACTGCAGAGAAACCTGTGTCTAGAATCGAAAGCAGTCATGTAAAATTATTAGATTATAATGACATTGGAGAACTACTAATTGAAGAAACGGACACAAAGCTGATGGATGAGAACCATCTAATAGTCCAGATTTCAGTAGGAGAGATCAAGGCAGGAGCTGTTCTGGATAGTGGCCGTCGATTGGCAGCTATCTCGGAGCATTTATATAATACACGCGCGAAATATTTATATATCCCAATGTTAACAGTTCAGAAAGCAAAAATATCTTGGGAGAAGGGAGGGAAGAACAAGGAGAAAGTAGTGAGATAAATAGACAGATCAGGTTGGAGCAACTCTGCCGATGGTAAAAGCTTGTGGCCAATTTATTCGTATTCATGTGGGTATTTTTGATCCGTCTTTGCAACTACAAAAATACGTGATTTTTTTTCAACAGACGCGTTTCTCTTTATTGTGGTAAATCATCATCAGTGGTTTACTTAATCATAGACCACTGATGATGATTTACCTCAACAAAGCGAAACGCGTCTGATGAAAAAAATCACGCAATTTTGTAGTTGCAACGACGGATCACATGAATTATAAAACAACTACTGACACTATGGCCACACAAATGAAGGATTTATTCGTAGTCTAATTTGACCACAGGAATTATTATCGAGACGGACTTCCTGAGTGAGCATAAGGTAATTATGGACACTGGACGAGGAAACCTGACACTAGGATAGAAGGTGAAATCAACATTAGATCCGTTGACGGAGCTACGAAGGGATAGGTTCCCTCTAGCCGTCTAAAATTACGAGTAGAAAGCTCGGTTGGTCACACAATCAAGCAACACCAGAGATACGATTGAAAAAGGGATAAAAAATTTCATAGCAGAACATGGCAAAGACCCCTTCTTCCCGGGATTAAAACTAAAGAAAAAGACAAGACCCAAGCGCAAATTTAGGAGCACTATCTTTTGAGGAAAGATGTATTATTCTTCAGACAGAATGTGAACAGACCCTATGGGTAGCGTATGAACCGGAATAGCTAATAAATAAAGCAATTTTGTACACGCATCTCAGCTGTGCACATTCTGGTACCATAAAGTGCTTCCTGAAACTGCGGAGTCTATGCCACTTCAGGAACATTGCGAGGCGGATACGTAATGCACGTCAAGTTGAATTAATTGTATCATGGTAGTAGTCGAGTTAACCTGGAAGTGTGTGACATGCAGCATACTGAAATAAGCAGCAAGGTAGTCGATAAGCAACACAAAGACTTTTTGGTGCAAATGGGACTCGTAGACCAAATTTCGTCTGATAATGGCCCCAAATACCGGTCACAAACGTGGCAGAACATATTGAGGAGACATGAAATCGAACCAGTGTACATCAGGGGGTATCACCCAAGCCCGAGCCCTATGAGCGCATAATGAAGATTTAGGTTATATTGCGCCAAGAAACACGTGACTTATAACGTGTACCTGCTAGACTTTTAAGGTGTCATAAATTAGCTACCTCATGATGCAACATAACTTCCGGCGATGAGTGTGTTGGAGGATAATCACCCTCCACAGTTAATGCGAGATATATCTGATTTACCTGCTAGAGGACGACCGGCAACTGAAGCATAGAGAAATAGTGGAGTAACCATCATCGGACTAGCAGGGCGAAAAAGGAAAGAAAAACCTGATAAGACGACAGCAGTGAGATAGTTATACATGGACAAAAAATCTTTGCAAAAGTCTGCTATTTGTCAAACAGGCTAAAGAGATTTTGTCACAAATTTTTACCATCTACTACGGACCAGTACGAGAGCGCCGGATTGCCCATGCTAACGCCGTAGAAATGGAAAGTCTCGAATTGGGAAATCAGTACGGGTCCACCATGTGAGCCACCTATAGCACTTGTAGAAGAGACAGTGTGGCATTTAGAATTTTTAAATATGGAAGTAATATAGGATAGGACACGGACATTCAAAATTTTTTGTGTTGTAACCAACTCTAAGTAAAGGAAAGGTAAGTTACGTAAGTTCCAAACAAGGTGTTCATCAGATGCGCCAGAAGATCTGGGAAAGATCGGTGGAACACTGCAACGGCATAACCTAAATATTGGCACAAGGCTGCATTTTCTTTGATAATTTTAAGAAAAGTCAGAACTTATATTACCAGAAAAGAGTTTGTTGTTTTGAAATGTTGATCATTTTAGGTAGGAAGATGTGAGGTTACACCTCAGATTGAAGGCAAAGAACTGTAAAGTACCTTCAATATGACAAGATCTTCCAGAAGTCACGACGCAGAGCGATCCTCAGAATTTTGCTATGCAACATAAGTTTGTGATTTTCCATTGAAAGTTTACGAAGAGGCATTTAGTATTTCCTGGTCAAGTCAGACGAATATTGTGATACTTTCTGCCTGTCAGACCGACATATAAAGCCATTTACTGTGAGGCTTAATGGGTTACTCGTACGTGCAAGAGCGTTGGTTAATTTTAATTGTGAAACGATTTGAAGCAATGTTCACGAGTGGAGCTACACTATGTGACCAAAAGTATCCGGACACCTGGCTGAAAATAACTTACAAGTTCGTGGCGCTCTACATTAGTAATGCTGGAATTCAATATGGTGTTGACCCACCCTTAGCCTTGAAGACAGCTGCCACTATCGCAGGCATACGTTCAATCAGGTGCTGGAAGGTTTCTTGGGGAATGGCAGCCCGTTCTTCACGGACTGCTGCACTGAGGAGAGGTATCGATGTCGGTCGGTGAGGCCTGGCACAGGAAGTCAGCGTTCCAAAAATCCCAAAGGCGTTCTATAGGATTCAGGGCATAACGCTGTGCAGGCCACTCCATTACAGGGATGTTATTGTCGTGCAACCACTTCACCAAAGGCCGTTCATTATGAACAGGTGCTCGATCGTGTTGAAAGACGCTATCGCCATTCCCGAATTGCTCTTCAACAGTGGGAAGCAAGAAGGTGCTCAAAACGTCAATATAGCCGGCCGGGGCGGCCGAGCGGTTCTAGGCGCTACAGTCTGGAACCGCGTGACCGCTACGGTCGCAGGTTCGAATCCTGTATCGGGCGGGGATGTGGGTGATGTCCTTAGGTTAGTTAGGTTTAATTAGTTCTAAGTTCTAGGGGACTGATGACCTCAGAAGTTAGTCCCATAGTGTTCAGAGCCATTTGAACCAAAACGTCAACATAGTCCTGTGCTGTGATAGTGCCATGCAAAACAACAAGGGGTACAAGCCCCCTCCATGAAAAACACGACCACAACATAACACCACCTCATCCGAATTTTACTGTTGGCACTACACACCCTGCCAGACGACGTTTAGCGAGCGTTCGCCTTACCCACACCCTGCCATCGGATCGCCACATTGTGTACCGTGATTAGTCACTCCACACAACGTTCTTCCTCTGTTCAGTCGTCCATTGTTTACACTCCTTACACCAAGAGAGGCGTCGTTTGGCATTTACCGGCGTGATGTGTGGTTTATGAGCAGCCGCTCGACCATGAAATCCTAGTTTTTTCACGTCCCGCCTAACTGTCATAGTACTTGCAGTGGATCCTGGTGCAGTTTGGAATTCTTGTGTGATGGTTGTATAGATGTCTGCCTATTACACATTACGACCCCCTTCAACTGTCGGCGGTCTCTGTCAGTCAACAGACGAGGGCGGCCTGCACCCTTTTGTGCTGTACATGTCCCTTCACGTTTCTTCTTCACTATCACATCGGATACAGTGGACCTAGGGATGTTTAGGAGTGTGGAAATCTCGCGTACAGACATATAACACAAGTGACACCCAATCATCTGACCACTTTCAAAGTCCGTGAATTTCGTAGAGCGCCCCATTCTGCTCTCTCACAATGTCTAACGGCTAGTGAGGTCGCTGATATGGAGTACCTGGCAGTAGGTAGAAGCACAATGCACCTAATATGAAAAACGTACGTTTTTGTGGGTGTCCGGATACTTTCTATCACATAGTGTATGTACAGAAATACGAGACGATAGTCAAACGAAGTACTAGCATGTTTTCATGATGTTGCAAACAAGAATGGTATGATAGACTGAGTTTTGTGATAGAAAAAGTAAGGAATTGTAGTAATAGTTTTATTTATATAGTTCCCTAGCATTAGTTATTATTTGATTTACAACAGGTAATCAATGGCATGCGTGAAGCCAGAAGTTACCCATAATGTGAAATCAGAAGCAAAGAAAACGATTACATCTTCCAACGAGGTAACCATGAGAAGAGAACAAAGTACTAACTCTTTTGCATCATTAATTAAGGCATACGTTCAAGTACAGTGAAGGTTAAGTATTGAAAGTCGCTTCGGGTTTGCTGCCGGATCCTAAAATGAACTCGATTCGATATATCGGCGAACCAACTGTTCGACATCTTCAAAAGAATGCTGCTTCTGCTGATGAATCACCCTGGGAAATGACGCCAGGCTGCAAATCGACGTCCTATACAGATCGCCGTGCCGTATACGACGCATGCGCCGCCCATCACGGTTACTGCCCTCCAAGATTGGGCAGGTGGCGCCGCCCTTAGTAGAACACTGGCGGCAACGATATATCGAACTCAGAGACGCTATTTGAGTACTCGGACTGGCACCACCGAAGAAGTTCTGTTTCAATGTGGGATAGTACAGGATTCCACGTCCTGCTAAGAGAAAACCCATGTCTCTGTTAATAAAATTATCCGCCAACCTAATTTCAATTGCTTCTATGTAGACATTGTTCCAAAAACCAGAAATGTCGGTAACTATCATAATTTCGTCAAATCTCATACAGCGTCCATCATTTAAGTAGTGCTCTGCTACTGCCGATTTTTCCGGATGTTGTAGCCTCGTATGACGGCGATGTTCCACACACCTGTCATGAACTGTGCGAATCGAACGGCCGATGTAATCCTTCCCACACTGACACGGAATTTTGTATTCACGGGGTTTCCTAAGCCCCAAATCATCTTTCACAGAGCCCAGTAGTGCCCTAGTCTTAGAAAGTGGACGGAACATACTCTTACTGTTAAAATTCCTTAAAATTCTTCCTTTCTTAAACAATATGCCCCCAGCATAAGGAATAAAGGCCACCGACCTATGTTCCTCTTCATGCACCTGCAGTGATGGGCCAAACTCCAGAGCCCGACGAATCTGCTTCTCAGAGTATGCATTTTCCTTATAACCAGCCATCAAAAGCACAAGTTCTTGGGTTATGCTGTTCGCGTCGGAAATGGCATACGCTCTCCGTACCAAAGTCCTAAGGACGCCACAGCGATGGTGTGGTGGATGACAGCTCGTAGAATGCAGATACCGATCTGTATGCTTCGGCTTTCGGTGAACGCTATGTTCCAAAGCACCATCTGGTTTTTTATAAGCCATAACGTCTAAAAATGGAAGCATCTCATCACTTTCAACCCCCATGGTAAATTTAATGCGGGGATGACGACAGCTGAAGTGGTTCAAAAATCTATTAAAAGCATCACGTCCATGTGGCCTGACGAAAAAGGTATCATCCACATATTTCCAGAAGCACGTTGGTTGCAAAGCTGAAGTCCTCAGTGTATATCCTCGAAGACCTCCATAAATAAATTGGCGACTGTGGGTGATAAAGCACTACCCATAGCCACTCCGTTATTCTGTTCAAAAATGTTGCTGTTAAATAAAAAATACGTGAATTTTAGCACATGATGACAAAGCTTCACAAACCCTTCATCCAGTTTTTCACTAACAAAACTAGGGGACTCTTCCAGATGGACTGGTGTAAACAGAGATACCACATCAAAACTCACTAATAAATCTGAAGGATTCAGCCTCAAACATTTCAGTCGTCGAATAAAATCCACCGAATCGGAGATAGGTGTTCACACTTGCCACCATAGGGACTGATAACATATGATAAATACTTCGTCAGGTTATAAGTGGGTTCAACCAAATCACTAACAATAGGGCGTAGAGGAACCCCTTCCTTCTGCAACTTAGGCAGACCATACAACCTAGATGGGACGGCAGCACCAGGATGAAGTTTCTTACGTAAATCTTCGGACAACGAACTCTCTTTCAACAATGAAAGTGTTTTGCACTTAATCCTTTCTGGGGATTACTAGAAAGACTTCTGTACGCCGGGTCTTTGAGTAGTAAATCCATTTTTAGGACATAATCATCCCGCGTCATTACAATGGGAACGAATGGCTGCTCTCTCTGCGGAAGAGATGTTATCTCGCGGTTGCCGAGCCCGACGTAATGTGTGGGACACTTCTTGCCTTATTTCTTCCGCTTGGTCCTCGGGAAGGCTGTGTACTGCTTGTTCTACAGAGCATATCAACAAGTCTCTTTGGAGTGGGGGAAAAATTTAAACCTTTCTCCAGCATCGCCACTGTGTGCCCATTCAACGCCTTGCTAGAAAGATTAACCACAGTGCGTCGACGTTTATCCTCTTCTGATGCTGTAGAACGAGAAAAGAGCCGTTCAAATTTCGAAGACTTTCTGGTAACGGCGCTCCTATGTGCCCAATCCGATAGCTCCCATGTGGAATCATCGGCCCACTGCCGAACATCACTTGATGACTTTGATGGCAATTTCAAATGTAAGTAAAACAAATCTTTGGAAACAATATCCAGCTGTCTACGGGTAAAACGAAAGCGTTCTCTTATAAGTGCTTGGCTTGCACGCTCCTTAAGCCTATTAGCTCTCTTACTACTAATAAAATGAACAATTCTGGCAATATTAGGAATAATACCTTCGTCATTGCATCTCAGCAAGAAGGCAAGTGTACTCAACAGCTTTCCTTTTTTCCTCCGAAGTTTCACCGTCTCCTCCCCGCAGAGATACTTGATATGATTTCGTAGGCTTTCCCGCCATAGTAAGTCATGAAAGTCTTTTCGGGTTTGCTGCCGCATCCTGAAATCGACATTTCGGCGATCCATCTGGTCGCCATCTTCAGGATAATGCTGCTTCTGCTGATGAGTCCCGCTGAGAACTGACGCCAGGCTGCAAATCGATGTCCAATACAGGCCACCGTAGCGTACACGACGCATGGGCCGCCCATCACTTTGAAGAGTTATTACGCCGGGAAAGCCTACGAAAGTCTTATCTAGATGATAAACATTTCTACGTGGATCCGTACATTGCAGAAAGTTCTCAGATGTTGGTGGCAGCCTGGCTGCAAGATCAGGTGCAGCCACATCCCCGCGATGGGCGGCGGACATCAAAAAATTTGCAGAAAGTTATAAAACATTTTCACTAACCTTAGCAGTGTCGTAGTAAATAAAATTATTCACTACTAATTTAAAGG
This sequence comes from Schistocerca americana, assembly GCF_021461395.2. Classification (NCBI taxonomy): domain Eukaryota; kingdom Metazoa; phylum Arthropoda; class Insecta; order Orthoptera; family Acrididae; genus Schistocerca; species Schistocerca americana. Next base: position 258,972,952 of record NC_060119.1, on the reverse strand, counting down.
TTAATAACATAGTAACATACTAACCTTAGCCGGCCGAAGTGGCCGTGCGGTTAAAGGCGCTGCAGTCTGGAACCGCAAGACCGCTACGGTCGCAGGTTCGAATCCAGCCTCGGGCATGGATGTTTGTGATGTCCTTAGGTTAGTTAGGTTTAACTAGTTCTAAGTTCTAGGGGACTAATGACCTCAGCAGTTGGGTCCCATAGTGCTCAGAGCCATTTGAACCATTTTTTTTTTTGTTACATTTAAATCATGTCAATAAACAAAATGCAGTCCATATCATGTTGAAGCGCTATACATATCGTGTTTTTCAAAGCTATATATGACTGTGGAAGGCTTTCAAATTGAGTGTCATCAGCACATTCAAGCGTAGGCTCGAAGCTGTCTTTGCTAAACAGACTGTCTAGGAAACTTGTTAACGTTAAGACTGATATGTTGTAACTTTGTTTTTGTCCCTGATCGTTTTTGATGCTCGATTTGTAACTGCCAAAACACAGAACCAAGAGTTCTCCATCAAATGGTGCTGTCAAGATTATAAGTAAGTGGTCAGAGGTTAATTTATTAGAGAACACAGTCTCTAAGGAAATGAGTACGTAAATAGATTGACACAACATCACATAGGTTGAGACTCATGATGTTATGTTCTTTGAAGTAAGTTTTCTGTTGGATCATGCAACACCACAATATTGTGTGATTCAACCGAAAATTAGTTTATAGGGGGTAGATAATGCAAGGGAGCAATATTTTGCCACCATACATGGATAATTGGGACAACGCATATTTTATTACTGCAGCCATCTAACTGTACAACTATGTTATCTGGCCATGGACAATGTCTTACTACCATCGGTTCAGGCTAGCCCCAAGTGCTGCTTGTCTGTGTGGAGAGGGCGGTCAGACAGTAGATCTCCTGTTATGGATGTGTTGCGAACTTAATCGGAGACAGACGCCTTAAGGAAGAGTATTATAGGAAAGAGAGGCTGCTCGCCCATAGATAAACTTGTTTTAGCAAAGCTACACATGAATGAATTTTACAAATTTTGCAATTTAATAACGATTTCAGCATATGAACATTTATGTTGTTAAAAGTAAAAAAAAAAAAAAAAGTTCTACCTCAAAATCTTATATCAAACATACAGAAATTTTCTATTGTGAATACTTTCCATCCACATTATTGTAACACGTACTTCTTTACATATTTTCGTATCTAAATGTGTAGTATTACACATATTGGTATGGAGCTTGTTGAATAAATGAAATGTATATTTCATCTACTCAGTATAGGATCACATCATTAGGTATGGTTATCATTTATCAGTTAATCAGTTACTCCTTAATACTGCGTAGCCACATACTAACATTTTTGTCGAAGTGCAAGCTTTGACTGTAATTTCGTGCTGGCTCTGAGAGCAAGGTAAATGTGGACCCTCATGGGCTCTGTGACTGACACGGGACAAGTCCACCGAAAGAGGTGGCATAGTGGTTAGCACACTGGCCTCGTATTCGGGAGGACGGCGGTTCATACCCGCGCCCGGCCATCCTGATTTAGGTCTCCATGGTTTCCCTAAATCGCTTTAGGTAAATGACGTCATGGTTCCTTTGAAAGGGCACAGCCGACTTCCTTCCCCATCCTTCCCTCATCCGATAGTACCGACGACCTTGCTGTTTGGTCCTCTCCCCAGAAGCAACCAACCAAGGGACAAAGGTTGTAGTTATGGTAGTTTTATGACTCTGAAAAGAGAATTCCGGGCGTTTACAGCCTAGGAGCGGCGTCCTGTCATGAGGCCGGGGGAAATGGGACTTCTTGGGACAGACCTAAAGTCGCTGAGGAAGTGGGAACGAGTCGATGTTGAAAGCATAACATGGTTGAGACAGTGTGTTGAAAGTGCTGCCACCAGCCTTCTTAGCACGGTGGAACACACTGGAGAATGTCTACTACAAATGGAGACTAACAGTACAGAAGTTCTTGTGACAGACCCACAGGCATATTACCACAAAGAGTTACAGAAATGTGTCTGGTCAGAAGAACTTATAGAGAGATAAGGTTTCACAATTTGTTCTAGACGTTTCTACCCAACGGAATATGAGCTGAAAATGGTTGGATGACAGTTTCATAACTCGGAGAGTGGGAGGTATTTCGTTTGTAACCAGTGAGATGACTCGTTGGAACTGCTGATTTCGCCACTAGAAACGGTGGCCGTTCTTCGCGAAGGGCGGCCGGGCAAGTGCAGAGGGAGGGAATGCTTGTGACTGAGAGCTTCAGTGTCAGGAGAGTAACGGAGCCTCTTATAGGAGTAACGAGCAGGTCGGGAAAACAATAAAATTTAGGCATTTGGAGGTCCAGCCTTCATCATCAGACTCGTTATACAAGAATTTCCAAAGACGATTAGGAAAAAATTGTAAATAACCGCAATACAATTACGTGGTTATTTCCGTTGCAACAGTGTCTTGAGACGTAGATCAACATAGCCATCAATTGATAAAATAGACTAAAATGGATAGGCAAATGTTGTCCTGAGTACTAATAGTAATAAGAATGACACAATAAGAAAGATAAAAGTATGAAACTGCATCTGCTAGAGCAGTTTCAGATTATTTTTTAACATCTTTCTTTGTTTGGGCGGCTTGAAATAGAGCTATCCCGTTGGCCATCGGCTCTTTACGGAATTTGAAATCTGTGCCTCCCAGCTAGGTTATGCATCATCTTTGTTCTTTGGTATCTCTTTGATTTCGCCTTTACTATCCCGAAGTGCTGACTTGTGTTGAAGCTTGTCTTCCAAGGGTAGTTTTATGGAGATATACAGGCCGTGGACGCGAATGTTAGTTATTGTGCCACTACGCGTACTTTAGACAACATGCGTCATCCCATTTTAGTCTATTTTATTAGATGACGGCTACTTAGATATACGTGACAAAAAAAGACGGCTGCAAGAGGCGTACCCACGTAATTATATTGTTGTCGTTTATTTTCTACTTTGATCCCTTTTAGAAATTCTTGTACAATTATTCTGGTGAATGTTTGACCTTCAAAACGCGTAAAGTTTAGTGTTTTTACGCTGTAATTAGGTGGACAAATCGAAATTTTAGAGTGGTCCACTCTGTTTGCTTACTGAGAAGTCACTGATTCACACAAGTCTGAAACATACCGGTGGCGCGAGTAAAAAAAATGAAAGCGAGTTTTCAATTTTATCTTGAGACTCTATATTTTATTTATTTGATTCACTTTCAAGAGTCTCCGTGTACTAACTTCACGTAAAAACGAATTTCACGTGCAGCATTTAGCTTGATTTTAAACCTCTAATCTCAACAACGGAGAAAGATTATTTGATAAAAAAATTGGTTGTAACTTTATCCATTTCACAACCTTCGTACTAAGCTTTAACAGCTTCGAACAAGTTTAAAGTATAGAAATGAGGCGCTAAAAAACCTCCCAGAAAAAGAGTTTCTTGAATCTACAATCCAAACGACGCAAGAGTTTCTTCAAACACGAAATGCTTACTGTAAAGTAGTTAGTTTTGGTATTCCAAAAAAATATTCTTTACTTCCTTTCTTTAGAGCAGCAAAGACGGGGTTCTTTGAGTTTGTTTGCTTTTAGGAAAGTGTAAATTTTGGTGTACTATTAAATTAAATTCGGAGGGAACGACAGGAGGAGGAGGAAAATTATCATTTCGTTCGAGAAATGTTATGAAAATGATTGGCAGGAGGTTGTGGCAGCCAGTTTGAGAGGAGAGTGACTATGTGTTCTGCAAGCGTGAGAGATTCGTTACACACTCTTCGTCAGGAGCCCGGAATGAGTTTTAGTGACGTAACGGCGTACTACCTTACTCTCTAGTAGTTTTATGAAAATTTTTAAATTTCTTTTGCTGTAAAGCTAAGCAGTTCGAAAACTGATGAGATCCGCTATAAACGACTTTTTTCGGAAGTTTTGGTTTTTATAGGGAAATTGTGACTTTCTTCTGGTGGGCTAAAACTCAGCGTGGAAAGCTATGCAGTCCTATTCCAGAAATTTCGAATAACAGGATAATGGAGACCTGACAGTATTCGGCGTGAATACTAACCTAATGAATATCATGTGGATTTTCAAAATGTCTATTGAGTGATTAAAGTGGCTGTTCTATGGACAACACGTGCTGCGGTTAAACTGGCAACTAGTAACGAAATGTGCTGAGTGAAAAATAAGAATAGTATAAAAATTGATCAATTATTTGTCTTTATGTCGGGGACTGTGCATTAAAGCGAGCTTGGTAATAGTATGTTTATTGGGGAAGTGATAATACGGCTCAGACATTGTAGCCAAGAACTTCGTTTATTTAGTAGCTTCAGTCAGCTCTGACAAGATGAAATATCTTTTCAGTTACGAGAGAGAAATTTTCATGCACTCCATTGACACGTGGAGTACAGCCTTGCTCTTAAACAGCTTTTCAGCATGAATTACGCAATGTTTCTGAAGAACTCGCTGACATGAGTGGGTTAGTTTAGGAAAAGGAATGAGGATGCGCCGGTGCACGTGGTGCATCGAGTGTTGGGAAACGACGTTATTTCTTCTTCTATTTCTTCCCCTTTTATTTCGTCTTTCTTGATTTTTTCGCCTGACACGAAAACGCGCCTCCGCGGAAACGGTGCTCACGGAATGCACTCCACGTTATATACCTACCTAATTACTGGTCGTTATAACTAGGACCCAAACTTTCTTATAAAGCAGATTTTAGCCCTTTATTTTCCTGCAATAGATCTTTTTAGGTTTGGACATACTATTTTAGCCTCTTTGGAGTTCCTTAACGGAAAATATAATGAACACTTATATTAATATTAAAAATTTTACTGTAATTTTGACTCATTTTTTCTAGTTTTTTGCGGAAAATAAACAGTTAATCATCCTTGTATCAGCCTTCGAATAAATGCATAAACAACTTAGATATTTTTCTGTGATATAATTATTTTCTATTTTTATAATATTTTAATGAAAATTCTTTTACTGAAAAATTCGTTTCATGTGTCATTCATATAAAAACACTCTTGAGGTATATCTCTATGTATGATCACAATCTGCGACTTAACGCTACAACCAACAAGACATTTTATATTGATTTTTGGTATAGCATTACACAATTCACTACCTTCAAGTTTTGTAAAGTGAAGCTTTTTCTGTAGTCTCTCAGTACTCGTTTGTAGGCTGAGAAAGATCTCTCTAGAGTACAAGAGCTCAATGGTGCCTGTTTCAACGACGCAATTGCTCCTCGCCCCCAATGCAATTCATCTTCGAACTTCTCCCCCTGAATAATGACGGACATTTTGTTCATATCTTCATAAGCGGGAATGCTCAGAAGAATATTCGTTCATCTAGAGACGCATTTTGTAACCACTGAACGAGGTATTTCCTCCACACACTTTTGCACGTCAGAGATCATGTCTACAGCATCTTTCAGCGGTAGAACAGCGGACTCTACCTGTGTAAATGCAACAGGTAAATGTGGAAAGTGAGCTCTTGAAAACGCGAAAGGTGGAACATTCTTGTTATTCTTAAGCATCATTTTCGCTATTCCAAGCTGATCCACTAGAATCGAATGTGTCTCTACGTTTTTACTTTTGCGTAGTGTTCGGAATAATATAAAGCTGCCAAGATCCAAATTTGTGAACGTCCAAGTATAGGTTCATGTGGGGTGGGAATCTTTGGAGCTATTTCCTTAATGAACTGAATGCGCGTAAGAGCTTTGAGAAAGAGTTCAACCTCATAAACAGAGGATTCTGTTAACCTCAGGAAAATTATTTCTTACTTCGTCTGCTAGGCGGTGTAGGGCATGGGCAAGGCAGGTCACCATCAAAGAAGTTTCCTCATTCTTATTTCCTTCTGGGCATAGGATGCGTAGAGCATTCCTGACAGTGCGGGCTATAGTATTGTGATTCATCTTTACCAGTTTTTTATATTGTTGTAGGTGGTGTTTTCTGGTGTTCTGAAAACTGCGTCCACTGAAATTTGCGCCCAGAAACTGTCGAGGAACAGTCCACTAATCCCCTTGCCCGGCAGAGAGATCTGAGGGTCGCTACCTAGAGGTACATGAAATGAATTTGCCATTGCGAATAATGACTACCATCAGCTATAGGACTGAATGACGACAATGAAAATTTGTGCCGGAGCAGTCACCTTACAATTTGGCTATCCGTGCACGACTCACGGTCAGACCCAAATTTCCACATGCCGTCAACCATGCGTCTACGACCTGGACTCGCACATCCATTATGTACGAGGGTTCCCGTGCAGGTCAGACCTTGTACTTCAAACTCGCTTGCCCGGTCTCGGCAGATAAATAAGATATTGCAGTGCCTTTGTTATTCTGATTACGACGCAAATTTCCTCTGGGCATCCACGCATGCACGCATCTCCAAAGGAACTTTGCATCGTAATCAGAATAACAGAGGCACTGCAATATCGTATGTACGTAGAGGTTTCCGAGCTCGCATTTTCAAGCCGTGTTATGCAGAACACTATGAACTGAGAAGATCAATGATAAGACTGCATCAACAACTGTCTGCAAGAAATCGATACACGTTTAAAAACAATGGAACGTATAAGATATGCTGTTTCAGATCCTAGTCATTTGATTAAAACTTCAGAAACGAAAATTTCCACCATTTAACAAAAATCAGTTGGCAATTATCATGAGATTCCTGAAGATGGCATTGTACAAATTTCACGACTAAGAAAATTTTTTCCGAAAGTGTACTGAACTTTATTTTGGCACTAAGATTTTTCTTAACTTTGTGTGTTTCAATAGCGTTATGTAAGAGAATTCCTTTTTTAAAAAGTCAAATTAATTAAGAATCATCGTGGGTCCACTATGAGTCAAACGCGACTGTGTGATTTAGCTGTTAATGAATAAAAAATGAGCTAGCTAAAGATATCGATATTGATGAGGCAATTTCAAAATATGCAGCCGAAAAAGAAGGAAGAAATTCTAAGGTACGTGCTAGCCACCTGTCACTAAGGAGATCTTCGGTTACTTGTTCTGCTTTCTTAATAATAAGTTAGACTGTGTATTTTTTTCTTAAAGATGCTTTTCACTTATTCGTTTTCATCCCTAGAAAACTGTTTGCGAACTGGTTAACATTATACTTTCATTAATTAATCACGCACATGAAAAAACTGCTGTACACAAATGTTGTATTTTGTGGTTTTGTTAGGCAATTTAGGAGAGGAGGTGGGGGAGACCGACAAATTGAAAGTCTGCACCGGCTACCAAACTGCCTAGCTACGCCACTGTGTAAACCTTAATCTGAACGAAAGTAAATTATTGGATGTGTGCGTAACCAAGCAGGGAATTCATTGCACAGTTCTGTACAAGTTCGAAACTGATCACAGCAAATATCGTCAAGACATTCAATAACATTTAAATAGCTCACGAGTCTTATCTTTACATCATTAAAGTATGTGTTTGTGTCTTAGAAGCATTATGAAATATATGACAAGTTCACTCTCAGAAACAAAGTTTACATTCCAGTTATTTGTCTAATTTTAGTTCAGAATATCTTCATTCATCGTCATAACAACCTACCGAAATCAAATTTTGCGTTTCGTGTTTTACGTCGCGTCGAGTGTTGTTATTATTAGAGTTTTAGCTTTCGCTTCGATTTGTGGTTATTGGAGGGTGAAGAAGCAACCATGGCCTCCTTAAGGAACCATCAAAGCACTTGGCGTGAAATGATCTGAGAAGCCATGGAAAATTAATCTTGTATGAGAGGTCACAGAATCGAGTCCAGGTTTTTTAAAATAATAAGTTTTCCACCACACTTTATCCAGGGTTTTGACAGGCTAAGTGGCAAAGTAAATTATTGTCATTTAGGCCTGTTAAAATCAGCTTATAAGAATCAACATTATATCTATTTTCGGTTTTTATTTATATGTTGCTATTTGCATTTTTTTACATTATTTTATTTACATACAGCACAATTTACTCAAGTTTTTGTAGACAGGAGATAGCTTTCAAGTAAGCCATGATATCACCACACTCTTCATGGAGACATTTTTTTCGTTTACCTTCCATACTCAGCTCTGCCCTCATTAACGCGCGCGCGGAATTTTCTGCTGCTCTTTTGATGGCCCTGATTATGTCACTGATTTTAGGATTTGGTTTAGCAAGCATGTTATTACTTTTGTTGCGCCTACCTTCTACAGCGTTGATCGTTCGATGACACCGTTTGTAGCAATTCCAAAGGCTGATAAGGTTTCCTTCATTTCTCCAACCATCTGTCCGCAAAGTAGTCAAAAAACTCAGCCTGGGGATATCTGGAGCATGAGAATGCATCACGAGCCAGCTATCACATACATCGTCACGCCATACAAACGCCAGCGCACATATCCGAGTTTGTTGTCGCACCTCTTGGTTTTCTCTGTATTCATGAGTAAGTTCTAGATCTTGTACTTTTCTCCAGAGAGACCTATTCAATTGGAAATAACATCCATGCTCTTCCGTTGTCGGTAGTGCAATTTTAATCGCAGAAATCGCTGCTGATTCGAAACTTACGGTTACGTTTGTAGGTTTCCAAAAAATTTCGAAAAAGACGGATGTATGTATATCTCTTTCCTTTCGTTTGGCAATAATGCAAAGGCAACTGAACAGATGTTTGTCTCTTTATTTGTTGTTCCAAAGTCGGCGTGAATGATGAATATTTGTGATAACTGTTTGCTTCAGCAGTTGAGCTCACCATCCGTTAAAAAAAAATTGTTTAGTTCTTAGAGCCTGTCTCCCTGCTCTTTCGCTAAAAACTATTATCCTTTCTCGTAATCTGTCGTCGCTTAACAGAAAACTACTGCCATCATTCATTGCTAGTAGCTCTGCTTTGAAGTCAGTTTCGCCTAGTGTCTGCGGATCTCTCTTATTTCCCTGTCGTTTTTCCCGCTGGCAGTATAAAGTTCTCCTCGTTGCTTGCTGCTCTGGCATTTCAGTGACAAAATCATACCCTCGATTATGCAGGCATCCAGCTCCTTTAAATATAATTTGGAAATAGAAGTCTCTCCCTCTCGCGCCCTTTTCTTCTCCTGGTTCAAAGTTTTCCTTGCTTCCAGCCGAGCGTTATCCGAAGCTCCACACCATCGAATTCTTGGTTTTATGCATTCCTCGGCAGTGGTTTGCTTTCCGTCTTGAACAGCGCCATGTCACAGACCCGCCTTCTTTCGTTCTCTTCGCTAGGTAAGAATAATCTTCATAGCGGCAGCATAGCTTACCCCGAATAGTCGTTGAAACTTCAATATCGGAACTACTGAGGCAGAAATACACAAGTCGCACGATGTCAACTCCACGACAGCTAGAGCGGTACTACGGCTGTTTGTGCAGACAGTCGGCTACTGTGATAGAGGTGGTCTATCGGGGCGTAGTTCGCCCGTGTCTGGGGAGGAGGTAGATTACAGTAATTATGACGGTCCGGGCACAGGTAAGCCGTGACACAAAGGAATCAGATATTGGGCGCATATTTCACAGATTTCTGGTTGGGCGCAAATTTCACTGGGCGCAGTTTTCGTGCTTTTCCTGGCGCTGTGGAATTTAATTTTTCCGCAACTGCCACAACTTTCAGTGGTCTCGTCGACCAAAAGACTGGTCACCAATGTCAGCAATGGATTTTTCGCATCACTGTTTCAATTAATTTTTGCGCATTGTTGACTAATCTGCTATATTGTGGCCGCCGATACTCCCCTGGAAGCCCTTAAAGGTAGAATCCTTCAGCACATTGCATTTGACATTAGCCGACACTAACGGCTCACGTAAGTCTAGAATAGAGGTGCCCACTCCACTATTTGTGACAAAGGTAATTAATGGTTGAATCTGCTGTTTGTTCTTACGAAGATCGTAATGTAAGCTCCAGAATCTTTGACGTTTCGTCATGACTTTATTAAAACATTTCCTGCATTTTTATTTTTTCTGCTCTCATCAGTTAAATTAAAATCTCCTGTAATATCCATAGGTTTCGGCTACAGACTTTATTAAAACAAAAGAACACTAAAAAGATGACAGCAACTAAAAAAATAAGAACTTGATCGTTAGAATATCTGAGGGAAGAAGACTAGCAAGAAGATTGGTAGATTAAATGACTGATAAAAATAACATGGTTCCTTTTCTGTTTTTGACAGGCTTGGCAAAAAATTATCGTCCTTCATGTGTGACATTGGAGGCTTCCCCAATTTTTTGCAGGACACAAGCAATTTCTGACGATTTCTATTTAGGTGTGACAAAATTACACTTAAAACACTACTCATTGCAAGGCAATACATCACGCAACTTCACTTCACCGATTTGTTTCTTTAATATACTTCTGTATTGTTAGGCGGCATTTCAGTAAAGTCTGGGAATATTCTCAAAGTGACAATGTGTCATACACAGTGCTGATTTCTGTTTAGGCGTGACAAAATTACACTTAAAACACTACTCATTGCAAGGCAATACATCATGCAACATCACTTCACCGATTTGTTTCTTTAATATACTTCTGTATTGTTAGGTGGCATTTCAGTGAAGTCTGGGAATATTCTCAAAGTGAAAAGGTGTCATAGACAGTGCTGATTTCAGACTGTTTTTGTTATGCCATCCGAACTGAGGAAATAAGTAGAGTCAAGTGTCACCGATACAGCTGTGTACTAGCTGACACATCATCGAGTTGTAAAGACAAGCGACATTTCGCCATACACATCATTGATTTCAATACAGTGTATAAATTTATTTATTATGTCTTTTCTTAAAATGTACAAATTCACATTATTAGCTTCCCCTAGTATTAATTCAGAAAATTTATTTAAAAACAATGTTTTTCTGCAAAAGTCTTGTTTATCCCCCACTTTTTCTGCAGAAGTCCTATTTAGCCTCCTTTGCTACTTTGTTATAAACAGTAAAGACATGTGCTGCCCGGAGGTGTCTCGCATATGGGAGCTGTGTTAGTGTGGCTTGGCGTTCTGTGACGTCAGTATAACACCGACTGTATACTCGAAAATAGAGGCAACTTTCACCTACATCCAGTAACAGCTCACAGCTCCGATGGCGCGCGCGTCCCTGGAGTCTCTACACTCCCGCCTGGTTGCGTCAGCAATGTTGCCTATGTGAACACGTATTTCGAGAGGAATTTCTCAGTTATCAAGTATGAAAGGGATGTCGCTACCTCATGCATGCAGGTATCTGTGCATGGTTTGACAGCTGATGGCTGTGTCACTTCACGGGGCTTTAGGTAGCCTCCTGTGCAGTCTACTAGGCAGAGGGTGGTGGAGGTGGCTGCGTACGTTGATTGCGTGTCTATTGCATTATTTTGCGAGCAGGTTTGTAGGCTGCACTATGCGTTATTTGGGCAGTTTATGAGTTGATTTCGTGTCTGAAAATCTGTGTACTGCATTATTTAGGAGGAGTCTGCATGTCTGTACTGAAATTATTTTGGTAAATTAGGAGCTGTTTGCGTGTCTGGAGAGCATTATATAGAAGTAGTTCACAGGTCTGCAGACTGTGTTGTGACCCTAAGCACACCAGGGCGAGTGTTTTGTGTCAGTGTGATAAATATACTCCATCCCTACATAAAATGTTTCAAAATAAATAGACTACACTCCTTCCTTACTGTCCCCAGCAGCCCAGCTCAGGCTGAGTCATTTTCGCGCCATTTTCCCCCTCCAGACCACCATCTTGGACTACATTACAGGGGGGATGACAGCACCCTCTGCTGGCAGTACTGTGTACTAGGTCAGTTGGACTCTAGGTCTCACCATGTCCAGCACAGGTAGAGTCCTTTTTCCGTCATTTCCTCCCATTATGCTGGATTACGTCACGAAATGGACGACAGCACTCTCTGGTGATGGTACTGTGTACCTGGTCCAGACCTCATGGTGAACACAGTTTGCCGCCATTTCGGATAACAGTACTTGTGTCATCAGCTGACATCATGGCTGACATCTTGGATTACATCATAGAATGGACAACAGTGCCCTCTGGTGGTGGTACAGTGTACTTGGTCAGTTGAAGTGCAGACCTCCTGGCGAACACACTGGGTGGTGGTGCTGTCTCTAATTTTTTAAATAAAGACTGGTGCATGATTTCGACAGTTGACGATTAGCAGGCATGTCTGCAGAGTCTTTTAGATGGATTATTATTTTGACAATTTACGAGTTGTTTGGCTCTCTGGACGTAAATGAATTGCATTATTTATGTGTGGTTTGCATGTCTGTAGGCTGTGCAAAGCGTTATTTAGACAGTTTACAATTAGCAGGCATGTGTATAGTGCATTATATGTGAGTTATTTAGGAGTAGTTTGCAGGTCTGTATGCTGTGT